>NW_028324229.1:0-635140 GCF_054372755.1 Phalangium opilio
CATTCTCAAATTTCGTCCGTTATTAATCGTCTCTTTTATAAATGATTAAATTTCTAGCTCGAGCCTTCTTTCCCCTAGCTTTCGACAACGTACCCGTCCGTTCGTTCTCTCTCTCTCTCTCTCTCTCTCTCTCTCTCTCTCTCTCTCTCTCTCTCTCTCTCTCTCTCTCTCTCTCTCTCTCTTTTATTGTTTCAGCCTTTAACCACGACCGTGTTCCGTTATAGGTGCTCTTAATACCTTGATTGCTTCGTCTCATTAATAGCCCAACTTCCTGTAGCTAGCTTGCTAGCGTTATTGCCGCCAGGCCCAGAGCTCGCCAAAGTAGTTGAAGTCATAATTATGATTGCGACGCGTTTTCAAAGCTGGTTCACTTGATGGCCCGCGAACAATTCAGCCAACAATGGAATACGTAACCCTTCCTCCCTCCCCGACAAAAAAAGCAATCCTCTCGTGCTCTCTTGTATAATGTACTAGAAGTAGATAATTTAGAAGTGTGTGACTTTGAATCATTTGACTGGGCGATGGCATGCAGTAAGGCTTAATTTTTTTCTAAATTGTAGTAGAAGTATATAATGCTTCTCTTTGAGAGAAGTGTACCACAAAGCTGGGTAATTGAAGCATAATTTTTCTCAACATCGGAATATTTGGAGCAAGGTTACTAAACCGAATCACATACGCGATAAATATTTACCTCATCATTACTCTATTAACGCTTAACTATTTGCCAAGACACATGCGCTTGTGGTTTTTTGTCCCACGTCAAGACAATCAAGGTTTATGGGTTGATTGCTTGGGATTTAGTACCAAATAGTAATAGAATTCACTCCAAGGTGCGATGCCCATCTGAATGTGGATGAGCAGGAAAGCAAAAGAAAAGGGTGAGCCCAGAAAGAATCATGTTGTACAATTAAAGTATTAAGAGAATACAGAGTGTCATCCTTCTACTTTCCCCTTCTGATTGTAGCAACGCTTTTAGTGCGATATTTAATTGTTTTACTTCATGTTATTAGTTTCTGCTCAAGGTATACATCTGTAATTCCGGTAAAGAGTTTTGAGCCTTTTGAAGTATAGGCCTAGTAAGAGCTTGAAACGAAATGAAAAAATAAAAAAAAAACACTCCCTGCTTCTGCTTCTATTACAAGGAATACCCGCCATTAGATTTTTTTACCTTTTCTTCCCACGTTTAATACCACATTTTTAGGTATGAGTGACAATCTGTAACACTTTTATTGACTCGAATCTGAGGTAACTTCGCGCTCTTTTGTTGGCATACACGCCACTTTAACCTCGCGCCATGCACGCTATCACAAGAGAAGGAAACTTAATTTTATTGGAGAATAAAAGGAATAAGCATAGCATTTTATAAGACGATTAAATCTCGCTAGTCCAAATTCGTCGAGTTGTTTTAAATAGAGTTAAATCTCTCTTAATCCCTTAGCACGACGGTAAAACTACCTTATACACGCGTTGTTTGGAGTCGAGTCTAGATTTAATTCCAAATTTTCTAATTAAAGATTAGGTATAGTCTCGCTGATATTTGTCTCGAGTATACAATCGTGTTTTTAGAAACTTTTAGAATAATAAGTTCAGTACTTTTGTTTAATTATACTTTAAATTCAGTGTAAATGGCTTTTGTTTAATTAAGGTACAAAAGGTAGAGTTTACAATGCGAAATTTTTTGGTTTCTCATTTCGAAAGAACGATTTTATACGGAAATAGAATCTTCAAAGGGATGCTTTGAACTAATCTTAAGAATATAACATTTCTAATGCCAATTAATTTTATTAATATTATGCCAAAGCGGAATAAATATCGTGATGTAAAGGCCTGTTTTCACTGGGAAAAAACGCGGCGCAAAATATTTTAATCGCTTGCTTTCTGAAATATTGCGCATATTCTAAAATATGATTACGCAAACTGCGCGTGGAAGGTCTTTTACGCCGCGTTTTTGCCCAGTGAAAATAGGCCTTATTATTAGTCAAAACAGAAACAAAACGCGAACAAAGTCAATTACAAACATCGTAATCTAAATTTTAAGTATTTTAAAGCTTCGTGTTTACCAAACTTCTCTCTGTTTTATAGTTACTATCCAATTTTCGCTCGGAGAAAACATAATTTATACCATTAACGCCTCGACCCTTTTAACTTAGTATATATTTTTGTACCGTTCTTGCAAAGCGAATTTTTATTAAGACAACAATAAATTTTACTTTCTGTCCAATGAATTACCGACAGTAAAGAGAAAGAGGTACGCGTTGTAATAACGTAGGTTACGCCCCTTTCTCCCTGCCTTTCTTTCTATTAGCTCTGTTTCTCGGAACAGATCGCGAAGGAAAAAATAAAGGGTTAGAAATTTTGGAAGACGTTAAAAAACAAAAGAGAACAAATGATCGACGATATCAATCATTTTTTCAGGCGTCTCAACTGCAATTTTCAATAGAATTTAAGCATAAACTGTGTGTTTTTATAATGCTACAAAACGTAATTGGTATTGATAAGGTAGCGCTCTGTACTTGGGCATTCTCGCCTTGAATTTCTGATGCTGAAAGAAATTCGTCTGCATTTTTTTAAGTCATGCCTTGGTATGACCCCGTCTCTTTCAGCGTGAAAATGAATGGCGCCCAGCGAAATCGGGAATTTATCAAGAAATATGCCGGTGAAAAATTGCACCGCATTTCCGTATACGTTACCAAAAAGTGATATCTAGTTTATTAGGGAGAAGGTATAAGATGCCTAAGTATTCGCGCGCCATAGTCCCTGTCCCCTTTTCAAAATACAAGGGGGGACGTAAAAGGAGACCGGGCTATTTCGCCTCTCCTCAGTCGGAAAATACGAAATTTTTGTCATTCGCGTCGCTCTGACGTGAGTTTTCAAGAACCAATGAGGTGCCGGTTGTAATTTAGAGGGGGATTAACTCCGGACCTACTCTACGTTTGGACTGGAGATAAAGCTGGAAATGTGGCGAATTTATACCTTCTCCCTAATAAACTAGATATCACTTCTTGACGTTACTTTATGGATGGTGTTTATCATGGTCGAAAACTTAAGTAACTTACCCTTAGTTTATCAACGTGGAGTGACCTTAGATTGGGGTCGTATAGTAAAGTCGGTGGGTCAATATTAACCGGAGATTGACGTCGACCTTTGGTACACATTTTCCATTCGGGATTTAGTAGACCCCAGAAGTCTGGACCTGAAAAAGACACGTAAAATATATGTTAGTCGTATTTGCATAACGCCCACGCTCTAACTGCTTGGTGTAAAAATAACAATATTCATTCACTAAAATTATTAAGTATGGCGGACGAACTAAAATCGTTCTTTATACTAAAAATAAGGATAAGGTTCCATTAATTTTGGCCGTAAATTCCACTTATACTCCCACCAGTGTTACGGGAACGTATCTAAATCCGGGTAAAGTTACCCCTCAAGCTACTAAATCGCTTTCAAATTAATAACTTCCCATTTGAATAATAATTCCCCTTTTTCGGGGGAGAAAGCGATAGTCAGCTTAAGTAAGAAATTCCAAGGAAAATTGCGAGATTTAAAGGCCAACTTCCAGCGAAAAGGATTCTAGCCAACACTGAAAACCGAGTCATCGAGACTAACAATGGTGTGACCGTGCTGATTTTCGAATCCCCGCTGGGGCAAATCTTAAACCGAAAGCTTTGCAAGGTGGTTCTAGCGAACAGAAGATATAACAATAGAAATCCTTTTAAATTTTTTCCACCCCAATTTTTGCTTTCCTCTGAAGGAAATTCTCTATTGTGTAGGTATCTTCAGTTTGCCATAACCACAATCAGAAGTGAGATGTGACCAGAAGTACTGAGCTAACCAAATTCTTCACTCGGCAAAAGTGAATATTCTTGATAACACAAGAACGGTTGGCCCTCTAGTAGCGGTTTCTGAGTTTTCCCTCCAAAACGTGAGACGCTCGCGGTTGTAGACGGCCGAACTAGATTCAAGGAGCCGCGTCCGTGTTCGGCCGCTTTAAGTTGAGGGGAAGGGGGTTGGAAATGTTTTTGGAACTCGACCAATTTTTTTTCTCTGTAGTGTAGGCGCGTGGGAAGCGGCATAAAATCCTCAAATTTGTTCACTAGTGCCAGGATCTACTATCAATGCTAGAGCCCTTCACTTCTAGTCTCATCTCACTTCTGCCACAATGTAAGGCTTTCAGTTCTCTCGAACCGTTCCAACGTTTACCCCAGTGGGGATTCGAAAATCGGAACGGTCGCTCAACTGTTAGTCTCTATGCTCGGTTTTCAGTTAGTTAAAACCTTTCTTGCTGAAAGTCGACCTTTAACCCAGATATTTTTTTCTTCCTTTACACCTACAATTAGTTACTTAACCTCTCTAAACGAAGGAAAATTATGAAATTCCGAAAATAAATTTTCACGGGCAACCTGCCGACCGTAAAAATAATATACGATGCAAAAACCCGAACGACGCCGAAAAAAAAATAAAATAAAATAAACCTGGAAGGAAGAGAGAGAAAAAAAATGAAATGTATTTTTTTTTTCTTCTTCCTCTTGGCGAGGTTATCTTTCTTTAGGTTTGCACTCCTGATATGACTTCTAATTTTTGGGAGCTTGGCATTTTGTCATTTCTTCCTTGGATGCCTTTTTTTTATTTTTCTAGAAAAATCGGTTTCTTTTAAAGGGTTTATGAAAGTGTAGATGACGGGGAATGTCAATTTAAAATTTTTCGATTCTGAAGCGCGGAACGTATAGTGGCATCTATTTAAAGCAACAATTTGCCTTTTACTGTCACTTTACAAATAAAAAAAACTGGTAAAGAGTTTTTAAAATACCGGTCGACAGGAGCAAAGAGAGTCTTGGATGTTTCAGATCCAAATTTTAATTTTTTTTTCTTCGTTCCTCTTACATCCGAGGAATGTTAACGTCGCGAGGGGTTTTAGGATGAACGCACCTGATAATGACTTAGACACCTTTAGTTCTCTGGCGTCGAACTTTCAAACGAAAGAGTGAGAGAGAGAGAGAGAGAGAGAAGAAGAAGAAAAAAATGAATAATGATGACCTGACGTCATATAACTTATTGATTTTTACGTCAGCTTATCTTATGGGCTATATCGTACCAAATGGAGTATTCAATACTGAAATTTAGAATTTCCTATAGGGGTTATCTGTTAAAATGTTTGAATATTTCTAGTGGGACAAGGAATATTTTAGAGGGTGATGCAAACGTCATCCACTGTTTGGAAGGTGAAACATCTTGTTAAAACGGTTTTAAAAATCGGCTTTCTTTTTTTTTATTTTTTGGCATTCGCAGTAAGAAATAAGAGTATTAAGATTTTGAGTTTGTTATTAGGAAGCCCATGAAACGACAGTATGCTACAATGTTTCTATATATTAAGGAAAAAGGGATTTAAATTTTGGATATTCGCAATGCAAACTAGCCCGCCTATCTTAACCCTCGACCCTAATTTTCCGCTAAATTAACCTATTTTGGAATGTAGGTTTATGGAGGGGTCATTTTCTAGTCATAAACCACGTTTTCTTACTTAACACACCCCCTTAGAAAGGCTGAAAACTCCTTTTCTTCTGACACCACGTAGCCCTTCGCGTCGTGTAAGCGGGCTTCCGGGCCATTTACCCTTTTATAACCTATACCACTAACCAGAGATAAATTAACCCTAAAGTTATCGAATTATGAAACAAAAAAAATATACACATTAGGCATGATAGTTAGTTGCCTTAATTCTTAGTGGATTTAGAGAGAAGTATTAACTTCGCGGATTTCTATACTTTTGTTCGTCTTGTGCGCCCCCCCCCCCTCTTAAGTCCACCCCACGGGCCTTAATTCCAGTCCAGTATGGACCAATCCTCGCAATTACTAGCTTTATTTTTGTTACCGAAATAACCCCGCTAGGAAACAAATTAAACTGGAATCTAGGTGCTACCCCACGACTCCCTAATTACCTACCACGTATCTCCTTTTAAAGTCTCTCGGTTCCAGTTACCAACGAGAGGGAAATACCGCCAACGCGACTTGACCGCGAGTCGTAACGCGCCTTCGTCCTTTTTACTCGCTGTCAACTCTGACTGTCCTGACAAATAAGGGTTACGTTAACGGTGATGCTTTGTCTAGGCAGTAAGTGGACGTTGTACGTGCCATTTGTTCCGAAGGGACGGAATGGCTAGCGTTGTGGTATTAGCTACGTTATTCGAGGAATGAGTGATGTTTTCCAGTACGGCACGTATTCCGCAACGGATGCGTAGTTTTCTACACATCTTTTTGGTGCTGCATGGTGGATATGGCGGGAAGGAGCTAGTAAAACATATTGGATATTCCTGGCGAAATATGGAATATGGTGCAGACTGACGTTAGAGGCGATTGTTTTTACTCGAGACGCGTTGTACTTCGTTACTCGGGTCATACGCGCATGAAGACTGCATGGCGGCGTCAAGCTCGCGACGGTAACAACAAACGCGTGGAAAAATAAGAAAGGACGCGCAATTTCACGCTCGGTAGGGCTAACGCCCCATACACCTTATATAGGAGAGCCACATACTTTTGCTAGCGGGGAGCACGGAGTCTGAAACAGACATCTTTGATTATAAGTATCAAAAGTTTCTCTGCCTCCCGCGATAGTTATTTGGTTTTCACGAAAAATTCTAGAGATTAGGGGTTACCTACCTTACGAAAGATTTTGTCCCGCTGGCTTTGTTGTTGTATACCCCGTGTATTAATTGGCCAGCCCGAATGTACCAAGCAGAACTTTTAAAGTGATCGTCGTTTATCAGCCCTGAGGGTGTAAATTTTTTTTTGGGGTCTGATAATCCGCGTACAATAATTTTCCTTTCCAACTTTTTTTTAAATCTTTGAATATTTTAAAAAAAACAGACGAGTCTCAAAAGCCATTTTATTTAACTAATTTAAATACTATGTTTTCTTTCTGGAACAAATACTAGGTATCTATATCTTCTTTGAATAATTATAACGTTTTCTATTCCACATCACGGGGGACCATAAGGAGCGTGCGGCAATTGGGGAATATATTTTTGACTTTCAAATGTGTGTTTTTATCCGTATAAGAAGAAACGTTGCCTTTGAGTGGTTAGATGTTTTTCTTTTCAACGCTTGAACTTAAGATAATTTTATGCCCAAATTTCAAATACTTCTATAGTTGATCTATTTCGTTTTAGTAGACCAGTTTCCCTGGGATTTTTTTGAGGGTGGGGGGGGCTACAATCTCAAACTAAAGGAGTTAATGATCATAATCGATCGAGTGGGCCATTTTAAGGTTAACGTTTGAGAAGACGCCTTCCAGGCTTCGATAAAAGCGTTTCCAGCAACGTCCCAACTCTTCTCCAATGTCGCTTCATCATTTTTTTTTTCACCATCGTGGCGCGCGTGCTTGGTGTTGGGATCTTCTCTTTCTGGTGTATAAAATGTCCGAATCGTATGGCTCCAAAATAGCTCCCATTGAATTAAGATGCTATAAGAAAGTGTGTATGGAAGGGTTCTCCCAAGTTCTCGCCAAACGCATCCATCATTTCCACGTTAAAACCCGCTTCCCGTAGTTTGAACAAAAACCCACACGCGTATGTATGTGGAGACCTACGGGGGTAGTAGTACCAGATGCTGGAATATAAGTAAAGTAGCCCAAAATGCTTTGGAAAAATAGCCAATATCTAGCCAAAAACCTCTTAGGCTATTAATTATGGGTTACCATAAGTGCATAACCGAGATAAGTTACCAAACCGAGAAGGGGATTATATTGAAAAATTAGTTTCCTCGAAAATATTTAAAATAGACCTTCCATTTATTCTTAATATTTTAGTTTATAGCCAAATGGGGGTGAAAATAGCCCAATATAGCCCACCCCCTGTCAATTTAAGCTACACCATCCAAACATATATCAACAACACGTTTCTTCTATGATGTATCGGAATAAATTTAGTTTCCTCTCATCATATCCTTGGAGATTCTTAAGGAAACCGAAAACGTCAGGATATAAAGAGTGAAAGGTTTACTTCGCAGACATTCTCAGTTGCTTTTCATCCACTTTTTTTTCTTTTTTGCTTCTGAGACCTACTTTTTGTGAGAGCCTATTCTCTCCTCTTGAAGGATCGCTCCCGAATAGAAGGAAAACAAAGGCCTACCCCCTATAAGCGATACTAAGCGATTTTTTCGCTTCATCTCTCACATAGGGAATAGGAAGTTAGATATTTCGGGAAGGTTTCTTTATGACGTGATGTAAGGGCGTCAATCCTTTGATTTTTCGTTGCATTGAACTCATTAGGGCTAAGATTGTTTTTAGCACCGATATTTCAATTAATTTAGCTTACCCCTCTCTTCACTAATATAATTAAATCTATTGACGCTTTGCCTATAGCTTGTATTTTTAACCTTTTCTTATCAACAAAACCCTTTTCTCGTACGGGTGCTAAAATCTGTTCTTTGTCTCGTGTGAACTATACATACTCGGGCCTTATGTAAGGCATAAGTTTATAAGATATGTTCCTTCCATAAGCATGACACTTCCTATACTTCGTAATTCTAGAGACTTACTGAAAGCTATAGTTCGAGAAGTTGCATGCAGTCCATCTTCCTATTTAGTCTGTACTAAGCCTTTGACAGCGCCTCACCAGGCGTCGCTCTACCTCGAATCTATCACGATTGACCTACGTCACTTCATGACAAGCTTCAGTTTGTAACCAGTGACAAACTTATGGAACATATCTTATAAACTTAGGGTAAGAAAAGATACTTACCGCCTTCTTGAAGCGATTGTTATAGAGGATTCTCTTCCCTTTTAATTTTAGCCAATGACCTTTTAATTATCAACTCTCAAGCCCCCTTTTTCCTAACCACTTCCGTTCTTCCTTCCACACGTAAGTCTTTTGTTGATGGGATAACTAAGACGACTTTACGCTTAGCCGCTTTCCATAAGGCCGCTTTCATTACACATAGCGGCTGAATCGGTAACGGGGCAAACTACCCCAGTCAATGATTTTTCCCCTTCTTAAACACAATGCGTAAAGGACGATGACTTAATCGTGACCACCCCGACTTTGCCGTGATTTCGAATCATACTCCTAAGATGATCAAGGAGTAATGATACATTTCATCGATGTTCCTCGTGTCCTACTACTAGGTACGGATAAAATTCCCTGATGTATCTTTGGAACACGAAGGGGGTGTGATATGATCGTACGCTTTATTAAGTAGTAAGGAAAAACCAAGTGCGGCTAATACGTACGAAACGAAGCGCTTTATCCCGTTGGCGCATATTAACTCTGAATCTTGTTAGTATTAACCCAAGAGGAGCGGAAATATCATGAATTATTCATTGTTTCGCGCAGCAACCCCCATCCCCTTTTAGTCTTTTTATCCAAGGCTTAGGAAGGTGCCAAGATCCAGGGGGTTTGCCTCTCTTAACTTCCTAGCTTTTAATTAAAAGACCATAAAATACGATTTCTCTTCGACCTTCTCCTCTCTATAAATCCTCTTTCAATTGTTTCAACGCTGTTCTTTTCTCTTCCTTTATAATCTAAAGTTCATATTAAAAAGTAAAAGAGTCTCGTAGTTTACCTAAAGGGATGGCGAATAATTGCTCGTTAAATTTCATTTACTCTATTAGCGCTTAACTATTTGCCAAGGCGCGCTTGTGGATTTTTTGTGCAACGTCAAGACGAGGTTTGTATGTTGATTGCTGGGAATTTAGTACCAAACACTTATAGAATTCACCCTAGCACGGTGCTATGCCCATCTGAAGTTTGATGAGCAGGGTATTAAGAGGATACAGAGTGTCATCCTTCTGTTGTGTTTTCTACAACATTAACAACCACGACTGGGATACGGATAAAATTCTAGAGTGTATTGGTTACATTGGTAAAAAGATTATTACAAGTTCAGAGAACCGCGTTACATAGTGATACATCCGATAGTGTTGTGTGTCGTTTTCTCAATTGGTACTGGTGTTTCCTCATGACCCTGTCGCCACTGATCACCTCGTACATGGTCATGCCTATCTTCTTGTTAACGTGTCCTTGAATCCATTTGGGTCCCCTGGAATAGTTTCGAATGTAGACTTCTTCGGTCTCTTGGAACATGGGTAGTGTCCGGATCTATTGGAGCTGCTGACCGGGCGAAAAACACAACACCTTCTGACCTAACCTTATTCTGAGATAATCCTTTCCAAGATTGGTTTGTAGAGTTGTTGTTTAATATTATGCATTATTTGATAGAATACACTTGCATATTTCTCTTGGTTTATTTCATTATCTGAACTTCTAATTTGGGTGAGAATGGAAAAGAATGAAGTGGGAAATCACCAATTGAACACGTTCTTTGAGGCCTTTCTTTTAGCTTCCCGGGAGTATTTCAGGAAGGTTCAAGAAAAGAGATGTTTTTTTATAGCTTTACTTGAAACCCCTTGGATCCTAAAATACTAACCAATGTGGTGGTAAACTGTTCAGCGTGGGTTTCCTTTTTTATTTTTAGTTTTATTTCTTCTTTCTTGGCCAGAAAGCATTAAAGTTTTTAGGGTTCTGCTTGGACTCTCTCTGTATAAAACGAGCTAGCTGTATCTTGAATATTAATGCATCGGTTACGTTTTAGTGGATTAAGAAAGGTTTGGATTGAGATTTTGAAATGAACCACGATTGACCAATATACGAATAACTCGGGGTTTCTAAGTTTTCTGGGTTAATGGCCCTGAGAATTTACGTTTCGAGAGTAAATACACTTAAAAAAGGTTCCATTAACGTAATTAATTCCCTGTGGAACCACTGTTGATCATTGTTAACAGACTATTTACTTTTTGTACTGATAATGTCATAAAATTTAATAATTTACCGCACTTGGTTCCCTTAGGATCATAATTGTAATGAAAGATAACTTTCTTTTTAATAATTAATTACCTTAAGTATTTGAAATTCTCTCATGCTTAAAAAACAATACGAGAGAGCGGAAGAGGATTAATTTAAGTATGGATGGTAAAGAATCATAAGTTTATATGTTCCTAAATATGACACTATACTTCGTAATGCTAGAGACCTGCTGAGAGCTAGTTCAAGAACGACAAGCTAGAATTGACTACACCCGGTTAATTTTGCAGTCCATCTAGTTCCTATTTAGTGTGTACTAAGCCTTTGACAGCGCCTCACCAGGCGTCGCTTTACAAGAATTTGACCCACGTCATTTCATGACAAGCTCTTAGCAACCAGCGACAAACTTATATGGAACATATCTTTTGAAGAATTGGTAAGCGTTATTCGTTTGTAGAACACTGGCAATTATTGTTGCCTTCCAGGGAAGCGATGCCCTTGAGGTTTACCGGGACTCGCGATGTACCGAGTCGGCGTAAAAAGGAATGACTATACTTATAATTGAGCGTTCAAAGAAATAGGCTATTAATATTAATGGCTCAGGGACGAATTGCTGCTGGCTTAGGATCTTTCTTGATTCTACCTGCAGCGTATAAATGCGCTTTCTCGTCTATGGCCGCGCATTCGCCAGCACTCGCTAGCTCTTAAGTAGCTCGATCTGTAGCAACTGCAGGAGTCTTGGCAAATTTCATCCTGACCCGAAGAGTCTATTAACTTTCTTTCTGATCCCGTCTCTCACGAGCTCATCCAATTCGCGACCCTTTTTCTTGATTGGCTTATTCATCCATCCCTTTCTCCTATAGACTCCCAAACTTAGGAAGAACAAAATAAAAAATTCTTCTGTTAGCATTCCTTTCACTTATTGGATGGAATTTCAGATAAAACAATTAAGAATTGGATTTTATTTTTATCATGGAAGATATTATTTTATAAAACAAGTTGTCGATGGCAAATCATATATTGTTATACTTCAATTAGGCTATACTGTATACGTATAGATCGATATCGCTTTTTGTCGAAATAGCGAATGACGTTAAGGGTGTAAAATAATGTTACAAAGTTGACTTTTTAATAATACCAACAGAAATAACTTGGGCTATAAATCATGCCCTAGCCTTGTACCCGGATCGTTTTGGCGCCTTATTCCCCTACACCATCGAGAAAGAAGGGGGCCCCATATGTTTCCATTCCTGTTTGGTTTGATGCCCTTTTCCTATATATATACTCCTTTTCGCCTGACTTTCTATAAAAATAAGAATAGCCACCATTTATCATACCCACCCTCCTTTAAGAACAAAAGGTTAGAGCCATTTTGGCCATCCATGCTTCCATGAATTTACCCATTTCTTCCCTAAATATAGAATACATTTACCAGAAGCATATGTAATACTTTTCTTCGAGAGAAGTGTACCTACCACAAAGCGGGGTAATTGTAATATCATTCTTCCCAACATCATTTTACATTTGGAGCTAGTTTACTAAACCGAATCACATACGCGATAAATAGTTCCCTGATCATTACTCTATTAGCGCTTAACTATTTGCCGCAAGGCGCATGCGCTTGTGGATTTTTGTCCCACGTCAAGGCAATCAGGGTTTGTAGGTTGATTGCTGGGGATTTAGTACCAAACAGTTGTAGAATTCACCCCACGGTGCGATGCCCATCTGAAGTTTGTTGAGCAGGAAAGCAAACAAAAAGGGTGAGCCTGGGAAGAATCATGTTACATAACTACGATACAGAGTGTCATCCTTCTTCTATTATCCCCTTCTGATTTTCGCCATAACTCGATACTCGCTTGAAATGTTTGTAAGAATTGCTTCGCGATATTATTGGCGAGATTGAACCAGTTCTTGACCGGTACTACATCATAACCCTCTTTACGTTTAGCTATATGGCCGGGAAAACCGGGGCCAAAAATAGAAAGGTTTATTAAAAAAACACTAATATATTTCAACGCCTTACGGTACCCAAAGGGGGTCAGGTATGAGGGCCCCTAAAAGTTTGGGCAAACATATAGTGTTTTTGTATTTTCGAAGAGAGTTCATACTGGAGCCTTGTTACGTTATATTTAACGACATAAGTGCCAATTTTTATATATATATAATACAGGGTGTTTTTGATAAGTCTGCTATTGATTAAGGGGGATGTTCTTTTAACTATTTTGAGTCGAAAATGTTCTATGACATTTTAGCTATGTTCATACTTGCACGGGAGTCGGTTGACAACTCGTTTGCCCAACTAGTTTTAAACCCTCTTCATTGCTAGTTCGAAGCGATTTCAACAGCCTCAGTTCATATCACACCTAGACGCTTCTGTTAGTGCTGTGACTCTGCTTATCTTTTCGTTGGTGTTGTCTGCTAAGTTCGGAGAAAATACCATTAATACTAGTCTCATCCCATGTGAAATACCCCGGAAAACTAGAAACTAGCTTCCAAAGCCGCTTTAAAGTTGGTTCGCGATCGCGAAGCAACTTCAAGAAACCGCGTTTGTAATCAGTTTTGTTACACTTAACTTTGGAAGCGTTTTGAATCGCTTGGAACCGGTTTCCCATGTTACGTGGCTTTTGTCGTCCGGGCCACTGTTTTCAAGTTAGAAACACGCTGTATACCTATATTTTTATCGTTAATAGCTATAGGAACGTTACTTCATGAAACTTGCTTTCTAAACAAATAAATTTATAATCGATCCATCAAAGTATTTTACGATTATCACCTTTTATAAAGTACAAACTTCAACAACATATTTAGTATTTATGGGAAAAATATTAGTTATTGTATTAAGTTTGAAACCTATAATTACTAATCGATACAAAATATCCCATCAAATGTCTGTTAAAAATTTTCTGTTCCGTTTAACGGCATTTTTTTTTTGTCGTTGTCGCTGTTGCGGCGCGTGTTGCCTATACGATATTATTACTAAATCGTTCCAAATGCAATTTAATCATTACCATCGTATCGAAGGCTTTATGTATTGGAAAATTGGAATATCTCTCTTTTTTCACATTCTTTTTTTTATTATTCCCATTCGATTGAGGTAGAAGGGGGAGTAGGAGGGCGTTTATACCTGATTATTCTTTTATTGGAAAAGGGATCATTTGATCAATTGCAACATTTTTATATTTGAATATGGAAACATGTACGCGCGAAGTAGATTAATTCCGAAGATATCTTAAATAATTGCAATTAGAAAGCTTGATCCAGACTGGTAACTGTCTGGAAATGGTCGAGGATAGTGGCAATGTTGTATGTTTATACAATAATAAAATTGATGCGGGCGATAAATTTGTCTTAAATAAGGCGCGCTTTAGGACTGAGATGGCGACAGACGGACATAAAATAATATTACACGACCAGTATCACCTGAAAGATTCATCCAATAGAGTTTTACGTTCTCATAACTTTTATTTCTATCCATGATTCCAATTTGAAATATTTATTATAAACAGGGATAGATTTAATTTTAGAAGTAGGAATGGAGAACAGAGTAATGTGGGCGCACGTCAAAATCCCGGACCCCCTTCCACGGGACGGAAGGGTATGAAAAAAGAGGCGGGGTCATAGCGACAGAGGTAAAAAGGAACTACGTATTTTTCGCCGTCCCCGTCAGCAACGTCATCCAAACGTAGTTTCAGTGAGCCAATAAGATAATTTAAACTTTTCGTTTCGTGTTGGAGGGAGGGGCTCTATAATGGGTGGTCTATGAGTCGGACTGAAGTAAATACTAACCGCTCTCCATTCCTACTTCTAAAATTAAATCTATCAGGCGAGAAATTGCAGTCTGGAAAATTCCTTTAACTTTTAGAAGGTCACGCTATTTCGTATTGACCTCGTCGCGAGGCCTATCTACCGTATAAAGGTTATATTCGATGGCCGGCCGGGTCAAAACTCGGCCCATTTAAGTTAGTAAAACGGTTTAACCCTTTTCAATCTTTATTCCGTTCGTCTCGAGCCGATGCGCGCTTCCGAAAGAATAGCTTGGTATAGCTAAAACCTATTCCGCATTTTTATTCAATGGGGGTAGCTGGGATCATATGATGTTAAGAGGCCATGCTGTTGGGGATAAATCGCGACTAGGGGGTGATCAAGGAGCTCTTTTGATGATTGTGCTGCTAAGTTACTTGCCAGCTAGATACCCTTTCTTCTTCCTCTTCTTCTTCTTATTCTTACACTTTCTTTCTTTTGACTTAGTATAAAAGGAAGTTTCCTATATAGCTTCCGCGAAAAATCAATGACGAAAAAGCAAGTTTCCTTTTTCGCTTTGTGCAAAAAGTAAGAGTGAACCAAAAATAATAGAACAAGAGTCTGTATCACGGTTTTTTTATTCGGGGAAACTTCTTCAAGAATGATTTTTTTATTTAAAAAGAAATAGAAAAAATAGGCAACTTTTTGGGACGTCTAGACTTTATATTCTAACTGTTATTTCGAGATTTTTTTTGGTTTTTTTTGGCTTGGGATATGTTTGGTTTGGGATTGTATTGTATCTTATTCCGTTTTAGCAAAGGCAAATAAAAAATAACGGAAAGTTGAGTTGCCTATCCCTTTTATATTATAGCACGACGTGATCGTCTTGCTTAAATTTCTAACCCTTTTTTTTTTGGTCGACCCATCAGCGCTTTATTTTATGACGTTTACCAATCTCTTTTACGAAAATAGTTTGGATTTTCAGGAAGAATTCGAGAATCGAAATGGATGAATATTTTTGGTATTTGGTGATGTATTTCCGGTTTACCCAGGTTTTCTCTTGTATATTGCGGAGGACTCCTTAAATGTATTCTTGTTGACCTAGAGGCAACGTGACGCGTATGTTGCCCGCGTGCCAAATATACTTCCTCGTTTTCTGTTTATTCTATTTCCCCTTTTGCCAGAAATTACAAAGGATATAATAAGATTCTGTATGAATATCACGTAAGAGTATAATTAGTTGTTTTACATATTTTAAGGTATTTTAAAATTATATTCCTTGAATTCTCTCTCATCTCCCTCCCTCTCTCTCTCTCTCACTCGGAGAATTTTAAAATCGCAGCTTTCTCTAGATTTCGGTGGTCCTCCTCATCCCCAAATTTTTCCATATTATATATAAAAAAGAAAACATTTTTTGCATCTGATATTTTTCTCAGACCATAACAAACCATATATTATAGTTTGCGTTTTAACACCCGGGATTTATTTCGAGTACTGTATTTTTTAGGCAAAAGAAAATTCTTTATTTTATTTTTCCAACCGTTAAATTCAACCAAAGTAGACGAAATGTACCAACTTTTCCATAATTCTTTAAAGTGTTTTTTTTAAAGGGGGAAGGGGAGGTTATAGTATATTCCATTATTTCCATTTGGAATATTTTTTGTTTAATGTCCATTGCCCTAGGCATATATAGTCGTATCAACGCTTCCTGAAAATGGAAATTTAAATTTTTCTTATAATGCAAAATGTTTCCTGAATGTCTGAGAGAGATAGTGCAGAGTGGCTTAGGTATTTGAAGACTTTTTAACTTAAATGAATAACTTATCGTTAAATAATTTAGTATATTTTCCGGTACTAGTGAACTGATTGGGTGACTTAGAAAATATTAGTTAAAAAAAAAAGATATATTAATTGCTTTTCTCGTTTTTTTTTTCATTTTTGGTTTCACAATTCCGAGTTCGTTTCTTTTTTGACTAAATTAAATTCGATAATCTGAAATGCGTAGTTTTTCCGGGAATTTAATGGAATATCAAAATTAATCACCGTTTTGCGTGCAGTTAACTCTATATTTTGCATTTCTCTCTCTGTCTAAATATGCTAAAAGCTTATTTTTAAGTAATTAACAAATTTTTTTTATTTATTTTTCTTTTAACAATAATAACGATTCCTTGTTTAAAGTACGTCACGGTAAACGAAGCGTGAAGGGGTTTCCTCCCACACTCCTTTCGGTTATTGTTAAACAGCCATTCTAAACAGAAAACTCGCTTTTCCTAAGCCTATAACCATTAAGTTGACTTCTTTCCCTAAATCGATGGCGTTCATCAAGTTATTTGAACAGTTCGTACGGAGTGTTTACTCGACAACCATTACCTGGTAGCCGGCGAACCTTTAAGATTAAAACCTCTAAGGAAATATGTAGGAAAGGCAAAAATATATATATAGGTAAATTCAAAAGTAAATTAACACGATGTGAAATGTGGTTTTCGAACACTTTTTTAGGGATTTAAATTGCATGTTTTATTATCATTTGATAGCTTCGGTTAATCGTAAAACATCGTTCGTTGGTGGCGAGGGAAAAATGAAAGTTTGGGAAAAAGTATAAAACTAACTACTTCACCCTCCATATTCTCCTTAATCTAAAGAGATATTTCCTAATCGAAAGTACTTCAGACTACGCCGCTGCCGCGCTTTTATGGCGTACAACACGAAATCTCTATTTTAAAAACCACATTTTTTAGCCTCGCCTAAATCTACGTTGAAAATCGGAGATTGTATTATACATTAGTAAACTTCCGTTGAATTTGAAAATGGACAGCGATTAGCCTGCTTGATAATCAACTGCTTTACGTGGGATTTCGCGATAGGTGTAGGCAGAAGTGAGATGAGACTAGAAGTACTGAGCTAACCAAATTCTTCACTCGGCGAAAGTGAATATTCTTGATAATACACCAACGGTTGGCCCTCTAGTAGCGGTTTCTGAATTTTCCCTCCAAAACGTGAGACGCTCGTGGCGGTAGACGGCCGAACTAGATTCAAGCACAGGCGTCCGTGTTCCGCGGCTTTAGGTTGAGGGGGAGGGGGTAGGAAATGTTTTTGGAACTCGACCAATTTTTTTTCTCTCTAGTGTAGGCGCGATGGAAGCGGCATAAAATCCTCAAATTTGTTCACTAGTGCCAGGATCTACTACCAACGCTAGAGCCCTTCACTTCTAGTCTCATCTTACTTCTGGTGTAGGTAGTCAACCAATGCACGCTGAAAGGTCCAAATACAACATTGGTTTTGTAAAAAGCATAGAGGTCTTTTGTTAAAATTTCTTGGGTTTTCTCATATATGTAAAACGGACATTATAGTCTGTTGCTCGACTTGTTTTATAGTCTTCGGTTTAATGGAGTCTTTTATACCTTCAATATTTTAAGAAAATAGTTTTAATAGCACCTATAGCTAGCTAAGGAAAGCCTGGTTTGCCTTTTACGAACGGTTTTAATGAATTTCAAACATTCTTTAGATGATCTCCATAAATTTAAGGTGGTCCCGTAAAATCTAATAACGATGGTATATGGTTTAGGACCGTTAGGCTTAGCTCCCATATTTTTTTCTTTCTCGAACCACTACCGGAAGTGACGACATTAAATAAACGGAAACGAAGGAACGAAAGGAGAGGATTGAGACGGAAATTATGTATATATAGGAAAAAGTAGATTTCGTTCGGTCGGTCTTGATTGCATTTTCTTGTTTTATTTTTGCCTTATTTCCGGTAGGTTTTTGGGGTATTTGATTTCCGGTTTGCTTTAAGGGGGAAGGGAAGAATTTCCTATTTAGGTATAACTTAATTACTTTGGATGATTATTTTAATTAATTGCGATACGCTTTCAAATTAAGTTTCTGTTTCAACATATACATACCATTAATTTGCTAATTTTGTCATTTCCTCTGGGACTCGCTTCGTTAGTGTAATTAAGCTTTTCTTTTTTATATATATAGGCCTAGTTATAAACTAATTTAAATTTGTTTCATAGTGGAAATTCGTATAACAGGGAATCTTTTTAGACCTTGAAATTTTCAAATTTAGCGACTTCAGTTATCAAAAGTATATTATACTTCTCTTCCAGAGAAGTGTACCACCACAATGCGGGGTAATTAATTGTAACATGATTTTTCCTAACATCAGAGCATTTGGAGTTCTTAAGGTTGCTAAACCGAATCACATACGCGATAAATAGTTACCTCATCATTACTCTCTTAGAGCTTAACCAGGGGCGTCGGAAGTGTTTTGAAGTTGGGGGGGGGGGGCTCGGGCTCCGATGAAGACCAAGGAGGATGTATGGGATGACGCCCCAAACATGATCCGAGGCGTCTTTTGAAAGCTGTTGTCGTAATTTACACAAGTATAATTTTAAATAGTATAATAACAGTAGTAATACAAGAAACTTCGCTAGATCACAGCCCACTCGATCACGCAAGTTGCACGCGCTATAGAAGCCCCTTCAAACAGCCAAAAGTCAAGAATATGACCGATTAGTACTCCTTGGTCAAACGAGTCTAAGAATTAGCATTATGTCTATGGGAAAATGCCGTGTTTTGGAGTAAAATGGGTGTAATTTCGCTTTTTGTGGATCAAATGTCGTGAAATGTTAAGAAGAAGTGCTACTAATTTTGAAGTTTCTAGCGTGAATAGTTTTTCAGTAAGAAAATAAACACTAGGCCCAACCGATAACGTTCGTCAAAGCAGTCTAAAATTAGCAATATGTCTATGGGAAAAATGCCGTCTTTTGGGGTAAAATAGGCGTAATTTCGCTTTTTGTGGATCAAATATCTTGAAATTTTAATGAGAGGTGCGTAGTAACGTTTTCTAAAGTCCTACAAATTTTGAAGTTTCAAGCGTGAATAGTTTTTCAGTACAAAATTAAAGACAAGGTCCAACCACACCAGCTGATAACGCCTGAAGGGAATTTCCTTCTGATAACGTTCTTCATCAAAATACTGTATTTAATATCTTATATTTGATTTATTATTACAATTAACTAGTCGTTAAAACCAATTAGCAAATATGTGAAAACCAAGTACTACAAGTATTGGGGGAAAATTATTTATTTTAAAAATTTGCCCAGCCCGTTTTAAAATGGCTAGAAGTCATCCAGAGTTGAAAAAACCACAAACTGAAAGTTTGATAATTTTTAGAAAAATAACTATTAGTCCTAAGCCTTTCAAAATATTTTCTAAATTTTTAGTGTACTTTAATTTACAAATAGTAAAAAAATCAGGAAGCTAGAGCTTACATTTTTCACTTTCCTATAAAAGTTTGTTCATCAACTTGACAATTCTCCCTAACATTTCAGTGCTTTTTGTCTCAAAAATCTAGACTCGTTCATGTTTTTACTAGCTTTTCCACTACATCCTCTCGATTCTTGAAAATGCATGGGTTTTGAATTCTTTGAACGGGCTTCTATAGCGCGTGCAACTTGCGTGATCGAGAGGGCTATGGCTAGATATAGGGCGATCTTTTATATTACTTCTAATATTAGGTTGACTAGGCGTAATTGCATTTCATTAGTTTACAATTTTTTGTAATGCAGTTCTTAAAATATAGAATTTTTTTATTTTTAATCTAAAATTTAATACCTAAATGAATACAAACTAAGAAAATTAAAAACCAAATGTGAGGGGGCTGCGCCCCCTCACATTTCGTTAGAGCAGGGGCTTGAGCCCTCCCTGCCCCCCCGGTTCCGACGCCACTGACCTTAACTATTTGCCAAGACGGGCTTGTGGATTTTTGTCTCTCGTCAAGACGAGGTTTATGGGTTGATTGCTGAGGATTTAGTGACAAACAGTTATAGAATTAACCCTAGCACGGTGCGATGCGCATCTGAAGTTTGGTGAGCAGGAGAACAAACAAAAAGCTTAAGCTTTTTAAGAATCATGTTAAATAACTGAAGTATTAAGAGAATACAGAGTGTCATCTTTCTTCTATTATCCCCTTCAGGTGAAACAAAGTTTTCAACCTCAAACCCCTAGTTAGTCCTATTCGCAATTAGATACATCTCTGATTTCTCATTTCCCTGAGAGAAGGAAACATCCAAAGTTAAGAGTATATCTCTGGAAAAACTTTTATGACATATTTACACTTCTTACCAACCCCTGCAGTTTTAAAAGCCTCTAGGGACTTTCTAACGCCGCTTTGGGATTTAATCTTTTCTAAAATTTCCCTCTAAAAGACTTTTTGGAAAAATTTTTAGCGGCCGCGATTTCTATTGAAACATTTTGTTCTAAAACCAAACATTACTGATGAAGAAAGAAAAATTTGTTCCCGGCAATTCCCTTCCTTCATTCTCTCTCTGTGGGCAAACGAAGCAAAACCAAAACCAATCCAATCCAATTCTGGAATCAATTAAAAAGCCGTCCGCTCCAAATTCCTCCAAAGCTCTTTCCCATTTTTTCTCTCTCTTTCTCTCAACACATCGAGTATTTAGCGTGGGAAAAATATCGATTAAAGAACAATTAAAGACTTGGGTAAATTGCTGGATATTTAGGCCTTTGTCGGTATATCGACTGGAACATACCATCACTAACCGAAGTAAAGAAAATATTAATACTATACCCTATATGATCGGAAGTTCGAAACTCTTCATCCAAAGTAAGCTATATGCCTATAGGATTCATTTGAAATTCCCAGGCTCTGATTTTATTGACACAATCTTTGCGCTACAAGTTCATTTACATTGCGCTAGGGTCTGCTCCTCGCACGCTAATGTTTGCCGATTATTCCGAAGATTGTTTATTCTAAAAGAGTGGGATGTTGAGCGTCTCAGAGTCCCCTCTCCTGAAAAGGGACTAAACCGAGGGGTTGGATGCTTGTATCGATGAGTATTATCATTTGAAGTCCAATGAATCTTATTGAATTTTAATATGGGACCGAGTAACTATCCAGCCTCTATAAACGTCTTTATTTCTCTCTAATCACTCGTTCGGCATTTCGCATTGCCAAATAGCAAATATCCCTAGTTCTACGGCTAGCAAATAGCGATAAGCGTGCTGGACCCACGAAACTAAATGGAGCTAGGATAGGAATTTCAAACCGCATCCCATCGCGTATAATTTTCTTTACCCCTTTCTGTGCGTACCTCATTCCCTTAAGAGGTTTGCGTTGGAATCACCGGGGAGAACGTTGCTTCAGTGTACAAATCAAATGGACGAATTATATAATTTTCCAATGGAGGTAAATAGCGTACATTTCGGTTAGGGTAATTTGCCTATTACGGTATTTCAAATTTGAATTTCATGACGCGGCTGGTTTCAAGTATTTTTTGTATTGCTGAATTGCATTTTTGGATGCCCATGTGTATAAGTGACGTAGTTGGACGTGTATGTGTTACCTTTTTTTCATTTGAAGTTTAGGAAATAACGAAATAAGTCCGCGATATGCTCTGCAGTTAAAACAATTTTGCTCCGAAAACCCTAAACTATATTTCATATTCCAATTAGGAGCTGGTCCTTTCATTACGTCGTAAAAACGTAAAATTACGCGCGCCTCCTACGTTAATATATAGCTACAAACAATTTGCATTCCCATTACGCGTGTATCCTACATTTCATTTGGCGCGAATTCGCAACGTTTTTTGCTTCCCGCACTCAGCCCGCAAATGAATAACTCGTAATCGTGAAGTTAATTGTATCTACCATGAATCTTCTAACTATTTCTTGTTGCGAAACACATATTGCCTTGAAAATACAGTTCAAACTTGTACGATGATGATTTTAACCATTCGTAGTTATCAAAGTCCTGAGATACTAAGATGTCGAATCCCGTTTTGCGTTCGACGGTTAGGACTAACGCCGAATTTTAGCATGTCCACATTCTCATTAAGGGCCTGTATTAGATTATAGACGTTGATTATAATATTTCACGCGCCTTTATTCTGGGAATCGGGAAGGGGGTCCTTAATATTACGTGGAATCCTTCGTATTTACAGCCAGGAATCGATTGGAAAGCTGCTGTAGTTGTACCAGTACTTGGGTAACTTGACATCGGCACAGGGACCAGGCTGCTAAATCCATTAACGAAAGCTGCAT
Organism: Phalangium opilio; assembly: GCF_054372755.1. NCBI lineage: Eukaryota > Metazoa > Arthropoda > Arachnida > Opiliones > Phalangiidae > Phalangium > Phalangium opilio. The sequence goes on from NW_028324229.1 coordinate 22,605, forward strand.
AGTCCATGCTAGTACATAGGGTGGTTCTTAATAGACTAGGCGTGCACCGTTGTATCAAATAGAGACTGGAAAACTGAGACGTTGATGGCCTCGACGACTAACCATTATTAGGAACGGCATAACAAGAGACGTGAAATTGCTCGAGTAATTTTGATTGAAATTTGCATATAGTTTCAATATCTCTTTGTAAGCAAAGGGTTAATGTAACTAGTTCGTTCGTGTCATTCTTTAAGCCTAACGTTCTTTATAACTAGGGATGGAATTTTTCGCTGTCCATTAGCATATTAGGCGAACCCCATAGGGCTCGTTTCCTAGTGCGAAGGGACAATTCTACCTTAGCTAAAATGATTTGCATTCGGTCATAAAGCTCGGTATATGTTTCGCGACACAGCACGTGTTACGTATATTTACGTATTTGAATGTTTTAAAGCCTAAGTCGAATATGAAGGTAAACATAGCCGTGGCAGTGCTCTGGACTTAATAGTACTACGCTAAGGGGTTATATAACGTACTATGCCAAGTTCCTATCTATATTGTTTCCTAACGCGGTATTTTATTACAGTTAGGCTTAGCTGGCGAGAGTATCATTTACATGTTGTTACGAGAAGTACAGTAATTCGAAGTTTTTCTCGCTACTTTCACAAGGAGCGTGATTTGTTTTCATTTCTAAATAACTTCGGGTTAATTTGTTTCTCGTATCTTATTTATGCTAAGAAAGGGTGGCGCTTTCTTCTTTACATCCAAAGTTTTTCTCGAGGCTCGAAGCTCGGATTTTAGTTTTTTTTTTTGTTGTTGTTCATGAGACTTTGAAAAGGGTTTTTCCAAACTTTTTACATCCTTTTGTGAGCGGAGAAAAATCTTATGCTAATTTTAGGTAAATTATTCTCTCAGGTAGGATTTCGTATTATAATACGGTATATCTTTGTAAATTATATTAAGTTACATTTCTAACTTCCGAAGTTATTTTATTTAAAGAATTCTCCAACTTCTGATCTCATTAATTTCTGTAATTTTAAACTACCCTTCAAACTTATAAGTTTCGAGATTATGATCTTGTAAAGAGACTATACATAAATTTTCAGATTTACCTTTTGACACGTTAAGTAATGTTTGCGAGAGTCGAAATTGGAAACCTTGAAAATCTAGATACTAGATAGAGTTTTCGTATAGCCTAAAACGAGATTTACTTTGATGACCTAAAATTATACGCTTTGAGAATGTGAATTATCGTCTTTCATAACGGTGGGTCATTTCACCCTGAACACCCCTTTAGTATTTTGGGTGTAATATATCGACAGGCCCTATATGGGAAATTAATACTCCAAGTTTGATCGTGGTGGAATGAATATATCTCGTATACACTTGAAGTTATACCGGCACCTTACTACTACTTGCCGGTTAAATATAACGAAGCCGGCAAGATATAAGTCTGCCATAAATGAAATGGTGTGTTCTTTCGTTCAAACTGAGTTGTTCTGAGTTTAAAGTACATCAAAGAACATGGAATCTACAACATTTAATTACGGAGACATTGGCTCTCAAACAAATTGTTTGGCCTCAAAAAAAGTCACGCTTCAATAATCTTCAAGCAGGGATAGATTTAATTTTAGAAGTAGGAATGGTGAACTAAGTAATGTGGGCGATCGTCAAAGTCCAACACCCCCTTCCACGGGATGGAGGGGTATGAAAGAAGAGGCGGCCGGTCATAGCGACAGAGGTAAAAAGGAATTACGTATTTTTCGCCGTCCCCGTCAGCAACGTCGTCAAAGCGTAGTTTAAATGAGCCAATAAGATAATTTAAACTTTTCGTTACGTGTTGGAGGGAGGGGCTCTTTACTGCGCTATGAGTCGGACTGAAGTAAATACTAACCGTTCTCCATTCCTACTTCTAAAATTAAATCTATCCCTGCTTCAATCTATGAACATTATTGAACCTTAATTTTGAAATTTAATATTAAATAGGTTAGAAGTGTGCTTACGCTGTTAAAGTAAAGCTAAGTACTTAACGCGTGTGGGTATTTCCTTGTTTAAGTGGACAGTGTTAAGTTAATCTGTTAGATTAAAAGATTAGCCTCTATTCCCTTTAATATTTACAAGAAAATCCGACTTTCCAAGATACGTACAAACAACTTCAAAAATTAAATATTCATTAACGATATTAATTAATCTCAATTTTAATTTATTCACGGTATAATTTACCGCCTTCGAGCTGAATATCTCCCCCTTTTCTTCTTTTCCCCTTTCGAACCTCTTATACGCGACCACCTTTTCCGATATAATTTAAAGGTTTTCAAGCCGAGAAGGCGAAACCGCGAAATTTTAAGAGAGAGGGCTTTTCAATATATATTAATACGTGCACGCGGGAACCGATATTAAAAAATTATCTCGTAGCTAATTTATAGGCTATAACTGGAGCTAAAATTAATGATGAATCTCGAGTTTCGTTCCGTAGCATTATCTAGTAACCACTCCTCTCTCTCTCTCTCGAGAAGTCGTTTCGCCTTACTCTTTCCTTAGGTAATCGGGCCGCCAGCTATACCACCATTCTTGTTCATAGAAGTTATGGGAATGGAATGGAATAGAATGCGGGCGAAGCTTGCTGGGCGAAGGAATCCATGCGTTTTAAATGATATTTCACCTGAAAGCTTCGTCTCGTGTCGACTCACAAAAGGGTGGGGAAACAAACGCCATAAGGGTACATTATTATTATGATTATTTTTAATATGATTTTCAATATTTAATCTGGAAAGGGATTATATTTGATGACAAATTTGGTGTTGTTTAGAATTTATAATATTTGAAGTCGAAAACGCTTATGATATTTTATATTATCAAGAAGTTTATTAGGGAGAAGGTGTGAATTCGCCTCATTTCCAGCTTTATCTCCAGTCCAAACGTAGGTCCAGAGTTAATCCCCGCCTCTAAATTACAGCCAACATCTCATTGGTTCTTGAAAACTCACGTCAGCGCGACGCGAATGACGAAAATTACGCATTTTCCTACTGAGGAGAGGCGAAATATCCCGGCCTCCTTTTACGTCCCCCCTTGTATTTTGAAAGGGGGACTGGGACTATGGCGCGCGAATACTTAGGCATCTTATACCTTCTCCTTAATAAAATAGATATCACTTCTTGTTATTATAGAGGGTCGGTAGGCCCATCTAGATAAGAACCTACACCCTCCTGTAACGCTTAATACAAAAATCACAGATTTTAGGCTTAGCGTCCCATAGAAAAACCATTGCTTATTTTGTGTTGTAGCACATTGAATAACTAAGAAATTTAAACTGTGCTTCCGTCAATATAAACACAGTCTGGTTAACTTACAGGAGCCGTAAGGTTATCCGTTTCACAGTTAGGTCTAGGCTCATAGTTTCAGAACTTTAATTGCTCGAGTCGTATTAAAGGTTGTCTCTTATACGCAATTTTATAAGCTCTTTAAAAATAAGAAGGAAAATGTTATAAGCCTATAACTTGAATCTTTCCTAAATTGAAATACTTATTGGAACCTTTTACTAAAACTTCAATGTCCGTATCACTTTAAGCAGTCGCCTCTTGGCAATAGTATTCACCTTTGTACCTTGAACCTTTATATAGTAACGCGTGTCCAGGGCGTTCGTCTAACTCCTCGACTCGGAAATCGTTCTCAGTCCTTACCTTAGCTCTTCAACAACCCCGAGGGACGATATTAGCATGATAAAGGCCACGGAAATTCATTAAAAGGAGCACCAGATCCCACGTATACCTACCCCTTTTCTATGATAACCCCTCCCCTCCCCCGACCCCCACCTCTTGAGTAGTTCGGAGATAACTATTGCCAAGCATATACCTTTGATACGTTTTAGCTTCCACGTACCTACCTCTAGTTGACCCCTCCCTGTAGACCCCGGTTTCCGACGCCAGAGATTAGGCCTGTGAACCGCTTTCAACACAAAATGTCAGACCCGAATTCTTCTATGGTATATACTATTTTAAAGTTAGCGAATTTTAAATTTTGTAAGGTGCAGCATTTTTGAGAATGTGATGTATGGGTCTTTTATAATATATTGAGGGTTTTATTTTATTGTAAAGTCGAGCTCAGAGTTCATCCTTTGATGAGAATACAGGGATTAGCAGAGTTCATTTATTATTATTGCAACAATTGGCTTAATTTTCTTTAATGGAAATTAATAGCTATCTTGCAATTACCGCTATCGAACAGGTTTATCTAAACTCATTTGTTTAGTATTTTTAATATTCTCTAGATTCAGTTATCGAATTGGTCTATAAATCTTACAAGGAGCCCAGCTGTCGCATAAAATGCTATATTTCTGAGCCTGTCCTATATTATCCTATAATTTTATGAAAGGTCCTATAATATCCTACATTTTTGACTTAGTCGAAGTTTTCGTATAGTTTACCATCAAATTTATCAAAATGTAGCTTTTTTATTGAGATCACATTTGACTAGATTGACCGTTTACTCAGGATTGTTTATATATCATATTTTAATTAAGTTCCTCTTTTCAAAGTAAAATCCAATTTATTATTTTTTGTGAGATTTTTTACATACAGTTTGCTCCTATAAAGTCGTATAGTTCTGAAAAAATTCCTATTTTACCTATAAGGTTTTTAAATTTTTGACTGGGCACCCTGAATTCTTGGTAAATTTACTTTCAGAAGTAAACCAAATCCCACTGAATTTGAATTTGACAAAATATATATTTTGAAAAATATTGAGAGAAAGGTTTCGAGGCATTTAACTTTACTTTTTGTCCCAAAAGGAAAAATTAATCCCTCGACTTTCCTATGTGTATATATATATGTATATAAATGTATATAAACAGATACATTTTTAAAAGCCCTGAAAAGGAAAGAATCTTATTTTCAGGGGGCAAAAAGCTTCATTTAAAATTCTCCTTGGGTGCCAAGGTACTTATTCCAGAAATATCTCGGGCCCTACTTCTTAAAAGCTTTTTTTTTTTCTTAACTCTCTCATGTACGTTCCAACCCTTCTTTAGTCTTCTAGCTACGCACTTCCGTTTTTACAAGTACCCTAGTACCTTAGTATATATCTTCCTTTATTATTCTTGAATCTTTAGGTTCGCACACTCATTATGCTAGATAGAGAAGCTGAGCGAGAGAATAAACACACTGTGTATCTCCCGCCCTCGTACACGCTATTAGAAGTACATACCGTGAAAGTATAAGATATATTCTTCCTTTCCTTTATTCCGGAGAGTCTCATCATAAGTTTATAAGATATGTTACTGAGAGCTAGTTCCAGAACGACGTGAGAATTAATTGACTATACTAGGTTAGTTTTGTAGTCCATCTCCATATTTAGACTGTACTAGGCCTTCGACAGCGCCTCAGCAGGCGTCGCTTTACAGGAATCTATGACCTACGTCACTTCATGACAAGCTCTCAGCCTCTCAGTAACCAGTGACAAACTTACGGAAACATATCTTATAAACTTATGGTCTCGTGTATAAGTTATTTTAGGTACGCAACCCCTATCTTTGTGTAGGGTTCAATAGGTCAAAGGGTTTTTGACTCGGCGACCTTGAACTTTTCAAGTTTTTATCCTGGATGTTTTACGCGAGACTTGCAAACTTTAGAATTAGAAGACACGCGTATAGCCAAAGGTTTACCTTTACTAATGAACTTCAGGTGATCAAAACTTTTAAAGAGTTTTAACAGCAAGCACCGCCTTACGGGCGTTTAGGACGCCTTGCATGCCCAACTAGTAAAAGACTACGGGGGTTTTCGCCTTTTCGGTAGATTGGTGGGGGAGGGATGGGGTCAGGGGTTGTCCTCGGACCCTTAATGATTCGTAACCGCTAGCAGGGACTTAATTAGCTCTGTGTAGCTTCGCTAGTATCTTTCTAGCTGGCAAAGATCGCGGTGATTAGAAATGCCTTCGGTGTTGTTACTATCGCCTCTAACTACGTGTAACAACCAGCCTACTACAACCGAAGGCTATATACTTCTTTTCTGACTACGTTTGCTACAATTATTTGGAAATATTTTTTCTTGGGCGGGGGGGTCCATGAGTGCGAGAAGTAAATGAATCCGAAGTTACTCTTCGATTAAATCATTCTTTGAAAATATTGTTTTTAAAGGCCTACTTCCAGCGAAAAGGGTTCTAGCGAACTGAAAACCGAGCATCGAGACTAACAATGAAGCGACCGTGCCGATTTTCGAAGCCCCGCTGGGTCAAAAGTTGGAAGGGTTCTAGCTAACTGAAAGCCGTGCAACGTGGTTCTAGCGAACTGAAGATACACAATAGAGAATTTCCTTCGGGGAAAGCAAAAATTCGAGAGGAAATAAATTTAAAAGGATTTCTATTGTTCATCTTCAGTTCGCTAGAACCACATTGCACGGCTTTCAGTTAGTGAGAACCCTTCCAACTTTTGACCCAACGGGACTTCGAAAATCGGAACGGTCGCTTCATTGTTAGTCTCGATGCTCGGTTTTCAGTTCGCTAGAACCCTTTTCGCTGGAAGTCGGCTTTTAAGAGAACGATAGATTGATAATTTTGATTTAATATGTTTCTGATTAAATATCTTTAGGGTTTTTAAATAAGATTGGTTTGGTTGAACGTGCATGCTTGTTAATGTTAATTGGCCCGGTCATTACGTGGGATACTTAGGGGTTTAAGTAAGCACAAGTTTTCTCTTAAATTTCTCGATATTTAATACTTATTTGACTCGAATGAGATAAACACGATACTTTTCGTTTAGGGAAATTAACCTTTCTTCCGATTACGTTGAAATTGCAGTTTCCAGTTGCAATTTTCTGAAGTATTTAGGTTCCTTGTTATCTTGTCAAGAAAACGGGTTCGTCTTTTAAGTCTGTCTCAGACCAGAGATAGTAGAAAGGAGAACTAATTAAGTCGAGGGAAATTCGCGGTTAACGATACAAAATTGTGCTATTTGTAAAGTCATATATAGCCTAGTACCAAGAAGTGATATCTAGTTTATTAGGGAGAAGGTATAAATTCGCAACATTTCCAGCTTTATCTCCAGTCCAAACGTAGGTCCGGAGTTAATCCTCGCATCTAAATTACAACCAGCATCTCATTGGTTCTTGAAAACTCACGTCAGCGCGACGCGAATGACGAAAATTACTTGTATTTTCCGACTGAGGAGAGGCGAAATAGCCCGGCCTCCTTTTACGCCCCCCCCCACCTTGTATTTTGAAAGGGGGACTGGGACTATGGCGCGCGAATACTAAGGTATCTTATACCTTCTCCCTAATAAACTAGATATCACTTCTCGCTAGTACAAAGCCTTTTCGGTATATATGAGGTATTGACAATCGCTAATTTGACTAACCTCTGTTTAGAACCCAGAATTAAAAAGAAAACAGCTGACCTATACCCATAAATGATACAAACACCAAGGCAATTAAGTAGAAAAACACTTTTAACTATATTCTCTATTCAATCTTTAAAACAGCCGCTTGTATCATTAAGGAAACTCCTTTGGAATACTGTATAAACATTAACCAGTTGGTTCTTAACCTATACCCAGCTTCATACAAAATACCAATGAATCACTACTATTCCTTTACTCGGTTTAACTAGATTCATTGAAAGCGTTCGGGTTGCGGTTACCTCGCGGGGTCGCGTAAATGGTTTTTTCACAAACTGAAGAATCTAGTCGCGTTCGCCGTCCACAAATGGACGTCGTACGTTTCCAGGGGGTTATACTAACGAGGTCTTTGACGAGACTAAAGAGTGACCGGAAAATAGCCAGCGCCCAGACCGGTGATGAATGTCAGTCTCGGGATAATCGCGTTAGACTCGTCATTAGCCCCCCCCCCCTATAGCCGTCCAGGGAGAATATACTTCAACGCGGAGAAGTAACTTCAACAGTCCAGTCTCTTTATGCGTAAGGGTGTTTAGTTCCTACTTCCCAAGGAATTTTTTGAAGTTCGGAAGTCGTTTCGTATCTCCCCTCTCTCTATTTATTGATTCCGAACAAAATTCTTTCTAATTTTAAACCTTGGACCTCAGGGGAGAATGGTATGCTGGAAAGGGGTTGCCATTTCGCGAAAGAGCACCAAAAATTAGTTTTGGTTTTAAATGGATTTATCCTCCCTTTAATGGAAGGAGGTAAAACCAATTTCTGGGCGGATGGTGTCGGTTATTTTGCAGCCGACACTTTCGAACTCGTTAATATCATCCAGGGCATTCCGAACTAGCTAGCTAGCTCTCCGATTTCTCATTTTCTTTACTCGAAAAACCTCTTTTTTTATTATTATTTTTCCCGTTCGAAACCCAAACGGAAATTGGGCGATGAACGGAATGAGTTTTCTTCGACCCAAAAATATGCCGGACCTCGATTTAAGGCCAAGTACGTCGTTTGCACCACGGGGAGAAATTCGCGGAACGTAAATTAACATAAAGGTTTTATCATTTACTATATTTAAATCTCCTATCTCCGCAACCTCTTCCACTATGCGGGCTTACGTTTTGTTGTGAAATCTTTCTCTTTCTTTAACTTTAACTTAATCTATTTCTCACGCTTGGAAATTGCTAACGCGTTTTATGAGTAAATACCTAATGTAGTGGTTTTCATTTTAATGAGACTATTTTGGTAGGTACTGCTGGCTGGATGTTCCAGGGTTTTATAGACCCTTTTGGTTTTATACTCTGGTTTTATGGTTAGAGAAGAGATTTTCTCTGCTAGGCCGTGGCACCTTTTATATACCTAAGCGGCTTTAGTTTTATCTCGTATATATATTTTTGATTTACCTGAAATTCCTTCGTATGTCCACCATTCTTCCCAACTTCCAAGTACAACTGAAATTAAAAAAAGATAAAAATTAAAACAGGTGTTAGGAAAACCTGTGAATTTTGTCAATACAAACAACACTAGTTCTAGTATATCAAGGTCTTCCGAAGATTTCTTAAAGTAAAAATATCTTTGCTGGTCCGCTTTGTAACTACAAATTCCATGTTTTTTACGGAATATTATAAATATATATGTTGCGGATCAAAGTTAAAAAGTGGACTACGTAAAATAAATGTTTTTAACCAAGAAGTGATATCTAGTTTATTAGGGAGAAGGTATAAGACGCCTAAGTATTCGCGCGCCATAGTCCCAATCCCCCTTTCAAAATACAAGGGGGGACGTAAAAGGGGGCCGGGCTATTTCGCCTCTCCTCAGTCGGAAAATACGTAATTTTCGTCATTCGCGTCGCGCTGACGTGAGTTTTCAAGAACCAATGAGATGCTGGTTGTAAGAGGCGGGGATTAACTCCGGACCTACGTTTGGACTGGAGATAAAGCTGGAAATGTGGCGAATTTATACCTTCTCCCTAATAAAACAAGATATCACTTCTTGTTTTAACCTTAAATTTTAGATCAAAAAAATTAGGCCTACAATTTTTTGTCAGAGCTATCCATAGAAATAGACTTAAATTAGGCTAAATGTCAGTATATAAGCTGAAGACTAGCTGTGATAAGGGCAGTTATTTCATTTGCTTCGTACAGTATGCTCTTTACTCGAACTATAAATTCATAGAGGCGATAGTCGTGTCTTGACCTTAATGAAAGTTTTTAATTTATTTTACCGTTTTTGTATAACTGAGTTCGCGAGATACGTAACAATATGTAAAGGTAAACATTTTTACATTTGTAGTAAAGAGATTGATGTGGTACCCTTTGTAACGAACGTTATGAAAATTGTGTATGTTTGTTTGTGTACAGGGTGTTTCTGAGAAGTCTGGCATATATTTAGGGGATGTTCTTTGGGAGATTTTGATTCTCTCCATTTTGCCATCCGGGTCACTGTTTTTGAGTTATGATTGTCCATAGTATTTTACGGATGACCCCTTAAATTTAACTGATTTAAACAATGATTTCTAAGTTAATTAAGGGGTCATTCCTAAAACCCTCAAATCATAACTCGAAAACAATACTGGCCTGGACGGGAAAATGTCAAATAAGTTACATTTTCGACTAAAATCGTGCACCCAAAGAACATCCCCCTTGATTTACTGCAGACTTATCAGAAACACCCTGTATATATGTCATATAGTTTTATCCAATATATAGTTGCTATATAGAAATCTTTGTATGGGAGATGGGAAGTCTGGCAATATATATCATAGCGTGATTCAATCGAAAATATAGGAAAGGCGCCGCCTCTTTCTTCACAGTCTAGTTTCTTAGAATCTTGAAAAGAATGAAGAGATTTTCACGAAATACCGTAAATGTAATTTTTTCCCCGTTTTTAAAGGTATACCGGATAGTACCTCGCCACCAAAACCAATTTTTCACTTTCTCAGGCTAAAGATTTACCCTTTTCTCTGCTACTATAGACAACATAATGTAACTACATCTGTATTACAAATTTCCCCGCCCCTAACTGTAGGATACATTCAGTATGAAATAACGAAATACAGTTACGTGATGCATTTTGCCAACCAATTTTCCTAGTTCGTTTTATATTCTTATATATTTTTGGCAGCGGTTTATATAGTTAAACGTAATATACTTTGTTTCAACTCAAGTGTAAGTTTTAACAGAAGGGGATTATAGAAGAAGGCTGGCACTCTGTATTCTCTGAATATTTTTGTTCTGTAACATGATTCTTCCCAGGCTGACCCCCTTTTGGTTTGCTCTCCCCGCTCATCAAACTTCAGTTGGGCATCGCACCGTGCTGGGGGATGAATTCTATAACTCTTTGGTACTAAATCCTCAACAATCAACCCACAAACTTTGAATGTCTTGACGTGGGACAAAAATCCACAAACGGACCTTGGCAAATTAAGTAATGATGAGGGGAATATTTATCGCATTTGTGATTCGGTTTTGTAACCAATTGCTCCAAATGTAAAGTGATGTTGGGAAGATCATGTTACAATATGGTACACTTCTCTCGAAGGGAAGTATTATATACTTATGGTTATATCGAAGGCTTGGGGGATATTCATGGGTTGTAATTTCTGATAACTCTCAAGATAAAGGTGACGCGCATTCATATCGCGAACGTGTTTCGGATTTATCTAAAAATTTCACTTTTCTTTCAAATTCCACAAGTTTTCAATTGAAATTTTCTCTTATCAATTTGATTTAGAGGATCAAAATGTGGCCGCATTAACGTCCCTTCTCTCCCAAGTCCACGTATCCTCGATTCTCTTCATAATCGAAACCGGAAGTAATTGTATCGCGCAACCCATGCAGGCTATAGAATAATAACCCCACGCCCTCCCCTTTACTTCCGGTCTGAAGCATTACCCTTCCTATCTGTCGTTTAGTATTTAATAGCTCCAACACTGTATGGTATACACGGACAACAGCCAGTGTGGTTCCCTCGCTAATTAACACCACCATCCAGATTGCGTTACCAGTTGACGGATGAAAGTTTAGCTGGCTTCTATACGGATAAATCCAAAACTATTGGATGTTCGTAGTGCGACGTAATAGCCGCTAGCTTCATTGGGAGCTAATATTAAGACAGTAGGGGATTATGCCGTTCTGCGTATTAGGTAGAAAGACCCATTATCGGTAAACGACGCTGCCAAACCGGCAAATACGTAGCACCCGAACTAAATTAGAAATTGATTAAATCCTGAAGTATTTGTAAAAATAAATAGCCCCCAAAGTGGTGATTTTTTGGTTGATAATGACGGGACATCGTAATCCACTCACTTGGCTTAAATTGTTTTTGGAGGAAAAGTTAGATAACATAACGACCTTTTTTCGAAATTTACAAGGGAAAATATTAAAAAAATAAATGATCTCTATAAGTAATTACCATTTATTTTATTTTATTTTAAAAACGCTGGTCACTGTCTCGCCGTGTTTAGATGTGTCTGCTAGCCAGAACCCGCACGGGATTGGTTCAATCAATCCCGTAGGGGAAAGGGGCTCTGGCTAGCAGGCGCCACTAAACCAATGGTGGGACAGTAGTCCTCGTTTATAATACTAATTATTTCGTAAAAAGAGATCATTAATTTTAATTTTTATTTTTCCTTTGATATTTAGAGAGAGGCCGTTCTTTTAAGGTATTGTGGAAACGGGATCTTTTCCTTTAAATATGTTTCAGTCTTTATGTGGGCTAGTGTTAACTGTACTTCGTATGAAAACAGTTATAACCTTAAGAAAATATGTACTGTACATGGCTTTGGCTTGGATTTTGAATATGTTAATCAAGTTCAAATATATAACTTCGATCTTAATCTACTTTATAATATATGTATTTATAAGCCTCTGTCTCGGTTACAGGGGACGATAGTTTGACACAATGACAAATTGACTTCAATAGATGATGATCCCAAATTATAACCCATAGGGAATGCCATAAGGGGGGAAGAAGAGGAATGTAATTTGTCCACTGAACTGAACCGAATTCTGTCTGTATATACCTTCCAGGATTTATGGGCGGCAATTTCTCAAGAGGCTAGAGCTACTTCCTTACTATTAAACTTAATTCGGTTGTCTTCGTGAACGTCTCGTTATAACTAATGTATACTATGTCCAAGGAACAACCAACCAGAATGGACCTTAGTTTGGGTATCCTTACTCCATTCGTCTCACTTACTAGGACAAATTATAAAATGAACATTGGCCTGTCCGTCCATGGTAGAAATGTGAATTAAGTAGAAAAGTAATAATGAATTTATTAATTGAGGCACCGTCTAATTTTGTCTCTTACCCCTCAATGGCTTCATTTACCCTTTCTCCATGAACAGCCTAAATAACCGAGAAAGGGGGGGGGTGTCCGTTTCTCCTTCCCCCAGGGGGTGGGCTACGTTACGTTATCTAGGAACCACCATCGAGGATTAAAGATGGCTTTAATTACTACACGCGGCCAAATTAATTAAACTTGCCAAAAATCGTCGTTAAAATATCTATGACTGCGATCTAATGTATATTGTAATATACCGCCAACATTTTGGGATCCCAATCCCTCCTAACCCCGCCCCCTCCCCGCGTTAGAGTATAATTGAAATTAATTAAAATTAACAACAAAGGGAAACCCGCGATATACCAGACTTTTCTAATAGCTAGCAGACTACGTATTCGCTATGACTGCCGGCTTTTCATATTTATATTGAAATTTTCCCTCGTAGACCACTAGACCCCTTTGAATGCTCGATTAGTTAACTGTAGGCTTGAGCAGGGAGAGATTTAATTTTAGAAGTAGGAATGGAGAACGGTTAGTATTTACTTCAGTCCGACTCATAGCCCAGTATTGAGCTCCTCCCTCTAACACGAAACGAAAATTTTAAATTATCTTATTGGCTGACTTTAACTACGTTTTGATGACGTTGCTGAAAAATACGTCGGTGAAAAATACGTAATTCCTTTTTTACCTCTGTCGCTATGACCCGCATACCCCCCGCATACCCCCCGTCCCGGGGAAGGGGGTCCGGGACTTTGACGCACGCCCAGATTACTCTGTTCTTCATTCCTACTTCTAAAATTAAGTCTATCCCTGGCTTGAGTGAACCCGTGAATTTATTTAATTTTCTTATAAGTTTAATTAAATTCCTTAATTTAGGTCGCTAACTAATTTTTAATGAAGAAAAGTTCTGAGTTTTTTTTATGTTAGAGAATGGTTCCTACATATTCATGGGGTACTTGAATAAATTTTGTTGAATAGGTCAAGCAATTATCTGAACATTTTCCTGAAAGTATATTGGTATACCATTTTGTCGGATAACTTTTAAAATCCCTTAACAAAATGGATCCCCGCCTTCTCATTGGTTGTTATGAAACGGAACAATCGTATTTTATCTTTTACCATTGACTTTATAATACCGCGATTAGAGCGACCAAACCTAGTTTAAATAGTTTGCTTTTAAAATGTTACGGACCTCATTAAATGATTTGTATTCTATTCTCTATAATTTCGTATATATATGTGTGTAGCAATTATATTTGCGGAAGTAGATAAAACCGAAGTTAATTATTAAATATTTTCTTTTGTATATTTAGTCAAGTATAGGCATACGCGTTTAACACCTTTTCGTTTAACCCAAATTTTGAGGTTCTTTGTTGTGTACGGAAATTTCCATTTCTGCAATATATTTGAGTATAGTTCCATAATTTCACTGGCGCATTGTTATCAAATGATGTTGGTTACTTTTGCCGTTGTTTTGATTACGTCAAAACTGTTGTTTAGATTTCGTTTGATTTATGGATTATTTGACAGAATATTCTATTGTTCCCAATTTTGTTCCCTAGTGTATACGCGATGATTTGGAGATAGCTCATACGGACAGACTATGAAAGGTGACACCGTATTTAATTTGCTGTTAAACTGGGCGTAATATTGAAACTTTTATCCTGTTTTGACACTTCCCCCTTTAACAGTCGTGTATTGCTCGTGTAAAATTTCTGCAGGCGTTCTGTATAGGGAAATATTCAGCCTGGTCGCTGACTTCAGTTATACGCACGCTTGTTTAGCAGAGAAATAAATTATACAGGCGCTGTTAGCAACAATATCTTTAGGTTAAACGCAAATAAGATCATTATCCAGTACTTACTTACTCAAAATTCATAGCTGGTAACCACTTAACAACCCATTTGTTTTCTAAAAATGCCCACCAATTCCCCGAACGAACCATTACTTGTGGCTGTTTAAAACATGGCCCCAATCCCTTCAAAAAATTCTGATTTAATCCTTAAAGCAACTGTCGGCTCATGTGCAACCCCTAACATTCTGGCTGAAATTCTAAACACAAATTTTACCTTGTATAATGCAGGAATCATTCAGAAGTCGTCCATGAGGGCGAAGCTAAAACTAGTCTTTTCTAAGCTTAGAGGGTAAGTCAACTCGGTTCACGGGTAGTTGAGCGGTTTTCAAAAGAGCGTTTTGGAATAAAGCGGTTCCCAAAACAGCGGTTTGCATAACCGCGTGGAAGCAAAACCGCGGTTGCTGTTTCCGCGTTTCTCAATACAGCGCTATTTCCCAAAACAGCGGTTGCTGTTTCCGCCCAAACTGTGATTGATAGGGAGGGAAATCTCTATTATATTAAGTATATAGAACAAAGAACAATATTATGCAAAAAGGAGTAATGTTATATCGGAAGTAAATATAAAATATAATTTTTTGGAAAAGGCATATTATTTTGGGAAGTCAATGAAGATAAACAACAATATTTTGGAAAAGGCGTACTTTCGTACGCTCAAGATATAAACGCTGTAATCAAAATGCGCTAAAACGAGAAATGGCTATAATGGCAAACGCGTTTATGAAATAGCCGTTTTGGACAATGCTGTTTTGATAACACGCCCAATCGATAACATACCAGTCAACTCCACCCCTCGATTATGGGAGCATCTAGTGGCATTTGTTTAAACTAAACCACAGCCGAGACTTGCTTTAAGCTAAACGACATCTAAAAGCGTAGTAACAAAATCCCATAGGAAAACTTTAAAATCTAGCGTCCTTTTTTAAAAAAAAAAATTAAGAAAAGTTAAAAGCAGTTTTGAAAAATAGCAAAAAGGAAAAAAAATATATATATAAATATCCTAAGAAGTGGTTTGGATCTTTTGGGAAGATTATAAGCGTTTCTTTATGAGCCTTCATTTAGGATTTTCATCTTTGACAAGAAATAAAAAAGAATTCGGCTTTACCGGGAAAGTATAGATATAACAAATAACAAAATGGTACCGCGTTTCTTCGCGAGTAACCGTGCATGGGCTTTGTTGGTTTATGGAATTTCTCGTGTCTATGATGGGTCGAAAGAAGCCGGGAAAATCTTCTTTTCTTTCTTTTTTCTTTTTTGAGGGTTTAAAAGATGGAGAAGCCGCGAGAAACGTCATAAAAAAGGCTTAAAAAGCTAGTGGCGGTATTTTTCTCACACTGATGCTTTCGCTTTGCGAGCTCTTTAAGTGTTTTTCCAGTAATCTCGAGAGAGTTAACGCGAGGAGACACTTGTTTCCTCTTTTCTTTGACCTTATCCTTCAGCGCATCAAGCGTATCCTCGCTTCTCAGTCCACGTTACACGCTTTAGGCTGTCTTTTGAGACTAAACTACCTCGAAAGAAAGAAACGTAGAGCTTGAAAGGTCGATTATATAGCGGTTTTCAATTGTTTATACCTACTATCAGAAGTGTATATAAAACTTCTCTTCGAGAGAACTGTACCGGGGTAATTGTAAAATGATTCTTCCCAACATCCCTTAACATTTGGAGCAAGTTTACTAAACCGAATCACATACGCAATAAATAGTTCCCTCGTCACTACTCTATTAGCGCTTAACTATTTGTGGATTTTTGTCCCGCGTCAAGACAATCAAGGTTTGTGGGTTGATTTCTGAGGATTTAGTACCAAACAGTTATAGAATTCACGTTGCGATGCCCATCTGTAGTTTGATAAGCAGGAGAGCAAGTAAAAAGGGTGAGCCTGGGAAGAATCATGTTGCATAACAAACTTATAAGAGGATACAGAGTGTCATCCTTCTGAAATTATCCCCTTCTGCTACTATTAAAGTTTTTCAGTAAGGTCAAAAAACTACGTCTTATGTGTTCGTCCGCGAGCCAGCTTTGTAATTGTTAGAATGGGGACTGGTACGACCGAGTTGGTCAGATATTAGGCAAATTAGGCCTAATTGCATTTAATTAAGTTAATACCATTGACACGGGGTTCAATTCTAGTATTATGCAGCGCCACTGTACGATTTAAAGGGTTCGATGAATTGTGTTTCGTTGACTAAATCTCGATGACTTAAATTTTCCAAGTTTGAGGATATAATTTAGCTCGTATCAACGTTAATATTACTAAAATTAGTTCCCGTTTGCTTAAGTCACGAACGTAATTGCCCTAATTATCTCGTACCGTAAAACCCAAATTAAAACTTAAACATAATGTAGTCGCTCAATTAGTTCCGAGTACCGCAAATTACTTGTTAAACAACGTATAATAATTATACGTAGCATCTCATGTTCGGTTAATTATGTCTCATTTTCCCGAGAACCGAAAATTGTTTAGATAATGATGACGTAATTTGAACTATCTAAACCGATTTAACATAATTAAAACAGTGTATTATAACTCGCGGTGCAAAGTTTAGAGTTTAGAATTTCGAATGCGAAGCCACTGATAGATTTTTTCCTTCTAAAAGTCCCTCCAAAAATCATCAATCAGCAAGCTTAATTTTTTACGCATCGGAAATAATTAGTGATAAAAAACAGAAGGGGTGGGAGATTCCGTGAAAAAAATTGAAATAAGGTATATAATAAGGATATTCATTAACCTCGTTTTTACAATATCACGTTTCAGTATGTTGGCTATGGCTATGTGAAGTAAATGGACAATTTTTTTTTTCTTTTTGGGTGGGGGAAGGTTTCATTATTTTCAGCATTCTTCTGTAAAATAATGACAAGATCAATGACATTCAGGGGTGTTTTACGCTGTTGGCATCTTAGAAATAACATGTAATTAATTTATGATAAAGAAAGTCTTTGAAATTATCAGGAAAATAGATTTATATGGATATACAAAAATATTTTCGCTGGGAATGGCCGCGCGGTTAAAAGTGTGTTGAACTTAAATTCTTTTCTAATTTTCTTCAGCGACGGATTATATTCTAAACGAGTTTGAGTCGGAGCACGGATATCTATTCCATCATGAATATTAACGCGGCAACCCTTTTCGGTTCCCTCCCTCTAGGTAAAACGAGTCAGGTCATTTAGCTAATGTGTTGTAAAGGTACGTTTATATTTTCCATATATAGGAATATATAGCTATATATATATAGCTTGGAAAATTCATTTTAGGAGATCCCTCCGTCCGTCCGTATAGTTAAGTGGGTGTGGCTGGATGAAGTTTAGCGTTTATTTCAGACCGTCATCTTATTATCCCCCTTGTTACGAGTAAACCTCGCTTAGATCTACAGTACGTCAACAACGCCTTTTTCGCGCGTTTTTAAATAGACAATTCATTGATTTTTATATGTATATTTATAAACAGCTCAACGTAATTTCAATGATTAATTTTGAGACGAAAAAGCGAACCACTACTTTTTGGGGTTGGTTGCTTTCAATTAAAGGCAGTTTAGAAACGAAACCACTTTTTGACTCATTTACAGGGTTCATACAAACCTGGAAAACTCGGTGAAATAAGTAGTTGGTTTTTAAAACTCGAGGAAATATAGACTTTTTATTAAAATTCAGAGAATTAGGGAATTTTGAGAGGTTTTAGTGAGTTTTCTCTGAAGGGGTTGCTTCAACTATAAAAACCACTCCCGTTGGGGAAAAGACCTGGAAAACACAGGGAAATGTGTGGGGAAAAACCTTGATATCTCGGGGAAATCAGGGAATTTTGAGAGGTTTGAGTAAGTTTTCACTGAAGGGGTTGCTTCAACTCTAAAAACCACTCCCGTTGTTATTACTCAATATAAAGGTAAAAATCCTGGAAATCACAGGGGAATATGTGGGGAAAACACCTTGATATCTCAGGGTAATCGGTTTCTCAAAAATTGTATGAACCCTAATTTAGATGAGTCAACTTCAGTCGTGTGAACAGAAGTTGGATAAGTTGAATCACCAAATCAAAAATTGATCTCTGACATAAAACTTTCGCGTTATTAAATAAGGGACAATTTTTTAAAACAGTAGTTTTCAGTAAGTGCTCTCTTGTTTTAAATATGCAATTTTTAAGTCGTAAACTGGAATTTAAAATTTTGATTGGTTTTGAGCCAAAAAACCGCGTGTTAGGTCTTTAACCGTAAAAGTCTGGGTCACGATTTCTACCATAGATAGAATTGCAAAGTATTTTGGACGTATTATAACCATAAGGCGTTTATTTTATTAACGGCCGCTGTGTTAGTAGTACCCTTTCATACGTGGCGAGATTCCGAATATGATGAATTGGTAAAATTACCAGGTGAATATTGCGCGACTCTTTTAACTAACCCTCTCCACCACTAGCTATAAATAGAGCGGTAGTTTCTCGCATGGCAACCTTTATTAAACTCATAGCTACATTAATGGCTATTCCCTTTATCTGAGATATATTTATTACGTGTGAAATTACGAACAAGCATTTTTGTACGTGTTTAACGCCATAGGATTAGGTTTAGCGTCTCTAAACAGTGCGGCATTTCGAATGCGGTATTTATTTTATTAATAATAAGTGAAACGAACGAAAAATTTTACAAACATATCCCTCTGTTATCGACCAAATTGTTTCTCTACATTCTTTAAAGGGATAGTAGCGTATAAATCTATTATTATTTGTTTGAGCAAAGAGAATATACCAAGAGGAGCGGAAAGTTTAGCCTTTCACAAGGCTTTTGAATAGCCCGGCCACGGTTTTGGAGTAACTAGATCCGGTTTTTGTTGATTGGCTAAGAAGCGATGCCTTTCATTGGTTAAATTATGTCGGCTGCTTATTTCTGGTGGTGGCAAAGGGTTGATCTCTGGGTTGGCCGTTAACGTGCAAAAGGTAATTTCTAAGCAGACAACACGGTCACGTGAAAGACAGGCTGAAGAAAACGACATTGTTATGGTTATGACGTAATTGTGTTTTTGGTTTAGTTTACATAATCGTACTCGACATGCTCCACACTCTTGCAGCAGAAGTGGATAATAGAAGAAGGATGATACTCTGCATCCTCTTAATACTTTAGTTGTGTAACATGATTCTTCCCAGGCGAAGGAGCCCTTTTTGTTTGCTTTCCTGCTCATTAAACTTCAGATGAGCCTCACATCGTGGGGTGAATTCTATAACTGTTTGGTACTAAATCCCCAGCAATCAACCCATAAACATTGATTGTCTTGACGTGGGACAAAAACGCACAAGCGCATGCGCCTTGGCAAATAGTTAAGCGCTAATAGAGTAATGATGAGTAGGGAACTATTTATCGCGTATGTGATTCGGTTTAGTAACCTTGCTCCAAATGTTAATTCCGATGTTTGGAAGAATCTTGTTACAATTACCCCGCTTTGTGGTAGGTACACATCTCTCGAAGAGAAGTATTATATACTCCTGGTTGCAGTTATTGCCCTCAATTTTCACTACTATCCCTTCAAAAAAAAATTGTCCGAGGAGAAACTTGCAGAGCACGTCAGTTGGCCAACCGTTTTGTTCCCGGAATTGTAAGGTTACATACTCGTAGCCCGGCGGGTATAAGAAATAATCTAAACGTGCTCGGATTTTAATGAGAAACGTACTCTCGCTTTTAGGCGCCCATATTATTCCATTCCATTCCTTAACTATTAGAGCTGGACTAAAGCGAGAACTCTTCCCTTTTGAAAAAAAGAGAGTACTAGGCCTAGGCCCAGGCCCAGTACTTACGAAAAAGGTTTCGAGGTTTGCCTTGGCCTAAAAATGATATCCGCGTATATGTTTTCTTTCTACTCTTCCTTTATTCCTGAATTATTCATAAGTTAATGAATTTGTAGAGTTCCCTTTACCGTACGTACAACGGCCGAGGGAAATGTAAATACAAAAGGCTCTATATACCTAACTTCCACACGAGTTAGGCTTGGATGTTGTAGAACAGTTTTACCAGCATAATTTTCGCGTAAATCATTTCAGTTCGTGAAAATGATATTTTTAACTTTGTCCAAGGAGTAACAGGAAAAAAGTTCTCCTTCTTGATTTTGTCTTACAACAAGTAACGAGGAATTCTTCGTAAGTTTAGTTAAATTACATTCTGCCCTGTAGAATAAAGTACTTTTGTATATTATTTTTTCCGTTTTAAGTAAGTATACAGGGTGTTTCTGAAAAGTTCATCAATAATGAAGGAGCGTGTTTATTGGGCCATTT
Source organism: Phalangium opilio (assembly GCF_054372755.1). Lineage (NCBI taxonomy): Eukaryota > Metazoa > Arthropoda > Arachnida > Opiliones > Phalangiidae > Phalangium > Phalangium opilio. The sequence goes on from NW_028324229.1 coordinate 43,326, forward strand.
TGAGTCGAAAATGTTCTATGACATTTTGCCGTCCGAGCCACTGTTTTTGAGTTATTATTTGAATGTTTTAGGGATAATCCCTTAATTAGATTACAGTTCTATTTCAATTTTCTAATTAAATTTAAGGGGTCATACGTAAATTACGCCAATTCCAACTTGAAAACAGTGGCTCGGACGGAAAATAGTCATAGAAGATTTTCGACTCAAAATGTTCCAATAAACACGTCCCTTCATTATTGATGGACTTTTCAAAAACACCCTGTATATCAGGGATAGATTTAATTTTAGAAGTAGGAATGGAGACCGATAACTCCAACACGTAACGAAAAGTTTAAATTATCTTATTGGCTCACATAAACTACGTTTTGATGACGTTGCTGACGGGGACGGCGAAAAGTACGTAATTCCTTTTTACCTCTGTCGCTATGACCCGCCTCTTCTTTCATACCCCTCCGTTCCGTGGAAGGGGGTCCGGGACTTTGACGCGCGCCCAGGTTACTCTGTTCTCCATTCCTACTTCTAAAATTAAATCTATCCCTGATATATCTACTGACTACGTACTGAAAATAGAATGGAGTATATTAAAGTATAAATAATAGGTGTATTTTCGAACTGCGGAATTTCATTCTTATTTTTAGATAAAGAATCCTTTATCATCGATTTTTATTCTGTCCCTCAAAAGATTGCTTTTTATTTTCTTTCTTTGGAATCGCGTACGCTTTGTCTTGCCACCCCCACTCTCTCTCTCCCCCTCCCTCCCCCTCTCTCTCTCCCTCTCTCTCTCCCTCTCTCTCTCTCTCTCTCTCTCTCTCTCTCTCTCTCTTTTAAAAGCATTTTTGGATATCAAAGGAGAGATGGCTTTCTGAATAGATAAGGATAAGGTCCTCCTCGATTACGGACACATTTTATTTTATTTTCCAATATATAGTTTTTTTTATATCGCGAACAAAAAAAACTCGGCTATGGGTCTCGAGAATACAGATACAGATTCGGGATCAAAATCTCATTTTTCGCTCATACTGACTTCCTTCTTTTTCTTATATGTCCTTATATAAATATATCTTCTTATAGTAAAATGAAAAGGATTCAATTTATCATTCTGGAAAGTCAAACTTAAAGAATATAATGTCCCGGGGTGTTAAAACGACGTAACTTGTAATATCAACTCTACTTTATTGCGTGTTGGTTGGAGGTTTTTTTTATTATGTAACAAGTTGGGAAAACCAAAATATTACCTCTCCGAGTCAAGAGGTCTACTACTACAAACTTATTTACCCAGATATGGAGTTATTTCACTTTTTTGAAGTAAAAATTTACGAAATATTGAAGTAGTATTCCAAACATAGCAAACAGTAAAGTAGACGACATTTTACATCCAATAAGGATAAATCTTGGACACATGGAAATCAGTCAATGGGGAAAAGAACAGGAAATGAAGTCTACGCTTCAGCTGTTTACCCTATATTCTGGTAGCTACATTCACAACTGGTTTTCAGTGTAAACACAATCGTCTCGTCTCACCTCAACAATATTCTTAGTTTGCCAACACGAATGTTAACGTTAAATAACACCAAAGCTAAATTATACCCAGACGCACTAATAGTCATAGCGCACCGTAAAGAGAATAAAAAGTCTGTAGCTACTCGTTTACCACTAGCCCTTTTACTAATCTAATTGCCACCATGATCTTTTCTTCTATTATAAAATCTTTACCTGATTATTTAAGAGTGTATTTAACTTTCGGCTCACTCTGAACCGTTAATGTCTCTTCATTTCAGACACGAAAATCAAAGCCAAAAGTTTACTTCACTTCAGGCCTCAATAATTTACACTTTGTTTCACTAAGCCTATTGCGGATAATACTTGTTTTACCCGCCGGAGTCTAGGTCTTAGGTTTCTTCATGAAGTCACTAAACCAAGGATTATTCTATATACAGATGTCGTATAGCTTAAGTAATATATAAACAGCCATTTCAAATAACAATATTAAAAAAAATCTTTGGAATATCAAAATGAAACAGAGCTTTAAAGCTACAAAACTACTAAATGCATCATAATTACGAAAAATACTTCCACATATTCACTTTATATTATGTAAAAAGGGAATATTAAGGTTCTGTATGATTTCTTAACACATCAACACAAGGCTAACTGCTAACGCGACGCACTAGTGTAACAACGGACGGACACACACAGACAAAAAAATAAGCTGCTTTTTAACTCTTTCCGTATTAATTTTGAGATGAGAAACAAGATTATCTTAAATATTAAAATAAATATAATTAATATTAAATATTTTCTTCGTCAGTTGTTTGCCTTATTGAACGTTACATCGTTTTGATATAGAACAATTAAACATTCTAGAGAGACTTGACTAATATTGGCGTTTGAAATGAAGCATACGCCGGTTGCTTCGACTTACTCAAATAGGTAGTATATAAGGGATTCGAATCGCGGCTGTAGATAAGAACATCGCAATTGCGTGAACCTTGGAGGAAGACCCCTCCATTGGAAGGCTAGACGTTTCTCGTAACCCTAGCCGATCGCCGCGTATGTCTTAACCTTAAGGATGTTGGTGGTGTTAGAAGCCAGGTGTACAGACTGGTGTCCATGTGGGATGGACAAAAACAAAGACCAGAAGATGGTTGTGTTAGAAACCAGGTGTACAGACTGGTGTCCATGTGGGATGGACAAAAACAAAGACCAGAAGATAGTGGTGTTAGAAGCCAGGTGTACAGACTGGTGTCCATGTGGAATGGGCGAAAGACTAGAAGATGGTGGTGTTTAGAAGCTAGAAAGTTCAGACTGGTGTCCATGTGGGGTGGACAAATGAACAGTTGTTAGACAGACAATGGAGTTATAGCCTGTAAGTGGAATACAATTTCCGGGACTGTAAATGCGGTCTGGAAATTGAATACACGTTTGCTCCGATCTGCAAACTGCGAACGCGGTCACGTGGGTATAACAACGGACAGACAGACAGACAGACAGACAGACAGACAGACAGACAGACAGACAGACAGACAGACAGACAGACAGACAGACACGTCGAATTTAGAACCTCTCCGTGACATACGTCACTCGGAGAGGTAAAAATTAGATACAATGTTTTTGATCTCACCATAAGGCGTGTCTTCATATGAGATATACTGGCATATATATTTTTTTATTATTTCCATTTTATTGAAGTGGGAGGCGATTTTACGCGTATGAGCCATTATTCTACAATCCAGATTTGTTCGACATCTGCGTATAGTTTTGGTTGAGTTTATTATGCTATTTTTTATTGTTCTAGGCCTACTATTCGAAAGTATATAAAACTGACGTTATTAATTCATCCTTAAAGGGTAAAGTTCTGGTAATATAACATTATACCTTAAAATAACGGCCTTTTTCTAAATATAAAAGGAAAAATATTAAAAAAGAAATAAATGACTCTTATTACAAAATAATTAGCAATTAATTAGTTTCAAAAACGAGGTCTACTGCGCCATCCGCCATTGCTTTAGTGGCGTCTGCTAAATCGAACTTCATACCTCATTTTGGCTAGCAGACGCCACTAAACCGATGGCGGAGACGCAGTAGATAGTCCTCGTTTTTAAATTAAATGCTAATTATTTTGTAATAAGAGGTCATTTATTAATTTTTTTTAATATTTTTCCTTTCATATTTTGGAAAAGGCCGTTCTTTTAAGGTGTAATCAAGAAGTGATATCTAGTTTATGAGAGAGAAGGTATAAATTCGCCACATTTCTAGCTTTATCTCCAGTCCAAACGTAGGTCCGGAGTTAATCCCCGCCTCTAAATTACAACCAGCATCTTATTGGTTCTTGAAAACTCACGTCAGCGCGACGCGAATGACGAAAATTACGTATTTTCCGACTGAGAAGAGTCGAAATAGCCTGGCCTCCTTTTAGTCCCCCCTTGTATTTTAAAAGGGGGACTGGGACTATGGCACGCGAATACTTAGGCATCTTATACCTTCTCTCTAATAAACTAATAAACTGTAATATATGTTACCTGAACTTTTCCTTTAATAATAAAGCCTAATTCTCGCAGCAGACAAAGTGTTGGGTTGGCAACTTTAATATAATATATTTTGTTCTGGTAATTTCCTCTATACATTGCCATTATCCGAATGTTTTTTGGATTCTCTGGTTGACTTGAATATATTATCCAGTAAATAAGGCATGTACTAGCCTACATAGTACGTTTTCACTCGATATACTATAACATATTTGTTGGGAATGATTTTCCGTCTGTAGTAGTACTTAAATTGAGTTGATATTTCCTAATGGTTTTTGGATGTTATTTCCTTTCTTATCTTTCCTCGCTCGACTGTTCTCGTTTTCAAAAGTAGTTGTTATCTACTTTTTGCCCTGGTCCGGCTCTTTTTTTACTCCGACCAATGGACATCTAGGGTACATTTTATACAGCTGCGAGACGCGATGAAGCGTACTTGGTGCGCGGCGCGTAGAATTTAATTAAACGAGGCATATGTATAATATATATTGAGCTGATGTAGCGATGGAACTTGTGGGAATTGTCAAAGTTATTACCACACCAACAATGGTGTCTCTCTTATATTAATAAAAAGTGTCTTTGTACACAAAGACGCAAAAAAGTAAGAGATAAGTGTAGAAAATTAATTGTTTGAAGTAACAGATATTCAAATTTTCATTTTTGAAGACGTGATTATAAAACATCAATTATTTAAAAAAATTTCTTATCTTAGTTTTTTTCACCAAAAATTCTTTAAGTAATATATTTTATCCTTAAACATGTGCATCATTTTAAAAATAGAAAACGTATGCATTTTATTTTTTTTTTTAAATTTAGAGATAGTTTGAGTATTCGGGCCTATAAAGAGAATAAAATGGACAGAAAATCGTTCATAGCAGACAAAATAAAATAAGCATGAAAACTAAACAAAACGTGTTCGTTAATTTTAAAGTTTTCGAGTTTTCAAAAATTGACGTGTTGTATCTTTCTCAAAAGATCACGATCAAGCTACATATCCTTTTGACTCTAATAACTACATCACAGTCAAAGGGCGAATGTAATTTTCGGTTCGCAATATTTTCAATTTTAAAATAAAAAAATAAATTCTTTTAGCTCTATTTTTCAGATATCCGAGTATTGGAACTTTCTCGAAACAAATGTTTCAAGAATATAAACAGTAGTATCAAGGTAGTTTCTCTGAAATTTTTGTGAAAAAAACTAAGATAAGAAATTTTTTAAAATAATTGATGTTTTATAATCACGTCTTCAAAAATGAAAATTTGAATATCTGTTACTTCAAACAATTAATTTTCTACACTTATCTCTTACTTTTTTGCGTCTTTGTGTACAAAGACACTTTTTATTAATATCTGTCACTTCAGTCTTAATATGAGTTAAAACTGTTTAGAAACTAGTATTTTAAAACTTATACTGAAAAGCAGGCGCTCCATTTAAGTCTTGTGGTGTTGCTCGTTTATTAGTTACCGCGTTTGAACTAACAAGGCCCTAACCATCTATTATAGAAGTATTAATCTCGATTGCTTCAACGCCCAGTCCAACTCAAATTGCCTTCCCGTCGTTTTCACGTGCAAAGCACAGTGGATGCAATAATACAAATAGATTCCGAAGACTTAGGCTAAAAAATTATTACGTAGACCTGTGTACAAAAACAATCTATACACCTGTGCACAAACATATTCCATAGACCTGTGCTGGGTGACCACATATCCTAAATTTTATAATTTTTTCTATTTTCGGATGTCTTCCTATTAGTTCCTATAATTTCGATAATTTTCCTATATTTTCCTATTTTTTGAAATTGTAGATATTGTAGTACCTACAAGCACCCACAAGTACCTACAAGCACCTAATAGCACCCACAAGTACCTACAAGCACCCACTAGTACCTACAAGTACCTACAAGCACCTAATAGCACCCACAAGAACCCACAAGTACCTTCAAGCACCCACAAGTACCTTCAAGTACCTTCAAGCACCCACAAGTACCTACAAGTACCCACAAGTACCTACAAGTACCTACAAGCACCCATTAGTACCGACAAGCACCCACTAGTACCGACAAGCACCCACTAGTACCTACAAGCACCCACTAGTACCTACAAGCACCCACTAGTACCTACAAGCACCCACTAGTACCTACAAGTACCTTCAAGTACCTTCAAGCACCCACAAGTACCTACAAGTACCCACAAGTACCCACAAGTACCTACAAGCACCCATTAGTACCGACAAGCACCCACTAGTACCGACAAGCACCCACTAGTACCTACAAGCACCCACTAGTACCTACAAGCACCCACTAGTACCTACAAGCACCCACTAGTACCTACAAGCACCCACTAGTACCTACAAGCACCCACTAGTACCTACAAGCACCCACTAGTACCTACAAGCACCCACTAGTACCTACAAGCACCTACTAGTACCCACAAGCACCCACAAGTACCCACAAGCACCCACAAGTACCCACAAGCACCCACAAGTACCCACAAGTACCCACAAGTACCTACAAGCACTCACAAGTACCTACAAGTACCTACAAGAACCCACAAGTACCCACAAGTTCCTAAAAGCACCCACAAGTACCTACAAGCACCCACAAGTACCCACATGCACCCACAAGCACCCACATGCACCCACAAGCACCCACAAGTACCCACAAGTACCCACAAGTACCTACAAGCACCCACAAGTACCCACAAGTACCTACAAGAACCCACAAGTACCTTCAAGCACCCACAAGTACCCACTAGTACCTTCAAGCACCCACAAGTACCCACAAGTACCTACAAGCACCCACAAGTACCTACAAGCACCCACAAGTACCTACAAGCACCCACAAGTACCTACAAGCACCCACAAGTACCTACAAGCACCCACAAGTACCTACAAGCACCCACAAGTACCTACAAGCACCCACAAGTACCTACAAGCACCCACAAGTACCTACAAGCACCCACTAGTACCTACAAGCACCCACTAGTACCTACAAGCACCCACTAGTACCTACAAGCACCCACTAGTACCTACAAGCACCCACAAGTACCTACAAGCACCCACAAGTACCTACAAGCACCCACAAGTACCTACAAGCACCCACAAGTACCTACAAGCACCCACAAGTACCCACTAGTACCTTCAAGCACCCACAAGTACCCACAAGTACCTACAAGCACCCACAAGTACCTACAAGCACCCACAAGTACCTACAAGCACCCACAAGTACCTACAAGCACCCACAAGTACCTACAAGCACCCACAAGTACCTACAAGCACCCACAAGTACCTACAAGCACCCACAAGTACCTACAAGCACCCACAAGTACCTACAAGTACCTAAAAGCACCCACAAGTACCTACAAGCACCCACAAGTACCTACAAGTACCCACAAGTACCAAAGGCAGTTGGTTACATAATTTATTAGTGTGGGGGACCTTTTCCAACTTAACTTGTTAGCTCACACAAAGCTAGGTCCCCTTGTTTTTCAACCACCACGAAATTTGAACCAAATAGCTTTAAAAATGCTAACATCATAGACTGACTCTTTACACTGCTTAAATATCGCAGATTGGAATGGTTTTGAAAATTTAAATTTAAACATACTTAGACTTAATTATAGTCAATGAAAATTGCTTAGCGGAATGTTAGGTGTTGTACCTTCCATTTAAAACCGTTTTCAAGTCTAACAATCGTGTAGTTTTTCTAATATCGTGGCCACAGGATCGTTTTTTTCAGAAAATTTCCCATGTTATTTCTATGGGAAAAATTCCTGTTTTTCAACAAAAGGTGTGATGAATTTTATGGAAATGAAAACCACCCTTAGCAACTTTATTTTTTTTAAAATTAACTAATTAATGGATCTTTTTGAAATTTTAACCACATATTGCGGGCCAGAATTGTAGTTCTGTGGAATTTTTTCAATACAGTTAATGCAATACAAAAAAAGTTACATCCAACCAAAAAACCCTCCTTATACATTAAGAGCAGTATGAAGTCTTATCTAAGAGAGCTACCGCTCTCTCAGAATAGAAATCTAATGGGAATTGAACTGAACGGAGTGGAAACTGCGTGGACCTTTCCGGAGGTTGCGTGATCTAGCTTTAAGGTCTAAATTTGCCGGGATATCCTTTTGAATCGCTTTGGGAATTAATGCGAATGAGTGTTGGGTTTAGTTAGGCGTGATTTTCTAATAAGGAACAGACAGACAGACGTGTTTGGCTTAATTTTAATTAACAATTAGTTTTAAAAGATGTTGCGAACTATGTACCTGGAAATTTCGGGATTATTATTATCTAGAGTTGGCACTATACCTGGAGAGGTCAAGGAGTTTTAAAATCTCATATGAATGTCCGGAGAATTTTGTTATCGCATTATAGGGTCTAATATGTTTATAAAGTTCTTAATTTACAAATAAAAGTGGGAAAATGACTTTTAGACGCTCGGGTAATTTGGGAACCCTAAAAATCGATATTTTATTCAATATTGAAAAATATTGATTATTTCGTATAAATACGAATAATGTTTCTCATTTGGTACAATTTTAGCCAGGGCTCGTACGGAACCTGGATAAGTCCGGGATTTAAAGTTTTGTCCTAAAACGTCAGGAATATGCCAGGGATTTTTCGTTTGTTATAACAACCCATGCATTTCGAGCAATTCTAAAAATGGGCTGGAGGTGTGATCATGAAGTGGACTCTGGTAAATACCTCAAAATGGTCAGGTATGTTGGCAAAATTTCGTCAGCGATTTTCAATTTAAAAATTTCGTCCGAATCCTATTAAAGGGACTGTAAAGGAGGCATCGGCGGGTGGGTAAAAATTATTTGAAATACGTCAGAGGCACGTGACCAAGGAGAGGCGTGGTTCAAAGAAGCTTAGTTCGTTTTATTTCGAAAACTATATACCACTTCATGGAATTGGCACTGCAAATAATCTCGCGAAAAACAAGGACTAGATGTCCAGTTCCACTCCACGAGGAGCCTTTGTATCTTCGCATCACGTGATGTCTGTGAGGTATTTCAAATAATTTTTACCCACCCGTCGAAGCCTTCTTTGCAGACCCTTTAACTCATTGTGGAGAAAATGTGGGGTTTTTAATGACTTACTGGCGAAATCTGTACAACTTTGATTTATTGGAGGATGTCTTGATGTCTTGTATTTAGTAGATTCTGTTGGGACCCATATAGCGTAACTTACTTATTCTAAAATTCCCGCGTATCTTTTCCTCGAATGAGGAAAGTAGCTGACCAGCAAGCGGTTGTTGTCCCTTAATCCGAGCTTGGCGAACGTCTAAGGATCGTGTTGGGGCTTAGGGTTGGGCAGGGCTAGTGATCGGGCTGACCGAGTATGAGATAAGATGACGCCTTAATCCTCTATATAGTCACTCGGATACGGGATTAATCTTCTTATAGGAGGAGTCCTAGCCAGAGGATTAAGTCTATATTGGCGGAACGATCTATCGAGATACCGCACCAGCTTTCGTGGACACGGTGCTGCTGCGCTCTGCCAAATTGGTGGCTTTATTTTACCCCCGGACCCTTACGTCTTAGATTTCGAATGCTTTTGTCGTCGTCGGTTGGCAAAACAACGAAAAACCCTACGGGGGATTCTGATTGCTCCAAGAGTTACAAAATCCGATTGGGATTCACGAAGGGACTCAAATATAAGTCTGTCTGGCTTAAAATTTAAAACTGCCCCATGTTGAATATTTTCTAGGATAATATTATTTTGCCATATCTTCAATTTGAATTTCATTTCTATAATTGACTTATGGTTTTTATTTTATTTTATTTTTTCTTATTTGAAACTTTCTAAGCCTTATTCCAAGGCCTTTTTGACTCCTCCGCAAATTATTCTTAGCAGCCTAGACGCGTTAGAAATAAAACCAATGATCTATGATTTGGGGAGACCAAAAGCGTATTATAATAGACCCCAACTTCAATTACTTTAAAAATCTCTTCAAATTGGAGAGGAGAAAATGGGTTGATCCGTATATAGACAAACGAACTACTTTAGTCATTACGATATTTTACATTGGGTATCAATGCTTCGTATATTTCCCTTTATTACCCTTTACCCTTGAAATTGAATAAATGTAGAAGGAAATGGAATAGAATAGAGTAGAGAAAGATCGATTTTGCGAATTTGGAAATAGACTCTAAAAACTTTAAAAAAAGAAAACCTTTTTTAAGTGGAATCATTTCGGGATAAATTGACTTCTTTTTCTTTTTGCGAGCGTGTCCTCAAACTTGCCCCCCCTATTTAAAATGGCAAGGGGGGTACATCCCCTGAAGTAATAAAGTGAAAAACATACTTTGCCAAATTATAAACTTTTTTCTTTGGGTTTTTTTCTTTTTTTTAGTACTTAAAGGCGTCAAAGTCGCGAACCGGGTTTAGCGGTATCGTATGAGGTTTCCCTTTTAGGCTCAAAATAGAATAACCCCAAACTAAAAAGAAAGGAAAAACAAAATTAGTTCAATTTTCGTTCGCGGAGTGTTAAAAAAATAGTTCGACTAACGAAAATTCGTGCGGGACAGAAGGCGAAATAACAAAACAAGTGAATCAAGTCAATCCAAACCCCCCGTTGAATTTTGAGATGTTTACACTTATTATCAGGGCTATCACCAGGTCCCTAGAAGTCTGAATTTTCCTGCAAGGTCCTTAATCCACCCTAAAATCGGTAATTGGTCCTTAAATTGTCCTATTTTTCTAAAACCCCAGAAAAAAAGCATTTATTTAGTAGTTAGTCAATTGGAGATATCTAGAATAACTGTTTCCGCAAAGATGTAGCGAAAACTCGTCAGTCTAAACAAAAATATCTGTAAAAATGTCCGAAATAGCTTGCTATTTTGTTGAAAAATGGAAAAAATATTGATATAATGTTCTTAACTTCACTTAATTCTTTAAAACGTTTCAGTATGTATTAAAGATGTTATTTTGATTTACCTTTGGCGCGCCCTTTATGGTTCTTAACTTTAAAGATTTTTGGTCCCAATTTTACCATATTTTTATCGTGAAAAGTTCTTTTTGAGATTTTAGTGGGAGCCCTGTATTACGAAACCCATTTGTAAATATTTTTCACTCACGATCCGTCGTAATAACCCTTAAAACCTTGATGTTTCATGGATTATAAATTTTCGTCGAGGAGGTTTGTGTCGGGCCAATCTTTGAACCGTCTTTTGATAATGACCTGGTGGCGCAGCGGTCTATTGGGGTGCTTATATAATCCCCCCATAGTCTCTCGCGTCGCCTTTAAGCTTCGTTGTCGTAAAAACTGGGGTTTGGGGACGGTAAACCAAAAAAAAATGAAAGAAAATTCAACCTACGTGAGTTCAATACTGCATTAGGTCATTAGAGATAGGTTCTAACCCGTGTATCCCAGTCTGTTCCTCCCTTATCCGTTTTTACGAGTATTTTTTCCCTACTACAGAAACTTCTCCTACAACTATAGACTTGGTAAGTTATTTCTATACCGAAACTAAATTAATCCGAAGTATATCAAAGATAAAGTTTAGGGTATATAGTTACTTAAGGAAGGAAATGTTTCATAACGTCCGTTTCATCCGCGCTGCTCAGGCTACAAAATCCTTTTTTGGGGCGTTAACCCTTATGTATCTCTTGACCAATCCAATAACCATTTAGATGACCAACTTTCTCTCACCTAAGATACCAACATTTTTAGGTTTAAAGTCAAATTCTTTATTGGAATTCGGAAATGTGTGTGAAATTCGGTGAAATTATTATTATTTTCTCGTAAAAATCAAGAAAACTCGCATTAGTTAGGTAATTTTCCTATATTAGTACTATTTTTCCTATGAGATAATCAAACATTATAGATGTCTAAAGGCTCTTTCAGACGATCCAACTTTTTGACTCAGCTCGATGGGTCGAAAAGTTCTATCAACTTGCCCAACTTTTGAAGGGAAAAGTGTAGTAAATCCTTCCTTTTCACACGACTAAACTTTTACTGCCAAATGGAACTTTTTAAGCGCCACCTACCTTGGCACTTATGAAATAACCCGCAAAAAAGCTTTTTTCGTAATTCATTTTGATTGGCTGGAGAAATGAAATTAAAAAGTTGAGTCAGCACAAATTGGATCATTGATCCAACTTTTCCTAACCAACTTTTTTGGTGACTCAACTCATCCAGCGTCAATTCACACGCACGATCTAACTAGTTGATTCAACTCGAGTTGGCCCATCAAGCATAGTCAAAAAGTTGGTTCGTCTGAAAGAGCCTTTAGTCTCAGTACATTATTAAGCTTATTTTGCGACAAGGCCATTGGTTCTAAACACTGTTTAACCTCTTTTCCAAATGTTTGAACTATACTTCTATATACATATATCTTATCCCGAAGAAAGAATAAGTCTTCTCGGACGGACTTGGGTCAACATTGGCCCCGGCAATCCTAGTCCTTGATAACGTACACAGCTTTTCCTTGTTCGCCCAGTTAATAAAACACGATGGTATAAGTTTCGTTGTTTCATCGGGTATACTTTCGTTGTAAATAAGTTTGATTTTTCTCATCTCATCTCAGTCCTTGCATGAGAGTTTCAACTGACCATTTTAAGACTTAACCTTATACTAAATCCAATTAGCTATAAAAAAGGTTCAAACGCGAAGCCGAGAACGTGCTTCTCTTATAACTTTTTGTCTGTTATTTTACCCAATGGAGCGAAAGAAATCCTATACTAAGGAAATAAAAACTTTTTATACGGTACACTTTTATTTCATCCCCAATGTGTACTTTGCTTTAACGCCGCGCAATAGCCAACCGAGCTTAGTTTTAATAATACCTATTGACCCTCCTTTGACAATGGTACGAATTTAGAGTTGGAAAACGAACGGGGGTGCTAAGATTCTGCTTGATACGCTTTAGGGGACGCGGAGAGTGGGGATCGAAACGTTCGAAATCCAAATATAAATTTTGTAACGTTTGCTCCTGGATCTACAGACCGGTCATTTAGGGCTGGATCTTGTTGCCCCTTGTTCAAATAAAAACTTTTGGGACTTACGGGATATATCCGATTCTTTCTCCCCTTTTTTTTCGTTCCTTGCCTCTCCTTCCTTGAATCCGTTTTTCGTATTTCTTTGGAGTTTCTGAACGGCAAAGATATACACCGAAAATAACCGTAGATTATATTGAAGTTATCAAAGTGTATTTCTTTATTTTTATTTTCATTTTCCTTTGCAGTTATCAGCGACCTTTTTTGACATTGTCTTCGATTTAATATACTTTTGTCAACTCCTAATTTGTTCAGAATCTTTTATAAGAGTATCTGGTTGGTTTGGACTAGAGGCACGTTTTGAGAATTGTACTTTGTACTTCTGAGCTAAAATATCCTTTATTTATTATTGCGTTAAGCTAACAAAGATGATTTTTTTCTAACTGGGTACGTATGGTTTAAATAGTTTCCGGGTAAATAGTTCGTTAGTGATATAACTGCTAAGTTTTATATTTCTAAAAATCACTGAATTGAACCGAACTAAACATTTCCCACTCTGTTTGGATCATCCCCTTTAATCTAAACGAATACAATCAAAGTGAATTTATCGATATTCTCAAACCGTTACAATCGTGGTAGGGTACTCGAGATTGTAAAGTCGTCACGTCAAAAACTAATTCAAAACTGAACTAAAATATGTATTCCCCTTTTATCTACATAAATATGACACAAAGATATTAAATCGTGCAAAACGTATAGAGAAAATATCTCATCGTGAATGCAATTTCATTTCATAGTTTGTTTCCCCCTTTTGTATTTTTTATCAGGTTTCAAAAACTAGAGGATTTAGGTTTTTAATTATTTAAGGGTATAATGCATTTTTAAAAACTTTGCCCCTTGTAAACATGGGCGGCTGTTTGGTCTAATAATCTTTTACCTTTTAAAAAAAGTAATGTAATAAAGCCACCCACCAGGCTGAAGCTTTAACATTAGTTTCCCATAGAACGCCTGTAGAAATGTTTTACCCGCAATACACCACTGTTCGGGGTAAAGCCACCCATTAGGATGAGATGACAAAACCTGGGAGCTAATTAGGAATATAGAGTTTGTAGAATAACATTTCATATTTAATGAACATGACGTAATATTAAAACTAATTATTTCGCGCGCGTATTCTTTCTCTTTTCATCTATTTTAAATCATAATTAATATTTAGTTTGCTTTTAATATTTCCCATAGAGAAAAATAGATCGCATCCAGATTTAAATATTAAAAATTATATTTATATATCTATATGAACATTAGGTTATGACCGATAAAGTACTAGTAAAGAGGAAGCCTGTTTTATTTATTGCACGTTAACCCTTTATGTTCCTATTGAATTATTCGTTATCAAAGTTATTTAAAATTTATTCGGTAACATGTATTTTTTGCTCCCCAATCCAATAGAGTTAATAATTTAATATTACGTTTCCACTGCCCGGTATGAGAAATTTATTATATTATTTATATTTGTAATATTTTTTACCAGCTATTAAATATATTTAGGATATTTTTCTAGAATAATCCGGATAACGGAGAAACGAGTTAACCTTAATATATTCGAACGTAAAATCAATTTAATGAGTACTTACTTTTAATAGCGAATACGCAATAAACAAAGGCCAATATTTTTGCCATATTGCAATGACAATGGAAGACTGTTCTGTTTAGTGAAAATTATAGATTTCCCGTTCCGTAATAAACTTTCTTTCGCCGAACACTTGAAAACGGAATGTTATTTTTTTTTTCTCTTTATTTTTAAATATCGAAGTAAGATTTGATTTTCACGGTTGACACACTTTCTTTGTTCAACAATATTTACTTTTGTGGGGTGAAGAGATAGTACCGGGATGTTTTTATTAGAAATTGGTAATTAGAATGTCTCGAAAAACTGAGAAGTAATTCTTTTTTATATTCGGACTAGCAATTTCTCCGATCGAAAATGATTAACGCGACTTGTTCATCTTCTTCGGGCCACTCTTGTATTTTTCTCGACTTTTGTTATTTTGTCGGGTGTAGAAGAGTTTGGGCTATAGCAGTGCGCGAGCTATATTCTCATTTGAAGCTGTGGTAGCTAGTGCCGGCTTCGAATAACTCTTTCCGATTCACTCGTTGCAAAAGTAAGACTATTTTCCGAGCCGGTGCTGCGAGATATTGAGAAGGATCTCGGAGCGCGCCGGCCTTTTCATTGGTGAATGGGCGCCCTCTAGTGGACAGCGATTGAAATAGGCCATCTAGTGCTACATACCGGATTTATGGAAAGTAAAGTGTAAGTTAGCGTAACAACTTCTCGCTGCTATTTTGATCTGAAAAATACACGAGCCTTGAAGAAATTAATAAAAACTGTCTTGGTGGTGGACAAAGACAAGGAAAAGGAAAAGATAAGAGAACAGAATGGAATGACAGAAGTTCAGATATTGAAATTTTTCAGTTTAAAAACATTTTCATAAACATCAATTATTTGAAAAAAATACTTATCTTCAAGTCAAAATTAGAGCGTGTTGTTTGCTTAGATTATTTTTAACAAGAACCCATCCGTATTGTGTTTTTTCCCCACCTTTCCCAATTCCCTCATGTACTGGCGCCATATTGGACACTTATGTAAGTGAAGATCGCTATTCAAACATTCTCATGTCTTATATGGGCTCTTTAGTATATTTTACAAATTTTATTATAGCAACTTTATTGGTCACTTATTTCAATTTTCGCGTGTTCACAAGAAGCGAGTGTTTTCATCTTTTCACGGAGCCACATCGCGAATGTTAAGCATGAACTCGTGTTAGGTTTAAAACGGTGAAGAAAGACGGGTCTTGTACTCGTGACAGGCCTGTATAGCGGAGATCTGAGGTAGTCCAGAAATCTTTTTCTGTACTCTTTCTTTTGTTACCCTTTTTTCCTCTCTCTTGACCAGTGAGAGCGGAAGAAAATCGTGCGCTTGACCACCTCCAGATTCCTATATTATTTTTCCCATCCTATCACTTTCAACTATTTTATATGTGTGTAACGTATTGCAGGTTAGCTCGCTCTTCTTTTTTGCGCCCGTGTTTTCTATTAGAAGTTCTTGTCCCGTATAGCGAGAAACATCTGGAGTTTAAATACTATCATGTATTAGGAGTCCGGGACGGGTTAGAACGAGGTATAATATTTTTTTATGACAGCGAGTGTTATGATACTGAAGCCCCTTGTACCTGGTGGGATTTTTATCTCTGGCAGAGTTATCTTTATCTCGCCTAAGATCTTTGTGGTTATGTAGTTTTAGTTTTATTCGCAAACCTATAGTCTTTCAGCGGTTTGGCGTTTGGTATACAAAAAATTGCCTTTGAAAAACACGTTGTTATTATTGGGAAATATAAAGGTTGTTATAACGTTTCTGGGTTTTAAGATGAGAAGGAATTAAAAAACGTGTTTCCTTCTGATATTAACGTATTTTATTTATCTTTCGGTGAGCTTTTAAACCAAAACCTTAACAATTTATATCTATCTCAAATTATTCTCTATCACTCTTTCTTTCTCTCTCTCTCCCTCTCACTGTCTCTCTCCCTCTCAACTCTTTCTCTCTTTCTCCCCCTCACTCTATCTCCCTCTCTTTCTCCCTCTCACTCTCTTTCTCCCTCTCACTCTCTTTCTCCCTCTCCCTCTCACTCTCTTTCTCCCTCTCACTCTCTTTCTCCTTCTCCCTCTCACTTTCTCTCTCTCACTTTCTTTCTCTCTTTCACTTTCTTTCTCTCTTTCACTTTCTTTCTCTCTTTCACTTTCTTTCTCTCTCTCACTCACTCACTTTCTTTCTCTCTCTCACTCACTCACTTTCTTTCTCTCTCTCTCACTTTCTTTCTCTCTCTCACCCACTTTCTTTCTCTCTCTCTCACTCACTTTCATTCTCTCTCTCTCTCTCTCACTTTCTTTCTCTCTCTCTCTCACTCACTTTCTTTCTCTCTCTCACTCACTTTCTTTCTCTCTCTCTCACTCACTTTCTTTCTCTCTCTCTCTCACTCACTTTCTTTCTCTCTCTCACTCACTTTCTTTCTCTCTCTCTCACTCACTTTCTTTCTCTCTCTCACTCACTTTCTTTCTCTCTCTCTCACTCACTTTCTTTCTCTCTCTCTCACTCACTTTCTTTCTCTCTCTCTCTCACTCACTTTCTTTCTCTCTCTCTCACTCACTTTCTTTCTCTCTCTCTCACTCACTTTCTTTCTCTCTCTCTCACTCACTTTCTTTCTCTCTCTCTCACTCACTTTCTTTCTCTCTCTCTCACTCACTTTCTTTCTCTCTCTCTCACTCACTTTCTTTCTCTCTCTCTCACTCACTTTCTTTCTTCTCTCTCTCACTCACTTTCTTTCTTCTCTCTCTCACTCACTTTCTTTCTTCTCTCTCTCACTCACTTTCTTTCTTCTCTCTCTCACTCACTTTCTTTCTTCCCTCTCTCACACTCTCTCTTTCTCTTTCACTCTATTTCTCACTCTCACTCTATTTCTCACTCTCACTCTCTCTCTCTGAACTCTGAACTTGATCCAGGAAAATTAAGTTACTTTAACGTTATAAATAAGTCACATTAAAATAACCGTAAAAGCGCGTCTCCATCCATAAAATGGACCAAACAATGGCGTGTTTTGAAAGAGGACATTATTTTGCGGGAAAATATCTCTCTTAATACCGTTGGTACGATGATCCCTCTTCGTGATTACTCTGTCTTATTCCAACCATCCTAAACCTAAATATAAAGTCCATTAATTGTGGTACCCCGTTGACATTTGCATTGAACTCTACATGAAGAATTGACTGCAAGAGTGTCGACTGTTTGGACTGTGAATGGTTCTTCACGTATTTCTAAATCCACTACCATCCCCAGTTCAGTTTCCTACCGCTGAAAAAGGCAGACGTGGACGTGGGCTATTGGGATGGAAACCGAATCGGTTTCTCTTAATCCTTTATAATGATCCTGGTATAATGAGCCAGACTTAAGCGCGGCGCTGTCTGTATTGGATCATACCACCACTCCACCCACGCCTCGTAAGGTCTTACCTCTCGCGTATTCTGTGAAAAGGTCTTTAATTATATCTAACCCTAAACATCTACACATGGCCTGGATTTTGTACAGTTCAGGTTTATATTTACGGTTATTTACTTTATTTTAGCGACGAAAACTAACGTTTGTTTAGTTAAACTATATGTTAGTCTTTCGAATATTATATTTGAAAGGTATGACGAGGGTATACCATTTTCAGAGGTGAACGAGATGGTATTCGGATAAAATTTCTTAAATTTGTTTTTTTCCAATATCTGAACCTTCAACCAATCGAATTAATACATTGATGTTTTACTTTTTCCACTCTTTACTGTTGATCAAAGGCAGTTGACAGACACATCGTTGAAAATTGATGTTAATACCAGCTCGCGACGAGTGGTATTAATATTTATGGGATTCTTCCATAGTGTAAACTAACTTGCATGGCGATATTCTAAAATTTTCCTTAATGTATATTAATTTGTTAGGAGTACTTTTAACCCTTTAGCCAAAAATGTTGGGTATAAGCGATAAGCTAGACTATATCCTTCGTCTTCGTTTTAAAACCTTTAATGGCCCAAAATATTATAAAACGTTATAACCCGGTAGGTCCTGGCTTTTAAACATATATAAATTTATTATACGAGTAATTATATTCATACTTTTCTTCATATAAAACTATATGAAAATATTTTAAACCTAAAATTGGGTTAATGGGGTAGTTGTTTTTGTTTTGGTATTTAGAATTACAAAAATGCCAGAACGTTTTAAATTTAAAACTATAAAAGAATTTCAAACATAACGCTTTTATCGTGGCTTATTTTAGGAAAAATAACGTATACGCTAGTTAAATCTATTATTTTCTGAATTAATTTAAAAGATGATGGACCTAATTTGATTGATAATGACGGCCATTATCTCGGCTGAAAGATAAATGGTTCATCCAAAAATTTTAAAGAAAATTTGTCAAAAAAGAAAAGCCCCCCCCCCTTTCTCACTTATAAGTCTTAATTTCTGGAATCCCTTTCAATACGGAAATTCAATATTTGTAAGTGGTAAAGTTCTGTTAAATGAGGCTCTACTCGATGCCCTGGAAAAATCTCTCTCTTTTTATCATTCTTTTTGAAAGGAAGTACTAAGCCCAACTTGAACTTTAGCAAAAGGTACGCTTAGGTTTAGAAGATAAGTTACGTAAATAAACCACGAAGTTATCAAATATATTGTACCAAGAAGTGATATCTAGTTTATTAGGGAGAAGGTATAAATTCGCCACATTTCCAGCTTTATCTCCAGTCCAAACGTAGGTCCGGAGTTAATCCCCGCCTCTAAATTACAGCCAGAATCTCATTGGTTCTTGAAAACTCACGTCAGCGCGACGAGAATGACGAAAATTACGTATTTTCCGACTGAGGAGAGGCGAAATAGCCCAGGCCACCTTTTACGTCCCCCCTTGTATTTTGAAAGGGGGACTGGGACTATGGCGCGCGAATACTTAGGCTTAGGCATCTTATACCATCTCTCTAATAAACTAGATATCACTTTTTGATTGTACCGCGTCATCTTTGGCTACAAGGGGAAGAAATGAATCTGCAAAAAATGGTATGATTTTATATTAATTTATTTCTGATTGGGTGGGTGTCGAAATCTTCTCGCGGAATCTCGTTTCCAAAGGAGAAATAACGAGAATTCGCTATTACCAGATTAGAAACACCTGCTTGGTTGCATTTGCCTATTGGATATAGCAGCAGATAAAGAAAAGGTGTCTTCCATGATAGTGCAATGAAAAGAAACTTGGGTAAGAAAAAAAGACTGCGTAGACTATAACCTATTAATTTAAGCTAGGATGCCTCCAAGCGGGTGATACCGTGAAAACATAAAAAATCTAGGCATAGTGTGTGTCTTCAATGATACCATTCGCTATTCTGCGAGACATTATTCGATTAAATTAGTTATACGTAATGATTAGTCTAGCTTTTCTCACAAATTCAGCCTAGATACCTTGAACAAATAGCTCTTAGCTATATGTATTCCTCCGCTTATAGTTACTTGAGCTCCCATTGGAGATGCAATGGATAAAATTAACCCAATTTGTTTTGTTGGCTATTTTGCCTAATTACTCCAAGTTATCGTTGGAAATACCATTTGATCCGGCTGTAGTATACTGAAAGGATTTTCCCTGTGTCTCTTATAGAACCCATCGAATAACGTATAACACTGTAAAAGCGGAAGTGTTACAATACGGATTGGAATGGGGAGAATTTCTTGGATCAATGCGCCAAAAGTCGTGAGAAAACGGAATAATATGGGGTAGGCTAGATAGATTTTTGGAGGAACTTCACAAATTATTTATCAATAATCGGATTTCTCTAGGGGAATACAAAGTTCTTTTTAATGAGTTAAGAATGAAACTGGGGAATTCGACACCGGAATATTGAGTGTGATATCCTCTATATTTTTCAAGATCTCGTCCCACTAGAATATTTATTCAAATGAAAGCCATTCTTCGCTCTATAACCCCTTTTTTTTAACCGAAGTTTGCTTCCGATGGTGAGGTTTTTATGGGTAGTAACAGAAGTGTATTATACTTCTCTTCGAGAGAAGTGTACTGTTAGATAAGAATAGTTAAAAAACATCTTTATGATAATAGATCAATAATAGATCAAAGCTAAAGAATATCTCACTGTATATAAAGGAAGTTCGATGCCCAAATCGGGCAGAGTTAATGTAGACGCGTGGAGGGACTCTCACAAGAATAAATGACTTTTAATCTTTAACCGTGTCTCGTCAATACTTAACATGTACCACAAAGATTTGTAACATAATTCTTCCCCATATCACTTTAAATTTGGAGTAAGGTTATTATTTCTCTTCGAGGGAAGTGTACCAACCACAAAGCGAGGTAATTGTAACATGATTCTTCCCAACATCACTTCACATTTGGAGTAAGTTTACTAAACTGAATCACATACGCGGTAAATAGTTCCCTCATCATTACTCTATTAGCGATAAACTATTTGCCAAGGCGCATACGCTTGTGGATTTTTGTTCACCGTCAAGACAATCAAGGTTTTTTGGGTTGATTTCGGAGGATTTAGTTATAAAATTTACTCCACGGTTCGATGCCCTTCTGAATATAATAATACGGTCCTAGTTTTATATTTGAACTTTTTCAAGGCCTCTTTGTGTTCTTGGTACATATTACGTAGATTGAGTCCTAAGTTATTAGTCTCGTTGCCGCTTTGATTTTCGCGAGGTTGAAAATGAATTCAATATTTAAATTCGGTTAATAATAACTCTAACTTTTATATTCCGTGGGAGTAGCTCTCATAAATCATTAGAACTAATTTAATTGAAGCGTATCAAATGCCGCTAATATCGTATTAAATATTTAAAAACCCCAAAAATTCAGAATTACGACAGATGATATTAAACCTTGCGGAAAGTTTTTCAATTAGGAGAAATTGGTGTGAGAGAATAAAAATAATAAAATCACCCCGTCCCCCCAAAAAACTAAAGAGATTGACCAGTGATTACTTGTATTTAACCAAATCCAGCTTCTTTCCCGTGATTTTAATCGGGAGATTTTCGTGAAAATTTGCATTACAATACTTAAAAAGTACAACAATACAACATTTTTTTTCGTGAAAAATTGCATTGCAATACTTAAAAATACAACAATACAACATTTCTTTCGTGAAAAATTGCATTGCAATACTTAAAAATACAACAATAGAACATTTTTTTCGTGAAAAATTGCATTACAATACTTAAAAATACAATAATACAACATTTATTTCGTGAATAATTGCATTACAATACTAAAAATTGAACAATACAACATTTTTTCGTGAAAAATTGCATTACAATACTTAAAAATACAACATTTTTCGTGAAAAATTGCATTACAATACTTAAAAATACAACATTTTTCGTGAAAAATTGCATTACAATACTTAAAAATACAATAATACAACATTTATTTCGTGAATAATTGCATTACAATACTAAAAATTGAACAATACAACATTTTTTCGTGAAAAATTGCATTACAATACTTAAAAATACAACATTTTTCGTGAAAAATTGCATTACAATACTTAAAAATACAACATTTTTCGTGAAAAATTGCATTACAATACTTAAAAATACAACATTTTTCGTGAAAAATTGCATTACAATACTTAAAAATACAACATTTTTCGTGAAAAATTGCATTACAATACTTAAAAATACAACAATACAACATTTTTTCGTGAAAAATTGCATTACAATACTTAAAAATACAACACATTTTTCGTGAAAAATTGCATTACAATACTTAAAAATACAACAATACAACATTTTTCGTGAAAAATTGCATTACAATACTTAAAAATGCAACATTTTTCGTTCCGAACTGGCGAAAGTACGTTGACTCTGAAATTCTATACCTTGTTTTTCTATATTTCATTTTTCGTGAAAAATTGCATTACAATACTTAAAAATACAACATTTTTCGTGAAAAATTGCATTACAATACTTAAAAATACAACATTTTTCGTGAAAAATTGCATTACAATACTTAAAAATACAACAATACAACATTTTTTTCGTGAAAAATTGCATTACAATACTTAAAAATACAACACATTTTTCGTGAAAAATTGCATTACAATACTTAAAAATACAACAATACAACATTTTTCGTGAAAAATTGCATTACAATACTTAAAAATGCAACATTTTTCGTTCCGAACTGGCGAAAGTACGTTGACTCTGAAATTCTATACCTTGTTTTTCTATATTTCTTTTTTCGTTTAAAGTTTAAAACTAAAGAAAAAAAAATATACAAAATGGCCGCGCTGCAGGAAAATCCGAAATAACTTCCTTTATTCTCTGTATACCCACGCGCCACTATATCGGTTTCCTCAGTTTTCCGCACCAAAAAGGGAGAAATGTTTTTTGTTAACTTTTCTTTCCAATCGGTTGTATTTTAAATATAAAAAACACACCACGTATCTTTGTGTAGACATCCCGTAAGGTGTAGCTCCTTTTGGAAGTAAAAGGCGTATTTCTCTCCTTAGAAATTCTGTGGCTAAGAAATTCCCTCTATATAACCCCAGAATTTTTCTTTAATCTCATATTTTTGGTAGGGTATATACTATTGCCTTCCGAAAACTTTCTTCCACCGCTGGTAGTTTGGGTATGGGGTATTTTTATTGGAAAGAATGGACAGGAGCGTGTACCAAATTCTATCGTCTCGATTTTTCTCAAACCCGAAACGACCGACACGGGAATTTTGGAGAGATAAGTCCGGTTCAGATATAGGGTTTTTTTATATAAATATTTTTTTTTTTTTGCTTTTCATTCGATTTTATATTTTTATTTACATTTTTTTACTATAGTGTATTTCTTTTTCTATTTCGTTTGTTTGGCAAATTTATATGAACTTTACAAGGTTATACATCTTACACCAATTTCAGTAACTTAGAGACGGGTTACTTTTCATATTTTGATTGGTAGCGGCGTTGTTACGTTTTTCGGGATTCGCGAAATTCCATTTGAAATCTAACATAATTTATTCAAACTTTATTTACTTCATGAATACGTAAATAACTATGAAGGCTAGAAAATTACACTATTTTGGTTTGTTTGTTGTTTTTATTTCGAGGATTTCAATTTTTTATTTTTAAAAGGTTAAAATACAAACAAAATACAGCATATAAGAATCTTTAAATCTGAACTAGACATAGAATCGAAGAAATCCCTTAGTTTTTATATTTTCTTTTTTATTTTTTTTTAACTTTCTTATTCTGTACGTTCTTTTTAGAAATATAGTGGAAGTAAAATGGTACCAGTGGTCTTTATGACTCTATTTCTTTTGCTTCAAACCTGAAGAAAAAAGAGACCAAAAATCAAACGATAAAAAGACCTGGTCCCGGCCGATATTGAATATGAAATGCTTACAATATCCCAGACATGAAGCCATAACGGTTCTTTATCCTTCAAGTATAGCAGCTATATACCCTCAATTCAAGCATGGACTTATGGGATATGGAGTCGCAACTCTCCTAAAATGAAATAGTCCCATTTACTAAGCATTCCTACGTTTAAAATAATTAAACCGCAGTTAGAGATGAATTATAAATATACCATGCATGAATCAAATTACTATTTTTTAAATCCCAGTTAAATTAATTCATTTGAAACCTCACGGGTTTAATAACAATTACAATTTTCCCACCGTGTAACGTTGATAGAACGTACCAGCCAAGACTCGAAAAAGTCGAAAGTCTTAAGGTACTACTCCTTTGTTTTATGCTCCTTGCGATTAAGGCTCCTGTTATTCGCTTTTTATATCACCGAGAAATTGTGAATAGGTATCTCGGTTATATAGTTTCAGGGTCTGGGCGTTTATAAATCACATATTAAACATTCCACCTGGGCATTTCTTTTTGCTTGTTTCGTTGGCCTATAAACTCGGCGGGTGTCTAAGCCTATTTGGAACGACATAAAACAGGGCTATTTCGATCCTAGAGCTTTCCCAGCCTACCTATATCCCTTCACCTACGTACGCCGTAAAATGTTGGACCGGTAATAAATAAAGGGACCCGTCGTCAAGGGCTTCTCAATACCATTGGCGCCTAAACCTTATCGCATGGACTTTGTATCCCAAAGAGGACCAAAGAAGTAGCTGATTGAAATACATCTCATTTATATTAAACGAAGGGTGAAGGCATATACATATGTTTAAACCCATAACAAAGTTTTCAAGTATTAAGTATTTTTTACATCCACCTTATTCCCTATCGCCGGAAGTTAGGCTTATCTCAGGATTCGTGGAGGGTAGTAACGGGAAGAAATTCGTCTGTCGTCTGTTAGAAAGGCCAAAAATATGTACTGTAGCAGACGACAGACTAATTTCTTCCCGTTACTCCTCTCCATGAGTCCTAACTTCCGGCGATAGGGAATAAGGTGGATTAAATCGGTATTGAGTGTTTTATTGCGCCTGTATGGTGCTTTTCTGCAAAGCAAGAGACGTATCATACGTCATCCTCCTGATTGGCTGAGGTGCTAGTTAATGTAGCGTAAGACCGACAATGTGTTACGGGAGAAAACGGTGATGTATATATATATTTGTTATAGTTAAACTTATTAATAATAATTAAATGTCAGCGACACTTCGACGGAAAACAGTGATGAAATTAAGTTTAGAACGACCTTGATATACTGGATTCGTAATATCTCTTTTGTTCGTGTTGCGGTTTTGGTATCTTTGTCCAGTTTTCTGTGCCCTATAGAGTTTATAATATCCGTGGTTATGTTCCGGATATTTTTCCTACTATAGCTGCTTGTTTGTGTATATACAAAAGTCTAGCCAATAGCGAACAAATACGAATTTATTTACGTATATTTTTGTCGTGGTTTTCTTTTCCTAAGAATTGATGTTTGTGATTTTCCTATTGTGTTTACGCCGCTTTTACAAAAACTTGATGCGAAGAAATGTAGAATTACGTAACCGTAAGTGAACAATGTTCGCATCGCAATTTTTCACTAGTAGTGATAATTTTATCAATTTCAAAGCTTCCTCTAATTTTTCCTCCTCTAATACGTAAATATGGGTTTTAAACTATGGCTAATCTTCACCCTCCATTTAAATCGCGGGTTTTACTTTTATATTATTTTTCAAAGCTGAAGGGGAATTATTAGTCTAGGAGAATGTCAGAACCTAATCTAATTTTAAATTTAGTCGCATCCTCTTTTCCCGACGGTCGTATAGTTAGTTAGTTAGACAAGAAAAATTAAAGGAGCCCAGCCAAAATCGGAAGTTTCAAAAGCTACTTACTTTTACTTCTCTTCCCTTTTTAACGCCCTAATAAATGTCAAGGCAAAAACCAAGTATCTCAATTTAAATTAAAGAAATAATTAATGTTCTAGGTGTATATGATATACTTAATTCTTCTGACTTCAGTGTTTAAGCCGTGATTTTTAATAAACTGTATAGTATAGCTTTACCCCTTAACTACGCCACTAAATTAATATTGAAGTTAAAAATAACTTCTTTTTTTATTCATATCGGGAAAAGTTGCGATAATTTTGCTCTTAGATGAACCCCAAAGGTATACGGAACAGTGAGAGATATCCGAGAATTGATAACTTTGTCATTTAACGCGCTAGGGTTTGAATATCAATCATCAAGCGGTACAATTTCCAACCTCCGGTATATGGTGTAGGAAATTGGGGTACGGAGGGGCCGGCCCCTTTAATCAAAAAGGGTTCATTTTATTTTTAACAATCCACCTCGGACCAAATACACAATGTTCTCTGGACACTCCTCCTCTCCCTTCTCTCTCTCTCTCGACATTAAAAGTTCGTATAGTTAGTCAGGATAGAAGCCTATAAATTTGTGAAATTATAAAGCTTTTTCCCCAATGCGTATTGAAATTTTCGTAAAAATTGAACGATAACGTCGGAGTTTAATCAACTTCTGATTTTTACCGACTACGTTGAACCACCGTGTCCCATGAATAGGAAAGGGTACCCGAATCACCCTTCTTTTCTAAAACGGAAGTAATCCTTTTTGTTTCTACTTCCGGTCGGCTTTACTGCCAGCCCATGTATGTGTGTATGTAGTTGTAGACCCCACTGAGACAAAATTGGAAGCTTTTTCAAATCTTTCCTTTGCCTAGGGTGTCCGTGTAAGTATGGGAAAAAGAACCGGATTTTAAGTGATAGCTTGAGTTATTATTAATTCTAAAACTGAATGGGATGCCAAAAGGGGCATTTTAATTTTAAAGAAAACAAAATCTAGATCATTATTTACTTCCCGTTATCCTACTTCTGATATAAATGATAAGCCTAAGCTGAAAAGTTAATTAGTTTTAAAAAAATTCGATGAAAATGCAAATTTTTAACATATGATTTATTTAACTTCTTTAGATTTTTAAGGGGTTTTGTTAGGTTCTCTATATGAACTGTTAAGGTTTTGATGAACGATATAAAAATACCTGAGAACATTTTAAACAAACTTTTTTCCCTGCATTTTTCACAAGGAAAGATTACTTTCTGTAAATGTAATCGAGAGCTTAATTTAAACATGAGATTTTATAGCGTCAGTGACATTACGATAAATAGTTAAAGCAGCGCTAAAATTCAAAAGTCCCAAACGAGACTTCATCGAATTTCTCAGCTTTATATGTTCATTATATTAGCCGCACCGAGATTTTTTAATATTAGTAAGACAATTGGGCATACATACATTATATATTTAATTAAGTACAGAAAATGTGTTGTCTTTGAGTGTAAAATTGTTTTATTAACATTATTTTGATTTTTGGGCCTTTTTTCCAAGTGCCGAACCTACAGGGGTAAAATTACTAATATATTTTCAATAGGCCCCTGTAAATCCTTTACCCGCAATACACCAATGTACGTAATTTTATTTTTATTTTTATTTTTATTTTATTTTATTTCATATTTCTTTAGGAACAAAATATCTCTGGGAATATCGAGAAAAGCTAAACCCTAACTGACACATTGAATAGAATTTTTTTTGACGATTAGTCTAACGGAGATCGTAGGCGTTTTCGCGTATTTTTTCGCCGCGTTCTCTTTTCGTTATTCGACTTAATAATTCTACTAGAGCATGCAGGAACAACGACGTTTTGGGATGAGAATTCTCCTAGGACGGGTGTGGTCTTACTTTATACTTCTTTTAACCTCTTATACCTTTTCACCCCCCACTCTCTTCCTCCGTTAAAGCTTCTTTTACCGCTGAAGAAGAGATACACAACGTATTGGGGAAAAATTCAGGCTCGGGGGTTTTTTGGGTTGGGCTTACTCTATAATATATGGACGATTCCTTTTGCTAGGGATGGCTCACACCCAATTTTACTAAGGGAAAAACAAGAACAAGAAGATGCCTATAAATATCACATCTTGTTTTCGTACTATCTATCTATCCCATAAGTTATTACTAAGACCCAGTTGGGGGGCACGGCACTACACCTTAGCTTGACTCCGTTACAACCGTATAAAGTAAGTTTGACGTACACTTTTTTTTTATCCAGAGTAAGAAATATTTTAAATATATATTAATATGGTGCTAGGCCTAGGCCTAATAGTAGCAAGGGTAAATAGATAAAAACGAAAAGAGAAACACTCGTGAGGTAACTGAAATTTCATCTACAGCAATTTATCAGCTTTGAAATTTATTGAAATGTACCGCGCATGTTATTCTGTAAATAACATTTTTTTTACATTTATATCCACCATTTTCCAATATGGGTGAAGATTTATAAGTCTTTCATATTGAGTACCTAACTACTACCGCAATTTAACAGCTTTGAAATTCATAACCGAGCATGTTATTCCGTAAATAACATTTTTTTTCCATTTATATCCACCATTTTCCAATATGGCCGAAGATTTATAAGTCTTTCTTAGTGAGTACCCAACTATTACCGCAATTTTTCAGCTTTCTGCGTAAGGTAGTTTGCCCTGAGAATTTATTGCCCATTTTCAAATTCACTGAATAGATTTAGATGTACACAAATTCAGGAAATAGGCACTTCCGAATGATTTTAAAATTCAAATTAGGTTCAGATTTTAAAAATAATTTTAAATAAGGACGTACGACCAATCGCGTAACGCCCTGCCTTTTTATTAACAAAATTCTCGTGGCGCGTTCCGTGCCGAATGAAATTTATCACGAGATTTGATAAAATTTGCGAGTGACTTGACAATCGTGGCGCGAGACATGGAGCGTTCCACGAGAATTTTGTTAATAAAAAGGCATGGCGTTACGCGATTGGTCGTAGGTCCTTACTTAAAATTATCCTTAAAATCTGAACCTAATTTGAATTTTAAAATCATTCGGAAGTATTTAAAATATATTTTAAAGGTCTTGAATTAACTTTTTGAATGAAGAAGAAATTAGACGACCCAAAATTCCCTTAAGACATTAAAAAAAAAATTCAATGCGGACCACAATTCTTCACGCCACATTTTTCACACAAACGCCAGAAATTGAATAGGGCTAATCTTTAAGGCGATATACAATATAATAATAGACCCTGATCTGTTGAATCACTTCAACTCCGTCCCGCAAAATATCTGTATGTATATACAATATGATACAATGTTAAAAATAACCCACCACTGCTTTTTTTCCTCCCAGAAGAAGATAAACCACTATACGCGTTGAGTATGCATGCATGCATGCTATATAGGTATTTTATATCAGGAAATTCAAAAATACATTTCAAGCGAGTGAAAAGGAGCGTGGGTGTATGGTAGGGAGGAGTAGACGTGACTTGGGAAAATGGAGGTGCATGGCATCCGAGGAAAACCTAAATTTTTTTTCTTTTTATTCGTAAGGTGCAGGCCCTTTTTTCTTATTTCTTCTCGTAGCCGATCTTAACTGAAGTAAAAGTTTATAAATTGGAGTCAAATATTGCAAGAATCATACGGGATTTGGCGAGGATGGAGCGTTCTTAATCAATGTTTCCTTAATTCCGGGAAAGTTAGGCCAGGGAATTTAAAATTTAGAGTGAGGCATCTGGTTTCCTCCAAACTTCTATCTAGTCCTCATCCTACTTCTGATAGAACACCCAAGTCGACTTATAAAAATATTATTCTTAAATTTTAACGTTAAAACCATTGGGCCTGAAAAGGTAAGGAAAACATTAAGGAAAATAGTCAGGGTGAATTTGAATTTGAAAACAAGAACTTAAGACTAATTTTAAGTTTAATAATAAATCTTCGCAGTATCATCAGGGATAGATTTAATTTTAGAAGTAGGAATGTAGAACAGAGTAATGTGGGCGAGCGTCAAAGTCCCGAACCCCCTTCCACGGGACGGAAGGGTATGAAATAAGAGGCGGGTCATAGCGACAGAGGTGAAAAGGAATTACGTATTTTTTGCCGTTCCTGTCAGCGACGTCATCAAAACGTAGTTTAAGTGAGCCAATAAGAAAATTTAAACTTTTCGTTACGTGTTGGAGGGAGGGTCTCTATAGTGGGCTATGAGTCGGACTGTAGTAAATACTAACCGTTCTCCATTCCTACTTCTAAAATTAAATCTATCCCTGGTATCATATTTTTATGGCGTGAATTATTTACGTGATATCACCTACTTTGCTTTACGTATTTCAGGATGTACTTACCCTTTGCTAAAGCCCAGGTTATACGTATTAGGACAAGAGTAGAGACTGCTAAAAATAAACGTAAAAAAATATTCGATATAGGAAGCCCTTGGTCGGTCGCCTCTCGTTTCTACAAATCGAAGATTTCGGGGGATGGCGGGATGGGGGGCAGTCTACTTCAATCGCGTGTGTTGGGGAACGATTTGCAACATCAATTCCGCGTCTAGGAAATGAGATCGGACAACAGAGAGAGCTATGAATGTAACAAGATTGGTCGGCCAACTCTTAAAGCCTATAATATATCTAGAAAATCCCAGAAATATTCCCACTTTTATAGCCTAAATCGCTCCTTTTCGGACTAGAAGGTGAGCACTATATAAATAAACCTTAGAACCATTACGGTTTAGGAGGGTTAAAAACTAGATTCTTTTAGAGCCTTACATAGAGAGAGTGACCATGCAGGTTGTGGAAGCGTATATCTCCAACCAAGAGAGAGGAGAGAATGTGTAGCTAGGCCTTGCCAGTTAGATTGTCCTCCAATACGGTTGGAATTAAATTAAACAGAAATTATTTAGCCACGTTTTAACTTCCCCATCAGTGCATTGCGATTTTAGAGAACTTTCTTGTTATAATTTCGAGTTAATTTATTTTCTTGGTGGAATATAGCCTCCACCCCTAAGAATTCTATGTGGAATGAGAGGCCGAGAAACTTTGACAAATGTCGCTTTAACCACTGCCTTTCCAAGTCTCCTCTTGATCGATGTCTTCCCCGCACGCCCTTCCGATTTACCTTTCCCAAATCTACGCCACTTTCTTTTTTTATTTTCTTCTTTCTTGGCCTTTTTTAAGAAGACCACACCAATATATGGTCGGTATAATGCGGTCTCCTATAGACTCACTTCTAGGTTTACCTCTTTCCCGAATATATCCAATTCAACCAAGCGTATTTAGTAGTGTAACTTAAGATTATACCTGGGTTTGTTATTAAAGTTAGTCTATATTCATTTGGGAATTGAATAATCTCACGGTTAAAAGACCCCTATACCCGTCGCTCTTCGAACATTCTTCCTGGAACTATGTTATAAATAAGGTTCTGTTTTTGAATTACGTATCAAGTATACAGCCCTATTTTCTTATTTTCCTATATATACTTGGAAAATTCTTTAAAAGATTCAGATTTTTACCTTTTTTATTGATTTTTAAACCGTTGTTTTTCCCCTCAGGGACTTTAATTTATTTCCGAACTGAAAGAGCTAAAGTTCAATTTATTTTCGAAATCACTTAAATAATATTTATTTTCGTAGATATTATTATTTTATTTTTTCGATTGAGAAAATGGAAAGGTATACTTTAAAAATTAATTTGATTTAAATATAACTTACATTAATAAATGTCAAGGTTTATCGTCTATATTTTTTTCGTAAGAAATTGTTCCTTTTTTAATGTATAATACTCGGAAAGATAATTCGGGCATAAATTAAGCGGTAAAAGATCTCGTAAAAGGCAAGTTTGCAATCTTTCGACCATGCATGTTGGCAGGTCAGGGTAATTCTTTTAGATTCATTGTCTATATATAAAAATTCAGGGTGTCAAGCGTTAACCCTTTTCTTAGGCAATGCAATAGCGGTCTTCGGTATTAGCTTGTTTGATTACCTGGAAAATTGAAGAGAGAAGCAACTTCGGGGGCAAGGCCTCCCCTCCAATTCCCCCAAATTCTCTCGACTCATTTGCTAGCAAAGTTGCTATTATGGCCATACCGCTCTTCACAACACCAGTCGTGCGTTAGCAACTTTCTTATACCCCTCTTTCTTCTTAGATTTATTTCACACTCAGTTTACAGTAATGGTTATTCGCCTTCCTATTTAGTATCATAAGTTCATAAGATATGTTCCATAAGTTTGTCAAGGGTTGCAAACTGGAGCTTGTCATGAAGTGACGTAGGTCATAGATTCGAGGTAAAGCGACGCCTGGTGCAAGAGGCGCTGTCAAAGGCTTAATAGGAAGAAGGGGCTGCAAAAGAGAGTGTAGTCAATTCTCGCTTGTCGTTCTCGAACTAGCTCGAGCTGTAAGTCTCTAGCATTACCATAAGTAACATAATAACCATAAGTATGACAATTAGCCAAAACTAACTAAAAACCTATTTTCGGACCTTTTACGTAATCATAAGTTCGCGCCCAGCACAGAGACCCCTAGCGGTGGAAAATGAAGCGACTTCCGCCAATATCGAAAATCCGGTTCAGAGGTTTAAACAGACGCCATTGAGAATTGAGTCAACGGTCCTAAGCCTTGGTTATATAGTTGATTTGTATTGACTTTTACCGACTTTAGCGCGGCCAGATTACGAAGTTGAAAGTTGCACTGGGTAAATTTAGTTACCGAATATTTAGACTTCAAAAGGCTTATCATTTTTGGTGCTGAAATATCCGACTTATGGCAATCTTAAAGTCGAACATACAAACACCGCGACCGCGCGAGCTTGTACAATAAATAGCAGACGAGCTATTTCCGACACAAATAGGTTCAAGGAGATGGTTTATTGTGATTGGCTAAAATTGTAGAACTATGTCATTCGCCAAAGACCAGCATGAAGTACCCGACGGAGTTGCAAGTCCTGGCCTGATGTAAGTGAGAGTGTCAGTGTTGATTATAGGTTTCATTTTGAAATTTGCATTATTACAATAGGAAGAGTCATACTTATGTTTATTATGTTACTTATGGCATTACGAAGTGTAGGTAGTGTCGTCATACTTATGGATCAAAACTTATAAGCTTTTGTTAGTATTTAAACCCCTTGTCCATTGCATTCTCAACATGAAATGAGCAATAACTATTTTTTAATACGGGACGTAACGTAAATTTCGACCTATAATAGTTTGGTTTGCTTAAAGTTTTCTTTTACACTAGTAAAAACTTTACGTCATAGATCTTATAAACCTTATAGAGGACTAGTGAATCTACGCGTCGTTGACGGTATTTTAAGGCAGTGGAAAGCAAGAACAGTTTCCTGTCCATATTGACACTAAACATTAAGTAGTCTTTGGTCCCAAATATCTGCATGATGTTTTTTGGAACCATTCAAAATCAAACAGTGCATGCATCTTTAGGCATCAACTCTGAAACTAAAATATTACTGATCTGACCTAGGGGTTCGCGGACCCCACTTTTAGTCCTCTTTTAATTTAGAATCACAGAGTCCGTTGTTCCACGCCCCCTTCGCCTATATTTAAAATTTAATTAGATTTTTTTTTCTCGTCCCATAAGGAACGTGTGCTTATATAAGATAAGAAAAAGACCTCTACCTCTACACGCAGTTTTTTTTAACTCATTCTAGCGGAATTAATATTTCTCTTAAAACTTTAACCAAAGTAAGGTGTCATATTTTAGGCGTGATTTGATTTTCTTATTAGGTAATTCTTTATATATATGCAAGATTGGCGTATTATTTTTCATTTAAATTATTACGAGAGATTGGTCCAGATGAATATTTAAGCGGAGTTGTATTTTGAATTCCTGAAATGTTCAAACGATAAACAATAAATATCAAAGTACTAATCCATTTATTATTCCTCCAAGCTTGTTTGGATTTGGAAAGACTCCTAAAGGCTGGCTTCATTTTCTCCTCTGGCGACTCGCGTAGTGTATTGTCTCGGCGCCTAACTGGAATTAATTTATGTTTAAAATACAATAAGGTGTTGTCGAGCCTCCAGCAGCACCGGAATGAAATGACTTGAAAATTATGACCGAATCTGTTTTCGTGTTAATTACGTTTCGCTACATTGAAAAGTCGATGATAAACTAAAACCCAGCATGCACGTCTGCGGACTAGTTTATATTTACGATATTGGAACCGCCCGTAATTCCTAATCGCCGCCTCAAAGTTGGGGACAAAATGAGGACACGGTGGGCTGTGACGACGGAAGTATGGGACCTTATTTTTGACGCGATAATCAAACGAGTTAATTTACTTGGTTATGCCTTCCGAATTTTGAAGGAAAGGGGGAAATCATTTCGCAAACAGATAGGTCTCCGTCTATACGTGAATTTATTTAATCATATAAAATGAATATACACCTTGTTTACTAAAATATTTTTATTTTTACCGCGTGTATCTTCTACGAATGACCTTTGACATCAAAGTTTAAATCCTTATACGGTTAGAAAATTTATAGCAGAAATTCTGGCTTTTCCACGAAGTTTCCTGTAGTTATCCCGAATCTCTACGGGTCTCTTGTTCAGAAATGTACCCGGCTAAGTTTCGGAATTATTTAGGTTGTATCCTAAGCGACGTAATAGCAATAAGTAAGACACGATTCCCATTGCAAAGTTGCTTAATTTTTGAAGCAAGGTTTGTTTACGTGTTATCAGGGATAGATCTAATTTTAGAAGTAGGAATGGAGAACGGATAGTATTTACTACAGCCCGACTCATAGGCCAGCATAGAGCCCATCCCTCCAACACGTAACGAAAAGTTTAAATTATCTTACTGGCTCACTTACACTACGTTTTGATGACGTTGCAGACGGGGACGGCGAAAAATACGTAGTTCCTCTGTCGCTATGACCCGCCTCTTCTTTAATACCCCTCCGTTCCGTGAAAGGGAGTCCGGGACTTTGACGCGCGCCCAGATTACTCTGTTCTCCATTCCTACTTCTAAAATTAAATCTATCCCTGGTGTTATAGAAGTTTTGCGTGTGGACAAGTCGCGTAACCATATTACCCCATGAAAGCAAATCTCCGTCGAGTGTCATACTTATTCTTGTTCTATTAAATATATAGTCGCGTCTACCTGACCTCTCGCGCTGTAGCTACTCCGAAACTGAATGCGCCACCGTAACAGTAAAACCCCTGGTTAATTATGGAAATAATATACATAGCGAAGCGGTGTTATGTGGCCAAATTCTCTACTCACAAATATAAGGAAAACAGAGAATAAGTCAGAATTGACGAGGCCATTGGGATTAATAAAATAGATGAAAGGGACAGAATCAGATACGGGAAAGACTAGGCTTAGTATCAAAAAGGCAAATAAGTAACTGTCGGCTAAGTTGAAGTAGGAAGGACCGTGTGTCTTTTCGTTCATCTCTCGTCTGTCGGGCTACGGTTCAGACAACAAATAATTTTTTTACAGATTTGACTGTAAGGTTTATCCCTCGTTGATTGGTATAATATGCCTCTGGGAGTTGAATTACTCGAGTGCGCGTGGGCCCGGGGGGGGGAGGTCAGTGAAAATACTAGAGCGCGAACCTAATCAGTTTGTCCCGTTGACTGATAGCCGGACATTAACCGTTTATGAAACTTTGATAAGCCGCCGCCCTGAACTAGAGAAGCCCTATCATTCACTGCCTGTCATCCTCTCTGGAAACGTCTGCTTTCTTTTTTAACCCTCTCTCTCTCTCTCTCTCTTTTGTTACCTCTCCTATTCCCTCCGTGCTCTGTACCCCTCTTTTCTTTTGTATAATCGTTGGAATAAGGGATCCACTCGTAACCGTTAGTGCGAGAAGTCACTAACTTTAAATTGAACTAAAGTAATTAGAAAACATGGTTTGACTTTTGAGAGTTATTCCATCGCCCATTATTTCCAAGTTTAAAAAGAAAAATTATGCGTCAACTTTACGCAACGTTCTAATTTAGTTTTAAAGGGTGTTGGAAGGTATTATAATTCAATATTCTTTTGTATGAAGATGGTTATTAATTTTGGTATTTAATAATGTGTTTAATTGAGGTTTTCCTAGTACAACTTTTAAGAATTTCTCTTAGTGGCGTCTGCTAAATCGAACCTCTTACCCCTTCTGGATTGGTTGAATTTTCACTGGCTGAGAGGGATAAGGGTTTTTTTTTTAATATCAAGAAGTGATATCTAGTTTATTAGGGAGAAGGTATAAGATGCCTAAGCATTCGCGCGCCATAGTCCCAGTCCCCCTTTCAAAATGCAAGGGGGACGTAAAAGGAGGCCGGGTTATTTCGCCTCTCCTCAGTCGGAAAATACGTGATTTTCGTCACTCTCGTCGCGCTGACGTGAGTTTTCAAGAACCAATGAGATGCTGGTTGTAATTTAGAGGCGGGGATTAACTCCGGACCTACGTTTGGACTCGAGATAATGCTGGAAATGTGGCGAATTTATACCTTCTCCCTAATAAAACAAGATATCACTTCTTATTAATATTTAATTCCTTTTATATTTGGAAAAAGGCCGTTCTTTTAAGGTATAATGTTATGTTACCTGAACTTTTCCGTTAAGGCAAATTTTCTTGAGATAGGGAGTTGCGTTGTTATTGCGCTAAGATATAAAATAGTGTCTTTCTTTGGTTGGCAACGTTGGAAGCGGCCGGGTCTTTCTCTCTGATGGGGGTATCAAGTGCTTAAGACGTATCGTCAGTTCACGTCCCGCCTTCCGTCTCGTAATTTATGGCCCGTGATAGAAGAATAGACGGCTTGTTTGATTAGAAATATACGCTACCCTTTCCTCTCTCGTCTTCCATGTCCTCTAACCAATTCTGTTTTTCCTTCCGAGTTGGAGAGCCGTGCGTGGCCCGCCGCTGCCGCGTTGTTTTTCTGCTTTGGTACATATATTGTTCGAGTTTTGACTGGTCCTTCATAAACTTGTCATTCCAGGAATCCAGGTTATAGGTTAGAGAGCCACGCGATTGAATGATATCTACCAATACGCTTCACTTATCCAGGTCACTGTGTTATATATGAAAAAAATGTATATCTACTATATGGTCTACTTTTTTCGTCTGGTCAGTCGCTCGATAAAAAAACTCCGATTCAATTTTACGCATTTCTTAATTGAGGTGTGGTGATACTGAGTCTAATGATATTTTGATAGTTGTCAAAATGGTTTATTTTATCACTTAGTAATTGCGAGTGGTGCAGAGTGGATTAGCTATTCAGCGAGGCGGAAGTAAGATGAGACTAGAAGTAAAGAGATCTAGCATTGGTAGTAGATCCTGGCACTGGTGAACAAATTTGAGGATTTTATGCCGCTTCCCACGCGCCTACACTAGAGAGAAAAAATTTGTCGAGTTCCAAAAATATTTCCTACCCCCTTCCCCTCAACCTAAAGCCGCGGAACACGGACGCGGGTGCTTGAATCTAGTTCGGCCGTCTACCGCCACGAGCATCTCCCGTTTTGGAGGGAAAATTCAGAAACCGCTACCAGAGGGCCAACCGTTGGTGTCTTATCAAGAATAATCACTTTCGCCAAGTGAATTAAGAATTTGGTTAGCTCAGTACTTCCAGACTCATCTCACTTCTGAGCGAGGGTATTGTTGTTATAATCTAGGTGTTTTTACCCATACGCTCCTGAACTTATTTCGGTCAAATTTAACTTAAAAAATAAACCAGTCTCTTAATTGTAAATGTTTGGCGCCCGAGCCTAGAAAAATCGCAGATTTAGGTAATACGAGTGATCTAGACTGAAAATCCTTGCATGCCCACCCTCGTCAAACGTCTAGGAGTTTTCCGTGACCTTTTCTGAGTTTCCAAATGAAATTATTTAATAGATAATTTTTTTCAAAGCATATAGCGTCCTTCGTGGCCGCCAAAAGGGTGTATTCCCGAAAGGTACATCGTACAGTCTCTTATCTATATTAATACCTTGGGTTTTTATTGGCTGCCAGGATATTCCTAAGGGAGCACTTTATTTAAAGGGCAATCTAGGCAAAACGATGGCAACGAAGTCGCGTCAAAAATGACTCCAACTATACTCGTAGGGTTAGGCAATTTCTCAACGACTAATACATCATAAAAAGCAGACAGAAAAAAGGCTCATCGTTAGGCCCCCCATAAGTCAAGGTTGTTTATATAGATTAAAGAACTACGCTTCTGATTGGTGTAAAACCATCGCGAGGTATTATGCTATATATGGTGGTCTACCTACTCTAGATTATAGTATGACAATACTATCCCTATCTCCAATGCGGAATCGTCAAAAATAGAAACTTATTTGTGCTTCATACGCGATTTGAAACTTCCTCATCAATAGATTGTAGTTTTATTTTAATAAGGTATTTTAATTAATGTAAAAATTCGTGCATATTTAAATTAAATTAATTACTTTTTTAATTATATTCGTCTGCTACCGAATAAAAAATAATTAAAAATGTGGTAATGCGAAACTAAAGAGAGATGGGATTTTTATTCTGAACGGTATTCGTTCTTTGTTATTCTTTTGAGGTAAAAGTTAATAGATATTTTTTATTTTGACTGCTTGGTTTTTGTGAAATTAGACCCTTTCTATTAGTCAACTTTGGTTGGGAAGATTTAGGATGACTAATTAAAACCGTAAATTTATTTAATGAGCCTGTTGGCTAACTTCCCCCAAGAACACGAGTGTATGTTCAGGGTAGCCCCTTTTACAGGCGTTCTATGGGAAACCAATGCTAAAGTTTCAGCCTGGTGGAATTCTTCTCCGAGTTGCAACTTTCTAATTGTATTTGACGAATTTAAACCTTAAGAACTTTAATTCACGCGCTTTCTTACGTTTCTAAATGCGACCGTGCTATGTCTAAAATTGATCTAAAACCTTACGTGTCGCGGGCGTAATGTGACATAAAACAAACTATAAATTACTCTGTTTAAAAACGTCCTTATAATCAGATTAGAGGGTACATCTTGAGGTATTTTTGTTTTGCCACGACGCAAAGTATTAAAACGGAAGTAAGCGGACATCATAAATAAAGTCAAGTAAAATAAGTCGTTCGTTTCGTCCTTCAAAGGGAAAATGAAATTATATCGCAATCTCTTGTAGAAATTCCTTTTACATTTGGATGTGTTTGAAAAGATTTAATTCAGTAGCCCTTATAAAAATGTTGAAACGTGTACCAGCGAGAAAATTTTATAAGTCCTCCTTATTCCAGGGAGTAGTTTGGTTAGCGCCATCAAGGCAAGGCCGTTAAATTCGAAACGCAATCTGGAGAGCGTTTCCTACCGTCTTCCTTTAATTTCCAGATTTTGGAAAGTACCAGCTTGGGGCAGGACGGGGGTGAGGATCGGGTTATCTAAGGAAAGGAAAAGCGAATTTTCATCATTTAAGCCTTGGCGCGTGAAGAATTCAAGCGTAAGCTAATACCATCTTGCTCTATAAGAGATTCAAAGTCTTCATTTTTGAACCATTCGTTTTCGAGTTCATAGACCTTGTATAGAGCTATTAAATGAGATTTTACTATTTCCAAGGGCTGATGAAGGAGAAGTTTTGTATAAAACTAACACGTTTTAAGGTCAGAATGAATTTAAAAAAAGCTTGGTCCAAAAAAAATTACATTTCGCATTCGAGACTCATGTGTTTGTTTCAGATCCTTTTTATAAATATTGGAGTTATTTATAATATAACTAATATATTTGAGTGTAATTTTTAACGCAAACCTTTCTACAGATAAGAGGAAATATTATTCAGGGAAAATGGCTTTATATGGACCTGGATTTTAAGTCATAGAATTTTCAAATTGAAAACTTCTAAGGCAACCCTGTCATGTCATGTTTATATTGCAAAATAGTGTTTCACGGTCCCTTTGCCTGTACTTTTATACATGTATGAAGATGCTAACGATCTTCTTTGCTTATTGGAGCTTAGGGTTGACTCAAAACGGAATCTATAGCCTTTACCGAGTAAGAGAGAATCCGTTAATTTAAGAGCGAGTCGTACCCCGAGCTTGGGCCTGAGTTATCCGCGTGCGATACGCCAGCGAAGCTATACGGAAGAGTTGAGACGTAAAAGGTTTTAAAGGTTGAAGACGCCGGGGTAATCTGATATTTGCAAGTCTAATGTAATTTCTCGAGTCCATCCACCCGCGGCCGAGCTCGCGTAACACTCTCTCTAGCTCCGTTCCCAAATAATTCGGGCTTAGATGTCAGCGAAACTAAGGATATCCTGGGAGCAGATGCAACGTGTTACTTTGATTTTCAACCCCTTGATTTTTCGCTGCAAATACTGTCGGGTTAGAGTGATTGACTGGCCTTCTCGGAACCAACCGAGTCGCGGACTCGCGTGTCCCTCCAACTTCTAGGCCTATTTATACTCAAAGGCAATTGTTGACAAAGTGTGTAGGGGTAAATCTACTTAAAAGAGAAGTCTGCGAGCCCTACGATTGGCTCGCGAAACGTTGTGAACGAGAATAGAAGTACGTATCTAAAAGTCTGGACATGGACGAGCAAATACTGAAGGACGGATGGGAGAGGGAGATAGTTGAAAAATATTTGTTAATTCGCCTTCTAGCGGCAGACAACAACAAACCGGATAGTGGGGGCTTGTGGGGGAATCAACGTTCTAAAGAGGGAAGCACCTAGCGTCTTATTTTGTCTAGGTGGCGCTGGATTTGACTCGGTATTTTTCATAACCCCCTCCATTTTGGGGCTGAAAAGGGGGAAGTAAGCTTAACATTGGCCGTTTAGTCTCTTAGTGTGGGGCTCTATGGGCTGCCGTCGGTCCTACAGTATTGGTTCGTCCATGGTCTGGATGACAAAAGTGACGCGGTTTACGATTCAGGGCTGGGGTGATTAGGTATTGAGATATACTTCAAATGATCGATTTCTAACTACCACCCCAACTTTCCTTCCGTTTTCTCTCCATTCTAGTTATCGCCGATGTATAGAGTACCGCCT
Source organism: Phalangium opilio (assembly GCF_054372755.1). Lineage (NCBI taxonomy): Eukaryota > Metazoa > Arthropoda > Arachnida > Opiliones > Phalangiidae > Phalangium > Phalangium opilio. Next base: position 84,065 of record NW_028324229.1, read on the forward strand.
AAAGGATTTTACTCTTTTTTTATCCTTCCGAATATTTTCCTCAGTTGGTTTGGTTTTAGGAAGGGGTTTTATTTTCTCCATTGCTATGTTTTTATTGGTTTTTGATTTCGTGGCTTTACGCTTTATTGGTTAAAGCGCTAAAGTTTATATTCGAAATTTTACGATATTTTTACCGCAATTTTTTACCGTTATAATATTTTTATTACTTTAATTTTGTGGTTGGTTGTTAAAAGCTAGGGTTTATGTTCAATACATATTTTACGCACTATGAGAGTTTTAATTGAGGTTAAAATATGATTAAAAATTGTTTAGGTAATATAGTATGGAAGAAGTAAGTGACTTGATGTTCGAAGTTGGGCGAATACTTACCAAGGCCTTATTTTCCTCTCACCTGTAACAGTATTTCATGGAAATACCTAGAACGGTATACATTCATCACTTTTAAAAGCCAAAACTGCAACAGATGATTTACAGGATTGGCAAACTTCCCAGTATCAAAAGTATCTTCTAAAATGTAAGTGTAACAAGTTGATTCTTCTTCCATATGTTTCTCGTATGCAAATAAAGCTAAGTGTGACACTACCTATACTTCATAATTCTATAGCCTTACTGAGAGCTAGTTTGAGAACGATAAGCGAGAATTGCGGACTACACTCGGTTTTGCAGTCCATCTTCCCAGTCTGTACTACGCCTTTGATAGCGCCTCACCAGGCGTCGCTTTACGAGAATCGATGACTTACGTCACTTCATGACAAGCTCTCACTGACCAGTGACAAACGTATGGAACATATCTTATGAACTTACGATAAAGGTAACAAATATTTTACCCACAGACGTGATAAATTCTACTTTATCGTTATACTTTTGGGTAATATATTACTTCTTCCTGTATCGAGTGGGATTTTCGCTGGAAAATCCTTTAAAAAGGAGCTGTCAGAATATTTAGGAGCGGGAGTAAGAAAGTCTCTATATGATAGAGAGAAATTCTTCGGGGGCTGTTGGGCATAGTCGCGTATAGCTGTGGCTGACTTCCGTTTCTTTTGAAGGGCGGAAACAGATGCCCCGTTTCGACCTTAGAGGTCAACGCGACACGGACCTGAAGGGTCAACGAGACCTCGTTTATTTCCTTAGACAGTGCCCTTTGGTGGAAGAAGAAGAGTAGGCTAGACACCGCGACAACTTAGACGGAAACGCGTTCCGAGATTAATGTTCGTTCACACCGTGAAAAGGTTAAGTTTAACATTGAACAAGAGCCGATAGCCACGATGCGAATAAGACTCGATTCTTTTTAGCCAAAGGTACCCTTTATAATCAAAGGCGGTCTAACTCTAACCTTAACTCAAAAGCGGTAGTGTCTAGCGCGCCTTCTTTATGTCCCTGATAGATGGGGTAATTCCCAAACTTTTATAGCACCGGTGAAGTGGATAAAGAGTTTAGGCAAGGTTACAATCCCCCTTTTCCCTGACATACCTCCGAGGCTTAAAACTATTTTGTGTTTTCGTCGCGCCTCCGAGCGAGAAATAAATAGTCCAACCCATTCGCTCTCATCTATGTCTGTCCCAAGGACAATTGTCCCTTTTGTAACGGGTAGAATGGGCGAGCCAGGGATATATAATATCAGGGAATATAAAGAAGGAATAAATTTTTATCTTTGTCTTTTATCCACCTGTCGGTCTCGAAGTTTGGCCCACCTCTTAAAATCAGCCACGACGTCTCATTTCTAATTTACTAATTCATTCCTTCCTTATAGTTTAAGATTGCGTGTACGTGGTAAAGAGAATAGTATATTCAAACTTCAAGAAACCTCGATGTCATCACACGCTTGCCTGGTAAGTTAGAGTACATCCTGAATCTTAACCTCGTTTTATCACGGGTCGGGGTGTACTTTTTGCGCGATGTACTTCCGTACTGGGACGAAGGCGTCCACCACATTGCCGGTACCATGCGGGTTGTGCGGGGAAACTGATTAGAGGAAACTGTGTATTATACTGTATAGGGGAATTAGGAAGGAAAGATTGGTACATATACTTTCTTTATGTCCCGCGTTCGCTTCTTGTCGCTAATGCTCCGCGTCGACTCGCACAAAAACTTTCACAATAGCCCGCACGACCAGAGCCGAATGGGCCAAGTACGGAAAAGTTGCGCTCGAGATGCTATTTAATTGCACGGACACTAATGAAAACCATGGGTTAGAACTCCTGGAAAGATTCTGTATCATTGAATCCCGCAGCTTCTTTTATCTGCCCAATCTAATATGGTTTTTTGTTTCAACGCCTTTCTTTCGACTAACGAGTTGGGACCGGCCAAAATGGTGCCATTTGGGTGCGAAACTAATCACGTCTCTTTTGAAAACTAAATGTGGTTTCAAATTTTGGGTACCTTTATGGAACCCTCGCTCGAGCCAACCCAAGAACGTTCAAAGATGGAAATGGGCTGTAGAAGAAGTTATATGGATTGTCGACGCCAACTGATATTACATTCGATAATATTCTTAATCAATCTAGGCAATCTGATTTACGCACCGCTTGTACGTAAGGTACTTAGCCCACTAATAACCTTCCCCGGCTAGAACAAAGTTATCGACATTCCAAGAAACACGGTATCTATACCATTAAAGCTTCCGGCCTTATTTTACGGACCCTTCTTGTAGAAGCCCGGTAGAAGAAATAATTACAAGCCGTTAAAAAGGAATGGCGCGAAACCCGGCTGAGCAAAAACAGAGGGATAGTGTATCTGAAAAAGGCGGGTAAAAAAAATAAATGGCGGGAAACAATATTTGGGAAGCTCGGGAGCGGGGCTATCCAGGAGCGATCAATCAGGCGAACAATCATTACACGAGGAAGTCACGTTCGAACGATCATTTCTCCATGAAATAAACTTTTTGGGAAATGGCGTGAAGAAGGAGCCAAATAGCGGCGGCGGCTTTGCCAACATCATTGGTGCTCGCCTACACCAGGGAATCTCTCTTTCTCAGACTCTAAGAATCCCTCTGACGCTTTGATCGTGAAAAGAACCGCTACCAGAGGAATAAATATAAGGAAAAGTAAAAGACGTGGATGCACTCACTACGCGGTTTGTTTCTTCCTTGGCCGCCCGCCCGCCTTCTACCGTAAAGCGGCTATTGGAATGATGAACAGCTAAGAGGCCTCTGTTGGGGCTATTTCCTCCTCAACTCTCAAAAAACCTTCCCTCCAAGGAATAAGGCGCTGAGAACAGAAATTTATCCGACCGGGCCCCCAGTGTACTTCGTAACCCAAAGGTTCTAGGTATACAACGTTCGCTGGGGATATAACGTTGAGAAGAAATTACGTCCAAGGCTTAAGATTATAGGGCCATAGAAGCCAGGGGCTCCGAGTAGAAATTGCGAATCTATTCTTCCCCCTCTCCCCTCCCGCGCTCTTAGTAAAAATGAAACCAGAGAGCTTCTACGAGAAAAGAGAAAAGTGTTATTTTCTTTGTTTTGTTTTGGGTTTTTTTTCGGAATTACATGTAACATTTCATCGCGCGCCTACTTTTGCTCGATTGTTGCACGTGTCTCAAAACCTTTTCTATTATTAGAATGAGTTGACGTATCGTTAGCGCATTAAGCGTTTTACCCCTTTTACTATTAGTGGGAAACTAAAGTTTGACCACTGAATACCAGTTTTCAAATCCAATCACGAATTAAGATCTATCTAGACGTAATAACCTAATTAAATCCTTGATTTTTAGCTTCTCGTATCTGAAATATTCAAACGTTTCCCTCTAGGCCAATACCTAGTTATTGCTCGCTTTTAAATTAGGACTCCGCTTTTTGCTTCTCAATATTTTCCGTGCCAAAATATTGTAACTCCATTTTTTATTGTAAAATCAACCCACAAACCTTGATTGTCTTGACGCGGGACAAAAATCCAACAAGCACATGCGCCTTGACAAATAGTTCATCGCTAATATAGTAATGATGAGGGAACTATTTATCGCGTACGTCGTCCAAATGTTAAAGTGATGTTGGGAAGAATCATGTTACAATTATTCCGCTTTGGAAGTAAGTAGGTACAGGATAAACAGACGTACCAGCACGGGGAGTTACGATATTTTTACGCTGAAATTTAAGAGTAAGTCTATATCTTTTCCTCCATTGAAAATGGAGCTCGGGAGCTGTTTATTTGTCGGTCGGGTGAGCAGGTGTTGAGAATTTGAGTATTTTAAGTCGGATCAGAGTCCCGTGCACGCGCTCAGTCTCTCTCTACCCATTTTCTCCTTACCGAATCGATGAATGCCCTCCTTCCACAGACTTCTTAAGGCTTTGGCTATGCACCGTACTACTAGAAGGGAGGGGCCTTCTCTTTTCCCCCGTCTTATGTCTGGTTTGGGACGAGTTACCAACCCAATTTGCATTTCAAATTCGCCCTTTGCCGAAACAATCGTCGTCAATTGAGTTCTTTCTCCCTTTTTAAAAAGATACCGAGTAACTGTGGCTTCGAATCTCCGTTCAACCTTTTTCATTCATTGGAGAAAGAGTATTTTAACGGAAATTTCGTACGAAGAACTCTTAATTTAGTTAGATTTACTAGCATTAACTCCTTAAACGTGGACAGTCTTCCCTCTGAGTCGTTTTAAATTAACTCTGTAGTCAATTTTAACCGAAATTGTATTCAAACTTCGGTTCCGATCGTTGTTATATCCCAAAACCGACAAGCTATTTTGAATTTATTTTCGATCGACTTTAACCAGAGAATAATCCAACGATAAAGTACTTGTAGAGATTAAATTTTTATTTAAAAATTAATTGATCAAGGAAAGGGGATGAAATAAGGGTTGTTAGGTTTATATTTAAACTGACAATCCGTATAAACGAACTCTTAATTCAAACTTTAGAAAAAATCTGTATTCATCCAAATGGACAATGTTTACTTACAGGGAGATATTGGATTTAATATATTGTCCTGTAAAATAACTACGAAATCGAAGAGCCGTTACTTTAGTTTCAATCTAAGACTCGGCATTTGTTGAAAGTAAACAAAGGATGAGCTAGACCCTTCTACAAACATAAACAGTCCAAGTTACTTAGAGTGTTTTTTCAACAACATCTTTGTCAACCCTATGGTATTATTTTTTCAGTCTTAAGGGAACAGTACGTGCTTGCTTCTGTCTTTGTTTAGAGTTTTCAGTACTGAAAGATTTCCCTGGTATTAAATTTAAAGGAGATTTGGATATTGAAGTATGTTTTGATTGCTTCCCATGAGAAAACTACGCTATTCTTATATTACTTTTCAACTTAAGACAAAAAAACTCAACTTGTTTCAAAAATTCCGCTGAAAACCGCCTTTTAAGGGTATTATTTTTTATACATGTATAAATAGAGAAAGATAGGCCTGTATTTTACGTTTCAACGAGGGAAAAAGGAAAATTTCGCAGAACCAAATTCTAGTTTCAACATTAAGATAAGACTATATGGGAGAGCCATTCCGACCGGACTTTGAAATCTAGGAATTATAATTTCCAGCCAATCAGGCTCTAGTAAAATCTGGAGCATCGTAGGATATCCAAGCTTCCTATTGAAAGAGAATGGAACGCGTGTTAGGCAAAGTGCTATTTTTAAAGCGTTTGTTCCCGTAGGGGAGGGGAATTGGGACTAACAAGCAGATAAGAATGTCATACTAGAGACGTGTAATAGATATCCAGTTATGGCCGACGAAGCACCGCTCGTGGCAGCACCCGACCCCTTTTATTGTTAGAGAAGCGCAACTGGACGGAAACGGAATTTGCTTTTCATTTGATAGAACTTCCGTTTAGGTTGTTCGTTGGTGAAATTTTCCGCGAGTAATGATGAAAGTGGGATTCTACAGGCTCAGAATATAACCCAAAAGTAAATGGACGCAAAGTTATTAATGAAAACATTTTTAGATTTAGGTCAGAAATTAAATTGCATCTATTGTATTTCCGGAAATTAGCGCCACCTGTGATTGATGTGTATCGTCCAGCAAAGACTAGAAACGAGAGCCAATATAGAACTATCTCAGTTGTAACGTCAGTGCCTATGTTAAAACGTCACGGGCTAGTCTTTGGCAGTCGGCGGCCATGTTTGGTACCGTTTTCGTTCCGTGGGCAAATTTCATGGGTGACGTCACACTAAGGCTTCTGAGATAGCTCTAAGAGAACAACAGGAAAAAGAAATAACCAAGTTTTGAACTCAAACCCCCTCCCCTTTAAAAATTCTACAGGCGATGCTAAACCTGCTGATTAATAATTAAAGTTTAATTTCGAGTACTTCGGGCTAATCTACTACCTATGGTTATAGAGAATTAGTTGGAGCCTGGACGAGAGAGAGAACTAATAACGGGAAACCATTATCATTTTGATTCGATTCTATTGAAATTCAAATCTTGGCAATCTACCGCGGTTTAATTCGATAAACTCGTGGCCTCCTCTCTGTCGCTCTCTCTCACTCTCTCTTATTTTGTGAACTCCAGCGCTGTTACTCATTTCTGAAAGGGTGCCCACGTATTGCGTGTTATTCCCCCAAACCCCTTCACCACGGGATTGGGCATTATTTGCTTATTGGGGTCCGTTCTAAATGACCCGTGATTAGCTTACAACATTGAGTATCCAACAAATTTATAAACTGCTTATTTACCGGGAATACAGCGACTTTGCACATGTTTCGAAGATTAGGATTGTAGTAGATATTGCGGTCATGTTGAGGTCTTCCTATTTTCAACGGGGCTCACCCTGACGACCCTTGACTAAAAATGTCGTGCAGAAAAATTGTAATGTGAAACCAGGGATAGATTTAATTTGAGAAGTAGGAATGGAGAACAGAGTAATCTGGGCGCGCGTCAAAGTCCCGGATCCCCTTCCAAGGGACGGAGGGGAATGAAAGAAGAGGCGAAGAGGCGGGTCATAGTGACAGAGGTAAAAAGGAATTACGTCTTTTTCACCGTCCCCGTCAGCAACGTCATCAAGACGTAGTTTAAGTGAGCCAATAAGATAATTTAAACTTTTCGTTACGTGTTGGAGGGAGGGGCCCTATACTGGGCTTATGAGTCGGACTGAAGTAAGTACTAACCGTTCTCCATTCCTACTTCTAAAATTAAATCTATCCTTGATGTAATGAAAAAAAATTAATTTTGGTTTAATTTTCAGCAAAATATAGTTTATTATGGCCGGGAGTGTGGCGCACTCCTGTAAGCCAAGCTACTGGGCGGCAAAGTTTGAGGGAATACGACACATGTCGGCGATCCTACCCTATAGGTGCCGACTGCCCCGTGTCCGCCGGAGGTGACTTGACCCCCACACCCCGCCCGTCACCTCCCAAGTAAACCTCATTTCCTTCCCCTGCTTACACTCCTACTGAAACCTGAATAATCACATCCTTGCCGCGGTCCTTAGACCCTATCGCATTGAAACCTCAAAAAAAAAAAAAAAAAAAAAATAGTTTATTATGAAGGTCTTCCGGGTGAATGCACCATAAATGTAAGTTCCCTTATAAGGGAGGATATATTAGTTATTAATCCCTGGAGTTTCGACTGCCTCTCCATCGCTTCTCTCCCAATTCGATTTCGTCTTCATTAGGAAATACGCCGCCGTACTGCCAGAACCCAGAGAAAGGGTAATTGCGTATATTCCACCACACCGAAGAGTAACAAACAATTAACCCAAGGAGAAATTTAAAAAAACAAAAACCGTTTTAGTTTTAAGATTTATTGGTATTTCAGACCGAAAAAACACTTCCCTTATATTTTTATTATTCCAATTAACTCATACTCCTTGGGATAAGGACCGGGGAAAGTTTGGACTTTCTCTTAGTATGTATATAGGTAGCGTGGCTTGCCTAATAACCCTAAAACACTGGCTTATAATTTAGAAGCCATATACAGTACTATTCTCTAATTTTACCCCCGTTTTCTGACGACATTCGATTCCCGAGCGAGTTCGAGGAGTGTATTGTACGTCTAAATTACCCATCTATGCCTACAATACGCCTTTAAAGGTTGAGTTATTATTGGGTTGGCGCATTAAATAGATTGTAAATTTTCCCGAGTTTAATTGACGATAAGACTGGCGTGGCGTGGCGTGGCGTGGCGTGCGGGCGTAAGACGGAATATACTTAATCTCTAGTAGCTACTCTCACTGATTTAGTGGCATTACCGCGTTTCCAAGATCTATTACGTTCCTTTTAGAACGAACGCCGTTTGTAAACGCAGTTTCTAATGAGACTGGCAATACTTGTAGATAGTAAGATAGTTTCGCTATGGTCTTATTAAGGTCCCGGGGAAGTTGGGTAGGGGGTTTAAATGTTAACGGACTCTTAATACGACGACGACGATCTTGACGTCATCATTCGATCCCCGAAACTTCTCGACGCCTCTTAACTTTGCGCGCGAACTAGACCTAATCCAATCCTTTGGGAATTGTCCCGGAACTCTTGGCTGATCAGTTGTATTAAGGCTTAGGAATCGAAAGTAGATTAAGCGCGAAATGATCTGTGGTCCGAACAGAGTAACTCGCCCAAGTTGCGAATTAAGACTGTATTCCCGAGTTGTCATAAATGTTGACCCTCTTTTAAAGGGTCTTAAAAATAAATCTTGAGGGGCTAAAGAAACTCCCGGCGCGGGAAAAATTTTTAGAGAGTCCGTGCCGCGAATGAAGACGATCTTTTTCCATCAAGACGCAATTACTCAGCGGAGACAAAGCATCGAATCTCTCTCTCTCTCGTCTTCTCCCGCCTTTTTATTTCCGCTAGGTCTACTTGGTCAAGAAAGATCACGACCACGCGAAATGACGCTCCAAATCTCTTCACTGACCGGAAGTTAGGGACATTTTTAAAATATATTTCCGGGCACGGTTAATCGACTGATTTCAGAGATAGAGAAGTCTAGGAGGGGATTTGTGTTAGGACTGTCCTTTCAATTGGGGAGGGTTTTTTATCCTTAACAATAACGATGATATTTTTGATTCGCTTCGTAAATTTCGATTTATGGTATAACTCATTCGGAAATACAATCTTTTCTGTCTCGTTGGGTTTAAGTTATAGTGGATTGAGAGTGAGATTTTTGACGTTGTATCGCTGTAATGACGTAATTAATGCACTCTTTGAACTATAACTTTTATTGATAATTTTCAGTTAAAGTCATGGTTTCCCAAAAGCTAAAAGTAATTTTGGGAAAACCAAAGACTTCGTACGTATACATCGACTGAGATTTGGAGGAGAAAATTCGTCTCGGTAAGTCGTAGAGACTATAAGAAAGCTCAATCTGTGTTGGGAAAACTAAAGCGGTTATAGAGCTATTGGACGCAATCAGGGTTTTGCGCCAGCTTCTATCTTCATCCTTTTTTAGCGACTTTGGGGTTCCTTTGGTCCAACACCCAAACTCGCGTCTTCCCTTCAAAGAAAACGAGCTCGCGACAAGTTCTTTCTTACTTTTTTTTCTAGTTTATTTTCTACTTTTTCTTTAGTTTCTCTATATCCCTGGTCGACTCTGGAGAATGGTTTGGCATACCCAAAGACTAAAGTCCTCTCGTTATTGTTCAAAGCCACGCGCGCAATGCCGGCTTAAGCTCACGGACTTCTTTACCTTTACCGTAAGTCCTTCCGGGCTCGGTTCTTTCATGTCGTTGCATCACTGTTTATCCCTTTTTACGACTCTCGTGGCGAATGGTTTTGGCCGCATTTACAAAGAAAACTACGCCCCGCTTTTGATAATGACAGAAACTCCGGCTTTTGGTTTAAGCTTAGTGGGACTAATATCAAAAGGTCAATGCAGTCAAACTGCTGGAATTTAATGTATTAATATGAACTATAAATATTCTCCGTGTAGTTGGTAACTTTCACTGCCGCGGTTGCCCAGAAAAACGCGCGATTTAAATATTTCACGACCAAGGATCTTTGAACTTCCCTCGTGTATAGATAGGTTCATGATTTACTTCTTCGTTTGGGTTTTGACCTGAAGGTCAAAGTTCAACTGACGCCGTCTTACTGAATTTAAAGTTCCTAACCTCTACGGATAAAAAAACTCTGAACCCTAACCGCTTACAGGTCAGAGGTCACTTTATTAACATCGTCGGATTATAATTAGACATTCATTATGTATGGCTGGAAAAAAATCCAAGTATTTTTTTTTCTCAACAAGAGTAAATAGCATCAAAAAATAGGGCTTAACAACTCATTTAGATAAGTAGGTGCCTTTGCTAGAGATTATTGCTTGTTAATTTAAATGAGAAGGTTACTAACTCTGAAAAAAAAAACGGAGGGAATTTTCTCTATACAACTACGCAAGGAAATCTTTAGAATTGAATTAGTTTAATTAAGTCGAGATTGTGTCCTCTTAACGTCATCGTATAATGAACTACTAATCTTTAAATAATCTCTAGATCTCGCAGCTGCTGTATGCTCAAACCAGAAGAGGATAATAGAAGGATAACACTCTGCATCTTCCTATGTAACATGATTCTTCCCAAGCAGTCTCACCCTTTTGTTTGCACTCCTGCTCATTAAACTTCAGATGGGCATCGCATCGCACGGTGAGTGAATTCTATATCTGTTTGGTACTAAATCCTCAGCAATCAACCCACAAACCTTGATTGTCTTGACGTGGGACAAAAATCCACAAATAGTTAAGCGCTTATAGAGTAATGATCAGGGAAATATTTACCGCGTATGTGATTTGGTTTAGTAACCTTGAGCAGTCCAAATGTTAAGGGATGTTGGTAAGAATCATGTGGTACACTTCTCTAGAATGGAAGGATTTTATACTTCTGACTGAAACTTATTTTCACAGTCGTATTAGAGGAATTAACCGTCTTCCAAATATTAAATCGAATTAAGTCGAGAACCTGGAAGACGGTCGTTGAAAATACTTATGCACTTCAATTATTTAGCCACTTGAACGTACTACGGAAGTGATAACTCGATTTAAGCACGATTTTAGGGTAATATATTTCCGGGAAAATATTAATTTACTGAAATGTTTATTTCAAACCTAGTTGGTTTTGGTGTTGTTTATCTCAAACAAAACGCTATACATATATATTCAATATATAAAAATAGCTTAAATTTAAGCAATTTTCCCAAAATAAAAGAGAAGGTTTGATAGCCAAGAATCTTTTGACAAAAATCTCCATGCTTCTGGCACGTTAATTTCCCAGGGGTTTTAAGGTTTTTCTGCCTTTTTCGGCTTAAACGCCGTTTCAACTCCCACTTGAATTTATTCCGTCTTTTCTTAAATCTAACAAGACTCGGATAAAACCTGGAAAGCTCCTATATTCCTTCTATCAGCCTTGGAAAGACTTAAACTCGAGTAGAAAATACACTATTTTCAATGGAAAATGACTTCATTCTAACTGTAATAAGTTTATACCTCCCATATTTCACATCTATTTTATTTCAAATTCACCATTCGACTGGAGATTTTTGACATTTTTCTTCAGTAAAATCTATTATCCACGTTTTTTTTTCTTCACTTCCTGTGAGTTGTCAAAAGTATATAAATCGGAAGAGAATGTTTGCAAATTGGTTGCGTGGTATCAAGAAGTGATATCTAATTTATTAGGGGGAAGGAATAAGTTGCCTAAGTATTCGCGCGCCATAGTCCCAGTCCCCCTTTCAAAATACAAGGGGGGACGTAAAAGGAGGCCGGGCTATTTCGCCTCTCCTCAGTCGGAAAATACGTAATTTTTGTCATTCGCGTCGCGCTGACGTGAGTTTTTTCAAGCCTCTGGTTGTAATTTAGAGGCGGGGATTGACTCCGGACCTACGTTTGGACTGGTGATAAAGCTGGAAATGTGGCGAATTTATACCTTCTCCCTAATAAACTAGATATCACTTCTTGATGGTATAGGGATAGGTAGTTGAAAACTTGAGATAACTTCCTTTTTATCCACTAAGGATTTTTTGTTCGGAAACCTAAGGATTTTGTAAACAGTTTTTCATACTATTCCGAAATAGTATATTTATATATATTGGACCAATTTACGTTGTCAGTTTAAAACCAAGTCAATTTTGAATTGGGTTTTTTGATTAAGACTGAATACTTGAACCGACTCCTAGTTCATAGGCGAGTATTTATTTAAGTTTTCTATTGATTAGGCTTAGTAGAAACCTATAAATAAATACACCATTTTTAAATGGAAACCACGTCTATTCAATCCGGGATAGATTTAATTTTAGAAGTAGGAATGGAGAACGGTTAGTATTTACTTCAGTGCGACTCATTGCCCAGTATAGAGCCCCTCCCGCCAATACGTAACGAATATTTTAAATTATCTTATTGGTTCACTTAAACTACGTTTTGATGACGTTGCCGATGAGGACGGCGAAAAATATGTAATTCCTTTTTACCTCTGTCGCTATGACCCGCCTCTTCTTTCATACCCCTCCGTCCCGTGGAAGGGGGTCCGGGACTTTCACGCGCGCCCAGATTACTCTGTTCTCCATTCCTACTTCTAAAATTAAATCTACCCCTGATTCTATACATAGCTTTCCGACTAGGATTGATACAATTTACACCAGGAGGCCAGGCTACTTGGTACTGCATGCATTTGTCCGCCAAGTAGCCTGACATGTTGGTGTAAATGGTATAAATCCTCATAGTCTGATTACTATGTATAGAAAGCCTACTTTTAGAACGTAATTTGCTATTCTCTTTCTCACTTACAGTACGTTAAAATGTTATATTTGAAACGTTAATTAATCGCTGTTATTGTCAATTAGCTAAGGTAAAAATGGTATTAAAATTCCAAACTAGGCATAATTCGTTTTAATTTCTTGTCAAGGCAAAATCGTCCCAACCGCGCACGTATTTAATAAAAGCAAAAATTGTACGAAAATACTAAAAATAATTGCGTTTATGTATTAAAAGCACGTATCTCCTTTTTTCACCGTTTATTATACGTGTAACAAACCAGTCTATTTAACTTTTGTCTATGGTTTTAGGGATAATTTCGAGTTTGAGCATTTTAACACCAAGTTGGTGAAAATGTTCTGGTCTTTTGTAAAGCGACTTGTAAAAAAATTTCTTCCTCCTGTTCTAAAACCGGGGAAATGGAGAGTGGTTAGGCGCTATTCCTTATCTATACTAATGAAACGAACGAGTTATAACCGTTTATCACTAGAGTTAGGAGAGAAGGCCAAGGCTTTCACCCAATTAGATGTTGACCAGCCCATTTCGACATCATTTGTTTTAAGAATTCCTGGCGTTCACCCACCAGGCTCGGATAGCACTCATCATTTACCCGTCACTAGACCTACCTAAAAAGGAAGGAAAAGAGACCCCTGGGACCTTATCAGCAAACCTCTAGAAAGAAAGGGGCAAATGTACTATCTTTAGCTATAATGCAAATTAGAATACCAGAGAGGGAGAGAACTTCTAGTCCTTAGCTTAGAAAATAAGGTGCAATTAGTTGAGAAACATTAGGGATTTTTTTTTTAAAGTCCCAATTTGTTTGTTAAATAAGGCTACGTAAGGGATCATTTTTTAATACTCGTGTTGTTTATTAATTATTTTAAGTAAGTATAGGGTGAGACCGTGCCCTGTACTTGGCGAAAAATACCTCAACACCTTGGGTAGGGGCATAAGTTTATAAGATATGTTCCATAAGTATGACACTGGAGACTTACTGAGAGCTAGTTCGAGAACGACACCTAATTTGACTACACTCGGTTTCGCAGTCCATTTTCTTATTTAGTCTGTACTAAGCCTTTGACAGCGCCTGACCAGTGACCAGGCATCATTTTACGAGAATGTATGACGTTTCACAGACATCGCTTCATGACAAGCTCTCAGTAACCTGTGACAAACTTATGGATCATATCTTATGAACTTTTGGTAGGGGTAAGACACTTTCACAAGCTTTAAATTGGATCCCTGTACTCTTCTCCTCGATTTATTTAAATTTATACGGTGGAAGTTTGAGGAAGTAGGCAAAATATGAATTGAAAATGTTTTTATTATTATCAATCATAACCATTTATATTTAAGAATATTTAAGAAAAACGAAAAGTTCTATTCAAATAAGTCTAAACTGCAAAAACCTTTTATCATAAAATGAAAACGCCGATATTGTTTTATAGTCTAGACCTTTCTGAAGAAATTGTACATTCTTTTTCTCTTTTTTTTCACAGAAATATTTAGTTTAAAATTGGTCCAATAATTTGTTAGAAACAAAAATGAATTGAAGCTTCGTCAGTGGAAGTTCTGACTTTCATAAAATTTGTCACGAATACGCCATATATTTTTAATTTTTTTATGTCAACTAGGTAAATTTTTGAGCGTGATTCTTTATGCTTTTTCGGATAAGGAAAATACGTTCAGGCATGGTTCAAAGAATATAATAGCGTGTTTTCTATATTTCGATAAAAAATGATGACTAAGTCTGGTAAAATATATAGTATAAAAACTTTTTTAAGAGAAAGTGATTCTTTTGGTTCAAGGATTTCCGCAAAGATAGCGCGTTTGATCAGTCTCCTTTTATAATCCATTGTCAGAACTAAATCACCAGTAATTAATTGAATTTCGCTGAAGCTTATGCAAATACGAATTACGAATGATAAATTAGGAGAAAAAAACCTCATTCTCTAGAAGGGCTTTTTTGTTGAATCCTGGGATTCTATCATTGCTCCCGAGACATGGGTAGCTAGGGCAGGTAATACAAATCCCAATTGTATGCCCTACTTTTAACAAATGAGAGAACCTTTTAACAGTTATTTAAACACTTTTTAAAAGGAAGATCCTAGGCTTAAAGACGCTCCCTACCTAGTGTTTCAATCATAAGTTTATATAAGATATGTTCCATCCATAAGTATGACACAACCTATACATCGTAATGCTAGAGAATTACAGCTCGAGCTAGTTCGGGAATGACAAGCGAGAATTGACTACACTTGGCTAATTATGCAGTCCACCTTCTGTACTAAGGCTTTGACAGCGCCTCACCTGGTGTTGCTTTACGTGAATCTATGAGCTACGTCACTCACTTCACGACAACCTCCAGTTTGTAACCAGTGACAAACTTATGAAACATATCTTATGAACTTATGTTTCAATTGAAATAGAAAAAAAATGCGGGAATATCCCCGGGGTGTAATTTCGTTTCTAGAAGAAAATGCGATGTTCAACAACTTATTTTTTAAACTCCCTACCCCTCTTTATACTCCACAATCTCTTAAATCTAAGAATGACGAATTTGGAATGGTTTAACAGTACAATTTAGTAGTCCCTCGTGATTTTAAACTTAAATTACAATAAGTCTTAAAAGTAAAAAAACCAAAAAAAAAAACATTCAAAACAAATAGCTGGTGGAAACCCTTGTTTTTTCGTTCACCCAATAACAAATTGCCTTGGATAAAACGCGGAAATCAATGACATCCTATCGTAAACCACTTTAAAGGCAGCCTGAACTTCCCTATAGAGAGAAAAAAAAAGAATTCCTTCCTCCTCTCCCCAACTTTTTTCCCCTTTATTTCAATTGTCAAAATTCTAAAGGATGAAAAAGTGCCGGCATGGTCCCTTGGAAGAGGCTGCGTACCGAGAGCTAGGGTAGATGGTGGAATTTTCCCCCAAAAAATATCACTCGTAAAAAAAAGTGACTTGGGTTTTCTCTGGCCAGTAGGCTTCAACTTCTTTTTAAAGGCCGGCTTAAAGCGAGTGCAATCCGATTTGGAAAAGAATCTACTATATTTTTCGGATGAGAGTATAAGACGTTTGCGCTAGGGGGTCGATGGGTACAATTTTACACCTTCCAAGAAATTGTTCGTCAGGCCTATTGCCGTGATAATGACTGGCCTGTCGGGAGTAACGTTCTAATATTATTACATAGTATTACCATAAATTTGTCACTGGTTACTGAGAGCATGGACGAACCAATACTGAAGGACGGATGGCAGTGGGAGAAAGTAGAAAAATACTTCTAGCGGGAGATTGTTGCAAACCGGATAGTCCATCGGGGCTTATGGGGGAATCAACGTTCTAAAGAGGGAAGCATCTAACGTCTTATTTTGTCTAGATGGCGCTAGCTTTTTCCGGGATTTGACTCGGTATTTTTCATAATAATCCCCATCCATTTTGGGGCTGAAAAGGGGGAAGTAAGCTTGACATTGGTTGTTAGTCGCTTAGTATGGTTCTCTATCGGCTGCCATCGGTTCTTCAGTATTGGTTGGTCCATGCTGAGAGCTTGTCATGAAGTGGCGTAGGTCATAGATTCTCGTAAAAAACGCGTCGCCTGGTGACTGGGCGCTGTCAAAGGCTTAGTACAGACTAAATAGGAAGATGGAAGTCCTGCAATACCTTGTGTAATCAATTCTCGCTTGTCGTTCTCGAACTAGCTCTCGGTAAGTCTCTTGTATTACGAAGTATAGGCGGAATTAAAGATTCAGATGATCCCGAAACTTTAATATGGCTCGAGTACCTTGTTTCCTTAGCTTTTTACCCCGAAGTAGTAGAGGATAGCTATAATCTCTTCAAATATCTGGAAGAAATGGGCCTGTTTTGCTAAATTCCCTTCCCATTCTGAGAGGGGGCTGGTGATGTATTTGACTAGTCAGTTTTATCTGACTTAAGGCGTATTTATGCGCAATTTCTTGCAAAAGAGGGGTTGTAAATAGACCTTAACTAAAAATAAGGCAATATGTTTCGGAAAATAAATACTCTTTATTTAGGTTGCTTTTATATTTCATTTTTTTTTACAACGTCCCAATTTGTTTTTTGTTTTTTTTTTTTACTTTTTAAGCGCGCAGTAGTTAAAAATGCTGGACGTTTAAAATATAAGTCTAATTTAGGTATTAACCAAGGCCCTAAAAATATAGGACCCGGTGAAAGACGCGACGCGAAAATTTGGTTATTTTAACTAATTATACCTAATTTAAATTACATTATTTAATTTTTACATATTAATAAGGGTGAAAATAATATTATTTAACATCTTTATAAAATGGCACACTCCAACCACTATGGAAAAAAACAATGTTATAGACCTAAGATAAGAGCAAATGTGGATGAGAGGGAAAGTATGACAATGACCTTAGAGCCTGTGTTAAAAAACGCGGACATCAAAGTTTCGCCAATAACTGTTTAGTTTACTAGTGACTGATGGATTTGCAAACTCGCGACTGAAAGTAGTTCAGACATTTATGCTCCTTGGTTTAACCATAACCCACTCGATCACGCGCATCACGACGCAAGCTGCTCGCGCTATAGCTAAATTATTACACAATAGCAGACGACGGTAACCGCGTAACCGCGAATTAACACAAGACCTATTTTAAGGGAGTGAACAGGGCCAGTAAAGCTACGCCAATAAAACGGTCAACTACGGCGAAACTCTGATGACTCGCGACTTTTGGCCATTTTCGTACTTTTCCTCTCATCCACTTTTGATAAGAGTAATTGACAAATATTTTTTACACCTATTGAATTTGAAATTTTCAAATTACATGATTTTACAATAATGGAAGTTTTATACTTCTATTAAATTGCCTTCTGGTACAATCAATTCTTATTTATTTAAAAAAAATTTTAACAAACTGATAAAATCAGCTGCAATGGTTTTGAAACAAAAACTTATGTTCCAAGTTTTGGAAGGAAAAAAATTGTTTATGGTACGTTTTTTTAACTTGTATTAAGCCTAGTTTTAATAATTTAAAATAGACAACGTAATTATTTGTTTTAAATTCATCACGATCCTGGTCCCATTACCAGAGAAGTGACAGCGAAAATTAGAAAAACAATTGCACCAACAAATGTTACTGAAATAGAAATAGCAATAGCAATAGTGTTAGATTAGAAACAGGGAAATGCCGAAATGGAGAAGTTTCAATTTATTATCAGTGGTTTGCAGGGGTGTGCGAGTACTCGTTAAGTTCGAGTACTCGACTCGATACTCGATAACAACACATTGAGATACTCGAGACAGATTCGAGTAGCTTTTTAACATCTTAAATACTCAGACAAATACTCGAATCCGAGGCTTACAACTATAGCAGACAATGAGTTCATGATCATTTATTTTGAAAATCAATTGTTCAATGTTTAATTGATCACTAACAATCTTTTGGAACTAGTTCGATATAAGATAATTGAACATCTTAGTTATTTTGAAGAAATTTACAAAATTGCTACTCGACAAGTCAATATTTGAGACTCGATAATTACTCGAAAGAACCAAAATTTGACCTATCTAAATACTCGATACTCGAAAGTATTTTTGAGACTCGGTTCGATACTCGATAAGAAATTAGTTTCGATACTCGGACTCGGCTCGAAACCGAAAAAACGGGACTCGCACACCACTGGTGGATTGCGGATTTTATTACCTGTTCTAACTGATATTCTTTGCGCAATCATTCTACCGCCTAAAACGGCTAAACCCGTACATAATGCGTGACCAAGTATAGCCCCAATAGTAACACCTACCGCATCCTAGAGTTTTTTTTTTATTTTAAAGATAAGAAAAAATAAATATTATAAGAAACTTGAATAACCTCCGAGATTGCAGGGTTCTTAATCTTATCTAAAGGATGATAGATACAAACCTCTCGAGCGGCTAATATAATTGTAGTTAACTGTGATCTATCCCCCCATTCTGCTAAAAACGTCATGGAAAAAGATTCCAAGAAAACTCGGGAAAAGAAAACCATCAGTTTCCTCCTGATAACGGAAACACTGGTAACTTTTATCCCCGTTTCTTCATCAGCAGGAAGCATTTTTTTATCTTCCTGGAAGATAAATATAAACAGAACAGTTCCATTTCTGTTAGTTTATAACATTCATAATCAAAACTATAATATCAGGGTTCATACAACTTTTGGGAAACAAATTTCCCTGAGATTTCCAGGAATTTCCCCATATTTTTCCAGATATATGGAGCAAATGTTAACGAAGGAGGGGGGGGGGGGAAATTGGACTATAACATTCTCAAAGGACATCCCCCTATCTCTAGTAGAACCAAAGTTATGAGCCTCCAAAGTATAGTGTAATGTTAATCCTATGGAGGGTGGTATGTTTATGAACATTTTGCTTAATTACTCGGCCCCTGTTTGACGTAGCCGTAAGTTTTTAGTATGGTTGGATGGGGGATAAATTGGACTATAACATACTCAAAGGACATCCCCGTATCTCTAATAGAACCAAAGTTATGAGCCTCCAAAGTATAGTGTAATGTTAATCCTATGGAGGGTATGTTTATGAACATTTTGCTTAATTACTCGGCCCCTGTTTGACGTAGCTCTAAGTTTTTAGCATGGTTGGATGGGGGATAAATTGGACTATAACATACTCAAAGGACATCCCCGTATCGCTAATATAACCAGAGTTGTGAGCCTCCAAAGTATAGTGTAATGTTAACCCTATGGAACATTTTGCTTAATTACTCGGCCCCTGTTTGACGCAAATTTCCCTGAATCTTACTAAAAATTCTATAAATTCCCCTGAGGTTTTTGTCAACTATTTATTTCTTTGATTTTTTTCCAGGTTTTCCAGGTTTGTATGAACCCTGTATAAACATTTTAATGGTTAGCCACTTATTGCTAGTTAATAATCAAAAAAGCTTGTCAATTTTACTCTGGATTGGACAAATGCCAGATGACACTTATATATTTCGGGGGGGGGGGGGGGGACTTTATCTTGAAACATAATTGATAAAAAAAAAAACTATCAAAGAAATACCGAAAACATTATCAAACTTCCTATAAAGTTTCTAATTAAATGGACATTTCACATTAATTATTTAATAATTACCTCCGCATCTTTTTTGCTAATAGTTTTTTGAACTTCTTCATACTCTTCTTGACCTTCATCGGGAGACATGAAATACGCTAGAATAAATTGGTAAGGTTAATTAATGTCTTAGGAGAAGATTAAAGTGGTCTATATACCTTCTTTGAGCATTTTTAACCCAAATAAGAAAAACAAAGCCGTTGATATGTAATGAGTATAAGCTCTGGGTATGACCGTTGTGGCAAACCCCAAGAAAGCTAAAGAGAAATTAATAAAATTAACATCGTAGGTGGTTGAAATTTGGTAGTTTTTTAAGTATAATTAGTTTAATTACCTGATAAAACAGTCATTAAAAACAGGGCTAAAGCTGCCCCCATGAAAACTGTAAGTCTAGGATGCCTCATAGCCATAATAGCTGCTATAAAGAAGGTTTTGTCCCCTAGTTCAGACACGACGATAACGGAAAGGGATGCCACAAAGGCGTGTATGAAACCCATATTTCCATTTTGGAATTTCTTTAAAATATCACTAGGTTTTTTAAAATCACCACCAGCCTGTAGTAAAATTAATATAATAAGAACAATTAAGGTAATTTTTACCAGCATTAGTTTAGAAACTAAACCCTCCATGATTATTTCAGAATATTTCGTATTTCAGGGTAAAACCATGGATAAAGAATGCGCGAGAGGAAATTTGTTTTCACGCTATAGGATAGGCAACTCCCTATCTCGGACAACAGCTTATTCTGTATATACTCTGTTACAACATCGGTTGTCAGCACGCGCAAAGCGAGGTCTCTATGTAACCTAGCTTTGTACGTGCTGTCAAGAGACAAAAACTTCAGGATCTTCAGGATTTAAAATATCCGCGAGTTTTTTAGCTCGAGTGCACGGACCTCTAGGCCTTAGTTTCAAATACGCCTACAGTGAAATTGCCTACAGCCTACTACACGTAATTGAAACTAAGGCCTAGAGGTCTGTGCACTCGAGCTAAAAAACCTGCGAATATTTTAATTCTGAAGATCCTGAAGTTTTTTGTCTCTTGACAGCACGTACAAAGCTACGTTCGATAGAGAAATATATTTGCGCGTGCTGACAACCGATGTTGTAACAGAGTATATATATAGAATAAGCTGTCATTCGAGATAGGGAGTTGCCTATCCTATAGCGTTAAAACAAATTTCCGCACGCGCATTCTTTATCCATGGTAAAACTGTAGAGGTATAAATTTTTTTCCCCTCACATTAACAGGTGTTTTTACCAGATTTTATTTATTAGTCATGCGTGTTATATATATAATAATAATAATATATTCAAATAAAGGAGGGAAAACTAATAATAGGTATTGACTATAATAAAATATATTCAAATAAAGGAGGGAAAACTAATAATAGGTATTGACTATAATAAAATATATATAATATAATATAAATTCAAAGCTTACCCCTTCATACTGGTCTGGATATTGTACCTTTCTTGATTCTTGATCAAGATTTTTGTCAAAAGATTTCTCATTATCATCTTTAGCACCTTCAGAGTTTGAAGCATCTGAATCTCCAGTAGATTGTACACGCGTTGGCAGGACAATTAGGGCAATTACGCACAACACTATTATAGTTTTTAGACCAAATGGCTTGTATTGTCTACACATTTTAAAGTAATCAGATCTTTCGTAGGTATCCTTATATTTTGTGACTGATGAAATTGGGTATGGCTGGCTGTAGAGATCGCGCAAGTAATTCATAATCTAAGTTTCAGAATAGATTAAAGCGTGTGATTAAACGTATCCTCGATAATGAAACGCGAATAATTTCAAGTGGCACGATTTATATTCAATCCGTTCTTTCTTTATTTCTTGGAAATTCAATTAAGATCGTAAGCCTCGGTTATGTCGATTGTAATAACCCTTGAAGAGACATTGAACTCAAAAATACGACGTAAAACTTACCATGCTTTTTTAAATGGAGTCGTAAAACATTTTAAATATGATTTAATAACTTTTAAATTCCTTTAAATCGATCTTTATGGGGCAAGGCCGGCATCCGAGTGGAGACTGGAGAGACAAGTTCAGACAACTTAAATCTACGTCACCGACGCAAGAAGTGGCTGCTCAGTGCTCACGTCGTTGAGCGCGTGATCGAGATGGCTATGCCCCAAGGGGGGCCCATACGCGCTTTTCGTGCGTCGAGTTTTCGATATTCCAGACAACCAGCGCGTTGGTGTACAAAGCTAGCACGGAGGGGCTTATAAAATATCTTACGTATGTCTGTCAGCCATCCAGTCTTTTCAGAAACAGCGTTATAGTGTAAATGTTGTACAAATAATTTTTGTGCGAGTATTTTTTAATTATGAATTTTAGTTGATCGGTTAATGTGTTTATAAGAGTAAAAATAAATATAAATATAGGCACAGTAAATTTCATAAAATCCATTTATTCTATCTCGTGAAACATGACAAGCTAAATCGACCGGTGCCCAAGCCGAAGCCAAGGCTTACCGGATATTTTAATACGTGACAAATTATAGTCAAAACAAAGTCACTGGCCGTTAGCTTCAAAGCCAAAAATAATATTAATGGTAGTCTTAAATAACTATTATATTATTTACTTGAGATTCTCGTGCGTATTTACCCGGAACAACTTTTACCGACCAGGGCCGTGACTCGCTCACCCGACTCCCGTTATGTTGTCGGAGCCTCGGACTCTAGATCTCGCGGAGGATATTTGTCGTTTCGCGCCCAAAAGTATCGGCCAGGAACCGTTAACCGTTTAGCGAAAGATTTCTCTCTCCCCACTTTCATCACACGTGACACTTCGCCCTCTCAATCCTCAAGCGGTACGCGTCGCCTTGTTTCGTATGATTTGAGAAATTTCTACCTCTCGCGCCTAGCTCCGAAAAACCGAGATTTTTTTGGGTCTGTACGAGCCAACCTAATAGTGCAATTTTTTGCGCATTTACAGACCTTGGCTATGCCCTAGTGACTTATGTACAGCTCTGATTGGGATATGGAATAATCAAAAATGTCTGCTACTACGAATAGGTTATTCCGGTTAATCATGGCTTTAATATTATGAAACGTATTTAGCAGTATTTAAAATAGAATGCTTAAGTAAGTAGTTTAATTTCTTAAATAAATGAAGTTATGAACCTGCAGAGCCTTTTCCAGGATTTCAATCCTAGGTATTGTTATAATTTATTGCTCGAAGTCAGTTTGGATGCTAAGCCTTGGTAATAATAAAGTTGAATTGATACCTTTATTTCGGGCAGCAAATTTCTGGTCTACCTATGCCTGTTAATATTTAGTTTCCTCCTCGCATTACGCCTTGATGGGTCCATTAAATGGAGTTATTGGGCTGTCTTTTGGCCCTTATGGATTTGGAAATTCACGGTGATATTAGGAGCAATGGTGGGCAGCCACACTTGGCTTCGATATCCCCAACATCGTTTAGAAGGTGAAGGGTACATTCAATACAAGGCAATGCTCATCAGTTTAGCCCTGCAGCTACTGTTATTTATGTTTGAACTTCTCGTCTGCGATAAACTCGAAAATCGACGTCACCTATGGATCTTAGTCTTTATTCCTCTCATTTTCATCTCAGTCATCTCAATTTTAGTCTGCATTTGGGCTGTTAAACATGACCGATCTTTTGAGGTAGTTTTTAAGCGGATCTTGAATTTTTTTGGAAAACTAAAGAGTAATCTTATCATACATAGCTGGAGCTTTTCTGCTCTGTTAATGTATTGCAATTCATATTTCTGGCATTACGTTTGGATGATTTTATCAATTGGAGTTGGGTGGTAGTATTTGTGCCATTATGGATAATCATGTGTTTAGCCATCATCGGAGTTCTTTATTCAATCATTTTTGCGAGTATTTTATTACGTACGCCAGAAGTCAGTCCAGAGCAACGTAGAACTAGTATGAATTCAGCAGTGTCTTACAGTATGATTGTAGTGCCTCTACTTGTATTTTTGGTATGTTTAGGAAGTTTTTTTCAGGGCTCCCACCAGGTCCCTAAAAGTCCCTATTTTCCTACAAGGTCCTTAATCTACCCTAAAATTGGTATTCGGTCCTTAAATCACCCTATTTTTATAAACCTCAGAAAAAGTATAAGGGTGACCTCAAAATGTCTTGTCTGAGATTTGACCAGAGCCCCAAATTCACGGAGCTCGCTTCGCTTCGCTCGCTCCGGTTATTTATGATTTACTTAATGTTAAATTTAAACGAATTAATTGGCTAATTTTTATAACAATAACAACTCGTGAAAAAATTATTCGACTGAATTTAGACTGGTTTTCATATATGTTCGCCATGTACGCTATTGTTAAAGTTAGTCAGGGAAAACCTGGAAAAGTCAGGGAATTTCATTCGAAAAATTTTGTACGAACCCCCTTAAAGGTCCAAATTCTAGTTCAGTGGATTTTTTAAAAAACAGTAAACATGATACGAAAATAGTTACTTCTAATCGAAAAAAAAACGTTCCTTATACATTAGAGCCAGAAATCAAGTCTTACCTACCGCTCCCTTAGAATAAGAATATAAACGAAAGAAAGTCGGAAATAATATCCTATTTTGTCGGAAAAATAGAAAAGAGTAATAGGTTCCTAACTGTTTGTGATATTTTCACAGAATAGATATCATTTTGTTTTACCAGTGGTCCCTTTTTGGTTCCTACTTTTAGAATTTAGGTCCCTATTTTACCCTATTTTTATCGTGAAAAGTCCCTTTTTCCCCTATTTATTTTTGAGATTTTGGTGGGAGCCCTGTTTTTTCGAAAACCAAGGAAACCCAACTTATAACAATAAATTTACAGGTATTACTTTCCAATAAATTGGACAGTAACGATCGAAGTTTGAGCTTTGTCGTTACATCTATACCTTTGTATTTTACGTTTGTTGTATTAATAGTTTTGTCATTTGGCTCAAAAGGAGGAAACCAATGTAAAAAAAAATGATGAAGTTAGCCTGGTAATACGGAAGCTAATTAATAATTAATTTTCTAAAAACATTTTAGGGTGGTTTGGAATTCGTAAAGATTTCTGCCAGTTTTTATTGGGAGTTTGTCCTTTACTCCAAGAGTACGGCAATATCTCTTACAGCTTACATAGTGACGAAAATGAAATTATAGAAAGGACAGTCGTTGTAGGAGGCGCTTCCACCACCGCGTCTACCTTAAACTTACCAGTGAGAAAACCTGGTTTAAGAACCAATTACAAGAGAAATTTGGGGTCTTTGTCCGAACCTCGTGCCATTGTGCCTGCCATGTTCATAGAAATGCCTGACTAGCTTTTTATAGGTTCAAAACAACTATGATTTGGCTTCATAATAAAATATTTAGGTGTGTGTGTGAGAGAGAGGAAAATATTTAGGTGTGTGCAAGAAGTGATATCTAGTTTACTAGGGAGAAGGTATAAATTCGCCTCATTTCCAGCTTTATCTCCAGTCCAAACGTATAGTAGGTCCGGAGTTAATCCCCGCCTCTAAATTACAACCAGCATCTCATTGGTTCTTGAAAACTCAAATCAGCGCGACGCGAATAACGAAAACTACGTATTTTCTGACTGAGGAGAGGAGAAAAAGCCCTTACATTTTGAAAGGGGGACTGGGACTATGGAGAGCGAATACTTAGGCAACTTATACCTTCTCCCTAATAAACTAGATATCACTTCTTGGTGTGTGAAAGAGAGAGAGAGAGTTTCTTCGAGATTAAAGCCACACACCCCTATTTATGTTTAATTTAGATCTGCCTGCCTTCAATGACATTGTAAATAGATTATGAATGATTAAATTACTGTTTTTGAAATGAAACGCAACGCGTGAACGAAAATTAGCTTTTTTGGCTTGAATATAAATTTATTTATAAGTCTTTTTGACAGTAACAACTAGTAACGGATGAAATATATGAAACTTTCAAATAAAATATTAAATTATTTATGTGTGAAAAACATTTTTCAATATAGTTTCTTTAAAGGAAAAGGTACATTATAAGGTAAGATAACATTATGGCTTTAAAGAACAGCCATTTTCTAAGTAAATATAAAAGGAATTAAATATTAAAAACAATCAAGGACTACTGCGCCATCCGCCATTGCTTTAGTGGCGTCTGCTAGCAAGAACCTCTTCTCATAGCCCACTCGATCACGCGCGTAAGAGGTTCGATTTAGCAGAAGCCAGTAAACCAATGGCGGATCGGGCAGTGGTCCTCGTTTTTAAGTCTAATTAAATGCTAATTTTTTTGTAGTTAGAGATCATTTCTTTTCTTTTTTTTAATAATTTTCCTTTTATAATTAGAAAAAAGAAAAACCCCGTTCTTTTAAGGTTTAACGTTATGTTACCACCTGATCTTTTCCTTTAACTATGTTTTAATTTTTAAACTTTTAACATATATTAATTTAAACTTGTTTGACCGGGTGTTTATTATTTATACAAACTGTTGAGTAATGTCGACGGTCCAATTTGCAGCTGGAATCAAGCATTCCTCCAAAACTCCCACAAATACTTCAATACACCATAAAGGATATTTTGTAACAGTAGCCAAAGTATTCCCCACTCTATTTTGCATTGATTTGCTTAGGTAACCAGCCGAAACAGTCAGTATGGCAGATGCTGTTAACATGTAATCGCTTTTTACTTTTCGAAAGGCCTTATCAGTTTCCCAATTTCTCACGGGAGAACAAGGCGTGCTGACGGATTCGGTATTCTAAAAAGAGTTTATTGGTTATTCCTGTCAAAGAGGAGAGAGAGAGAGAGAGAGAGAGAGAGAGAGAGAGAGAGAGAGAGAGATGGAGAGAGAGAGAGACGGAGAGAGAGAGAGAGAGAGAGAGAGGGAGATGGAGAGAGAGGGGGGGGAGATGGAGATGGAGAGAGAGAGGGGGAGATAGAAACGCGCTTCATAAAATCCGCCGAAAAATGGGAAAATAGGGGGGGGGTAGTAAAAACAATTTTCGGGTACGTTTAGTTTTAGGACGCACATCCTTTGCGCATGGGGGGATTGACCTCCTCGCCTTATCTCTGTCATCTCCTACGTCAACTGTGCGCGAGAAAGCAGCGCACAGGCACCGCGCGGTGTACCGTAGATTTACCCCCGTTTTCACCAGGCATGGATGACGGCCGCCTATACTGATTCTCTCTCTCCCTCTTTCTCTCCTCTTTGTTAAGGTCATCATAAGTTTTTAAAATATGTTCCATAAGTACCTATACTTCATAATGCTAGAGATTTACAGAGAGATAGTTCGAGAACGACAAGCGAGAATTGACTACAAGCTCTCAGTAACCAGTGAAAAACTTATGGAACATATATCATGTGAACTTATGTTGAACACCCCTTTAATTGATTACCATTTGTTGGTGTTGGTTGGTAAAGTTACGATACAGTGCGTCGTAGATTTCTATTCTCTTGAAATAATAAACTTCTAGAGCGACTCTGGCTACTTGGTAGATATCAGCAGGCTTAATTAGTTCATCTTTATGGCTTATAATTTCCAGAAGAGATTCAATGTAGAACAAAGGAGTTAAGATTCCCACTTTGTAGTTGAGCGTTTTCATCATCCTCATTTCAGAGCTCTTTATGTTTTCCAAGGTGTAGTAATAACCGCAACTTTCCAACCATTTTTTGATGTTTGTCGCCTGTACGAACTGTTAAGGAAATTGTTAAGAGTGTAATTTATACTGTTGGGTGTAATCAGAAGGGGATAAGAGAAGAAGGATGACAATCTGTATCCTCTTAATGCTTTAGTTATGTAACGTCATTCTTCCCAGGCTCACCCTTTTAGTTTGCTTTCTCGATCATCAAACTACAAATGGGCATCGCACCGTAAGGTGAATTCTATACATGTTTTGGCACTAAATCCCCAGCAATCATCCCACAAACCTTGATTGTCTTGACGTGGGACAAAATGCACACGCGCGTTTTGCCAAATATTTAAGCGCTAATAGAGTAATGATGAGGGAACTATTTATCGTGTATGTGATTCGGTTTTGTAACCTTGCTCTAAATGTTCCGATGTTGGGAAGAGTGACGTTACACTTACCCCGCTTTGCGGTACACTTCTCTCGAAGAGAAGTATTATATACTTCTGGTGTAATGGACTTACATTTTTACAATCTAAGAATTTACTAGCTACTTGGACAGCGGTACAAGCTCTAAGCTGTAATTGACTAGTTATTCTTTTTTGTACTTCATCCCATTTGTAAGTAAGACGATCTAATAAATTTCAAGATTTAATTATAGCGGAATTATCGCGACTTTCTTTGAAAAAAATACCCTTATTGTTTTCAAAAACTTCGAAACGCAAATCCGCCACATGTTGGTACAAGAAACGATCCAGGATTTCTACAGCGAGAAATTTAACTTCTCTTTGCTCTACTACTTCAAAAAGTTTGACTAAATTGAAGATTAAAGAGACGACGCTTTGCGAGACGATATTTTCCTATAGAAATTTTCAAATTCATAGCCTATATAGACTTAGCTAAGTAATACACTTTTTTAATTACTTTAAATTCATTATCTTCAACTTGGTTTTCGGAATTTGTCTTAGCTAAAAAAAATAGCCAGTCATCTAGAAACTCGGGAGATTTTCTCGCCAAGGGTTTAGTAACGCAAAATTCTGGTACTTCGTTTTGAAATGGTGCTATATGGTTTTTATCTACCTCTTCCATAGTTAACTTCGTTTTAGAAGGGTTTATTTATCTAATATGTACTCTATTTTATATAATTTTGACTTGTATTACGTTAAAATTTCAAAACAACGTCGAAAAATGTTCAGAAATGCCAGTCATTACAAAACAAATTTCGCGCCTTTTTGTCTGAAAAGTTGAAATGGGGCTGGACATAAGTTGTATTACTAATTTTAAAAAAAGGCGGGAAAACTGACTAACAGAAACCACGAGGTTTTTTTGCATGGGATGAGACTAGGGTTACCAAAGCGAATCTCTTATAGGTTAGGATGTATAACACCTACGTTTAAATACTTTTTAAAAATAAATGGCAGCTACTCGCGCCTGCGTTATCGTAGGAAAGTATAAATAGAAAATATTCCCCACAAAAAAGTCAAGGGAATCATTTCCTCTCTGTTCCTCAAGGAGAAAGACTGACGGTCTTTCCGTGTCTTGTATGTTGTTGAAAAACAGATATAGCTCTTGGTTTGAAGGAAACCGTGAGGGATTAGTGCTAGAGATGCGCGAGTAAAAAGATGCGGAACTACCCAAGAGAGTGTCACTCTTGCCGTAATTAGAAAGTACCACGTAGTCACGTACCACGTTTTGCCTTGCTTATATCTTGTATTGATAACAAGCTAAATATTTGGGCGGTGGTTCGTTCCTTGAATTCTATGTAAGTTGAATATATTCCGTGCTATTTAATTATTATTTAGAATTATTATACGATTCCTCAGTATTTAAAATGGCCACACTGTCGACTTTCCTACGTGGTAGTAAAAGTAGTTTATCTGGCGCTTCTGCACGTTCGAGCAGGTATAATGCAGGCCATTTGCATTTTTTAAAGCTCCGATAGTCAATTGTGTTTTGAATCTTAAGGTCGAATCTGAGTAACCTATCAAATGTGTCAGCCGAGTTAGCCGGTTCTTTAGGTCAAGCCGGAAGTAAAGGCTATCTTCTCGCCGCGCAAAATACTCTCATTACCGAATGTTTAACCGAAATGTCCTCCGTTTACGAATGGAACCACGCTACTGTCATGGAAGTAGGCTGTGGTAAAGGTGAAACGACTCGCCAACTAGCCGATAGAATGCCACACGTATTTCAATCATAATTTAAAGAAATGGTCAAGTTGGTCTAATTCATAGCGTTATAGGTCTGGAGTATATTGGGGGTTGACTTGGACCCTGGTTCAGTTGACTTTGCTTTTAATAAATTCGCGGATGAGATGCTGGACTTTGCGGAAGTCAATATCGAGGACTCAAAGTCCTTCGATTTGAAATGGGGTGGCAAGTTTGATTGGATATTTTCATCCCACGCTCTTTTATGGGCCAGGGAACAATCCGTAGCTCTTAGAAACCTTATGTGGTGCTTGAAACCGGGAGGAAAGTGTTTTATAGCGGTTCCAGCCACGAAACCAGCCGATTTACACGCGGCTGCTAATAAAGTTATTAATTCTTCAACTTGGAAGAAGTATTTTAAGGTAGGATATTCCTATCAGCGTAAGTTTTTAAGATATGTTCCATAAGTATGACGACGCTTCCTATACTTCGTAATGCTAATGACTTACTGAGAGCTACTTCGAGAATTGACTAAACACTCGCTTTTGTATAGTCCATCTACCCCTATTTAGTCTGTACTAAGCCTTTGATAGTGCCTCACCAGGCGTCGCTTCACTAGAATCTATGACGTTTCATCGACGTCACTTCATGACAAGCTCTCAGAAAAATTTCTTATAGGATATGTGTCCAGTGATACCCCTTTGACTGGAAAATTTATAGGACATTGTCCAATGGACTGCGCAAAAATTGTGTCGCGTCTTCATAGTCAAGCTATAAGAAAACTTCGGAAAAATTTACCGGTCAACCGTCCAGTGACCCCCTTAGTTTTTGAAAAAATTATGGGACATTTTAAAATTTTATTGGACAATGTCCAGTGTCCTGTGCTTATTTCCGGCCCTGGCTCTCAGTAACCCGTGACAAACTTATGGAACATAACTTATGCTATCAGTCAATAAGGAGATACGTTCCTTCTAGGACATCCCCGATATTCTTTCTGACATGACCGACCAAAACTACAACCGATTATGGTTTCATCACCCACACGCCGATCGTGTTTATTCGGCTCTCTTTGAGCAAATTGGCCTCGAAGTTCTCAAAACGAAACTAGTCGAATTCAAGTACACTTTTTCGTGTAGCGAGGAATATAAAGGTATAATTTGACCAATTGATTGTCAAAGCATATTTACACTGTCAGGGAGCCCACCGGTCCTATAATTCCTATAAATTCCTATATTTTTGAACCTGTCCTTTATTATCCTATAATTTCATGAAAGCTCCTTTGATATCCTATATTTTTGACTTAGTCGCAGTTTTCGTATAGTTTAGCATCAAATTTATCAAAATTTAGCTTTTTTTATCGAGATCACATTTGAATCGACACCGAAATTGTGGAGCTCGCTTAGGATTTTTTATATATTATATTATGTTATATTTTAATTAAGTTCTTCTGAGTTTTCAAAGTAAAATCCAATTTGTTATTTTTTATTTTTTTGGGATTTTTCTACATAGTTTAAGCCCAAAATTGTATTATATTAGAGCATTTTTAGTCCTATATTTTCCTATAAAAACACATTTTTTCTCCTATAAAATCCTATAATTCCGGAAAAAAACTCCTATTTTTCCTATAAGGAATTTAAAATTAAGAGTGGGCTCCCTGCACTGTCTTTAAAAGGTTGCTCTTTTTAGATTGTGTCGTAACGTTGATGCAAAAAGCCGTGTCTTTGGTACCGGAAGCAAAAAGGTCCACTTTCGTTAAAGATCTCGTAAAGATGGCAAAAAAGAAATCGCCAAAGAAGTCGAAAGATGGGAAAATTACGTGGGTGGTAAACTATGCCGTCGTCGTGGCTAGACGGCCGGAAGTGTAAAATTTTTATTATCTGAAAATTGTCTACTTCTGACGGGTTATTTACTGTAATGTTCTCTTGGTTTATAAATGAATTTGACTGTTTTGGTTGTCAGTCCTTACTCTTAAGATTATTTTAAAAAGGCGCCAATTTTGTATCTTTATGGTCCGTTTTATAAAACATGAAATTTGAATGAATCTCAGTTCTTATTGGATTTTGGACTAAACCGCGTTCAATTTGTATGAAAGGTAGAAGAAAGTGATTAATTAAAATTTTTGGTGGAAAAAGCCTACGCATCACCCGAAATTCTCATGTTTCATATTTAGAGTACACTAAAGGGAAGCCGCTAGTGTTTCATGAAACTTCATACCAGGTTGGGGTGGGATGGGGTATAGGTCGCAAGAGGACAGGCTAGTCTTCTGTAGAACCAATTTGATCCTAGGTACTTCAGGTCTAATCAACTTCTGTTATTAGTTAAATAGTTATTGGCAATGTGTGTAATGTAGTTTATGTTTTATTTAAAACAAGTTATAGTTCTCTGTTACGGCGAATGCGAGTGTTGCGTTGTGTTCTGCTGAATTGAAGTAATTTTGAAAATGGTCTTTAAACCCCTGGAAAACTCAGAATTTGCAATGAATTAGTAGTTTCACACTTAAAGAATATGTAAATTGACATTAAAAACTGTTAAAGTGTTAACGGGATTCAATTTAAGGAAGTTACGAATTTTATAATAAATATCGTGCACTGGTGTATTGCGGGTAATAGTTTTACAGGGGCTCATAGGAAATACATTAAAAATGCTGCCCCTGTATGGAGGCTCGGCACTTGGAAGGATTTTAGAACTCCGACTTTTATTTCGATGTATCCGTTCACCTAGACCCTTTTCGTTCCTTTGAATTATTTAAGAATACACGTGTAAACTATGAATTTAAGAATATGTAATACCATAAGTGAATAATTAACTATTATGTCACGCCACATAACTGTGTCGAGTTCAAACCATGGGCAGCCAACTTTTCTAAATGGTTCATTAGAAGTGTTGTATAAATTATATTTTCTTTAATGGTACATAGTACTTTGTTTCAATACTTTTGTTCAATTTATAATGGTAGGTACAACGCTCTGACTCTTCTACAAAATATTTTCGAACAAAATTCTATTATTAGGGAAAGTAATTGGGCCTATCGCACTTTTAGGTATTTGGGGGGGTTTTACGCGGGTATACAAGGGGTCATCAATAAATTTAAGATGTCAAATATTCCAAAAACAAGATTGTCCACCACCATAATATTAAGCTTTCTTCAAAATTATCAAATTGAATCCCAAAATACTCCCTACATATATTGATTAAATACGTAAATGTTTATAGTGTTTAAGTGGGAAACTTTTAAATTTAAAAATACGGCCTAAGAGAATTGATAGTTCTGAATTTTCCAAGTGTTTAAAGTCGATTATCCAAATGATTTCAGTTACTTTTCCAACTGATTCCGGTTGGTTTTTGTGATTGTAATGGGATATGCCATTTCAAAGAAGCTAGCATCTTATGCAAAATATCTTTACTCGCCCAGATTTGAACCGTGGTCCGTGCTCGTCAGCCATTTGGTAAAATGGACCATCAGATCACGTGACATGTGAAAATTGCTTAACAGTAGACAAAAAATAGGCTTTAGATAAGACTATGTAAATAAGATAATGAAATGTTTACGTCACGCAACTTATAAGGGCTCAAGTATCTAAAATATCATTCATTTCCCAGTCGGCCTTCAAGGAGAACACTTCGTATTTTAAGGGCTTCTCTTTGATCAGACGATCGGTTTTCGGATCAGGGTTGCGCTGAAAAATGTCAACGCCAAGGATCTGTCTTGGTAAAAAAAAGCGTTGAATGAAAATAAATCTAGATCTAAATAAATCCACCCCTGATATAAATCAAAGTCCTGACTGACAGACTGACTGATAATCAACACCCAGCCCAAACCGCTTACCCCAGAAGGCTGAAAATTTGCAGGAACGTTATTCATAAGTAGAAAGCGCGTACTAAGAAAGATATTTCCAATCCGCCGCCATCTTAAAATATGGCGCCCAGAAATGTAAAAAATCTTCTCTATGCAAGAAAGTCCGCGGCGTTTCAACCGATTTCACACTGGTTTCCTTTAACCTATAGACGGGCTGAATGGTCTATTGGGTTCGATTTATTGCCATCTTTTTAAATGGCGGCCAGAAACTTAAAAACCCTTCTTTATGGAATAATGTCCGCGTGAAAAGTAATAAAAAATGTCCCGACGGGCTGACGGGCAGCGCCAGTGCCTTCGCTCCTAGGGTGCTACAAAAATATTAGTCATCAGTAAAAATCTACCCATTATTTATATCATTTTGATGGAAGCTCTTATTACACGCGAGCGACGCCGCGGGTAACAGTTAGTTAAATATATCTTCTCTCGAAAAAGAGAGTTATGGACGTCTGATCAAAGACACTTCAAAGAGAAAACAGCCAAGACCCTTCT
Organism: Phalangium opilio; assembly: GCF_054372755.1. NCBI lineage: Eukaryota > Metazoa > Arthropoda > Arachnida > Opiliones > Phalangiidae > Phalangium > Phalangium opilio. The sequence continues at coordinate 117,809 of NW_028324229.1, forward strand.
GATTGACATGCTAAATGCATAGGAAAATATTACATTCACAATAGAGAATTCCTAGATTTGAAAGTTGCATTCCCGCCTAATCTAGGTCTAGATTATTAATATCTGTGTATTGAGGAAGGTAAGCTCTTTCAGTTCGTAAAAGGGTCCCAAAAATTTATTTAAAAAAATGTATTTCTTTATTTAGTTTGTGAAAAGACGGGCACAAGTGTTTAATTTTGATCCCTTACATGTTCTTTCAGTAACCATCTAAAGAGATGGGGACCGTGGTTTGGACGGTTCTCTTCATCCAGCCCCCCCCCCATCCTCCTGCCGCCATCATAAAAGGTAAGACCATGGACTCGACTTACATATTCTCAACTCTGCATAAGCTTTCAGTAGTAATACTTCTCAAGTAAGAAAAAGTACGTTAAAGTATTTTTAGCCACATCGTATGACGTACATCTACGGTGAGGCTCTTAGTTTGACCTGCCCTGTTGTTGTTGTCCCCGTCGTGCCAGTATACCCGCCTTTGGCTGCATAAAAGTTTTCGTTAGTCATTGATGGGAAAGTGAAAGGGAGAGAATTGTGGTGAGGTGATATTTTTCGTTCTGCTACTTATAAGGTTAAACTATATACTCTCCCTTTAAAATTCCTCTCACCCGTCATCGCCGTCGACAATACGATTTCACGCTTTCAATACCGCTCCCCTATTTCAACATTGTAAGAAATCGAGGAGAATTTAGAATCTAGGCAAAAGGAAATATATACTGATGTTATTTTTAGAATGGTCTTAAGGCACCGGGATATATTACAATTATTGGGTGTTTTACAGAATTCTTTCTCGTGTTAGAAATTTATAAGATGCGATAAGTATGCGAAAGCATATGTTGTAAACTAAAAGTTTCTCTACGTGTATTAATTGAACGCTAAGTACGTAATCATTTTAGCACTGTTAAAGGGAACTCAATGATCGAGGGGATAATCACTAAAACTTTCTGTTATTCTATTAAGGGTTACTTTAATTGTGTGTAATCAGTTTAGCATTGTTAAAACTAAAACCTCGTTTTTAGAATGGCCTTACGGGTAATCATTTTAGCAATGTTAAGGGTAGCGCATCGAGGGGCTACTCACTCAATTTTTCTCTTTGCGTCGCACTATTACAATTATAACATAAGTACATTTATTGAAGTAAGGATTACGGGTAATCATTTTAGCACAGTTAAAAGTAGCGCATCGAGGGCATATTCACATAAATTTTATGTACGCCTGTTAAGTACGATACGATGTGGCTACTACTATGAGCCCAGTCCTTGGGCCATCTTGTTTAACTTTTATTTATTAGAAAATTTTGTTTAATCAAATCTTTCGTGTTCAAGCATTATTATTTGCCGGTTCAAGCAAATTAATGAATATTTCTGTTTAGTTCTATCATGGAAGAACTAATTTACTTATCTCTAAATCAAAGTCCTGACAGACTGACTGATAATCAACGAGCCACATGTAAGTTAACCTCTTGCCCTAGAAGGCTGAAAATTTGCAGGAACGTTACTCATAAGTAGTAGGCGCGTACTAAGAAAGATTTTTCCAATCCGCCCAGAAATGTAAAAACTCTTCTCTTCAGGATCTTCAGGATTCAAAATATACGCGAGTTTTTTAGCTCGATTGCACGGACCTCTAGGCCTTAGTTTCAAATACGCGTGAAATTGCCTACAGTCTACTACACGTATTTGAAACTAAGGCCTAGAGGTCTGTGTACTTGAGCTAAAAAAACTCGCGGATATTTTAATTTTTAAATCCTTAAAATCTTGAAGTTTTTCGTCCCTTGTCAGGACGCACAAAGCTAGGTTACACGTGCTGACAACCGATGTTGTAACAGAGTAGATACAGAATAATGTCGTTCGAGATAGGGAGTTGCCTATCCTATAGCGTGAAAACAAATTTCTTCACTCGCAGTCTTTTTCCATGATGCTACGTTTTGCCACCAAATACCTTGGTTTTTCCATCCTAACAACCTCGTTTTCCACCGTAATGCCCAGCATGGGAACACAAGTGGAAATTCTAAGCCGTTAAAATTTGTTAATAATAGAAATTTTCTTATTATTTTCAGTACCTGGACTCAACACTCGGAAGTTACACGTTTATAAAAATGTTCTTATTATTTTCATTATTAATCATTTTAATAAAATCTAATGTATCAATGAAATATATTTCAAAATAAAAACTTGCATTAATATTTATAAAATGTTATTTGATAAAATTATTTCTATTTATAAGCTTATTAATTATAGTTATGGCGTCAAGTAATAAGAAGAATAAATGACGTTAACCAAAGTTATAATTAATGATTACCACACTTTTGAATAGTATTTTAATTACAAATTTTTAATAAATCCGAATGTATCAAATGGAATATATTTCGAAATAAAATATTGCATTAATATTTATAAGTCTGCCTGATAAATTTATTTTTAGTTGTAAGCTTACTAATTATATTTAGTGACTAAGGTATAGAAACTTGCTTCATACCTATGAATTAGAGTATGATTAAAATGCTTTCCCAACATAGTAGAGCCGTGAGTCGAGTATGTTGACGTGAGACACGTGACACACTCTTAATAAACAGTCAGCATGACTGAATTTATCCAATGAATATTTTGAATACAGTATCAAAGTTATAATGAATGATTTTATCGAAGTGCATTGGACTGAAGCGTGACACACAAAACTAATGCTTATAGTATTTACTTTAGCTAGTGCTGGTTACATAAGTGTATGTGTGATAGTGAACGGATTAATCAAACCCGGTCACGTGACCTATGACGTCATATCACGTGACCTATGACGTCAGATCACGTGACCTATGACGTCAGATCACGTGACCTATGACTTCTGATCACGCGACCTATGACGTCATATCACGTGACCTATAACGTCAGACCACCTGACCTATGACGTCATATCACGTGACCTATGACGCCAGACCACGAGACCTATGACGTCAGATCACCTGACTTATGACGTCATATCACCTGACCTATGACGTCAGATCACGAGACCTATGACGTCAGACCACGTGACCTATGACGTCAGACCACGTGACCTATGACGTCATATCATGAGTCCTATGGCGTCAGATCACGTGACCGCGTCACTGAGGTAATTGACTTGTGACGGCACATGTTAATGGTAATAGGTAATGACTATCCATTCAGTATACCTAGCCTTCATTCATTTAGGCCTAGCGTTCATTCATTTAGTAGGCCTAGCGTTCATTCATTTAGTAGGCCTAGCGGTGTTCAGCTATTTGAATTTCGTGCCTGGGATATGGCGCACCCCAGTCCGCGCATAGGAGCTTTTAGCGCCCCTGACGTTGGAAATTTACTTAGTTGATCGTTACGGATCAGCCGGCTCATTTGATGCCTGGAAGCCGTCGAGGAAAGTCGCTTGGAAAAACATTTCCCGCTCAGTGGATCGTTACGGGTCAGCCGGTTCATTCGTTGCCCGCAAGCCGGCGAGGAAAGTCGCTTGGACAAACTTTTAACGCTCAGCTGATCGTGACCCCGGCTTTTGAAGTTGATTCTTGATCGTTCCGCCATTTCGCTGATCGTTTTTCCCGAGGACGCAAGCTGAATTCGAAGCTCTTCAACTTATTTGGCAGCCATTGCTTGACCTCCTCGTGCTTTTACAGTCCGTAAGCCTAACTTTACAATAATCCAAACTCAACTATGCCCCCTTAAATTATTTATTTTATTTCAAGCATTTAAATTAATTAGGTAGTGTTAAATGTTAGTGAATTTTATTTATTTATTAAAAATCAAGTACCACAAATAAAATTTTACAACGAGACACTGGTAAAGAGAGAATCCCTTAATAATTGGTTTAGGGCCTATTATTATTAGCTATTAAACGGGGTACGTAATTAATTTAGAGATAACGCGAATGATTTTCGGAAATCAGGTCCCGCCGAGAGAATTTTAGAACACGAGGCCAGTTGCCCTAAGCCTCGTCCCATTTAAACCCTAGTTATTTACGGGGTCTATCTGTGGAAATAGTTTTAGAATAAATAAATAGCGGGTTTTCCTAAAATTAGTTTAGGGGCTATTGTTAATTAATTTAGAGATAAAGCGACGGATTTTCGAAAATCAAGTTACGCAGAAAGAATTTTAAGACACGTGGACAGTTGCCCTAAGCCTCGTCCCATTTAAACCCTAGTTATTTACGGGGTCAATCTGTGGAAATAGTTTTAGAATAAATAAATAGCGGGTTTTCCTAAAATTAGTTTAGGGGCTATTGTTAATTAATTTAGAGATAAAGCGACGGATTTTCGAAAATCAAGTTACGCAGAAAGAATTTTAAGACACGTGGACAGTTGCCCTAAGCCTAGTCACATTTCGATCTGAGTTTTTATTTATGGGTTCTACCTGTGGCAATAGTTTTAAATAAATAAATGGCAGGTTTAATAAAATTAATTTAGGGGGACATTTTAAATTATTTTCATAATTAAGTTACATAATTTAATTTAAAACTAAATGGCAGCTTTCCTAAAATTAGTTTAGGGAATATTTTAAATTATTTTCATTATTAAATTACATAATTTAATTTAAAATTAAATGGTAGGTTTCCTAAAATTATTTTCTATCCAATTATGGGAAATAATTAGTTAGCCAGAGTATATATTTAATTCAGGGTGGGAATCACGGTAGTAAAGCCTTCCTTTAATTCGGGGTGGCAATAAGTCGGTGGTAATTGGTCTTTCTCTCTAAATCTAGTAGCCAGTTTTTTAATTAAGGACCGCCCAAAACTAGGCAATAGTTTAAGATGTGTTATTAATATGTTTTCATTTATAGATGCAGCTGATATTCTTGGATTTTTCTGTCGCTGGTTATTCCGAGATGTATCTTTCCCGATGACTTATCATTCCTGATGACATCCTTTGTTGGTTGACGTTGCACGATGACTTCCGCTGTTCTGGCCTTGCTACGTATAATTCCTGATGACAAGCTTTGTTGGATTCCGTTACACGATGTCTTCTTCCGGACTTGCTATCTCTCTCAACATTGACTCGAAATTACGGAGAAAATTATCGAAGCTAGAAGACACAAAATTCATCTTTTTTACTTGAAAATTTTACATGTAACCACTTATTTTAGTTTTTTGCTTGCCAATTTTATATGTAACTCCTTATTATTTTTTTCGCGTTCAAACTTTAACTTATGTAACTCTTTAATAATTTTTTTGTTCGAAATTTTTGTAAACACTTGGTTTTTTTGTTTCTTATTGAATAAATTTTGCCTTAAACCTCGTTCTTTCTTTTCTTGAATTTCTTTAGATACTAGACTTGGTTTCAATTTTTTTAATGTCTGGACTTAGGGAGGTTTTTTTGACCCCTTTTTTTATAATTTTTACAAAAAATAAAGAAAATAATACTATAAAAAAAATTTTTTTCAAAAAAATATTATTTTTTTATTAAAAATATTAAAAAATATAAAAAAAATCAAAAAAATTGTAAAAATAAGCATAAAAAATGTCAAAAAAACTACCCTAAGTGTTTTTCGACTATTTTTGTTCCTTCCCCAATATCGAAACTTTAATTTTAAACTTAAGCTACCACCCCCAAAGTAAGCCTTGCGAGCCCAATTTAAATTTTACAAGTCCCTGGGACAAATCGGGAAACGTAAAATTTAAACTAAGGCCCGCTGTAGAGCCCCCAAAACCAGGAAACTTCGTCCTTAGCATGGGATTTCCAATGAAAGTCCACTCGCTGACGTCCACTTGTTCCTGCGCAAGAAAAATTCATATAAAAATTTGGAAAAACTGGCACACGAATAACATCAAATTAATTACCTTAAAACGAAAATCCACTCGAGTATTCTCGCATGATGCGACGCTAAAGGTTCCGGCATAATTCAAATGAGTATTATTTGACAAATGGCACACTCGTAACATTAATAGGGAAAGAATACCATAAAAAGCTAAGTCTCGCCTTAAATCCGCTTAAAATCGTGTTTACTTTTAAAGGACAAAGCGTAAAAGCAACCTTCTACCTTAAACCTAAATCAAAAATTTATTTAGATCCTACAAAACTCCCTCAACGAGTTGCCAAACGCTTTTCCTCAAAAATATAATTAAAACCATAAACTTGATATCTTAATACCGCAAAGGGAATCTCACCTATTGAAATCCTGATTACGCGTTCATTATTCTTAAAAGGGAGGGCTAGGACCAGTGTTCACCTATTCCGTAAGAAAGATTTTATTTATGTCCTGGCGAAAAGAAAAATCCCTAAAATTTAAAGGACACAAAGCGCTTCCCTTCTAACAATAAATAGAATAATAAATAATAAACTAAATACCCTAATAATTGCCTAAAAGTCGCTTCACACGCTGTCTAAATAGTTTTGCTAATGAGATTCCCTTTCAACGGATAAAATCAAAGTGTAGGCCCGAATTAAGAATAGGATTGTCCTGTTAATATTGCTATAATTACTATTAATAAGACTTAATTATTGCACTAAGGGCCTAAAATGTTTAACACGCTGTCTAAAAAGTTTTTGTAAAGAGATTCAGTTTCAACGGATAAAATCAAAGTGTATACCCTTATTAAAAATGGAATTGTACTGGGTTTATTGACCTGATTAATATTGCATGCCATTTGTCAAATAATAGTTACGCATTCTGGAATCCAACATAAATTGCTCCTTTGGAAACGACTGATAGCTATAAAAAATAAAATTCAAACAATCAAATACAAATCAAAATTATTGTCAGCTTAAATAGCACAAGTATTTTAGGGCCGGATTATGCAATTTTGCACCCGGGGGCCGAGATAATGCGCGCCCCTTAAGTCGAAAAAACTAAAGGAACAACAAATGTTGCTAAGGGGGGAATAGTTTAACTTAATGTGCCCCCAACAAACGTTGCACCCGTGGGCCAGTACCCCCTCGCCCCCCTTTTAATCCGGCCCTGACTAAAACATACTCAAAGGACATCTTCCCATATCTAGTAGAACCAGAGTTATGAGCCTCCAAAGTTGGGTGAATGCTATTCCTATGGAAGGGGGTATGTTTGTTAACGTTTTACTGAATTACTCTGCCCCTGTTTGCCTTAATCCCAACATGGACAAAGCAATACTGAAGGACGGATGGCAGAGTGAGAATGATGAAAAATACTAGTTAATTCGCCTTCTGGCGGCAGATAGTAGCAAACCGGATAGTGGGGGATTTGACTCAGTATTTTTATAATCCCCTTGACCATTCTGGGTCGGGGAAGTAAGCTTAACGTTGGTTATTTAGTCGCTTAGTATGGGGCTCTATGGGCTGCCATCGGTCCTTCAGTATTGCTTAGTCCATGATCCCAAGTCCTAAGTATGGTTGAATGGGGGCAAATAGGACTATAACATAGTCAAAAGACACCCCCGTATCTCTAATAGAACCAGAGTTATGAGCCTCCAAAGTTGGGTGTAATGCTACTCCTATGGAGGGGGGTATGTTTGTGAATATTTTCCTCAATTACTTAGCCCGTTTACTCGATCCCCAAGTTTGTAATATGGTTGGATGGGGGGGGGCAAATAGGACTATAACATACTCAAAGGGCATCTCCCAATCTCTAGTAGAACCAGAGTTATGAACCTCCAACGTTGGGTGTAATGCTATTCCTATGGAGGGGGTATGTTTGTATATACTTTCCTCAATTACTTGGCCCCTGTTTACTCGATCCCCAAGTTTTTAAAATGGTTGGATGGAGGGCAAATAGGACTATAACATACTCAAAGGGTATCTCCCAATCTCTAGTAGAACCAGAGCTATAGCCTCTAAAGTTGGGTGAATGCTATTCCTATGGAGGGGGGTATGTTTGTGTACGTTTTACTTAATTACTAGGCCCCTGTTTGCCTTAATCCCAAGTCCTAAGTATGGTTGGATGGGGGGGGGCAAATAGGACTATAACATACTCAAAGGGCATCTCCCAATATCTTGTAGAACCAGAGTTATGAGCCTCCAAAGATGGGTGTAATGCTATTCCTATGGAGGGGGTTATGTTTGGGAATATTTTCTTCAATTACTTAGCCCCTGTTTACTCGATCCCCAAGATTTTAGTATGGTTTGATGGCGAACTCAATGCGCCGCCAACAAGTCTTTCGCCCAGGGGCCAGTGCCCCCTCAGCCCCCCTTTAATCCGGCCATGAGTATTTTGAATAACATTAGTTTTACTTTCAAATAAATCATTTAAAGTAACTAGAAAAATAAATATTAATACGGTTTAGGGTCAATCTTGAAATATCAATTAAATAATCACTTTGAATTACTTTAAACCGACTTAAAAAGATTAAATAGTAAAACCAGGAATAAACGCAATGGGCAATTAATAAGATTAATTTCAAATATTTTGAATAAGTACGACATAAATGTGAATAGGGAAGACCAACCAAGAATAGAAAGCCGTACTTCCCTTGGTAGGTGTCGATTCGGGAGAGACAAACCCTGGATATTGTCTAGATACTTAATATCGATAGCGGAATGGGGGTAACACTTAATTTCCATTGGTTTGCGATTAACCTTTTTATTTTATCTAAATTAACCCTTAATATATAAATAAAATATTTACCTGGAAAGATCTCTGTAGCCACCACTGAATTAGGCTTCAGGCCAACTCCCAAAAAGACAAGGATACTAAGCCTTGGTCGTAGTGTGCCAATGCGGGATGATACAGCATGCGGCGCCCCAAAAGACCAGGGTTACTAAGCCTTGGTCGTAATCAACAAACGTATTTGGCACGGTTAAGCATAAATTTTCCACTTGCGACGCTTAATTTCCGATCGGTTGCGATAAAACATAGGTATTTAATGCAAATTAACCCTTAAAATATAAATAAAATGAAAATATTTACCAGCAAAGATCGCACAGAAAAACGGAGCGGCAAGTTTCCACCACAAACCTCCAAAAATAACCCAGAATGAATATGTTTATTGGTTGCAAACATGGACCACTAGATGGCGCTGCTGAAAACAAAGGTTAAGCATACTTCAAAATATGGCGGGAGCGTGCGTTTCAATTTTATTGTTTCTATTTTATAATATAATTAATAATTCAGTTAATTATAATTTAATAATGCCTTCTAAACAACCCAAAACACTATTCTCCACTTTTAAAAAGTGGTACCGAAGTTTATGGATTCCTACAGCTGGAAAAATTACCCTATAAATTTGTTTGTCTAATAGTTTGAAACCTGAAATAATTAAACCAATTTCTATGAAACTTAATTAATTTTATAGGGGACCCAGTTTTACGTTGATCTAGATCAAATAAAAGTTCTGAAATTAAAGGTGTAATAGGCCTATATTCCAAAATCTCTGTTTGTTTTTAGAAGGTGAAAATTCGAAGCTTATTTCGCGGCACGTTAGAGGCTGGCCAGTTCGAATTATGCAGCATGAAATAGACCATTTAAACGGCAAATATTACACGGATTCACGCATGAATCCTAAAACGTTAGTCTACGAATATTCAATTGGTACTCAGAAAAGATCCGGTCCCATAGATGGTTTTTCCCATTTTTTAGTAATATATAAGCATTAATGTAATTTGAAAATTTTAAGATTTAGTTTTTATTTTGGAACATGACACAGCTCCCCCCTTTTATATTCAGTTACTTCATGAATCTAAAACTTTCCCAAGTTTAAAGTTTAAAGTTTCAAGTTTCAATTTTCCATGTAAATAAAAAAAAGTTAAACTTATTAAACCAAGTGCTTGATTTAATTTTAAACTGTTTTAATATCTTCGTTAAAGTAGCATTTAAATCCCAAATTTCAATTTCCATACACAAAAATGTTCTAAATGTATTTTCTTTCGAATATTATCTCGACTTGGTTGTTGAAAACGACTTAATTCTTTTAAAGGGAGGGTGAAGTAGAAAATCAAGTGATGTTTTATCGATTCTTCTACTAGTTACAAGACCAGTCTGCATAGTGAAACATTCAAGAAATACTTCCGAACGATTTTAAAATTCAAATTAGGTTCCGATTTTAAGGATAATTTTGAAGGAGGACCTCCGACCAATCGCGTAACGCCCTGCCTTTTTATTAACAAAATTCTCGTGGCACGTTCCGTGTCGAATGAAATTTATCACGAGATTTGATAAAATTTGCGCGCGACGTGGCAATCGTGGCGCGAGACACGGAACGTGCCAAGAGAATTTTGTTAACAAAAAGGCAGGGCGTTACGCGATTGGTCGGAGGTCCTTCTTTAAAATTATCCTTAAAATCTGAACCTAAATTGAATTTTAAAATCATTCGGAAATATTTCCTGAATGTTTCACTATGCAGACTGGTCTTGTAATCGATAAAAAATCACTTGATTTTCTACTTCACCCTCCCTTTAAATTAAACACGTTTATTAATTTATTAGATGTTTTCCGCTTAAATAACAGAGTAAAAATTAAGAAAATATGTTTACGAAGTATATGAAGTGTCATACTTATGGAAAATATCTTATAATAAACTTATGATATGTTTGCTCCGATTTGTCGGACAGACATACCTCTCCGTGACGTCATCGTCACTCGGAAAGGTAACTAAAAATCGGTGGCATTATATCTACCCAGGATAAAACTCAAAATGACTACTGAGACTAATTAAAAATATTGATTCCTTAAAGAACGAGTGATTTCAAAACACATTCACTTACTTGAACTCTTCCCCCTACTTTGAAAAATGAAAACGTGATTGAAAGGCGCGATTTTAAATTAAACACCACATAAATATAATTAATTTATTGAAAGGATTATTTGAAATGCTTCTGTATTATACATTCTTTTTTTTTTTCATATAAAAGGGTAGAGAAAAATGAAAAAGGTTTGTTTGTTTGTTTTTTTATAATTTTACAACACACCAGTCCAGTATATTTCTTTATATTAAAAATAATTTTCATCAAGTTGAAAGGAAATTACAAAGAAAAAATCCTCTCATTTGATAAAAAATAATTTTTTTTTCCCGGCAGCTCATTATTAATTATTAATTATTTTTTTTATGATAATATAATTCCTAATTCATCTATATTTTATAATTCCATTTTGTTAAATTAAAATTCAATTGGTCTTTGAGGCAAACATAAATTATAAAAGGCAGTTTTATCCCAAAAATCGCTGTTTTTCCAACCACACCAACCCTAATATAATATAAATACAAAGTCAAGTAAAATATTTGGCTTAAATTAAATATCAGGGTTCATTATTCATACAACTTTTGGAAAACAAATTTCCCAGGTTTTTCCCTTATATGGAGTATCCTATGGAGCAAATGTTAACGAAGGAGGAGCGGGGGGGGGGGCAAATATGACTATAACATACTCAAAGGACATCCCCGTATCTCTAATTGAACCAGAGTTACGAGCCTCCAAAGTATAGTGTAATGTTAATCCTATGGAGGTTGGTATGTTTATGAACATTTTGTTTAATTACTCGGCCCCTGTTTGTCGTAGCTCTAAGTTTTTAGCATGGTTTGATGGGGGATAAATTGGACTATAACATACTCAAAGGACATCCCCGTATCTCCAGTAGAAACAGAGTTACGAGCCTCCAAAGTTTAGTGTAATGTTAATCCTATGGAGGGTGGTATGTTTATGAACATTTTGCTTAATTACTCGACCCCTGTTTGTCGTAGCTCTAAGATTTTAGCATGGTTGGATGGGGGATGATTTGGACTATAACATACTCAAAGGACATCCCCGTATCTCTAGTAGAACCAGAGTTACGAGCCTCCAAAGTATAGTGTAATGTTAATCCTATGGAGGGTGGTATGTTTACGGACATTTTGCTTAATTACTCGGCCCCTGTTTGTCGTAGCTCTAAGTTTTTAGTGTGGTTGGATGGGGGATAAATTGGACTATAACATACTCAAAGGACATCCCCGTATCTCTAATAGAACCAAAGTTACGAGCCTCCAAAGTATAGTGTAATGTTAATCCTATGGAGGGTGGTATGTTTACGGACATTTTGCTTAATTACTCGGCCCTGTTTGTCGTAGCTCTAAGTTTTTAGTGTGGTTGGATGGGGGATAAATTGGACTATAACATACTCAAAGGACATCCCCGTATCTCTAATAGAACCAAAGTTACGAGCCTCCAAAGTATAGTGTAATGTTAATCCTATGGAGGGTGGTATGTTTACGGACATTTTGCTTAATTACTCGGCCCTGTTTGTCGTAGCTCTAAGTTTTTAGTGTGGTTGGATGGGGGATAAATTGGACTATAACATACTCAAAGGACATCCCCGTATCTCTAATAGAACCAAAGTTACGAGCCTCCAAAGTATAGTGTAATGTTAATCCTATGGAGGGTGGTATGTTTACGGACATTTTGCTTAATTACTCGGCCCTGTTTGTCGTAGCTCTAAGTTTTTAGTGTGGTTGGATGGGGGATAAATTGGACTATAACATACTCAAAGGACATCCCCGTATCTCTAATAGAACCAAAGTTACGAGCCTCCAAAGTATAGTGTAATGTTAATCCTATGGAGGGTGGTATGTTTACGGACATTTTGCTTAATTACTCGGCCCTGTTTGTCGTAGCTCTAAGTTTTTAGTGTGGTTGGATGGGGGATAAATTGGACTATAACATACTCAAAGGACATCCCCGTATCTCTAATAGAACCAAAGTTACGAGCCTCCAAAGTATAGTGTAATGTTAATCCTATGGAGGGTGGGATGTTCATGAACATTTTGCTTAATTACTCGGCCCCTGTTTGACGTAGCTCTAAGTTTTTAGTATGGTTGGATGGGGGATGAATTGGACTATAACATACTCAAAGGACATCCCCGTATCTCTAATATAACCAAAGTTATGAGCCTCCAAAGTATAGTGTAATTTTAATCCTATGTAGGGTGGTATGTTTATGAACAATTTGCTTAATTACTCGGCCCCTGTTTGTCGTAGCCCTAAGTTTTAAGTATCGTTGGATGGGGGATAAATTGGACTATAACATACTCAAAGGACATCCCCGTATCTCTAATAGAACCAAAGTTATGAGCCTCCAAAGTATAGTGTAATTTTAATCCTATGGAGGGGTTATGTTTATGAACATTTTGCTTAATTACTCGGCCCCTGTTTGACACAAATTCCCCTGATTTCCCTGAATTTTACTAAAAATTCTAAATTTCCCTGAAGTTTTTGTCAACTATTTATTTCCCTGATTTTTCCAGGTTTGTATGAACCCTGTATAATATTACCACGTTTTAAAATATTAATTACCTTATTTTGAATCACGGTTAAATCCTCGGCACCAGTATAATGAGGATCTAATATAAGAAACCTGATATTTCCACTTAATTCGTTATATTCTACACCCAAGATAGTGTGAGCCAAAACCCCTCCACCTGTAAAAATAAAACAATTATATTTAAATTGAAATTAAATTAAATTTAACCACTGATATTAAATATTTTTATTACCAATCATAATTGGAGTTCCCTGTGTCTGAAAATGATGCAATAATTCCCTTCCCTTTGAAGCTAACTCCGTTCCCGAACTTACAAACATAATTTTGGATGTGACCTAAAAGTTAAAACACGCACAAATTTTAATTTATTTCAAATAAATCCTTGCGTATACTTGAAAAACAAACCCCGAGCCATTCACTGAGAACAAAATTGACTTCTTGAGAGCCAATCCATTGTCTGGAGCCAACAAAACCTTTCCCTTTATCTCCAACATCAACTAATGTCTATTTATTTAAACAATTTTTATTTTTAGAGGTTGACATTCATTCAGTTGTTTCAAAAAGGTAAAGGTATACTCAAACCTGTTGAATTTCTTTATGAGAAGGAACGTGTTTGTCTGTATAACCTTGATGCCTAAACCATGACACAATCGTTTGTAAAGAACGATAAGCGCAACCCCAACCATTATCATCTATTCTATCTTGCATATAGTGATGATAAGTATATGTACCAGACACCACCGCAATTTGGCTATTTGGTTCTGAAAAAAAAATGAATTATTAACATCCAGTTCCTATTTTTGGGGTTTTTCCAGGGGTGTGAGAGTACTCGTTAAGTTCGAGTATCGAGCCGAGTACTCGACTCGATACTCGATAACAACACATTGAGATACTCGAGAAAGATTCGAGTAGCTTTTTAACATTTTAAATACTCGACAAATACTAGAGTCCGAGGCTTACAACTATAGCAGACGATGAGTTCATGATCATTTATTTTGAAAATCACCAGTTCAATGTTTAATTGACCACTAACAATCTTTTTGAACTTGTTAGATGTTAGATAATTGAACATCTTCGTTATTTTCAAGAAATTTACAAAATTGCTACTCGACTAGTCAATATTTGAGACTCGATAATTACTCGAAAGAACAAACAAAATTTGACCTATCTAAATACTCGATACTCGAAAGTATTTTTGAGACTCGGCTCGATACTCGATAAGAAATTAGTTTCGATACTCGGACTCGGCTCGAAACCGAAAAAACGGGACTCGCACACCACTGGACCGTTTTTCCCTCTATTTTTCCTACCATTACAGGTTGATAATCCTACATGTGTATTACGTAAATACCCATTTTTGTTTAATTCATTTCGAAATTCAAATTTGTTTAATTTCCTTAAGAGAGGATGATCAGTTGGTAATAATAAATTATGATGTAGAGATCTACGATAATTTACTGTTAAAGTAAATAAATTAGAAAGATTGTAATAATTAGTAATGAACTTAATTAAAAGACGCTTACATAACTCTTTATCATCTAAACTTGTTGGATAAATTGCAGTAACAGGATGAGCACATTGAGGTGGCCAAAAGTGAAATGTTTCACACGATAACACCTTCATTCCCTTAGAAAATATAAATTAACACAGTTACTTATGTACATATAGAGTAATGTCAGTTCTACTATGCAAACGTCATACCATAGAGTAGTGTCGGTAGAGGGGGGAGTAGACTGTGTATCCCTCCCTCTAGGCGCGCTTTTATAAGAGGGGATACTGTACGCGCCTGGTAGCGGGGATGACACTTAGCTAAGAGATAGAAGGGTATGACGTTTGCATACGTAGAACTGACATCTAGCTCTAGCTCAGTGTCATCCCCCCTACCAGGCGCGTACAGTATCCCCTCTTACAAAAGCGCGCCTAGAGGGAGGGATAAACAGTCTACTCCCCTCTCTACCGACACTACTCTATTTCAGAAAATATCAAAATTGCTACCTTTTTAAACATGAGAATTGAATCAGCAAAAGCGCGAATCTGTAAAATAAAGGCGTCTACAAGTGCTTGATAGGCTGTGCTAATTGGATCGTCATATCTGGCTAATCCAATCAGATCAATAGCTATTGGTATCTTAATGCTAGTAAAATTATCTGAAAATTTGGGTGTAAAATATTAAATTTTTAAAAACTTTATGAGTAATTAATTTAATAAATTACTTCTCTGATATTCAATGATTGGTGTATGTTTTTCACTTTCATCAACTGCTATGTTTGTAGTTTTAAAAACCAGTTCAAAATTAACAGGTTCCCGATCTTTCAATTCAAATTTTTTCCTTTTTGATTTAGGTTTTTGATCTTCCGTTTCACTCTCGCTAATTTTGACCAAGTCACTTATTACACTGTTACTTTCATCCCCTTTCATTAATAAGACTGTGGAGTTTTTTAAATGAAAAGCTATTTTGCCAATATCGGCAAAATGTTTGTATTTGTCTACAGCTTTGTTAAGATTAGTCTGAAAATCCTCTAATATCAAAGATGTATTAGATATTAGAAAAACGCTTCATTTATTAATATTTTAAAGGGAGGGTGAAGTAGAAAATCAAGTGATTTTTTATCGATTCTTCTACCAATTTTAAGACCAGTCTGCATAGTCAAACATTCAGGAAATATGCACTTCCGAATGATTATAAAATTCAAATTGGGTTCAGATGTTAAGGGTAATTTTAAACAAGGACTGCCGACCAATCGCGTAACGCCCTGCCTTTTTGTTAACAAAATTCTCGTGGCACGCTCCATGTCTCGCGCCACGATTGTCACGTTGCGCGCCTAATTTTATCAAATCTCGTGATAAATTTCATTCAACACGGAACGTGCCACGAGAATTTTGTTAACAAAAAGGCAGGGCGTTACGCGATTGGTCGGCAGTCCTCTTTTAAAATTATCCTTAAAATCTGAACCTAATTTGAATTTTCAAATCATTCGGAGTTGGTATTTCCTGAATGTTTCACTATGCAGACTGGTCTTGTAATTAGTAGAAGAATCGATAAAAAATCACTTGATTTTCCACTTCACCCTCCTTTTAAACCGTTACCATTATTTGGAGAAGCATCAAATGATAGAGGAAGAAACCCTTTAGCTCTAAGAAGCACGCAACATGATATTAAATCATTATCATCTCTAATTTCAATTGCAGGGTTGTTTATTACTCCATAATCAACTGAATATGTTACTGCATTAACCGAAGCTTCATCTTTATCACCTCTAACTATCAACACTATGTCTAGAAGTTTATCATTTGATTTCTAAATGGATTATGCCTTGATTAACTTGTGCTTAAGGTATAAAGCATTCTTTCTTTCTTAATTTACCTCCCATTGAGCTTTTAAAATGGAATCACAAAGATCTATCGCATCCTGATCCGTAGAATTTAGGTTACTCAAGTAGCAAAAAGCTCCGATAGATGCTAAACCCGCTGGAATTTGATTTGGTTCGTAAGCGCAACCAATACAGGCTGCTTCCCCATCCCCGTGCCAGCCAAATACAAAGCCAGATTGCAGTTTCTCGTCATTAGTGCTTTTTTGAAAGTCTAAGAGTTTCTGAGATAAAATTTTAATAATATTTAACCATAAATAATTATTTGAGGTAAAATTTAATTAAGAACCCACTCCCTATTTTCCTTTTAACCATATGCCCTGTCATAAGAGCCAAGGCTTAGCCTAATCTTTAAAGTTTTGACAATTTTACTGACCTGTCTGAGACTCGATGACAAGCAAATCACCGATAGCTTCTCCGTATTCATATTTAAACTTAATATTGTTTAAATTATACTTAAAATAATTTAGAAATTACGCGCAAGGATTACCACCGTCATCATACTGCATCTGCAACCACCAGATTTGTGCAGACGTACCAATCTGACGTCATCACGTCACGTACTCGGCAGGGCCGGAAATAAGCACAGGACATTGTCCAATAAAATTTTAAAATGTCCCATTTTTTCGAAAACTAAGGGGTCACTGGACAGTTTGACCAATAAATTTTCCCAAGTTTTGATAGCTTGACTACGGAGACGCGACACTATTTTGGCACATTCCAGTGAACAATGTCCTATAAATTTTCCAGTCAAACACGGGTCACTTGACACATGTCCTATAAGAAATTTTTCTTATTTCCGGCCCTGGAACTTAAGCGCCGTAAGATCAACTATTCATAAGACCAACTCCGCATAAACTCTAATATAAAAGAATTTTTTTTTTTTTTTTTTTCCTCCTTCGACCACTAGTACTTAGCCGTAAGGCTTTGAGCACCAGGAAGAGTGTGTAGGGAGGCGTCTGGATCGTCTCAGCGGGCACGATCGATGCCCAGCGAGACTAGCGCCGCACATGTGACGCGGACCGCGGTGACGTGGCCAGCGGTGGTTAGCGAGAGGAGTCCGTCAAGGGTGACCGGGCGGGCCAACGAACGGAGAAGGGAGCGGACCGGTTCGGTCGACGAATACGTATGCGGGCAGGCCAGCAGGAGGTGAGCAGCGTCAGCCGGAGTCCCGCAAGTGGGACAGAGAGCGTTTGTCACGAGGCCGAATCGGTGGAGCACCGCCGGAGTGGGGACGCGGTCACAGTGGAGGCGGGCAAGCAGGGTTTCCCCGTGTCGACCAAGGCGCAGGGAATGGACCGCATGGCTCCCAGGAGCCGGACGGTGACCGTAAAGGAGGCGGCCGCCAGGGTCCGCGGACCAGGTTGAGGCCCAGGTGCGGAGGGCGGCAGCCCGAAGGACTAGGTTGACTTCCGACGCGGAGTAGGGAAACGAGGCCGTAATTGCCGGGGGCCGGGCGGCGAGAGACTGAAGGGCACAGAGTTGGGCACTCCTCCTTAGATAGATTTTTTTCCTATCAAACTATCATAGATGGCGAAACTATCAATTCTTCTGGCTATATTTTAGAATGGAACTCCTTCTTAGATAGATTTTTTTCCTCTCAAACTATCATAGATGGCGGAACTATCAACTCTTCTGACTATATTTTAGACTGACATTGCTGGTTAGATAGATATTTTTCCTCTCAAACTATCATAGATAGCGAAACTATCAACTCTTCTGACTATATTTTAGACTGACACTGCTGGTTAGATAGATATTTTTCCTCTTAAACTATCATATTTGGCGAAACTATCAATTCTTCTAGCTATATTTTAGACGGGCATTATTTGTTAGATAGATTTTTTCCCTCTCAACAAATCATAGATGGTGAAACTATCAAATCTTCCTTCAATATGTCAGATTGGCTCTCATTGTTAGATAGATTTTTTGCCTATCAAATCAAATATAAATCTTTAGGAACGACTAAATTAATCGATTATTTAATTTCCGGACTTTAAATTTGATTGTTTTCGATCAAACTGATTTGGTCTCTACCTAATTTTACTCTGTTTAATCGATTCCTGATATTTCCTGATTTTGTAGAATTTCTAATATTTTCAAATATTCATATAATTTCCATAATCTCATTTCTCAAGTTTGACTTTTAACTGTCTATAGTTCAAAAGCTACTATCCAAACTTTTTCAAATTATTCGCCCTTGATTTAATCTAAACCATCTACTATAAACGGTTAACTAATAATAATTAAAAGCAAAAATTGCAATTAAATCTACACTTTAATTTATCTACTTCTACGTTTGGATGATTTCGTGGAATCGTTCTTCCTCCTCTATAAACAAGAAGCTCCGTCTTCACAGTTTGAACTGTTGAACCATCGTTTATTTATTTGTTTGAGAGGGTTATAACGACCACCAAGTACAGAATCTTCTTATAGAATAAACCTACACTTGCTAACGTTCAAATATATTAAAAACTTCGATATCATTCAAAAAACGACTTATCTATCCAGAAATTTTCATAACTATCAAAATTGCCTATCAAAGATTAGCTCATAATTTTTTTAAAATGAAATCAGAAAACAGATGTCGCCAAATAAAATCACTCAAAAAATCAATATATTTCTCAAGGAATAATGCCTATCATTTTTTATGATTTCTAAAAGATGGGGTTAGTAGCTAGATCACGTTGAGAATCGATATTTTTCTCTAGAAGATTTCAACGAATCAATGAATCATATCAACTTCGAGTGCACTTTCTAAGCTATCAAACTCAATCAATCATTATAATTCAAATTTTTCTCGAAAATAACTATCAAAATTGATACTTTGATTGGGGAAGATTTAGTTTTCTATCGTATCAAGTGGTAAAACTATCAAATGATATGATAGTGCCCATCTATGGAAGGGCAAGGCGGTCGGCGCGTTCATTGCCTGGAATGCCCACATGGCTGGGGGTCCATAGGAAGCGGGCTGTGCGCCGAGCGCGAGTCAGGAGACCGATGATGTCGAGGACCAAGGGGTCCAGAGCACTGAAGGTGGCCAGGAGCGCGAGGGCGGACTGGGAGTCCGAACATATGAGGAGAGGGTGGGGGCTGGACCTGAGGCCCAGCTCCACCGCCTGGCAGATGGCGAAGAGCTCGACGCGGCATATACTGTGGCCGGGGCGAACCGTAAACGTGACGGGAGGGAGGGGCGCCGGGGGAAGGACCGCGCCGCCAGACGCGGCGGCTCCGGGGTCGAGCGAGCCGTCCGTAAAGAGTACAAAGTGGTCCGGGGAGAGGGCGCGGAACTGTTCATCGAAGCGAAGCGCGAGTTCTGCCGAAGGATAGGCCGCACGCGGGCGAGGGAGCCAGTTAGCGTGGACAGTGTAGGGGCGTGGCAGGTGGGCAAGGCGCGTGGTCGGATCCGTGTGGCTGCGGAGTTCGTCTAGTAACCACGAGAGGTTGTGAGTGGCGTACAGGAGGCCCGCGGCGCGAAGAACGGGCGGACGGGGGCCAGGAGCCGAGGCCCCCACGGAGAATGCGTGGCGGAACGCCGAAGCGGGCGGTGCGGTGGAGCACCGAGCGAGAAATTGGCCGGCCAGCAGCGAACGCCGGATCGACAGGGGCATCACGTTTGCCTCGGAGTGCATAGCTGCAATGGCAGTGGAGGGCGGGACCCCGAGGATGGTCCGCATGGCAGCCCGTTCTAGAAGGTCGAGGCGGCGGAGTAGGCGTGGGGAAGCGGAAGCGAGGAAAGGGGCCCCGTAATCGAATAGACTGCGAATAAGTTGTTGGTAGAGCATACGGAGGGAGGAGCGATCTGCCCCCCACGTTTGACCGGCGAGGCAACGGAGGAGGTTGAGGCGGCGGGAGCCCTCGGCACAGAGGTGGGTAATATGAGGGCCCCAGGACAGGCAGTGGTCGAAGATGACTCCCAGATAGCGGACGGTGACCACCTCCTCAAGGAGGGTGCCGTCGAGCCAAAGGGAAACTGAAGGGTGGGTGGCGGGGTCCCGCGAGATAGTGAGAACCTTACATTTGCTGGCGTTGAATGTAAGGCC
Organism: Phalangium opilio; assembly: GCF_054372755.1. Lineage (NCBI taxonomy): Eukaryota > Metazoa > Arthropoda > Arachnida > Opiliones > Phalangiidae > Phalangium > Phalangium opilio. The sequence continues at coordinate 138,401 of NW_028324229.1, forward strand.
CCAGAGCAACGCATAGTTATGGGCTTCGTTAACCGCGACTTGGAGGGCCGCTTCGGTTTCGGCGGCCGACGGTCCCGACGCGTGCAGCGCAAGGTCGTCCGCGAAAGCGCTGTCCGTGACGCCATTGGCTGGGGAGAAGCGAAGGTCAGCGAGGAATAACGTGAACAAGAGCGGGCTCAGGACGCTGCCCTGGGGAACTCCGCGGTCCGTGTACCGAGAAGAGGAGAGGTGCGCGTTGACCTTGACCGACACACGGCGGTGGTACAGGTAGTCTCTCAACCACAGGAGGAGACGGCCTTCAAGGCCATAGTTGCGTAATTTGCAGAGGAGGGCGTCAGGGTGGACCGAACCAAACGCGTTTTTTAAGTCTAGGGAAACCATGCAGCAGTGGTGTCCGCGGCGTAAGGCAGACTCCGCGGCGGTCACAAGGTCGGCAATATTGTCCATGGTGGACCGGTTGCGGCGGAACCCGGATTGGTGGGAAGGGAGGATGGCGGAGGTTTCAGCCCACCATTGAAGGCGGGAGTGCACGATCCGTTCAAAAAGTTTGCCCAGATTGGCAAGGAGGGCGATGGGGCGGTAGGAGGAGGGGGCGTCAGGAGGCTTACCCGGTTTGAGGAAGGGGAGGATGATGGCGTCTTTCCATGAGGAGGGGAAGGTGGCGGAGAGCCATAGGGAGTTATAAAGGGCCCAGAGGCGTCGGAGGAAGGAGACCGGAAAATGGCGGATGAAGGGGACCCCGAGGGTGTCCGGACCCGGGGCGGAAGGGCGGAGCGACGCGATGGCCGTGAGCAGTTCTTGGTACGTGATGGGGTCGTTGTAGGCGTGTGTGACGTCGTCTAGGGCCCAGCAGCGGTCTCCAGTAAGAGGTGGAGGAGGAGGGGGCAACGGGCTTGTGTCCAAAATCGTGTCCCGTAGAAGGGCGCCTACAGCCTCGGGATCGTGGACTGTGGCTGAGCCGTGGGTGAGCACGATAGGGCGTGGCGCGGGGCGGGTACCGGAGGAAAACCAGCGAACCCGGTTCCAGATGACCGGGAGTGGAGTCTCGTGGCTCAGGGTGCCGCAATAGGCCCGCCATGAAGCCCGCTTAAGCTGGCGACGGTAGAGTCGGGACTGAGCGAGGGCTCTGTTGTAGTCAATGGTGGCGGTGAGCGTTTGGGCCCGAAGGGCTTTGCGCCGGAGCGCCGTGACCCGTCGTTGGAGGGAACGGTAAGCGGCCGTCCACCATGGCGGAGGGTGGGGGCGGTGGGAGCCGTGCGTCGAGCTGGAGGACGGGATGGAGGAAGCGGCCGCGTCAAGTACGTCAGAAGTGAAGGCGGCCACCGAATCAACCGCGGGGACCGGCGTTGCGGTAAGCAGCGCGGTAAACTTGGGCCAGTCAGCGTGAGCGAAGTCCCACCGGACTAACGGGTCGCGGGGCCCTTGGACATCTGGACCTGGGAAGCGTAGGAGTAGCAGATGGTGATCGCTGCCACCAAGTTCAACAACTGACCAGTCGGCGAGGCCGGCGAGATCGGGGGACGCCAGGGAGAGGTCCAGGACGCTCCCCCCACCTGTAGGCGACGGGCGTGTTATCGAGCCATCGTTCAGCAGGACGAGGGAGAGGGAGCGGGTGAGCCAGTCGGCCAGACGGCTACCGGCAGGCGTGGTGACGGTGTCCCCGAACGAGGGGTGGCGGCCATTGAAGTCGCCCAGGAGGAGGAAGGGTGGCGGGAGACTATCTAGGAGGAGGTCCAGCGCGCTATCGGAAGCCGAGCCGTGAGGGTCATAGACGGACGCGACTGAGGTCCAGGAACCGTCCAGTAAGACCGAATGCGCGATGCACTCGAGCGGAGCCAGGTCAGGGAGAGCCAAAGGCCGCGTGGGGAGGCCGGAGTCGATAAGGAGAGCCACGCCGCCCCCGGGGCGGTTGGGGCGGTCGAGACGGTGAACAGAGAATTTACCGAAGGAGAGGTTTACGCGACGAGAGGGGGTGAGCCAAGTTTCCTGCAGGGCGACGATGAGAGGGCTGTAAGAGAGTATGGCATCCGCCAAGAAACCAAAGTTCGGAGTAACTCCCCGGACGTTCCACTGGAGAATTTGGCACGGAGACCGCCTAGGCATCTTGGTGGCCGGCGGAAGTGTCCATACTAGGAGGTGTGCTCGGGGAGTCGGAAGACAGTCCCGCTGAGGGTGCAGCGTGGCCTGTGGACGAGGCGTGGAAGGACTGGCCGTCGGCGGGGGGCGGTCGTGGCGTGACGATTTCAAGGAGGTGATCGGCACCGACTTGGAGGCCCAGGAAACTGCGGGCAGCGTCGGCCAAGATGTTGAGTCGGGATTGCATGTCGTCGACTGCAACGCAGCGAACCACCACCGAGGCTAGCATGGCCATGATGTTCATGGCTTGCGCCTCGGTAAAGGAGGGCTTGCCAGGGGCAGGTAGGACGGATGACGGGGAACCCCCGAGGCCAAAGGTGGCGGGAGGGCGGAACGGCAGGGTGGCCGAGGACGACCATGGAGTCGGGCGGGGCGGGGGAACCGCCGGGCCGGGCGGGAAAGAACGGGCGGCGGGCTTGGAAGCGGGTCCAGGACGGGCGCCGAAGACGAAAGGGCCCGCCGGGGGGGCGGGGCCGGTAGGAAGGGGAGGGAAAGCAGCAGCCGGGGGGACGGCAGTGGATGAGGAAGGGGCCGAGGCGGCGGGTTGGGCACGACGTGTGCGGCGACGGCGGCGCCCGCGAGGGGCGGCGGCAAGGACCTTTGCACGAGCGTCCGGAAACGGGAGGCGATCGGCGCGTTGGACGCGAAGGACTTCCCGCTCCAGTTTATAACGGGGGCAGGAAGGGTCCGTGGCGAGATGGTTGCCGCGGCAGTTGGAGCAGATGTGGCGGGCGCCTGCTGTGCAGGCATGATCGTCAAGTTTAATTTTGCCACAAGCCGCACACCGGGGCTTACTGTGGCATTGGGGCGCAGTGTGGCCGTAACGGAAACACAAAAGGCATTGGCGAGGTTTGGCGGTATAAGGACTAACCGGGAAACTGACATAACCGAGGAAAACGCGGGGTGGGAGGACGGTCGCGCTAAATTCGAGAAAAAACGTGGTGCCCTGCTTGATACGGCGGGCAGCGACGAGGGACGGCGTGCGGCGTTGGAGGGTGGCGAGCACCTCCGCATCCGAGAGATCTTCGTCGAGACCGCGGATGACACCCTGGAGGTAAGTGGTAGCCGGGTCCTGGACGCGTTTCGCTTGGAAATTGAGGGTCCCGTGAGAAGTAGCCGCGAGAAGGGCATCCGCCTGTGCGGCGTCGGTGGGAGTGATAAGAAGGTTGCCACTTGCCATTTTCTTGATTTCACGAACGTCGCCAGCGAGCGACTGTACCAAGGCGTTGAGGGCCATGAGCTTCATGGAAGAGAAGGCGTCCGGTGTAGCCGGATCGGGAACGAGAAGAACGGGGAGCGGACGGGCGGGCAGGGACTCTGTCAAGACCGGAGCGTCCGCAACTGCGGCCGGCAGCGGCTGAGGCCGAGGCCCGGTACGGAGCTTCGCACGTTTACGCTTTTGCGAAAGCGGCCCGGGTAGCGTGGAAGGATCGCGAGGAACGCGTAGAGTGAGAGAACCGGCTCCCGAAAGGAAGCCGTCCGAACGTTCCGACATCTGAGGCGCAGACTGAAACACGACAAAACAGCGAAGAAGCGGAGGAGCAGAAAAACGCGACCGAACACTACGAAGGCTGAAGAGCGACATATAAAAGAATTGAGTTTAATCTGGATTAATATGGAAACAAGATGGCTCCGGCCATATCGAAACTGGGCGGGGATAGCACGCGAAAATGGGCGGGGATAGGGCGGGGTTAAGGCTATAATGGGGGAAAAAAAGGGTAATATAGGGGGGAAAGGCACTAAAAAAGGGGTAAAAGTGGGGGGGGGTAGTAAATCTTCGGTATAAATGCATAACTTTTTGTCGCCAGATGGCGCACAAAAAGTAAAAACCAGGTTTGAACGGGAATTTTTCCCGTTTTGAGGCTGAAATAATTCTGGAATTATGTTTTCCAGTTTTGTAGGCCTACAATTAGGGACTTTATTTTACATCAAACGTATTTATTTATTTATTTACCCACGTAATGATACATTTTTTTTTTTTAAAAGAATGCTAGGTTTTCACATTAATAATTAAAAAAAAAAATATATATTCACTAAATAATTGTGGCTAATCTTAAAAGTGTATCATATCATATCAAAGTCCTTTGCTTTAATTATTAGTCTCGTCTCACAATTAAAGATTTTGACTTCTTTGAAGCTAATTAAATTAATTTACTTTATTTTGGATTTTTATAAAACAAAATCCTGTAGAATTGTATGTAACTTTATTAGTTATCAAGATTATTTTTAATTAAAGAAACTCGTGTGACTACAAACACGATAAAACTCTCGTTTCATATTATTTTTAATGTTTTTTTGCACACTCGCTAGTATTTTTTTAAGTGATGTTTTAAATAGTAACAAACCTTATTTAAATTTAAAACTACAAAACCTACCCATCAGCGGTCAAATTTAATTGTCGTAAATGCAATGTACACCTTCACGATATTATATTATTCATCGTGTGTGGCCACTTATTACTTAAACACAATAAATTTAATTAAAATTTATTCTCCTTTAAAGGGAGGGTGAAGTAGAAAATCAAGTGATTTTTTTTATCGATTCTTCTACTAATTATAAGACCAGTCTGAATAGTGAAACATTCAGGAAATACTTAATTCTGAATGATTTTAAAATTATATCAAATTAGGTTCAGATTTTAAGGATAATTTTAAAGAAGGACGTCCGACCAATCGCGTAACGCCCTGCCTTTTTATTAACAAAATTCTCGTGGCATGTTACGTGTTGAATGAAATTTATCACGAGATTTGATAAAATTCGCGCGCGACGTGATAATCGTGGCGCGAGACATGGAGCATGCCACGAGAATTTTGTTAATAAAAAGGCAGGGCGTTACGCGATTGGTCGGAGGTCCTTCTTTAAAATTATCCTTAAAATCTCAACCTAATTTGAATTTTAAAATCATTCGGAAGTGCATATTTCCTGAATGTTTCACTATGATGCAGACTGGTCTTATAATTAGTAGAAGGATCGATAAAAAAAATCACTTGATTTTCTAATTCACCCTCCCTTTAAGTTTAAATAGTACTAAACACTTTTTTTTTTTTTAGATCATTCACTGTCTTATTTAAAAATTTGACTTAAATTACAAGATATACAAAAATTCTTATAGACTTTAGTTATTCATCGAATTAGAAAAATTTCTTAGTTACTTTAATTTCTTTAATCAGTTTAATCACCATATGGCGGAAACCGTTTTTTCTTTTTTAAAATTATGCGTAATTTAGGCGCCAAATTAATTAAACTAAATATTTAAATATATTTAGAAAAATAATAGGGCAAAGAGGAGATGACTGAAACAAATTGAAATTAAATTAAATTAAATTAAAAAAAAAATTTGAAATTGAAGTTTGATTCAAAGATTAATTTTTATTTCAACACAAAAAAAAACAAAAAAAAATAATATACAAACAATTGTAGATATTGATATTTCCATTTGAAATATCTGAATAATTAATTAGCCTAATTAAGGTTTCTTTATTTAATCCTAAGTCTTAATTAAACTTAAAACCTTTTATTAACGAACTAATCTTTGAACCAACTGATAAATATATTTTTTTATATATATATAAAAACAGTAGGATCATATGACAAAGAAAACTTAAATTTAATTTTCACGAATGATAGAGTTACTACTAAGCCACTAATCGTAAGAATTAAGGGAAAAGGGGTGAAGTAGAAACTAATTTAATTGGCCTTATTCCTGATCAACGCCACCGAGACGTAGCGGCGACTTTTGGAACTATAATAATACAGTAGCCAATTACAGGTGGCGGTGAAGTCGATGGACTCTGATGGAGATCTGTTACTTATTTTCTATGTTTTGTTGATCTTTCTGAATCATGTGAATAGCCAAGGCTTAACGAGCGATATGGTTTCAAAAGTATTAAAAGTTGATTTTACCTTTCTTATTCTGTCTAATATTGTGAATAGCCAAGGCTTAACGAGCGATATGGTTTCAAAAGTATTAAAAGTTGATTTTACCTTTCTTATTCTGTCTAATATTGTGAATAGCCAAGGCTTAACGAGCGATATGGTTTCAAAAGTATTAAAAGTTGATTTTGCCTTTCTTATTCTGTCTAATATTATGAAATAAGACTTTTGGAGTAAGTTTTCATTCGATTTTGGTCTATTTGGAGATTATTAAGTTAATAATAATTAGTTAAAACAAGTTTTTTGAAGTTGAAGCGGTAATAATAATCAAAACATAGAAAATAAGTAACAGATCTCCATCAGAGTACATTGACTTCACCGCCACCTGTAATTGGCTACCGTATTATTATAGTTCCAAAAGTCGCCGCTACGCCTCGGTGGCGTTGATCAGGAATAAGGCCAATTTTGAGTTGACACTGGGCATTTTAACTTTATATTAAGGAGTACTCAGTAGGAGAAATTATAATTTGATTTTGTGTTCATATTCATATTCATATTTTACAAGCGTTAGAGTTTGTTTGTTTGTTTGTTGGTTTCTCCACACATAGTCCTTTTAATTTTAATTTCAGGGTTTTTTATTATCTTTTAAGATTCTTTCTTTGTTTCTTTCTCTTCTTCGTCATTGAAATTCAGCCAACTTTGTTCTACAATAGCAGCTACGCGCTTTTCATATTCCCGCCTATTTTCTTGATAAAGTTGGGCTGCCAAACTATTAGCCGGACTATTAGGGTTAGGTTCATCTAAGAGGGACTGTGAAACCAAAATAATATCAATTTTAGCCACTAATATTTACCTATTATGAATTTAATTATTTACCTGTATAGAGGTTAATATAGCTGATACATCATATGTTGGACTCCAACGATTTTGTAAAATGTCGAGGCAGATACTTCCATCAGCATATACTAAAATTTCATCCCGATTAATGACATGTTAATCGACCTTATTCCCTTTCACCACCGGAGTTAGGAAGTTAGGCTTAGCTCGGGTTTCATGGGGGTGAGTTGAGTAAGGGGAAGAAATTCGTCTGTTGTCTGCTACAAAAGCCAAAAATATGTATTGTAGCGGACGACAGACCAATTTCTTCCACTTACTCACCCCCATGAATCCCGAGCTAAGCCTTAGCCTAACTTCCGAGCTAAGCCTTGGCCTAACTTCCGAACTAAGCCTTGGCCTAACTTCCGAGCTAAGCCTTGGCCTAACTTCCGAGCTAAGCCTTGGCCTAACTTCCGAGCTAAGCCTTGGCCTAACTTCCGAGCTAAGCCTTGGCCTAACTTCCGAGCTAAGCCTTGGCCTAACTTCCGAGCTAAGCCTTGGCCTAACTTCCGAGCTAAGCCTTGGCCTAACTTCCGAGCTAAGCCTTGGCCTAACTTCCGAGCTAAGCCTTGGCCTAACTTCCGAGCTAAGCCTTGGCCTAACTTCCGAGCTAAGCCTTGGCCTAACTTCCGAGCTAAGCCTTGGCCTAACTTCCGAGCTAAGCCTTGGCCAAACTTCCGAGCTAAGCCTTGGCCAAACTTCCGAGCTAAGCCTTGGCCAAACTTCCGAGCTAAGCCTTGGCCAAACTTCCGAGCTAAGCCTTGGCCAAACTTCCGAGCTAAGCCTTGGCCAAACTTCCGAGCTAAGCCTTGGCCAAACTTCCGAGCTAAGCCTTGGCCAAACTTCCGAGCTAAGCCTTAGCCAAACTTCCGAGCTAAGCCTTAGCCAAACTTCCGAGCTAAGCCTTAGCCAAACTTCCGAGCTAAGCCTTAGCCTAACTTCGAGCTAAGCCTTAGCCTAACTTCGAGCTAAGCCTTAGCCTAACTCCGAGCTAAGCCTTAGCCTAACTTCGAGCTAAGCCTTAGCCTAACTTCGAGCTAAGCCTTAGCCTAACTTCGAGCTAAGCCTTAGCCTAACTTCCCGGAGAAAGGGAATAAGGTGGATTGTCAAACTGTTTATATTTGCTTTCTTACCATTTGGGTGAAACATTTTGGAGACAAACCTAACAGTGGGAGGTTTATTAGGATATTCTTCCGTAAACTCTAACGTTAATTTAAATGTTCCATCCTCAAAAGGTGTATCATGAGGGCTATAGTTTTTATAATTTTATGATTAGTTTAGTTTTATACTCATTATTTAAAAGGTAATTAATTAATTTTAAACATTACCCAAATATAACTGCATTCCAGATCATGATATTATTGTCAGTTGGTGCACCACTAACTCCCGCTGGTGGGTCTTCTTGTAATCTAATTTTTAATAGTTAAAATTAATTAGATCGAGATGACAAAGGTTTAGTTAGGCCTAGTGATCCTTTGTTATATTTAACCCAGTTTTATTGATTTTTTCCTATGAATGTTACCTATCTACAATATGTCAAAATTGAGGATCCTAATTGGCTTCCCTTTTCAAGGTTAACTCTATTTCCAAAACATTAAATGATATTTTAGCCCCTCCCAACTTAAAAATGTATAAAATTAAGATACAATTATGCATAATCAACTTTTAAAGCTGAATGCGTATAAAACATCCCTAGAAATTTATAAACTTAGTATTGGTAAGGGGAAATTCGACTAATTTAACATTGTAAAACGTAAACTGAAAAGTCTTAAAGGAAGCCCAATGTTAGAACAAGAAAAAAAAAACACCCAAGGCTTTCTGAAACTATTTTTCGCTAAGCCTTGGTAGATACTTTTCTGACGACCCCGTCACCCCACTTCTACTACCACTTAGGTTAACTTTAAAGCGCATAATTTTGAAAGAAATTGGTCTTTACCTTTTGAAATCTCTCATCAACCGTCTTCTGGCGGGAGTGGACATGATTAATAATTAAAATTTAAAACCGTAAACAATATTTACTACGCAAAATAATAATTGGAAAGACGTATCTGACTCGACAAGACTGAAAATGAACGACAAAAATATTTTTTCCGTCGTCTCTCTCTCTCTACACTACATAGAGATATGCTACACTACTGATGACGTAGTACAGCTTTCCTGAAAGGCTATTGGTGACGCGTATGGTCTTACGTAAGCCAAGGATTCTGTCAATATAGAAACAAGAAGGCGCGTTTCACCAAGGGTGTTTAATAAAGCGATGGCATCACCCTGCCTTCGACTCTATTGGAACATAAAAAAGATGTTATAGAGTGCCATTACTCTCATACTTATTTTTAAAACGCTGGTTCTGGCCTTCAAATTTTATAATTATTCACTTAAAAAAATGAATATCCGTAAATGCTGAAGTCCTATAAATCCTTACCAGATTATTTTCCTTAACGGGAACTGTTTAAAGAACACATGCAAGCCAAAATTAGATAAGCCCTTCTGCAAGCTTCCCCTAATCCATAGCATACTACCAGAAGTATATAATACTTCTCTTCGAGAGAAGTGTACCACAAAGCGGGATAAGTGTAACGTCACTCTTCCCAACATCGGAACATTTAGAGCAAGGTTACTAAACCGAATCACATACACGATAAATAGTTCCCTCATCATTACTCTATTAGCGTTTAAACATTTGTCAAGACGCGCTTGTGCATTTTTGTCCCACGTCAAGACTAAGTTTGTGGGACGATTGCTGGCGATTTAGTGCCAAACAACTATAGAATTCACCTTACGGTGCGATGCCCATTTGTAGTTTTGATGAGCGGCAAAGCAAACTAAAAGGGTGAGCCTGGGAAGAATGACGTTACATAACTAATGTATTAAGATAATACAGAGTGGCATCCTTCTTCTATTATCCCCTTCTGATACCACGTAATCAACCCATAACGCCTAATACAGTCATAAGTAGATACATGCCGTTTTCCTATTTATATAGCATAAATTTGAGTGTAGGAACCTCTTCCACTAACGTAAGAAAACATGTAGGCTTAGTGCAATAGAAAGTTCACGCTTCAACGTCTTAAAGTTTAAATTTCACTACAGAACTTTACTTGTATGAGTTAGGCCATAGCCCACTTGATCACGCACGCTGGCTGCACGCGCTCTAGAAGCCCGTCCAAACGATTTTTTTTACATGTTAACTCGCGAATACGGCGCGTCACATAGGTTCGGTCTAAACTTTCAAACCCGTCTGGTTTTAACATGGTCGTCTATGGGAGGGGACCAGTTTTTTCAACGTTTTTGACAATATTAGTGCATCTACTGGTTCAAATCTCTTGAATTTTTAATGAGACGTGTATTGAAAGGTTTGATATTATCCTGTAAAATTTAAAGTCTTCAGCTATAATAGTTTTTTTATAAAAAATAAAAATCATCACATAGTAGAGAAATTGAAGGATTTCTCTACTATCAATTTCTCTACTATGTGATGATTTTTATTTTTTATAAAAAAAAACTATTATAGCTGAAGACTGTAAATTTTACAGGATAATATCAAACCTTTCAATACACGTCTCATTAAAAATTCAAGAGATTTGAACCAGTGGATGCACTAATATTGTCAAAAACGTTGAAAAAACTGGTCCCCTCCCATAGAGGCCCATGTTAAAACCAGACGGGTTTGAATTTTAGACCGAACCTATGTTATTCTCATTTTTAGGGTCGATTGAGCGGGCTTCTATAGCGCGTGCAACCAGCGTGATCAAGTGGGCTATGGTTAGGCTATTGGAAATTGAAAAGCCCACCTAATTTTTCACTTGCCAAATTTGGAAGACGTTTCCCTACACTTTTTTCAGTCAGTTTCGTAATCGCTGTTCTAAAAATGTAAATAATAAATAAATAAAACACAGAAATGAACATCATTATAAGTTTCGTAATGAGAATACATTTATCATCATAAATACAAAAAAGTGGCGATATGAAACTCGATGTTTGTTAAGTACATAACAAAATCTTAGACTTATTTTTCTTTTAAAGCCAAAAAAAATAATCAATTATTAACCATTACAAGCACTAAGCGTAAATATATCCCTAAATTTTCTCGAAATTTACTTACAATATTCGCTTTTGACTAGCTAAAACTAACTTCTATCTAACCACCACTTATATTATTAATAATTCTTCATATTCATTATAAACACTTATATTGTTAACACAATTTTTTATAACAGTTATTTACAGTTGATATGAGGTTTAGTCGTTTTGTTTTTGAATCTTCGTTTTTTTTTTTTTTTGTATTTTTCATTGACAATGATAATTTCCAATTTGAACACTTTAAACTATCTCACTAACATTCTCATGAAAAACAACTAGTAATTTTAATCTGAATTTTTATGGTTTACTTTCATCAAAAACAAAAAACAAAAAATAATTGTTTCAACTTTTCGTTTCGCTTGAACATTTTCTTACACGTTTTTAAAGGAAAATTAACAGAAAAAAAGTATTTTTTTCTTATGGTATCATGGTACTATAAAAAATAATAATTTTACCCGATATTATCATGAAAAAAAAAAAAAAAAAATGTTTAACATCCATGGGCTTCGGCTACTAAAGTAGCCAATAACGAACCGTCATATTGCCTTTCAGCTCTCATCAACAATTGATGGTCCATTAGACTAGATGGGAAACACGAATTGAAACCTTGTTGTTGTAATTGCATCGCTTGTTGCTGTTGTTGGATAAATCCTTGGTTGTTGAATAAACCTTGTTGATTTTGTTGCATTATACTCTGTTGGAACATTTGACTTTCCACTGGAAATAGATTATGAAAACGTGAATTAGGAAAGAGTTCGTTATATGACGGTAATAAACACTGGAAAGAATATTTCTGGTTATTTGGACCTGGCCTGTTAGTCGTTAATTTTGTGTTCGTAAAAAACTAAGGTTTCCCCAAGGTTTAACATAGACGATATTTCACTTGAAAATCGCCTGATTTTTGTTGGCAAAGAAACATTATTGGCGTTATTTCAAATATTTTTTGGTAAACTTTTATATAGTCGCGTTACGCCTAAATTTCAATACGCCCAATGAGTGTTTCAACTCTCAAGTGAAACATATTCTACGAAGGAGTTTTGGGAATGTGTTTCTCGCCATAAGGATCGTCTGATAAAAATTAGTATCGTTCAATTGGGGGTTGAATCAGAAGTATATAATACTTCTCTTCGAGAGAAGTGTACAAACCACAAAGCGGGTGTGGTAATTGTAACATGATTATTCCCTACATGATCTAAACATTTGGAGTGTTCAAGGCTACTAAACCGAATCACATACGCGATAAATAGTTCCTTCATTATTACTCTAATAGCACTTAACAATTTGCAAAGGCGCATGCATGCGCTTGTGGATTTTTGTCCCACGTCAAGGCAATCAAGGTTTGTGGGTTGATTGCTGAGGATTTAGTTAAACCAGAAGTGAGATGAGACTAGAAGTACTGAGCTAACCAAATTCTTCACTCGGCGAAAGTGAATATTCTTGATAACACACCAACGGTTGGCCCTCTAGTGGCGGTTTCAGAATTTCCCCTCCAAAACGTGAGACGCTCGCGGTGGTAGACGGCCGAACTAGATTCAAGCACCCGCGTCCGTGTTCCGCGGCTTTAGGTTGAGGGGAAGGGGGTAGGAAATGTTTTTGGAACTCGACCAATTTTTTTCTCTCTAGTTTTAGCGCGTGGGAAGCGGCGTAAAATCCTCAAATTTGTTCACTAATGCCAGGATCTATTACCAATGCTAGAGCCCTTCACTTCTAGTCTCATCTCACTTCTGGTTAAACCAAACAGTTGAAGAATTCACCCTAGCATGGTGCGATGCCCATCTGAAGTTCGATGAGCGGGAGAGCAAACAAAGGGAAGAATCACGTTACACAACTTAAGTATTACGAGGATACAGAGTATCATCCTTCTTCAATTATCCCCTTCTGGTTGAAGTCATTCATAATTTCATATTATCAGATGACCCGCTGGTAAACAGCCGAAAATATATCAAAACTTTTGGGTATAAAAGTTCCGATTCATTTTCGTTAGTTATAAATACTTGTTTCCGTAAATGGGCAATGAAATAATGCTTCCAGATTAACACTACTTTAAAATACATGAAAATAGTCTTTATTTCTTTCCCACACTTTTGGGTTTATAGAAAAATAAAATATGTAACAATGATACAGAAATGTTAAACGAAATCATGAAATGAGTTCATACGAATGAAAGTTTTTGATTGAACGCTTCAAGATAAGTTCGTGAACGTACTAAGGGTTCGGCAGCCGATAAGAGTTAATGCAATCATTCATTCACGTTACCAAGAAGTGATATCTAATTTATTAGGGAGAAGGTATAAGTTGCCTAAGTATACGGGCGCCATAGACCCAGTCCCCCTTTCAAAATACAAGGGAGGGGGGGGACATGAAAGAAGGCCGGGATATTTCATAACCTCTCCTCAGTCAGAAAATACGTAATTTTCGTCATTCGCGTCGCGCTGACTGACGTGAGTTTTCAAGAACCAATGAGATGCTGGTTGTAATTTAGAGGCGAGGATTAACTCTGGACCTACGTTTGGACTGGAGATAAAGCTGGAAATGTGGCGAATTTATACCTTCTCCCTAGTACACTAGATATCACTTCTTGACGTTACTAAGAACACGAATAGTGAAGCCAGGCTTTGAGCTTGGGGTTCATAGTTTTCAAAAAATGCGAGGATGTGTGAGGAGTTACGAATTCTCAGCGCTACGAATGAATTCTTGGTTACGGATTACGTACTATTTTATGCCAGAACCCCGCGATAGTAAAACCATGAACTTACGATGATGCAATGCACGCGGAACTAAATGCAAAAGTTATTTTCGCGCACTTCTTAATTGTAATAATGTAATGATGAGCGATATTGTTAATCACAGCAAGGAGAAATCAATATAGATGAGTCAATTGTGTTACCACGTGTACGCGCGAAAATTTGCGCTGTTTATAAATAGAATGTCGCCAAGTTAACTATAATTTTATCTGGGTTCGTTATTTATGTTTTTAAGAAAGGTACTTCTTAGAAATAAGAGCAGTGGTAGTCTTGGCCGTGCGTATTCCATTTGAGTTGCCTCTCTAAATATTTATCTTCATTTTGGCTAGATTGCGTCCTAGAAGTTTCGATTTTGTTCCCCTCGCATTTTCTTAGATTAGTAATTTTGTCTTTCTTGGCATCAACTTCTGCAAAAATAGCGAGATAAAGATATATAAAAGCCTTTCGAAAGATAGTTCGACGACTTGATTTTATAAATAAGTGCCAAGTTTTAGTTTTCTAAGAAATAAGCGGAAACGGGGCAACCAACCGGAAGTAGCGAGACAGACGCGAAAGAACGGGGTAACGCAACCGGGATGGAGCAAAAAAACAAGGAGATGATGATAGGATTTAATTTCTCCTTCCGTTTTATCCCTCATTTAGAGCAACATTTAGTACCATAAGTAGCTATTAGAGTACGACCAAAGCCTCGTTGGTTTACATGGTCCGGAAAGAGGAACTTTTAAATTCCGAAATTCTATAGTTCGTACTTATAGTTTTATTGTTACTTTTGGTTCTTTCAAAGATTTGGTGAATATACATGGCTTTCAGATTAGGAGGATCGATACCCCTTACACCAGGAGGCCACGGTACTTGGTACTGCACTTGTCCGCCAAGTAACCTGGCCTCCTTGTGTAAATGGTATCAATCCTTCTAGTCTGAAAACTATGAATGTGATTCTTCGTTAGGTTTCTTCGACTTTCTTGACGTTGATTGAAGTCTTGAGGTTTTCTGGTTGAGTTTGTCTTCCCTACCAGTATACCGACATTCAAATACCACACACCATCAATCCACCTCCCAAACGCCCAAATGTATTGTTGTTCCCCAACCCATCATGGATAAATCTTAACCCAAAATTAGGCCTTTTTAAAATCTGGCTAATTATATAAAAATCTGTAAAACTTGGACAGTATAGGACCTCTGATCACCTCGATAAACCAGATATTATCATCTTGTATTTTAAATCCAGTATCCCTAGAGGCCATCACCCGGTTCTCAGCCAATAGGCACCGCTATTTTCCTAGAACACGTGGGGCTAGAGCTCCAATCAAATAAAAGAACAGACGGTGAAATTTACACCTGAGAAAGAAAAGTCTTTAGTTATTCGCAACAATGCCCTAATGGCATTTATTTAAATTTAACAAAGAGCAAATGACAAAATATCAAACAACTCGTCATCGCTTTTACTTCCGCTAACCCGAGAGTCACATCAAATCAAATCAACCAATCATCGTCAAAAATATTCTTTGTCGTTTGCTCGGTTTTAAATATCATTAAATTACATTCTTCCCTACGATATAAATGTAGAAAATGACTTAAAAATTAGGTCGGGATTAAATGGGACTTGATAACATTCTGAACATCGCCGCGACTCCCACTCCGCCACACTCTAAATCGCATATTCAGAAAGTTCAAACAAATATTTTTATTAATTCCGGTTTTCGAGCAGCAGTCTGACCCCTCCTCTTATCTTTTTTAATTGGCAAAACGCTCCCACCACATTTTCTTTATTAATTATTCCAAAAACCTCATTACCCACCAGGGGGAATGTACCAAGTCGAAATAACGGAATGAAGTCCCGTCCTCCTTTACCATACGTAACTAGTATCATAAGTTTATAAGATAAGTATGACATGACACTACCTATGGGTTTATACAACCTTTGGAAAACAAATTTCCCTGAGATTTCATGGGTTTTCCCCATATACTTCCCTGAATTTTCCCGTATATGGAGTATCCTATGGAGCAAATGTTAATGAAGGAGGGGGCAAATATGACTATTACATAATCAAAGGACATCCCCGTATCTCAAATATAACCAGAGTTATGAGCCTCCAAAGTTTAGTGTAATGTTAATCCTATTGAGGGTATGTTTATGAACATCTTGCTAAATTACTCGGCCCCTGTTTGACGCAAATTTCCCTGATTTCCCTGAATTTTACTAAAAATTCTAAATTTCCCCGAGGTTTTTGTCAACTATTTATTTCCCTGATTTTTCCAGGTTTTCCAGGTTTGTATGAACCCTGCTATACTTCTTAATGCTAGAGACCAGAACGACAAGCGGGAATTGAAGTCCAACACTCTGTTAATGTTGCAGCACTTCCATCTTCCTATTTACTCTGTACTAAGCCTTTGACAGCGCCCAGTCACCAGGCGTCGCTTTACCTCGAATCTATGACCTACCTCCCTCACTTCATGACAAGCTCCAGTTTGTAAATTGTAACCAGTGACAAACTTATGGGAAGGAACAAATCTCATGAACTTATGCTAGTATTTATAAAATGTACGTGTATTTACGTTTCGTTCAGCTTGTAATTTTCCATATTATAAGTTTGTATCAACTTACGATAATAATCTGACCCATAACATTTGACTATTGATAATAAAAGACAGACAATATACGCGTTTGATATTATCTTCCCTACTTGGTCATTTTCCGAGGGTCAAATCCATATTATTGACTCCTTTCGTGACCTACAGTCCTAGAGTCCTAAATAATTCTACAAGCTTCTGTCACGTACATTCGTATTTACTCTATCAGAGCACGATAAAATATTCAGTTTGTTTTTGACAAATTTTCTCAAACACTTAAATGGAAATGAAATAGGGTACGTTCTTCCTCTAAAGTTTAATTATATCGCTAATTAAAATAACACTAAGTCACTAACTACCCTTAAAACGAGGATATGACAGTTTGCTAATTGGATTTGGAGTTTCGAAAATAAAAATAAATTAATAAACTAAAAATATTTTCTGGAAGTTTTAAAGGAATTCTTGAGGTATTTTTAATTTATGTTTTTCATACAATTTTCCCCCTTTTACGGTTAGTGCTTTTTAGTGCTTTGGTAAATTTAACGGCACTTTATTAAAGGGGAGGTCCGTAAATATAGCTTTGCGTCACGGTAAGGTTTTCCCCGTGACAATGGACTTCAATAAATTATAATTTTAGGGTAGGCCCCCTCTAAAAATAATACACCGCGAACTCAACCCAACCCGACCCGAAAATGAATTAATTAAATATTTTGTTGAGTTTTCTGTACAGCGTACAGTGGGGTGGGTCCATATTGGCTAATTGCTTATTAGCAATCGCTTTAAATTGAATAATTTTCGGTGAAAAATAAACACTATAATATAACCTTCAATTACGCTTAATTTTGTACGTTTAAACCTTTTAATTTTCATCCGGGACAATAATAAAGTGTTAAAAATAACTTTTTTGTGTATTTTATTCCAAAAATAATAAAAGTTTAATACCAAGGGTTAATATAAGTAACACAAAGTAACTATAACGCTCCGAATGCCTCAAAAGCCAAACTATTTTCGTCCGCCAGCGAAAAGATTGAGGGAACTAAAGGGGAAGGAAAATTTTCTATCCCCATTAGTTCCCTCTATCTTTAACCGCGCTTCAGGTTTGGAACTGAATGATCTGAATCGAACTACACGCGGTCTCTTTGTATCGTGAGAGTGCGCAGAGATACTTAGGGTTGCCTATATCCCCTTTTTACGACGAAAAGGTCTATTGGCCTAGTAAATAAGCTACAGAGACTCCACTTTTCAGTTACTTATATTTACCTTTGTTAATAATTTATGAAAAATTATAATTTAACGATTTCTTAGCGTATAGGTATCAAAATTTTGTTTATTAATACACCTTCCATTATTCAATCTAAGTTGACCGTTTCAATCACCGTCACGCTTAAATTAATTAGCATTAAAATGTGATTATACTTTTAAAAATACGAAGTACGCGTAAAGAAAACATCTACACTCATTCACAACGCGAGTCCTCGTTCCCAAACGTTCAAAACAATTTCGTATATTTCCCAAACTAGTTTTTTTTCTGTCTCACGTAAACAAGCATAGAAACAACGAAAACAAAACTTACTTTCAGTCTTGGCTTTCTTCATCGCTTCGCATTCAATATTTTCTCTACTTCTCTTTCTTCCATTCGTAAAAGGAGTAGGTCTTTGAGAATCGATTGTGAAATATTGTCCATTTTGTTCATGATGGACCCACGAGGGAGGTTGCTGTACCATCATGCCATTTGGCAACGTCCAAGGACCTTGGGCGGAAGAGTGTTGTACCGCGGCTTGGCGACAATTTTCGGCCATACCATTGACAGGGTACCCGAAATTATAGTTAGCTTGAGTGAAACTAGCCATGATTTTGGGTTATTGGACGTTTCTAAAACGAGAAAAATGTCGAAAAACGTTTGAATAAATTGTGCAGAAGGTACGGGGATTCGGGGAATTGAATAATTGGTTTCTTTATGATAACTTTGGGTTTTAATCTACTTCTGAACCACCCACGCGTTTGAATTTGTACACGGACGCGTATGTGGGTCATTCGTATAGGAAAACAATACCTTTTTTTTAAAGAACAAGCGTGTTATTTTTACGTTATCATCTTACGAGATTAAGGAAGTAAGGATGATTATGGATTATTATTTGGTGTTGAGTTCATTACGTACGCGATGAAGTACGTTTTGGTTCAATTAAGGGTCAGTTTTTATTTATTCACGCTTAAATAACAACTTCAGACCTTAATGGTACGCTCTAGGCTTACAAAGGGTAGTCCCTATACGTTCTACGTTCGCGTTTGAACTTTTAAAACTGTTCGTTAGAACAAGAAGCGATATCTAGTTGACTAGGGAGAAGGTATAAGATGCCCAAGTATTCGCGCGCCATAGTCCCAGTCCCCCTTTCAAAATACAAGGGGGGACGTAAAAGGAGGCCGGGCTATTTCTCTGCCTCTCCTCAGTCGGAAAATACGTAATTTTCGTCATTCGCGTCGCGCTGACGTGCGTTTTCAAGAACCAATGAGATGCTGGTTGTAATTTAGAGGCGGAGATTAACTCCGAACCTACGTTGGGACTGGAGATAAAGCTGGAAATGTGACGAATTTATACCTTCTCACTAATAAACTTAGATATCACTTCTTGGTTTGAACAAAGGTAAGAAACCAGGTACGTGATAACTCCTTTTCGTTTTTGGCGTCAAAGTAAATAATTTTTTTTTACCGCCTTTGAGGTAAGGTAAAACCAGAATGGACCCTTCCCGGGTCAACGGCTTGAATCTAGGGGAAGCTGGGGCGATGTAGAGGTTTACAACCGGCACCGGGAACTCTTACGCAACATTTAGTATTAGCGATGGAGGGGGGGGGGATAAGGAGGAAAGGAGACGTTGTGAGAGAAAAAGAGTGTCTCCGCAGGCCTTTTTTTTACAAAATAAAAAATATTTATGTATATATTCGGTTTCAATCGGGTGGGCTTTTATCTAACAGTTTATTAGATAGTGAATTGCCGCTTATAAATTTATAGCTATCCTACTAATAGTCGGACACTTCAATTCGTAGTAGATAAGATTAGGTAGCTTCAATATTGGTTTTTTGAGATAGTATCCAACGCCTCGAATTTTCCCCTCCCCCCACCCGGTGTAACGTATTTTTCAAAAAAGCGCGTGGAAAATTTCCCACCTTCGGGATACCAGCGTGCAAACATTTTCCCGCCATTTTTTCCCTCCCTATGTTCTGATATGACATGATTTCCCAACCAAAAATGAAAACCAACTTGAATTTAGGATAGGGGTGGCAACATAATATACATTTATAATTAAAACTGGTTTAGGAAAGAAGGATTACCAATTTCTTTATTTGATTCGATATTTTGAAATTATACCGGTACCTTTTCGCGCCATTTAATTTACGCGTTACGTTAGTCAAGTATATTTTCTTTGTTTTAATAAACAAAAATAAAGCTATATTTTAAAGTAATTTAAGATGTTGTCAATTGCTGTTATTTAATAAAATAAAGATAATCCATCCATTGTTCCTACATTATCCTCGTAGATTAATGTTGATTTTAAATAATTAATCTTCAATAATCTAATTTATTTACTGTATTGTAACTGATTTTCAAACACCGGTAATTGTCATCAACTTTAAAATAATAAATTTAACTTACATTTAACGAAATATTAAGGAACGAGTTGAATATCTCTCCCGATTCTCTTCACACACAAACAGCCTTTTGTCTTTACACTGTTGTTAGCTTTATTGATTCGGGATCCACGATAACTCCAGCGTTTTACCTTAATATATTACTTAATCGAAACGTTTTGGGGTAGATGAAAGTCTATACTGGGTTTTTGACTTGGTTACGGATCACAAAGTGTTAAACTTCCGAAAAGTGATCGCGTGTAAAAAGAATTTTGGCAGAAACACTACGGAAGATGTTACTTCAACAGAACATGGAAACGTTCTGGTAAATTTCCCGGGGCTGCCGGGTGGACTGGAAAGAGCGCGAAGCGGGGAGTTTTTCCTTGGACTCTGTAATCAGAGGAGTTGTTGTTGACCGTTGAACCTTCAACAAGTAGTTTTTTATTAATATTTTTAGGCCTACTAAGCCAATTTTTTTTATAGGAAAATTAACTAGGAGGTTAAGCTAAACACACTGATATGCGTTTCTAATCATTGGCTAAATCATGGTACCACCATTATAGGAAATTCCATGATTCTAAAGGTTTATTCCATAAAACGTCAATAAAGATACTCAGAAATACACTTATAATTAATTTTCCAAACTATATGACTCAAAAACAAACCTTCCTGTATTTTTCCTCCAAGATTCTTCGATATAATTTCACTTTCCTTTGATAAAGGCACGGTTGTTGTTGCTAAGCCAACTTTATCTATAGCGCAGGCGTAATCAAGTATCTTTCCCCGCCAAAAACTCGTTTTCTAATTGCTTCAATTCGTCACGTGCGGTCAATATCGCGATTTTATTGGTTAGATTTCAGTTTGAAAAGCAAAACACGCGCGCTTTTCGATCGATAGCGCGGGACGGACGGAATTATAAGTTATGGGGAGACAATAATGGCGGAAAACCGCGCTGGAAACTAGAATGTGAGCCCTTATGGCCACCGGTGAGCGCTTATGTCATCCAAAGTCATGAATAAGGTCTATAATAGAGGGCTATGTGTGTCACAGAACAATGGCACTTCTTTGTTCGTGCGCGGGTGGTGGATTGTGCCAGCCCTAATTTTTTTTACCGCTCGAGGTTATTTGGGGTCAAAAGATGTATTGGTACCCCTGGTCTAGAATGTACTGAAATTACAACATTCTGTGATATCCGGTGATAGATTATAACGATAGTTGTAATTGCTATATGCAAATTGACCCTATTTCACATACCGGTATCTAATGTACGTGCATAATATTCAAATTCGTAAGCGTAAACGCTATACTAGTACACTTTAATCGACAGCTAATGAGCTACATAGCATCTAAAATCTTGGGGTAATTAACTATGGAGGTCTACTATATACCAGTGTAAGTCCAAACCTAGAGAATATGGATATTTCATGAATTCAAACATTCCTCGTTTATTACTCCTAGCTTGATTTGAATATATGGATTTTCGCACATTAAATGTTGCAGCGCCATCTATTTCTTTAAAATTTGAGAACGTTTATTGGCGTTATATATTATTGTTTTTAAAAAAATTATCTTTAATTAAAGGTTTTAATAAGTTCTTTAAATAAAACTTAGAAATTAATTTTAATATTATTAATTAATTTGGTTGAAAGTAAGAAGCACAGATGGCGCCACAAATACTACAGTTTAAAGTTTATTCCGGTTTACTGACTTTACCAAGGATGATAGGGGGTGGATACGAATTCTGAGAGAAATACGCGCCGTAACTTCGGACGCGATTGGGTCTGGTGGGACGCTAAAAATGGGGGAGGAATACGCGGGACGAAAGGCAGGTGGGCTACCTCAGAACTAGACCCTATTTAGCGCCATCGTGTTGGCCAAATTTTGCATGCATATTGCCAAAGTTATTTTAAACTTTTTTCTCATAAATAAAATTTGCAATTGAAACATTAAATTTTATATAGAGTTAATATTAAATAATTATTGTTTCGAAATTGTTTCTAAAATAATAGTGCACGTAGATGACGCTGCAATAGGGAAACGCCGGTAGGGATTTATTTGAACGCGCTGGGCGTCTGCTAGAATTCTTTCTTCCGCTTTCAAGGGGGATTGAAAGGATTATAAGATCAAATATTTCATTAAATAATGTTTTTAACTTCTAACTATGGTGTAAATGATCATTTTTATGCACGAAAGAAGAAAAGATTTAATAATCAATGTAAGTTTTTCCAAACATAGTAAAATCATGTTTGGTTTCATTACTATGCGTTAGTAGTTAAATTCCATTTTTTTCATCAAATGATTAATCTTTTCAATCGTCCTTGAAATGGGAAGTAACAACTCTAGCGCGTTCAAATAAATCCCTACCTATTGCAGCGTCATCTACGTGCACTATTATTTTAGCAACAATTTCGATACAGTAATTATTAAATATTAACTCTATATAAAATTTAATGTTGCAATTGCAAATTTTATTTATGAGAAAAAAGTTTAAAATAACTTTGGCAATATGCATGCAAAATTTGGCCAACACGATGGCGCTAAATAGGGTCTAGTTCTGAGGTAGCCCACCTGCCTTTCGTCCCGCGTATTCCTCCCCCATTTTTAGCGTCCCACCAGACCCAATCGCGTCCGAAGTTACGGCGCGTATTTCTCTCAGAATTCGTATCCACCCCCTATCATCCTTGATTACGTTTTCACTGCCATCTGTGTATTTAAAAATTAAGTAAATTAATTTATATTATTTATAATATTTCATATATAAAATAAACTTTTAATGAAATTATTTTGTAAAAACGTAGATATTAATTTGAATAAATAAATGTTTTTTATCTAATTTGGTTGAAGAAGTAAAGTTAAATAGATGGCGACACAAGCATTTCAGTTTAAATTTTAAGCCCGCCAAAATGCCAATAACTCTATGGTTGGTTGGGTAACTATATTTATTGTTATTTTACCTTTGGGCTGAATCGTACAACTGACAAGAGAAGTCAAAAATAAACGGTCCAATGACCGGCCACGATTCTGTTAGTGAATCCTGGAAAATTTTCTTTCTATAAAGTCTGTATTTTTTTTTGTATTTGAAGTGTGGAAAAGGTTTAACAGGAAACAGGTGGAGTTAACAGATAACTTGATATTTGAAGGGAAGTCTTCATAAAAATATTTTTTCGAAGTACGAATACCATAGCCTGCTCGATTCCGAAACTTTGTTTAAATATAAACTTTTTCTGGCATTTCTGTTACTGTCGCTGTTACTGATAAGCATCCGAGCACCTTGTCACTTGATTTTTTTTAGGACAAACTTCGGTGTATTGATTGATTGATTAGATTGCAAGTGTTATTCTATGATATGACTTTTCAATGTGTAAACACTATACTTCGTGAAAGAACCAATAACCTTCTAGATAAGAAAGAAGGTTTTTCTAACGCTCGGCTTGGCTCGAGATGATCCGGTATGGGACTTCAGTATTGGTATATTGTTGCAGCTATCGATTGAAGATACGGTACTAGGTTCTTTGAGCCTGAACCCTAAGGACTCAGCGCCTGGTTTAGTCTGTGTTACCGTATTATTCCTCCAAAGGTTTACCTAGATATGTTTTTTAGCATCCTATAGCATGAAAAAGGAAACAAAGGATTTTCTTCGTTCCTCGTACCTCTAATAATTTAAGAGTATTTGTAAAGGTAGCGAGAAAGCTCAAACCGTATGCGCTGTGGGTATCTAGTTCTAGTCTTTTCTATTATTGGATTTACCTTCCAAAATAGAACTGCGGGTAATGGTACTCTGGTGGCCCTTTGATGTGTTAAAGGTCGAGGTCCAACAGAGAGTATCGAATCAACAATGGTTGACCGTTCCGATCTCGGAGTTAGTTAAACGTTCGGTTTCCACATCGAGAATACTATTAGTTGGATCTCGACCTTGAACTGAACTGAATTCAACGCCTATATATGTTTGTATCTATCCTACCAGAAAAAAAGCCTAAAGAAATACTTGGCAATTTGGTTTAAAACACGATACCATGACGATATACTTGTGTATCAAAACATATTAAACCGAAGTTACCTTAAATTCTTTATTACCCTTTAAAATCCGTCACGTTTTTGATCGAAATCAGTAGTCCAAAACTCAATTCAGATATCAATCATTGATAGTTTTTGGTTTATTTACTTTTAGTTGAACTTTCAACTACTTTAACTTAAAAAGAGTTGTATAATGCGAGTCGGTAAATTGAACACTGTCCCGATCGAAGTTTAAAGAAAAAACAAAATCAGAATTCGCCTCCTGGGAAATTCGATCGCGAAGTTGTTGTATGAAGGGAGTCAGTCTGTATAGATTTCGATTAGAAAAAAAGTTTCGTACACAACCCTTCACACCTACGGAGGAGACATTTGAGTTAACGCGTTATTGCCTTCAATTACTACAAACAGATGCCAAGGGTTAAGCCGCGCCACGAAAAGAAGGGCGAGATAACGAGGAAATCATCGCTCGTCGGAGAAGTTCGCCCCATGAAAATGTCGTTAACGTATAGGTTAGCTTTACCACGGAATTAAATACGGATGTTTCGTTCTGACAGATTCTCAGTAATAAGACGTTAGTTGAATCAAGAAGTGATATCAAGTTTATTAGGGAGAAGGTATAAATTCGCCACATTTCCAGCTTTATCTCCAGTCCAAACGTTACCCGCCTCTAAATTACAACCAGCATCTCATTGGTTCTTGAAAACGCACGTCAGCGCGATGCGAATAACGAAAATTACGTATTTTCCGACTGAGGAGACGCGAAATAGCCCGGCCTCCTTTTACATCCCCCTTGTATTTTGAAAGGGGGACTGGGACTATGGCGCGCGAATACTTAAGCATCTTATACCTTCTCCCTAATAAACTAGATATCCCTTCTTGGTTGAATCTACAAGTTACTCCGAACTCCTTCAGTTACTTCCATCTAGACTCGAAAAGAAGGTTCGGATGGTGACGGTCGTGGCGTGAACGGGAAAACTTTGATAGAAAATGATTGTCGCCTACCGTTTCAGTGATTAGGTTAGCGAAAGCTATTTTCAGAGCCCTCATTTTCTTCCGTGGCTTCGAGAGAGAGAGAGTGAGAGAGAAAGAGAGAGAGAGAGAGAGAGAGAGAGAGAGAGAGAGAGAGAGAGAGAGAGAGAGAGAGAGAGAGAGTGAGAGAGAGAGAGAACCATGGAGTTGTTTGAAAATTGGATAAATGATATTAATAACGACAGACAACAAAAGCCACTCTCGAGTGGAAAAGAAGATCATTTTTCTATCGGATAAAATGAAAGGTCGCTAATAAAAATATTGTCGTTTTTATCGCAGCTGCTATAATGATATACGATTTTCATCAGGCATACATAGATTTCTTCAAATTGGAATAGTTAAGAGGCCATTTTCTGGGCCTTTATGCTAGAATTAAAGAGGACGGGGTGCAGAAACCATCACCCTGACGTCACGCATAATTTATTTGAGCCTAGAAATCACGTGATATCTTCGCGGCTTGCGACCTAACCAAAACATCATATACATTCGAATAACCAATGAGATTCGGGTAAGGAGGAGTTGGCGGTTTAACGAAGTTTTTAACCCTTCCCCCTACCTTCAATCAGATGTTAGTATGGGATTTAAAGATTCCTGGTAGACGAAATCTATGTATTCCCGTTTTGATAAAAATGAAACTTTACGTTAAAAATGCCTCGAAAGACCTAGCCCCTTGTTCCATCAATCTTTTTGAATTTTCTTCACTCGCTTGTGAATTTTTTTACCCGTTTATTTTCGGGCTAAGCCGATTGTTCTAGTGGCTCCTTTATCCGCGGGAAACTTGCCTGTAAATGACGTTTTAAAGGATTACATTGTTTGGTAAGGTTCCATAAATCGGAAGGCCATGCAGTAAGTATCCCGTGGTGACTTTCATAAACATTTTTAGGTCTTGTTTTCGACGTTTAATATAATATAATTTACAAGTATTTTATTATCCCATATTAATATTACTGATTCTAGCATGAATTCAATACATATCACTAAAGTATGATACGAATTTCGTTAGCGTATAGTGTATTTTAACCTCAAGGCGCTGTTGTTTTTCCCGCCAGTACGGTGGACTTTTCGGTCAGCCTACTTACAGGGGATTCTAAGGGGAATTTTAAAGCTTTAAATTTCGAACGTGACTTCGAGCTCTTACGTGTTTTAAGTATATATATATATAAGTTCGAACTGTTGTTTTGGAAACCCTTTGGCTATCTTAATCGATCAAAAATATATTACCAAAGTTCTAATATATCCACGATAAAATGGAAAACAACGCTCGGCTGTAAATATAGACCTTATCGATTCAAATTTAACGCTTGTTCTTTTATACCTTTCTCTATAGGAGGGAGATAACCGTGCAAACTCAACACGGGCTTTGAATTGAAATTGCCTATATCTATAGGTATATGTTGTTACAGTCTAAACATATTTAGTTTTATCAAAGAGAAGAAACGGAGATGTTAACGGTTTTAAGATTGAAACCGAGCCTATGTTACCTACGAAGTATACGGAGTTTTTGATGGCGAGGCTTAGCTTTCAATCTTTAAAACTTATGGGAGACATTATCCACCGCTCTCTAAAATCTGTATCGTTTTCTAGCTCTTTCATTCGCGGGATTGCGCTGGATAGTGACGAATAAATCAAGGTAGTTTCTTTTATCTTGAGAATTTACCTGCAGTGATGCTTTCAATTGGTACGTCCCATTCCCGAGGGTTTTCTCCGCGGTTTTTCTACTCGCTTGAGTTCGAAGTTTATAGGCCACTAAAATGTCGGATATTGCGAGCATTGTTTTTTTTATTTTAGTTTCACTGCGCATGGGCAAAAGTTTGATATGATTTCCTCCGCGTTAGTTGTTTGGAGAAAAACTTTACTCATACGTAACTTTTTTCCCGTAACTAGATCATAAGGAAGAAAGATAAAAACAAGTTATTCGGGACCCTAAATGTACCGATCGATTCGTACCAACTCAGACGTACATACGCGAACACTAAAATAAGAAATGAAACAACGCAAATACATTCCAACATAACAAAGAAACAACCACGTATAATATTTGTAAATAATCAAGATATATTTTCATCGTGCACCGAAGTAAAAGAGGCATTTACTACATTCAAACGGATCAAATAGAGAAGAAGGATCTTACCCATTGCGTTTTCCTGAAGAGTTTTACTTAAGCCTTGGCATATTTTTCTTTTTTAGTCTCGTTTGAAATTGAGAGTCTCTGGTAGGCTGGTTTTATCTTGAAGGTAGGAGTAGATGGGCACGAAAGAAGTAAAGATGAAGAGGCTGAGCTAAACCTTGGAGGCCGAGACAATTTTATTCAACGGCAGCTAGAAAAGATGAGCAGCGCATTGTCTTTTGGGTATAAGTCGCCTCTTGTGACTAGGCAACGTGGCGCCTTTTGCTTTTGTCTTTCTTACATTGACATTTAGGCAAGCTAGTATTCATCTTGGACAGGGAACCTAGATCAATCATAAGAGAAGGGACGCCTCTCGCTAAAGACACGTTGAAGACAACTCGTAAATACTGGACGGGTAACAAATACGGAACACTGCGCATGAATAATTGATCTATATATAAAAAAGAAAAGAAAATATAATTAATAACACTTCCTTTTTCGGTAATAACATAATTTTTATTTAATTTTTTTTTCTTCTGTATTTTTTTATCGATACAAACATACATCATCCATTTGATAATTTATAACACATGTTTATATATATATATATATTTCTCATTTGTTTTTTTGTTATTTTTTTACAAGGCTTACAACAATATACTTCATTTATTTACCCCATCATGTTTGATTATATAAATATTATTAACAACGTATTTTGTAGTAGGGCGTGACGTTTTTTGCGTAAATATAAAGGCGCGTACCAACTAGTTTTCTAGTAGCACTGCGAATGGGTTTGTGTGGCGCGTAGGTCTTTTTAGGTATTGACTGATTAATGCTTTCCTATGGAGCCAGACCAACTTTTTAAAAGCATCCAAGTTAGGTCTTCTTTAATATCGATTTTTTTATTAGTAAATAGATTAATCAGAGGCTTTCAAGTTATTTTAAACTTTGTTAACCGAAGGGATATAATTTAATACAGAATCTTTTAGTAACTTCCAATTAATCTACTTCTCTTTTCGTATTTATTTAAGTTCATAGTCTGCTAGTCTCCACTATTACCAGAAGGGGATAATATAAGAAGGATGACACTCTGTATCCTTTTAATACTTTAGTTATGTAATTTGAATCTTCCCAGGCTCATCCTTTTTGAACTATACGGTTTCGTAACCCTGCTCCAAATGTTCTGATGTTGAGAAGAATCATGTTGCAATTACCCCACTTCGTCGTACACTTCTCTCAAAGAGAAGTATTATATACTTCTAGTATAACCTAATGACCCATACGCCAACTTTACATGGAAGATTTCACAATTATTTTGTTTGTTCCCGGAATCTGAGGTTGTTTTTTAATGGTAGATCAGTTTTTTGGCAGCTTCATCTGGTTTTTTTTCTTATATTGCAGTCATAGTTGCGTATTTTGCAAAAGTTTCATGTATTTTTTTATCTATAATAACGTAATTACATTGTATGATGTCTAAACTTAATCCGAGTAAACGATGTCTAACATTTCTGCTCTGAATGCGCTATTGATCGAACGAAAAGCCAAAGAGATGGTTAAGAGTAAACTTACAGTGACCCCTTTTATGACCTTTAGGCAACACCCGGCCCGGGGTTACCTTTTATACAGATATATATCTTTCTCTGTTTGATTCTGCCCGTAACCCTCGGGTTTCGGTAACCTAGGCAACTCTTTGAAAGCAAACATCATATTCCCAATTTAGGTCCTGTACCAAAAGTATATGAAACGAGTCATCTACTAAAAAAGATTATCTTGTACCTTAGGATCATTTTTCAACTATGCCCTCGTATTTTTCTTTTCAAAACTTTACCCAGCATACTTTGCGAGGCATAAATTTGGTTCACCTATTGATTTGGTCAAGAAAAGTATTAAAAATTGCGGACTTAACTACTTTTTATATCGTGGCGCTAGGTTTTTTATTCCGCGCCTTTTTTGGGGTCACGTGATTTACCACCTTTGAAAGAAGGAGTATTTTAATTATTGATGTGTTTTAAATAAAACCATTTACGCGTGTTATTGAAATTACATTCAAAGATAAACGTGTTAAAATTGACTGCACAATCTCAGCACTAATTTAATTGAGCATATCTACCTTATCTCGGGGTTTTTGTTGAACAGTGTTGTTAATACGTTAGCCCAGAGGTCAAATCGTGTAAGACGGACCCACAAACTTAGGGGTTATTTGTTATAGGGCGTTGTTATAACCTCGGAATCGAAGGTAGCCACGCGAGATAGCGTGACATTCCCTTATTCTTGTATATTTCTACCAACCACAGTGCTTTAGTGAATTGGCACGTGAAATATATTAAATCTAATGTAGATTAACCTAAAATTATCAATTCGCAAAGTAGTAGACGGGGCGGGGAGTTTCCAGTAAATGAACTGAGACTAACGACTGAAATTTATATTTGACAGTTTTAGGTTAATCTACTTCTAATAAGAACGTCCATTTATTTCGTATAATTCGTAAAAAACGACCCAAAACATGATGGGGCTATTTGAGCGGTGCGTACTTTTAATTTTAAGAACATTTTTGTGCGACTCTCTGTTTCTTTAAATATCTTCTTTTGAACGTGTTTTAATACGATTAACAATTAATAAGCTCTCCATTTATAATTTATATCTTAATTTATACAACAACAATCAACGTTTAACTGATTGCTTTTAATTTTTGGAACGTGTGGTTCCTAATATTATATACACATTTATTTTCGTTTTTAATTATTTTTAACTAACGTGAATCGCCGTCGCGTTTTCATTTATTTCTTTTCGTTACCAGGAGAAAATGAACGCGAGTTTTGAGAACTCATACCCTTGATAAACGACGTTTCCTCGAGAATCTGATCTCGTGAACACGTAGCCTGGCAAACTCTGGAGTGGAAATCTACCTAAATTATTTATTATAAAACGTTAACAATTGAACCGCGGAAGTGTATGGTGGAGGATTGTCCTCGCTTTATTGAGGATCAGACATCCTCCGACTTGGCACCGTCGGAGGAGTCGTTGTTGGGTCGGTATTGCACCCATAGATGTCTCTTTGAAATAACGATCTCTTTGGCCCAATCAGAGCCGACCGAGCCTTGATAGGAAGAAGTGGATGGTTCCGGGTTTTCACTTTCTACGGAAGTTTGTTGGTACGGGGCGGGGCTGACCACGCGTTTGCTCGTCAAACTCCCGTAAGAGTTTCGATGACGTTGTTCGGGGGAAACGGAAATGACGTTCACTTCCGCGGAAGTCACGTTCGCTGAGGTCAAGGAATTGGCTGAACTAGAAGTGGAAGGCGTACTTAAGGTCGTCGCGCGCATCGTCACGTCATATTGGGGGTTTAAGATCGTTTCCGGCGGGGGGAAATACTCGCGGTGATGTCTATGATGGTAGTGACGTTTACGACGCGGTATATCTTCCCGTTCACCGTGACCTACGAAGTAAGACTCTTGATATGTCGAACTGCAGGGAGCTTGATTGATCAGATTTAGGTTGGATTCTATGGCTCCCATGGCTACCACTTGAAACGAACCTGCGTGAGAGATTAATCGGGCAAAGACCTTCCGGTTACGAGGAAATTACGCAAATGATATGCTATCACGGATATAATGGAGGTCAAGATGCTCCGAGTTCTACCGACGCTATTGGTAAGGGAAAGTTGGATAAAGTCGCGGTTACCTGGTGGCGAAGTGTCTTCACTCATGGGACTGAGATCAGCCTCCTTATAGGATTTGCACTTGCTTTTGTAGAAGAGGAAGAGGGCGAAGAGGGTGATGAGACTACCGAGGGTGGCGGCAATTCTTAATCCGGTCATGACCTCGTAACTTTGGTAATATTCGTCGATGACTTTGGCTCTAGCTTCGGGACTGAGGTCGCGCATGCGAACGATGGAGGGTCGCTTGGCGAGCAAGTAGAATGGAACCTCCGTCGTGGTACTGACCCGGTTAGTGACGGATTCACCCAACGATGCCACCGAGAGTGGCGGTGCATCCTGATAAGACGGGGTGCTGGAAGTATGATGATTTTTGGCCCCTCCGTTTTTGGGGGCGGCGGGCGGTGAGGCATTGGCAATTCCATCGATTACGCTTCTTCTCGTTAAAGGGCGGTGACGGTTCATGATCCAAGCATCGCGCTCCTTTCGGCCACTAAGTCAAATAGAAATTCAAACACAGCGATCCATCATTTGGTATACATCCATAATTCTACAAGTACATAGCAATTCCATTAAAATATTGCCTATAAAACATTCTATTTGGCCCTCTACATCTTGTGAAATACTAACAGACTGTCCAATTACGTTCTAATGATTTCGTACGTCGCAGAACTTGAATATTTTGAAAAATGTTTATTCATTTTTCCATTTTAATTGGATCCTTTTGACCATGAGATTCTATTAGCGAAGAATCTATACTTCAGGCTTTCGGTCTAAAAGAGTATCACCTTTACATTAAATTGATTTTCAATATATGTACATGTGAGGCTCGAAGGAAATAGAGTGGAATGATATTGGCGGCGGGTTGGTACAGGGTTCAGTTCCGGACAAGCTTGCTCTATTTCAGCACAATGAATATAAATTCAATTAGGAACAAACAAACCTCACCATACTGCCCTTAAGATAAAACTTGTTTACCCACTTTAAGGTGGAATTTTTCAAACCTGTGATAATGTCAAATTTCCGTAAAGTCAACACACATAATTGGTACGCGGCTTATCAAAATTTTCCTGAAACGCGCAGTAATTACTCGTAAAGGATAGATACAGAAATAGAAACAAAAATGAGACAGACAGGGTCTTAGGAATTCTGCAGACCGAATAATTGGCTTAGAATCGAATCCGTTTACTTAATGATAAACACACAGGAAATACAGTATCACGTATACCCCAGGTATAAGGGTTATGTGTTTGGCTTACGCGTTGGTAAATGAACACTCTCATTAGCTAAAACAGTAAAACCTCTACGCCCCAGACTCGCCTTTTGTTTCAAATGACGGCATACCGAAATAAGAGGAAAATTGGGAGGATCCCAAGGCTTAGAATTAAGTCCAGAAGTTTAGACTTCTTATCCGAAGTTCTCAGATCTCGTAGTTCACGTGTTTGGGCTCATGGGATTCCGGCGTCTGGAAATTAGCGAAATCTATAATATCAGAAGTATATAATACAACTCTTCGAGATAAGTGTACTACAAAGCGGGGTAATTGTAACATGATTCTTCCCAATATCAGAACACTTGGAGCAAGGTTATACTAAACCGAATCACGTTCGCGATAAATAGTTCCTTCAACATTACTCTATTAGCGCTTAATTACTTGCCAAGGTGCTTGTGGATTTTTGTTCCACGTCTTCGTCTAGACGAGGTTTGCGGATTGATTGCTGAGGATTTAGTACCAAATAGTTGTAGAATTCACCCCAAGGGGATGCCCATCTGAAGTTTGATGAGCAGGAAAGCAAACAAAAAGGGTTAACCTGAGGGAATTGTTAAGATGTACAGAGTGTCATCCTTCTTCTATTATCCCCTACTGATAAAATGTAGTAAAATATTATTATAACTAGCGTTTAATCTACTTCAGTTTGGACGGCGTTTGGTAGCTAGTTGTTAAATCTAACCAAGCTACCTGGGAGTTTATATAAATAACATCCTAAACGATGTTTCGGATTACACGTACTTTTTAATTACCAGCTCGTGGAAAATTACCTTGCAGTGTTTTAATGAAGGAATTAGGCTCACTTGTTTCTAAGTAGTCGCCTTTACGAAAATGTTAAACAAGTCTTAACACGACTTTACCCAAAGCTAGTACTTACGAAACTATAATAAAGATCGAATTTTTATGTCTATTAATTTTTGAAAATTTATATCTCACTACTAAACCGTTGATGCTTAAGTCTCAATAATTTAAAATGAACAGTCATTTGTCGAAGCAGAATATTAGATTAGCTAAGCCTAACTCTTTCGTACTGGGAATGAGTATCATTTTGAATTTTCAAGGCGTGCCAATCTAGATCTTTTCTTATTCGAGGATAGTTGATATTTTGACCAAAGCGTAGGTACATACACTCCCTGCGGTTTGGATCTTGAAGAAGAAAAAAATAACCGCGGTATAGAGTTGAGTAATAAAAGTAAGAAAGAAGAAGATGTAGGATATAGGATGGAATATATATTAGCTACTTTCTTAAAGTGATCCCCTACTCTAATATACTTTCCGGTTCGACCATTCTGGTATATTAAATTAACCTTGAGCCTTGTTCGTATAACGCACGATATTCGCTCATTTCGCTCCGCTGCTCCCTTGCCAATTTAATTTATCTAAAAAAAATATACACAGTAGAAAGATACGCGCGGAGTATTTTAAAATTAATTTTAAATCCCTCTTGATGTCTTTTTTTCGGTTGAATAAACTATTCTTAATGATGGTGAATGTTTTCCAGGGACGTTTCAAGAATCCTCCTCAAACGTGTGAGGAATAATCAAAATAGGTGGCACAGTTCGTATCCTAATAGCTTTTTCGGTTAATTTTTCTCGCAACTTGTACCATACACTTTTTCCAGTACCAGAAGTATATAATACTTCTCTTCGAGAGAAGTGTACCACAAAGCGGGTACTCTTCCCAACATCGGAACATTTAGAGCAAGGTTACTAAACCGAATCACATACACGATAAATAGTTCCCTCATCATTACTCTATTAGCGTTTAAACATTTGGCAAGACGCGCTTGTGCATTTTTGTCCCACGTCAAGACGAGGTTTGTGGGATGACTTCTGGCGATTTAGTGCCAAACAATTATAGAATTCACCTTACGGTGCGATGCCCATTTGTAGTTTGATGAGCGGGAAAGCGAACTAAAAGGGTGAGCCTGGTAAGAATAACATTACATAACTAATGTATTAAGATAATACAGAGTGTCATCCTTCTTCTATTATCCCCTTCTGCCAGCACGTAACTTTCTAGGCTAGATAATATCAGAAAGGGAT
Organism: Phalangium opilio; assembly: GCF_054372755.1. NCBI lineage: Eukaryota > Metazoa > Arthropoda > Arachnida > Opiliones > Phalangiidae > Phalangium > Phalangium opilio. The sequence continues at coordinate 172,425 of NW_028324229.1, forward strand.
AATAATAAGAAGGATGACACTCTGTACCCTCTTAATACTTCAGTTATGTAACATGATACTACCAAGGCTCACCCTTTTTGTTTCTTCTCCTGATTATCAAACATCAGATGGGCATCGCACCGAGCTAGGGTGAATTCTAGAACTGTTTGGTATGTACTAAATTCGCAGCATCAACGCACAAACCTTTATTGTCTTGACGTGGGAAAAAACGCACAAGCGGACGCGCCTTGACAAATAGTTAGAAGAGAAGTGTTATATACTTCTGATAATATGTACAGTAAGGTTCTTGATTGAGGTTTTTAGTTTAGACTGTTTAGATATTTTCCCCGATTTCCACAGACAAGTTGATAAGAGAAGGGTCTCTCTAAACTGAGTCTGTTTAAAATGTAATAAGCTTAACGGATTAAAGTCTCTCTGTGTGTCGGAAATGCTCTTGATTGAGTATAGACGCGTGTCACCCAATACCTCCTTCCTTCGCTTCGTTAGAGAGGACTAAATGGTTCAGGAATTCTAATGAAGTCCGTCCTATTTCTCCCAACTAAACTCCCTGATCCTCTTAGTCTCTTTTCCCCGCTTTCAGTATGGACCTGCAACCAAACTGAAGCGGATTGTGTAAAGCCTTAGTGTATGGTTACATTTAAGCCTTGTATCTTGATTTATTCATTTTGTCTCTATATAGATAGTATTGATAGATTAAAATACCGAGCCGTACAGCATTTGATAACTTCTTAAAGGTGTTATTTAATTTCGTTTCGTTGCCCCACTTGCACGTGCTATTGAATTCGAAAGAGGGTTAGGGGGCTTTGACGTATTGCTTTTTTAAAGAAGATTGACATTTCTAGTTGAATATTTCATATTTTTCTCCTCCGGTAGAGGGTGAGGACAAGCTTTTATTGAATATAAAGTTCACCATTTTTATTCCTTTTTCCCCAAGAACTCCCAATACTGCATGGAATACAGAGTATTTCAACATTAAATAATAATGGGTTTTCCTATAGGCTTATATTTCGTTATTCAAATAAGTATAAAATGTCAAATAAATTAAAATATTTGTTTTTGAATTTTTGAAATTTCACCCGCTTTTTTTAATTGAAAGGAAAGGTCACGTGATAGGATACGTTCTCTTTCAGTTTCACGTGATTAAATCTGCCCAAATTAGGCGGGAAATTGACAGATATACTGTCACTTAAATGTTCAGATTCCTGTTTAATATCAATGTTTGGTTTTAGGTTAGAAAAATGAGGTACCGTCACACCATAAATTATTTATAAAACTCGGGTTTTTGGATCCTCGGAATAATTCGAAGAATATTTATTTTACTTTACTTTTTCTCTGTGCACAGAACCTGAAATTTTGGTTCGGTATGGTACTAGGCTTAAAATTTAAACAACGCCTTTAGTCCATAAATATCATTGATTTTTTGTTGTTGTTATTTTCCTTCCTTTCTTTTTATTTTCGTTTTCTTTGAGGTTGTTTGCCCGATATTCTTGAGACGTTGGGAGTATTTCACAGTTGAGGGTGTATGCATAATTCAAGAGCTACTCATACTCTAGAAAAGGGATGAATCTCATTTTTTCTTCTCTCTTCTCACTGTTTTTCTTAGCTTAAGTTTAAAATTCTACCCGCCACTCTTGGAGCGAACAGGCGGGTAAATTTAATCGTTTTACAAAGGGAAGGTGCGTTAGAACTAAGTTCTTAACTTCACGCAATGATACCCGGCTCTGTTAGGGTTAAGAACTAAGATCCATGAGCCACAACTTTGAGTTAATATATTTCTTTAAAAGAAACTAGACGAAAAAATAATATATATGTATTTTCCTCATTTCGTAGTTTGGTTATGAAAAATGCAAAGTATCATTTAAATTGGCAAATTAAACTGAAAGGTAGAGAACCGTAAAGAAGTAAATTAAATCCCAGTTATAACGTGATCATTCCTGTTTAATATATTTCTAGTTTTGGTTGAAGTATAAACAAGTGAGTCACTCTAATTAACTAAAATCTTTTTCCATCCTAAAAAACTTCCGAAATAGAAACTGAAACCGTTTTTCTCAATAACAAACAAACTTTTCTTAAATTTAGACCACATGGCCCTTAAAACCAAAGAGAGGTTAAGAATTCTTTTCCGCCGCGTTTAAGCAAATTAGTCCAACCTCTCTAAAATATATTTTCTTTTCTTATAATACAAGACAAGCCAAAGTCTCTTAGCGGAAAAAGTATTCTAGACTGAGATTGCAGCTTTAGTGAAACTTGGTGCAGTTCTCATCCGTATAGCCTTTCGGATGTTGTCATGGTTACGTGTGTACATACAACCGCTAAATATTTCGCTTACCGATTTTCTCTGTAGCAACTAGCCCGATTTTTTTTAACTCCATCCTTCAGTTAAATCCATCTCTCTCCTCTTGAGCCTCCGAGAGATGTGTAGACTGATGTAGAAAGCTCTCTCTCCACTCTCTCTCTCTTCTCAGGCAAGTTATTTTTTCTATCAAGACTTACGAATAGGTTAAAGGTGGATCGACATTTTAAAAGGTTTTTTCTTCGTCTTCCTGTCCTTTTTCTAGCTCAGACTATGTAAGTTCCGAAATTTCGTTATCCTACCTCTAACGAATTCTTGTATTTTTTTAACTTAAGAAATTTTTCTTCTCATCGTTTAAAAGGATCTAAAGAAACTCTTATATGCATTTTAATAAATTTTAGCTATCGGCGATGTATTTTTCAATATTGATTTTTAAATGAGCGGTCTTTTTTTTAAATTAAAATTTATTTTTCATTTTTAAAATGAAGAATGATTTTATTGTTTTAATATATTACTATCTGTTACCCGCAGCGTCGCTCGCGTGTAATAAGAATTTCCATCAAAATGATATAAAGAATGGGTAGATTTTACTGATGACTAATATTTTTGTATCACCCTAGGAGCGAAGGCTCTCGGCGTTGCCCGTCAGCCCGTCGGGACATTTTTTATTACTTTTCATGCGTACTCCATTCCATAAAGAAGGGTTTTTAAATTTCTGGTTGCCATTTAAAAAGATGGCAACAAGTCGAACCCAAAAGACCATTTAGCCCGTCCATAGGTTAAAGGAAACCAGTGTAGTAAATATTTGTGAAATGGGTTACTTGAAACGCGCGGAGTTTGTTGCATAGAGAAGATTTTTTTACATTTCTGGGCGCCATTTTTTGAGATGGCGGCGGATTGGAAAAATCATTCTTCGTACGCGCCTAGTACTTATGAGTAACGTTCCTGCAAATTTTCAGCCTTCTAGGGCAAGCGGTTTGGGCTGGGCGTTGATTATCAGTCAGTCAGGACTTTGATTTATATAGACTCTTTGAATTTTTCTTTTTCAAAAGATTAATCTACAATTAAAACCCAAGGCTTAGAAATCTTGAATATATAGCTCAATTATCGTGAGACAGTTCCTTAAATAAAGCTCTTTTAATAACAGGATATTTTCCTTATTAAAAGTAGCGATGGGTGGAGTGAACTTCATACATAATTAAAGGAGTCGCTTCGTGGTATCGCGGGCTATACTCGAAAAAGTCTTCATTATAACAAATCTCTCCAAGATCCCTAAAGTTCGATATTTACAAGTACATTTAGCATATATAGACACAAGAAGTTTGCTTGAAAAGACATGTAGTTCCCTCGGTTCCCGAGCCACGCACGCTTAGCGCTATTTCAGACGTAAATTAACTAAAAGTTATCATTAAACTTTTGGAAAATACACCGCTCCAATAATGGGGGTAGGAAAACTGTAGCAGTTGACAAAGACTAAATACTTTTTATTCTGAACTATAGAAAACCACACCAGAAACGGCAAGAGATATATTTTCATATAGAGCCATTTCAATTCGCGGGGAAAGTATAGTTTTTGGGCCGGGATTTCACTTGTTCTCGCCCAGGCGCCATTTTTAACATCGTGTTCTTCCACGACTCTCACGGGGGAGGGTGAAAATGGGCACTGTTTATTGGAGTAAACCCGTAAAGTTTCCCCCTTCAACTGAAATAGGTCTATACGTTATTTATTTGTTAACTGCTGACGTTGGGAAATAGTGAGTGAGTAGCCCTTACGCTAATGAGTCGCAATTTAGGCTTAATAACTTCGGGGCTTAATATACTTTAGATTAAAGTTGGAAAACCCAAGGGGCACCCAAGAATCAGATGCGGGACAGGCTGCAGTACGCATTCGTATCGAGCGTCTTAACCTTTCACGAAATCCAAAAGAGACGTTGAGAGGTTTTTGGAGTGTCGCTTTCTTCTTGTCTCGAGTCTTCGGGGTAGAGTTACTGGGGCGAGCCAGTGCAGAAAGGCGTGTGTGTGTGGATGGATAGGAGGGCGGGACAGTTCGGGGGTAGGGGCGCGTGGAGTAGTGTAGCAATTAAGGCAAGAACTCTGATCTGGCGCATCCGTTTGTATTCTAACGTTAAACTCCGCTATTCCCATTCGAGTCTACGAATTGGGAAGAAGCTGCACGGCGGTGGTTGAATAGTATCGGGGAGATGGTGAGGTGGCTCTGATAAAGGACAGGTGCCGCCGAGCCTTTCCCCAATGTGTGCGAGAGAAGTGAAAATCGATGGCGGCAAAATTCCAAGCAAGAACTTCCTACCATTCTCTGGCAGAACCGAGTGCTAGAATGTTGTAGTTATTCGGAGAAAACGCCGTGTACTTCTTTCTTTTTTTGAATTATATCTTCTCACCCACGTTTGCTGTTGCGGTTTTCTTGGCAAACCAGGAAAATGTAACTCTTTTCTATCTTAAATAAAGGATGTATGTTCTGTTGCTACAATGCTAAGGTTTTAGTGACAAATTATCTTTTAGTTAATGAGTACTTTATCGTTAAGGTCATTTAAATGTTTTGGGTTTTTAAACCTTTTTTCATCGTGTTGAAATGAAGCGGGGTGAGATAAGTACAGTACCTGGGTTTTCTAGGCCGAATGCCCGATACCGCGTAACTAAAAGAACTGTTTCCCATTTTTTATTGGCTCCTGGATAGGTAGGTAGTTGCGGTTGTTTCGAGTAGAAGGGCGCCGGATTTTTAGGGGTTTTTATATTTATCTTTTCCTTTTTTTCCTTCTCGGTGGCGAGCTGGGATGAAAGTAGGTCAGCCGAGGGTTTTTTGGAACTTTGGATGTTGTCGAATTAATTTCTCTTGACGCTCTAGTAGCAGACGCTTATGTTTTCGCGTTAAATTACCCAAGGGTCTTGCCTTCCGCCTTCCGGAGTGTAAATATATACTTCCTTCTCTCCATCTGTTTTATACGCACGCCGCACTCGAGGCTTAGCGTAAAAGGTTTTTCAAATTAAATTAATATTAATTATTTTTACAGAAAACCCCCTCTGACTTAACTGGGTTAAAAGTTTAAAATAATGGCATGGAATGCAATCTGAGATTTATAAGCTTAAATTGTTCCATAGTTCAAAGAGAAGCTATAAAATTCTTCACGTATAACCTTTTGACCCCCCACTGTCTGTATTGACCCTTCAATGATTTTCCCCTGTCTCGTAATTCTTCCTTCTCGTATTTGAGCTCCCAAAAATCTCGTGAAAAGGGGGATGGATAAAAAAGAAGCTCAAGATGAGCAAAGGATGGAAATAGGAAGGTATAGGGATGGGATGGGAAATGAGAGAAGCGGGGACATTGGGATGAAAAGAAAGATTGCTCGGCGGGATCCAACAGGTTCTCCAATCTCTTCCCTTCTCTTCTTTCTTATATATTTCTTTATATCTTTCTCGGCTGCTGGTGCCGTTCACACTACTTACGAGATATCTCTCGGATTTACCTTTCTAAAAGTAAAAATCCAGGTATACGCGAACCTACTTTACTACCCTTTCGAAATTGATACCCATCGTGCGTGCGTCGAGAGTTGGGAGAAGCGTCAGAAAAAGACGAAAGAAAAGAAAAACGACTCGAATTTCGATTTTCTCGCCCGGATTTAGGGCTAATGCGGAAGATACAACAAAATATATTATTTCGGTTTTACCCTAGCGTGAATTTGCCTATTTATGTCAACGAGGTACGCCTATTATTTAAGTGTTTTGAAACTTTCAAAGCAGAAAGTGTAAAAATAGCATATTGTTCGTCTCGAGATAAAGTATATAATATCATAAGTTAATAATGTATGTTCCATAAGTATGACGACACCTCCTATACTTCGTAATGCTACTAAGAGACTTACAACTCGAGCTAGTTCGAGAACGACGCGAGAATTGACTACACTTGCTTTTGCAGCTATAGTTCATCTTCCTATTTAGTCTGTACTAAGCCTTTGACAGCGCCCAGTCACCAGGCGTCGTTTTACCTATGATAAGCTCTCAGTAACCAGTGACACACTTATGGAACAACTTATGATAATATACCTAGTTTAAAAGCTTCTTTTAATTAAATGCTAATAAAAATCAATCGATGGTACGTATACTACTTTTAAAATGTCAAATTTCTTTCAGTATGAAATCTATTTATACATTTAACCAAATTAGCTCTGCTCCGGATTTAATTCGCCACTCCTTAATTTAATTGACATCTAATTAAATATTCTTAATTAGTTTTGGTCTCTTTACTCTTTTTAGAAAGGGATGAACCCATCACATTTTGGTCTCTAGGTTATGTAAGGTTTCCATTCAAAGATTAGCTAAAGTCATTAGCAAGGCTGCCAGCTTATTAAAATCGATTTTTCTCGGGCTTCCTTTTTAAAAATATTTAAGGAATTTTTCTTTCGGGTTTTAAATTGATTTTTCTGGGTTACCGCAAAGTCGCAACCGAGCCGAGTATTTTGATACACGTGACGTTACAACCGTCAAAGCAAACTTCCGGTACGATTCGGGGGTGTTTGTTAAAGTTCTTATTTCATTTAATTATTACAAGATAACTTCTACATCGAATGACACACGTATGTTTAATATTATTTTTTTTTCAACTCAAATAACAGGGGATTAGTGTTTAAGTTTATCTTTAGAACCATTTTTACGGGTACGTATTTGTCTCAAAGCTTTGGTAAGTCAGTCTTTTACTTAGCTCTTCAACTCACGTACCAACAAATCCACCAGAGATTTCTAAAGGACAAAAATTTCACTGGACTCAGCTGCTTTTTTTATATAGAATTAAAGTCTTTACTTCCTCAAGAAACCGCTAAGAATTTAGTTCTATCACTAGAAATATATTAATTCGAAGTAATTTTATAACAGTACAATACAGTTTGCAAATACCCTTTATTCGCTTGGAACGGTACTGGATGATTCAGTGTAATAAGGGAGAGGTTTTAATAGCTTCGTGTTTACTTATTTCCGCTATCACTACCCCCAATACTTTTGAGGTTTTAGGTATGGTTTCCGATCGTGCTAGAGCCTTCTGGATATAGTCTGCACACCTTTCGGTTTTCCGCTCGCGTAATTCTTATTAAATTTCCAAGACAGTTTCTTGGACAATAAAGACAGCAATGAGTTGACATTTAAAGCCCGAATATTTCCGGCCATTTTTTTTATCCACATCTGTCACTTCAGTAGGATTGTACGCGACATCCTTATTGGAAACTTTTCGGGACAGTGTTGTTTGTTTCAAAACATGCAGACTCTAGTTTGAATTTATTTCATATTCATATATATATTTAAATATTTAAAAAAACTGATCTATATGGACTTCTCTAGTCTAGTATCTGGTTATAATTTTTTCTTACGGGTCCCTGAGGTTAGCAGACCGGACCGAATGGCGCGTGGTTTGTAGGTCTGCCGGCGTCATTCGTCTATTTTTGGGGCCGTGGCATCGATTCGCCGAGCGCGGTGTCGTTGCGGCCTTAAGAATAAAGATGGGTTTAGGTTTGGCCAAAGGACCCGGCGACGTTACGATGACACGGCTTCTGTCTTTACTCTTTTGATAAACCAAGAGATACCCGCCAGCTATACCTCTTAGCTCTCCATCATCTTACTTTCGGGTCCCCCCCTTTAGCTAGGTTTCGCTCGCCATGCATGTCCCTTAAGGTTAGAAGGATCCAACGCTCATTATTTTTGACAGTTTAAAGTTAAAATGCAACTCTCTTCGAAACCACCTTGGGCACCGATAGATATATACGAGTTGATCTCTTATTATGGGTGGCTTGGGGTTACGTCATAAATAATGTCTACACTCTTTTAGTTTCAATGGCTTTGCTCGCACAGATATAAGAGTACATATCCCATTATGCCGCAGAAGCTTTTAGAGCGTACAATAGTTATACAACCATGCACAGATAGAAAAGTTACGGATGTAGATGCACTCCTTCCTGATTGAGTGAGGCAGACCTCCTTAATAGAGTAGGCAAGTTTTTATCGAATAATGACCCAAGGCAAGCCTGGATACGTTTATTCAATTCCCCGTATCCATAACAAAGTAGACTTAGTCTATTAATAGCGTTAGATTTTGCCTTAACCTATAGCCGGCGAGATCAAAGTTTCTTACGTAAAAGATCAATATTGATATAGAGGATAGAATTTCTCACTGACCGACTAATAGCCTTCTTTACCGTTTACAGCCAAGTACTGGAAAGAAACAGTAGCGGTGCTGGATACGAAAAATAAAAATGAGTCTTCAGAGATTGTCCGCTAAGCCTTGGCTATAGGTACGAGAGGAAGAAAGAATGTCCAAATCGTTTGACGAGAGTGTGTATACCCATTCAGGAATGGGTTTCGATAACAAGAGAACCCGTCGTAAGCGAGAAAAAGCCTCTACGACCTATCAATTCCTCTCTTTCAGAACGACAAATGGTCACTTAACAATATTTCATGATATTAATGGCCCAAAGACGTATTATACCCTCTATCTCATGAAAATGGAGGTACTAAACTCACCTTAACGTAATACTTTGGTCGTCGTAACCGTTACGATTAAGTTATAATAATATTTGTACCATTTTATTATGGATACTTTAGTCTGTGTAACGACCGGATTGTGTTCGACCAGTTAGTTGTAAAGAGAAATATATTAATTTTTTATCATTAAAGGAAATAATTATTAATATTTAATTGGTTCTTAATTTTGTTGGGTTTTAGTTATCCGACCAATTAAATTTTACGGAAGGAAGTGTATATATACACAAATATAAAAATCTGATTAAATTAATCCAAAGTTATCAACTTCAAGCTTTTTTCCTTATAGGGGCAACGTGGCAAGTTTAATGCTCTCATTTCTAAGTAGCTTGCCTAATCACACACACAAAAAAAGCCAAAACTCTGATTTCTTTCGTACTTATTACTTGCGCACCTTTCACAAAAGAGAAATGTTTTAAGTCTTAATGTAATTAGGACAGTAATTATCCTCCTCTCCGAACTCGTAAGAATTTTAGCTCCAGAGCTCGGCTCACTCACTGTCTTCTACATTACGAAGGCAAACCTTTTTTTTTGGTTCGTGGAAAAATAGTAGATTTCTTTCTTTGCAATAAGACGCTTGCAACGGTAGAAACTTCCAAGGGTTATTCATAATTCAAAGGATTTTAGATGGAGAGACGCTCGGGATAGGGGATTAGTTCTGCCATGAAGGAAGGAAGTCCGTTTCAACGTTAAAGTGCAATAAAAGGAATACGTTTACTACACTTATCTGAGTGAATTTATAATGAAATTAATCTGAACTCGCTGGGTTTAATTCTATTGTACGTTAAGGCATATTTTTAAAAGTACAGCACTCCCACTTTATTTTATAACAGTAATTTGTAATATTTAACCCTGCCAAGGCTTAAGAATTAAAGTATAGAAGCATTGTTGTTACAGTTGTAAGTACTGCACTTTCTCCGCAATAAAGAACCTTGTATTTTGTATATATCTCTTTAGAGCCCTTTAGTCAGTCCCTTTGGAGTCTAGATAGGTGTATAGTCTTTCCTTTTCTTAGATGCCCACCGCTGCATCCCAAAATAGCAACTCTCGAATCGTTCCCCGAGTTGCCCCTGCAGTATACTACTCCCAGATACGTCTTAACATATAGGAATCCTACGAATAATGGAATAAGGCTTTTATTATAAGAGAAATTAAGGTTATATCTGAATCGAAAGATCGCCACTACAGTTATACCGCATAATTTTAAAGGTCATAAGGTATTTGGGGGGAATTCCTTAAGTAGGAAGTGCTGTGTTACGAATTAACAACCAAAACCGCCAAGACTATTATAAAGTGACGTAGGAATTTACTCTGTACTTATTTAAATTTTGTGATTGGTGCGTAACTCGTTTGGGAAGTACGCTCTCCTTGGAGGAAAGAGATGGAGGAGAAATCTCCATACCTATTCCCACAAGTTTCTAAGATAAGTTACATAAGTATGACTATAATTATACTTCGTAATGCTAGAGACTTACAGCTAGTTCGAGAACGACAAGCGAGAATTGCAGACTACACTCGGTTAACTTAAATCTTCCTATTTAGTCTCTACTAAGCCTTATAGCGCGAGGTACTCTGGGAAACTTTCATTGCCACACATGGCCCACCATCATTGCTACTCCATCTTACTTATGTCCTTCGAGCGCTCTCTATATAGAGTATGTTTGAAATACAGGGAGAATGGAAATGAGACGTGAACGGTGCGACGACGATACCTGAAGGCTTAGATTAAGGCAGCCGTCAGGCAAAATTAGGGGTTCGCCTAGTTTCTGATCTTAATTAAAGCTTTCCCATATCGAACTGTCGACATTCCCGCCCGGGCCTGTCATCGGGATAACCCCGGGAAAATGATTCGCTTCTATTTATCCAAATATACATATAAACAAATATTGTTAATTTGCTATCCGCGCAATTTCAATATTTTGAGTAATTTATTAAACGCGTAATTACATCGGCGTAATTACTTGGACATCAACGGATAAACTCGAACTGTTGAACCCTAAAGATGAAACACGTGTTAGGAAAGTTTCACGCGCGCCATTTTGGAAAATGGCGTAACCCAAAACTTTCCCAAAGAATATCGCGTAAAATTTGCGGGCTTCCCTTCCTTAATCGCGAAACTTGATCGAGAAATCTTATTAACTCTATTTCTTGACCTCTGTAATCTTTAATCGAGAGCTATACTATATAAGAGAGATTCATTTCGGCCTACAGGTTTATGGCAGTAGCGTAGTAGTGGTAGTAGTAGAGTCGTGCGGGATTGAAAGGATTTTATTGCATCGCGTTGCATTGATAAGGCTTCGGTCCGACTGAATAGATCGGTTCTGAGCGAGAGAGAGAAAGAGAGAGAGAGTGGGGTCCCGTCTTGATTATATTTGTGGGTGGTGGGAGATAAACGGCCTTATTGATTGCGACCTAGAGATATGAAGGCTGCTGGAGTAGGACGTGGTTCTCGATCGTTTGGCTTCTTACAAACAGTCACAAGCGATTATCACGCCTATTTTTACATATAGAATCGCCCGTGATGACGCTAGGCCTATTTTTGGAATTTCTAAAAGTCTTTTCAGGAACGCGATTTTAAGTGGTTTATTTACATCGAAAGGATTGGACAGAAATATGGCCTAAGGACTTCCTGAACTTCCTTTAAAATGATTACGCTTGTTTTTCTCCTCGAGGTCTTTGTCGTAGTCTCACACAGTACCGAGGAATTGTTTGTTACATGTTTTTTGTAGCATTCAAATATTATGTAAAGAGTTGGATTTACCACTAAATGGTTTTAAATGGTTAATCATTTTCTACCCTGCTATGCTATTAGACACGATGAACTAATTTCTTCACGTGTTTATGACATCTTTCGTACAGTCAAGACTAACGTATCAAGTTTGGTTTGAATTATTTAGGCTTATTTACATTTTCTCAGATGGAGGTCTATGTTTACTATACGTAATTTCCAGACTAGGAAGGTTCATACTTTTTACACAAGGAGATACATCCTCTAGACGAACTTAATTCTTGACGCGTTTATGACTTCTTTGAGCACTGCAGTTAAGACTAACGTATCAAGTTTGGATTGAATTATTTAGCCTTGTTTACATTTTCTCAGATGGAGGTCTATTTTTAATTATACGTAGTTTTGAGACTAAGATGGTATATACTATTTACACAAGAAGGTCAAAAGTGCTGAGTACTCTGAATGATATGAATCCTCCTAGCCTGAAAAATATGTACAATAAAAAATGATACAAACTATAAAATTGTCTAGAAAAAAAAACTAAAACCATTCCAATTTGGGGTAATAATCCTTTAAACAACCAAAAAGGTAATCAATAGTGACATTCCAATCAAAAGCTGGGATTCTTTCGCGTTCGAAACCAAAATTTTCATCGTCAAAAATGTAAGCGCGAGGGAGAAAAGTTCAAATAATAAAATCCCCTCTCGAATATCTCCCTCGAGAGAGCTTCGCGTTGAAATCAATTCTAGAAAAGGAATCATACCTATATCCTATTGAAAACCGTCGAAAAGCTATTTTTACAAGTGTATAGGAGAGAACCAATTGAAAATATGGATGAGATATAATGGTTTTGATTTAAAACTAGATATTTCCTGTGTAGACCTAGTATATTTAAAACAAATTTATGATTAATAGAGCCTTTCAAATGACTAATTACTGTTTATGGTTTAATTAAGTTATGCTCCTCCCTTATTATAGTTTCAAAAACTTCCATCTAACTTGAACATTAATTATGATTATTACGGAATGGAAATGTACGGGAATAAACAGCTTAATTTGTTCGTATCATTTGAGTGTTTTAGGGATGACCCCTTAATTAAATTAGAAGTCACTGTCTTTCAGTTTCTTAATTAAATTTAAGGGGTCATCCCTAAAATACTAATCCAATCTTATCTTGAAAACAGTGGCATTTGCGAATCAAAATCCCCTTAATATATAAAAGTTTGAATAATTAATTTCTTACTTTTATCGGATATCCTCATAGTAACGTTTGAATCTTAATCATGGCACTGGTATCATGACGTCTGAAGGAATATGTATCACAATAGTTCTCGTAAACCTTTCAATATAAATCCCAAATCGAAATCGGAGCGACGAATATTTGATTTAATCTCGTAACTTTCGTCCCTTTTAGGAAAGGGCGGAAGGAAGAGGAGGAAGTATCGGTATTGGGCATTAGAGGCCGCGGCTCCTTTCAATGGAGGCTTGATTGGAAATTCATCAAACACTGATCGCGCGCGCGAGAGCTGAAAACACCGCGCGACTATAGCGCGAGGAACCTGATCTCGGCAGTTGGTTAAACTGAAACGAGACTCTCAAACCGTGCACGCGCTTTCTCTTTCCTACTCACGCGCCACCAACGCGCGCTTTCGGATCTTACAGCCTCTCTAGTCACTTGGCCGACTAGCCCAAGCCACTGGTCGCGGTTCAGAGAAAATTAAGAGGTTGGAACTTGCACTTTATCCAGTAACCATAAGCGTCATACCAGAAGTATGTATGAGAGAAGTGTGACACAAAGAGGGGTAATTGTAACAGGATTCTTCCCAACATCATTTTACATTTGGAGTGCTCAAGGTTACTAAATAGAATCACATACGCGATAAATACTCAAATACAAATCATTACTCAATTAGCACTTAACAATTTGCCATGGCGCATGTATGCTGCGCTTGTGGATTTTTGTCCCACGTTAAGACAATCAAGATTTGTGAGTTGGTTGCTGAGGATTTAGTACCAAACAGTTATAGAATTCACCCAAGTACGATGCGATGCCCATCTGAAAATTGATGAACAGGAGAGCAAACAAAAAGGGTGGGCCTGGGAATAATCATGTCACATAACCCAAGTATTAAGAGGAATAGAGGATACAGAGTGTCATCCTTTCTCTATTATCCCCTTCTGGTTATACTGATTTAAAATGAAGTACGGTTTCAACTTGCAAAACGCGACTAATTCTCTCAATTACCGTTTAATTTCCAAAATTAAATACGGTCTCAAATTGTAAAATGCGACTACCATTCGGTTTAAAATTCCACAATCTAATAGAGGCATCTTTTTAATAAAAAAATGGATTTTTTGGTATTAAACAGTGTTTTTTTAATAAAACTTGTCTATATTTTTTAAAAGTAAATTTTTTACAATTCATCTCCGGTTGCCTCTGTAATCAAAGGGAAGGTAACTGTTCTCCGTACAACCACCCCATTTACTTTCAATCAACCTTATCTATCGGAAGTTGAGGTTTTATCCTAACTTCGCAGTCATTTCGGCAACCAAACCGGGCGTGTTCCGTTGGTCCATTTCTCTCCCCTTAAAATAGTCCACCCACTAACCACCCTGCAGTATCTACAAGTGGTTTTTACCATTTTCATCTCATTTTACAGAGGTAGATGGTATAAACGAAACACAAGGGAGAGAGAGAGAGAAAGAGAGAGAGGTCTCGTTCGTATCGTCTCCTACGTAATGCCTATCTGATATTGATGGAAATGTTTCAAAATTCCGAGAAAGCATTTGACCCTTTTAGGAAGTGATTTTCTTGGCTAAAGTCTTTGATACAGGGATATCATTCCTAGTGTTATTTATTCATTCTAAATACTCCAAGATATTTCGGGAATATTTTAATAAATCAGATAATTTTCCTTAAATGTACCTTCCTCAGCATCGGGAGAGATATCTTATATTTTCGTTCGAGTTTTCCCGAATAATTATTCAAATTAATCCCATCCGGGGATTTTCTCCTCTAATTTTAAGTTACGCGAACGATGACCTCATTAAACTTGGGAGAAATCTTCGTCTTTAAGTAACTACAGAAGAGGATAATGGAAGAAGGATGACACTCTGTATCCTCTTAATACTTTAGTTATGTAACACGATTCTTTCCATGCGAGGGAGCCCATTTTGTTTGCTCTCCTGCTCATCAAACTGAATTCAGATGGGCATCGCACCGTGCTTGGGTGAATTCTATAACTGTTTGGTATATACTAAATCCTCAGCAATCAACCTGCAAACCTCGATGGTCTTGACGTGGGACAAAAATCCACCAGCGCATGCGCCTTAGCAAATAGTTAAGCGCTAGAGTAATGATTAGGGAACTATTTATCGCTCCAAATGTGATTCGGTTTAGTAAGCTTGAGCACTCCAAAGGTTCTGATGTTGGTAAGAATCATGTTACACTTTTCCCCGAAGAGAAGTAATATATACTTCTGGTAACTAGTACTCTAGAATGACCTAGGTTCCTTAAATCCTCATCGTGGACGAATTTGAAATAAGCTCATTTCATTTTATAATCCATGTTCTCCTACCTGTGGTCCAAATATGGTGTGTTTTAGTTTAGGGTCACGTGGACTAGTTACTTGGTAACTTAATTTCGCTACGTAAGGTTTAAAATGGTAACGAGAAATGCCAGAATTATTTGGAAGGTATTTTCAATTTTACAGCAAGCTTTTTTCCTGGATTCCGTTTGTAGGGTTTGATGGCGACCATAAATTATTTCAAATCTCTGTTTTTTATCAGGATAGGACCTGGAGTTGAGAATTTCTAGGAAGATAGTGGCGCCATTGTAAGCGGAAGTGCAACTGAATTGGGACAATTGTTCTAAAGGGAAGAAGTGGAGCTAATATATATTTAAGTAATTTACAGACCCAGTGTTATAAAATTCACACGGCGTTGTCTCGATTTATTATTAAATTCATCTCAATTTATAATACCAGCTGGCGATATCCAGGAAATTTTATAATTACTACTACCGTTGCCATAGCAACTCTAATTTTAACAGCTCGGTAAGGTGTTTCCTTCCAGAGACAGTATTCCGACGTTTCGCTATTTAAACCAAAACACATAGGACTCCCCTCTCAGGCTAGGAAACGCGTTTAGTTTATACTGGATTTGAACCCCCCATTCATTTATATACACAATTCTCACCGCCTTCCTAAAATTTAACGATTTTCGGAGGCATTAAAAAGTTTCCTTGTTTGATAAACATTCATTTTCTCTATTTTTACTGCCAATCTTTCCCGAGTTTTAACTTAGATTCGTTGAGTTTATTTTAACTGAAAATATAAACTTTTCCAGAATTTGGTTGTATAGTTAAAAATATTTTAATTTAACCTTATGAGGAATATTGGGTTTTATCAGGGGTTGATTTAATTTTAGAAGTAGGAATGGAGAATGGTTAGTATTTGCTTCAGTCCGACTCATAGCCCAGTAAAGAGCCCCTCCCTCCTACAAGTAACGAAAAGTTTAAATTATCTTATTGGCTCACTTAAACTACGCTTTGATGACGTTGCTGACAGGGACGGCGAAAAATACTTAATTCCATTTTACCCCTGTCGCTATGACCCGCCTCTTCTTTCATACCCCCCCCCCCCGGTCCAGGGGAAGGGGGTCCGGGACTTTGACGCGCGTCCACATTACTCTGTTCTCCATTCCTACTTCTAAAATTAAATCTATCCCTGGTTTTATATAGATTAATTTTGTTATGGGGGTGTAAATATTGATTAATTTAAATTGTTTTAATAGTACGTCATACGTTTATTATGCCAAATAATATAGGTTAAAATATATTTAATAATAATTTCATTTAATTGAAATAAATTATTTTATACTATCTAGTGATTAAATTTGAAAGTTTGCAAAGATATATGGAGAATGTCAGTGAAATTGATTTGGTCCGTCGTCCGATTATTTTAGAAATATTGATCTTGTTTGTTTCGATAATTATGTCTATTGATAATTGTTCTTAAAAATCTGACTGATTTCAATTAATTTTAAATGCAAATACAAAGTAATTGGGTCGTATTAAAGGAAAAAAAAGTAGAAGGCAGTACCAACTATCAAGATCGATGCCATCTAATAACCCGATCGAAACTCGTTTATTTTTCGTTGTAGATTATGTTATTTATTATATTTATCTCACCATTAAATGTCTTTAAGTATTTATAATAATCTAGTATAACTTTAAATCTATGGGTGCTGTACAACTAGGATGATTTGAATAAGTTTCTAGCTTAAAGATGGCGTGATGTTACAAAACCAAATCCATAAAGCCCATTAGAGGGCGAAACCTTGAAGGAGAGAGGGATGGAGTGGTAATCCATTTCCCATAACGTTGCCTCTGTACCCCCACCTGCGGAACGGCACCGAAGTCCTCCCTGTATCCTCAGCGTTTAGGTATGGTCGTACAGGACGAAAATCGTATAGGACGCCCCTGTATCTTAAAAATAGAAGCTAGGTCTCATACAAATACAATGACGCTATGCGGCAGCACTTAGCAAACGCCTATCTAAAAGGGTAGGGGCGTGCGCAAGGAACATTGGGAGAGTTTCAGTGCCGCATCATCATTACTTACCTCATTTCCCCCTGGTGAAATATACAGACATTTTTATAAGTAACGAAGGTTTTTACTTTTCTGGTCGCCATTTTGTAAGATGGCTGCGAATTGAAAAAATATTTCTTGGTGAGTACCTATACTACTTGAGAGAAACGTTCCAAAATCATTTCAGCTTCTTAGTTACAAGTTTGGGCTGTGCGTTGATTATCAGTCTGTTTGTCTGTCAAGACTGTTCTTTTATAGATTTGAATTTGACTTTTCTTTTCTAGTCTATTCCAAAATAGCCTATTTTTAAACAGAATTCTGAAGCTTGAATTTTGTTCCTTAGCTTAAGTATAAAGTTACAGTTTTGTTTTCATACTGTTTAGTTATTTCTTAATTTAACTAAGTATTTGGAGATTAAAGAATAATAGAAAATCAAATTATTTTTCTTCCATTAAGTTCTAGTTGATTTCGCTGACTTTTCCATTAAGATTTTAGAAGACGCTTCGGGCTTATAATTTTATTATATGTACCCTATATCATATTATTCTAATGTAGTTTAGTATTTTTCTTACATTCACGATTCTCTTTTGTTTGCCTTTGGCTTCTAATCCAAAATTGACACTATTCATTTGTTCATCCTGGTCGGATACCTCACTTCAAACCATGTTAGTTTGCGTGTGAAGCCCTACTTCAGGCGTTTTATGGAAGCTAACCCTCACCCACAGGTTATTCTATACTAATGGGGAACTAAAGTTAAAGACGTATAATAAGAAGAAAGGGTGGCCGAAGTTATCAAATGACCTAAAAATTTATATTTAGACTGTTTAATTCAATACTTTTAAAAGCAAGATGGATTTTCACGGAGAACCGGTTTTCAATTCATATTTATTAATTAATCCTGTTGGATTAATAGTTTTCGCTTTTGTATCACGACATAATAAGACCTTAATTGCGTGAACACGTAAGACAATCTCATTTGCAGGAGCATAACGAATTAATCGCGTTAAGGCTGCCACTGAAACGAACTCCGCCCGCCTTTCGTCTACATTTAGGCAGTGAGCACGTATCAGGAGGAGACTTGGAGATACCAGCTTTCCGTCAGCCACTTTCCCCCTTTTAGAACCGGTATCAGAGATCCGCACACGCGCAGTCGCCGTAACAGAGAGGAAAATATTCAGAGAGGCCAGTATTCTTTACGGATCACGTGACGTCTGGCGCAAGAGAGATATCGGGCTGTAGTTACCTTACACCTTCCCTCATTGATTCTCCTTCTTATACGTGCTCACTGATTTAGCTCGGACAAAACCCAACAATTTGTTGTTGCTAACTGCTAGCCGTGCCTTATCTCTTTTCCGCACTTTCTATTCTGGACCCGCGGCTTCTAATCTTAATGACAAAGCCATGTCCCAGCGGTTCTTTTTAACGAAGGTCCCTTTGCGTTTTCCTGTACCAACTTTTCATCAGCTAACTTCCATAACCTCAGTCAAAATCAATGATGTCGTTATACATACCATGCTCAATTTCAAAGGTTCCATATTTCCTTAGAAAAGCTTTAACTGTAAATGGGTATTTTTCTTGGAAATAACAGATTTTATTAATATTTAAAATTTCCGGAAAATATTCTCGTGTATAATTTAAATTTTAAAGAAGTGTTATATTTTTTTTGTTGAAAGTGGTTGCAAATTTCAAGGTTTCGAGTAAAGGTTTAATTAAAAATTCGTTTGTTGGAATATTTTTTACCTTTTTGAGGGAAATTTCCGCTGAAATTAAAAAAAAATTAATTTTGTAATGTTAAGCCTTTGTCTAGAAGTCCATAATGTGAAGTATTAAAATTAACTTTCCGTCGTTTGTCCCACATTATAAAATGCGCTTAATTGGTTCAATTTCTAATACAGCTGTACACCGTACGTAGTCGTAGGTCCTATGCAACTTTATTTAATGATGTGCAAAATATTTTCTCTTAATTTAGTAGAAATTTCATCAGCAACCTACGCTCTCGTTTCTGTTTTTCTAATAATAATAATAACGATGGGATTAAGAAGTTGGCTAATGATCGTGTGTAACCAACCAAATCAAACCAAGCTAAGTTTTCCAGTTAATAACTCGCCTTTATAAATGAAGTCGACTAAATCGCCTTAGGATTATTTTTAATTGCTTCGTTCCCATTAATTTTTATTAATTTTTAATTTAGCGTGACTGTATGAATGAGTTTTGATAATAAGTCTTATATAAATGAGCACTTTTATGCCATCTCGATAAGGGATTAAGTCTATTTTTAGAATTATTTTCGCCAAGACCATCAATGGTATTCTATAAAATTTTCCCATTAAAAAATGGAAGATTTATCTAAAGCTTTTCTTAGAACTGTAACATCAAAAACAAATAAAATTAACTGAAAGTTAGGCGCTTTTGTGTTTGACGTTTACGACGAAAAGTCTCTGGATTCTTTGGTATATTAATCAGCGCTCTACTTTAATAATATGTTATCTATTCCGCTTGATCTCCGACGAAAACAGTGAAATGCCAAGACCAGGAATACTTATATTTCTACTACTTTAGTCTTAAGAGACCTTAGACCCCATGTGATTGAATATAAGGGGAAGGGCTTAAAACGTTGTTAAACGGCCCGATCCTTTCATTGGCTATTCAAGCTAGGTTTATTCATTCACACCCGCTTATATTCGGATTCGGCGCGGATAGTTCGATATCTACGTCAATTCCACTTGGCTTCTAAGTTCAAATGTGACGTCAGGAGTGACGATTTTTACATCTCCTCCCCTTTAGTTCAAGCAGAAAGGCCCGGAAAATGGCAAGTTCAAGATTCCAAGTAAATGAACTCTATGCATTCCAGTCTAGAGCTAAGCCTTTTCATTATAAGTTGAAAGGTTTTTGTCTTTTGAAATTGCTAAATCTAATATGAATACATCAATAAAGGTGTAATTTTATCCCCTTTTAGTTTAATTTTCAGAGTTGTGGATTTAAAGGAACCTTAAAAATATTCAATTACCTATAAGATGGGAGGGTTCCACTGGCTGTTTCCCTTTCAAAGGTGTTTACAGATTACCTACCTTTGCTTCCTGTCTTATAAGACTTCCTGACGTGCTGATGTTCAAATCCAGGCTTCGGGTTTCTTTTTAATTTTACACGTAATTTTAATTACGGTAAAATTTAAGAAACGGCACCAAAACCCCTGTCCCTGTCCCTGTCCCGGACGCGTCCGCGAAACGAACGCTTACGATGAGAGAGAGAGGGAAACCGGTCGCGTCCGCGAAACGTACGCTTACGATGAGAGAGAGAGATCGCTAGCGTACGCGGTGGCGATACGAAGCTCCGCGTAGAGAGAGAACTGCCTGCCTGGTATATTAGTGAGAGGGGGAAGAGGGAGAGGGGGCATCCCGCTCGGAGAGAGAGGAAAGAAAGGTAGTTTAAATCTCGCGGGAAACAAGATGATAATTTTCGTGCACTACTGCACTTTGTGCGCGTGATACATCAGAGATTATGCTGGATGGTTAGGTTAGGTTTCGTAAAATAGAGGGGACGCTTTACGGTCATAGTGATTTCTGGTTTAGGGGATGCAGGATTTTGTTTAAATACATTATTTGATTCGTATGGTTTTTAAAAATTATACTTTAGTGGGGTGCACAATTTAGTTTCATTAATATTATTTGAAATGTGACGTTATTAGAAATTAAAGGGATACACGATTGTGTTTCAGAAATGTTTTTAGTTGTACGATTTATTGGAAATCAACTATACGGGGGGTCACGTGAGCCGTGTATTAGTGAGAGGGGGAAGAGGGAGAGGGGGCATCCCGCTCGGAGAGAGAGGAAAGAAAGGTAGTTTAAATCTCGCGGGCTTTTTTGAGTGAAGGGAAACAAGATGATAATTTTCGTGCACTACTGCACTTTGTGCGCGTGATACATCAGAGATTATGCTGGATGGTTAGGTTAGGTTTCGTAAAATAGAGGGGACGCCTTACGGTCATAGTGATTTCTGGTTTAGGGGATCCAGGATTTTGTTTAAATACATTATTTGATTCGTATGGTTTTTAAAAATTATACTTTAGTGGGGTGCACAATTTAGTTTCATTAATATTATTTGAAATGTGACGTTATTAGAAATTAAAGGGATACACGATTCTGTTTCAGAAATGTTTTTAGTTGTCAACTATACGGGGGGTCACGTGAGCCGTGTAAAATTACTATTAAGGCCCAGCCCTTGGGCCATCTTGTTTATTCTTGTGGTCTAGCTGAATCAATAAAGGTCGTGTATTTTGGAGTGGTGATGTCTGACAGTGACCCGATGATAAGGACTCTAATTACCGGACCGGAAGTTGGGTGTGCTTCCTTGTTCAGTTTCTTCCTTGACCTAACCATTGTCTTTTCGCCTTCTTCTAAAGCTCCCCGATTGTGTTAAATTATTATAGAGGTTGTGATTCTCGATGGTTCTAATCCGCCTCTAGTATTGGTTACAATCTGGAAACCAATCACGTCCTTCAAACGAAAGTTGATTGACGCAAAGTAGTTAGATGCTCTGAAAATTCTTTACAGAAGCATTTTGGGCAAAATATCCTGCGACAAATCATCACTTAAATTTAATGTATTTCTGGTTTTCTTCTATTGCATCCTTTTCACTTTAACCGTATACGCCAGTCTAAAATAACATCCCCAAGGTCTCTATATAATTTAATGAATTAACTAATTCTTGTAACTTGAAACTTTATTTGGCAAACTCTGTTCTCAGAGCCTTTTTTAACTTCCTGAAGGATCTAATTAAACTATAAGTTAACTTCTATTTTAATTATTCCAAAAATATTCTCGACTTCATGGTAAGAGTTTGCATAGTTAGGTAGAATAAAATATATTTTAATGGCGTTTAATTATTAAATTTACTCTTTGAAATTTACCTTGGAGATGAAATAAAACACCCGAATTTTTATTTCTATAATTTATTTTAAAGAAATTATAAATTCAAATTATTTTCATTAGGATACAGTGAATTTTAAACATTTTCAAAATCATATTAGTTGTATCATAAGTTTACAAGATATGTTCCAAAGGTATGACACTACCTATACTTCGTAATGCTATAGACTTACAGCTCGAGCTAGTTCGAGAACGACATGCGAGAATTGACTACACGCGGTTTTGAAGTCCACCTTCCTATTTAGGCTGTACTAAGCCTTTGACAGCGCCTCACCAGGCATCGTTTTACGTGAATCTATGACCTACGTCACTTCATGACAAGTTCTCATTAACCAGTGACAAACTTACGAAACATATCTTATGAACTTTCTAGGATATAACGAGAAATGTTGATACTGAGAGCTTTAGTTTTCATCCTCAGGGACATAACCAATAGGGAAGAAGAGATATCTAGTAGACTGATTTACGTCACCCGCGGCTTTTCCTTTTGATTCGCTTTTCGAGTCCGGGACTGCGCAAGTCTAAATTTTTAATGTTATAAACAGAAAGTTTCATATTGAACTTTTAAGCCTCTCGAGAATAGAATCATTTAAGTTTTATCATGTTTACCGAATAAACTGATTAGGATTACATTAAACGTTTTTTATTTATGACGTGTTTTTTCGTTGACGTTATTAATCTTTAGCAAAGGCCCGCGTTGATGAGTCGCGAATGGTCGATCGTTTACACGATTCAAGCTGTAGTGTCTCTCTAGGCACGGTGCAAGTTTTATTAGTAGCTGAGCGGTGAGGCGAGTTGATTCGACGGCAACCCAACGTGTTGATAAACGCTTTTCGAAATTGCTTGTTCAGAAAGCAATAAGTGATAGGGTTGCAACACGACGAAACGTAAGCCAAAAGGTGACAGGCCGAAATCCAATTCTGTCCCACGTAATAGTAGACCAGTTCGCTCTGAAATAAGGCCATCGTATTGATCACGTACAGGGGCGTCCAGCATACGAAAAATTCGGCCACAACCACGCATAGCATCAAGGCAATTTGACGCTTTCGAACGTGTGGACCATCCACCTGTAGTATTAAAAATTATCTCCTGGAGTTTTAAGGCATATCAAAGTACTTAGGTCTACTAAGCCCTCAAGAGAAAATAGAAGAGAGCATAATACTTGGATTAAAATTTTTCTTTAGCCTTACTTTCTACCCCTTTGAGGGTTGTCCTGTTCCCCCCCTAAAACTTCAAGTAGCCAGTCAGGACGCTAGAGGTTAAATTTTGAAAGTAGCGCTGCTCAAGGGATTCTGGGAAAGGGATCTGCTCCTCGTCCGCCGCCTTTAAGCCCGTAGTCTGTTTTCAGAGAACTGTTTTCCCCTCTCTAAAAGCTGTGAGAGGAGGCTATAATGGGAAGGGGTAGAATCTAACCCCTCACAGAACTATTATACTATCTTCTATTTTCTCTTGTTATTGCAGTACAAAACCATGAAGTTTTCATCCAGAACTGTTCTGAATTTAAGATACCTTTCTGTAACACCCTTTATATTTAGTGACATTGTTAAATAAGCAATACCCTTTTCATAACTTCGTATTGATGAATTTCTGATATAGTGACTTCAAACTAAGATGTATTAAAACTTTTTTCTCACGATGAGATATTCTTGGAAACCATTAATGTCAGACTACAGGAAATTTTCTTTTACCTTCTCGGTATAGTCAATCTTTTTGTCGCGAAAAATATAACGTTTTAGATAAAAGTAGAAGGTTGCTGTCTGAAGAGTTTCGTTTTTTAACTTCTACTATAAAAGCTGATTAAAATTTTAATATAACGTTTCTTTTTAGGCTTAGAAAAGATAATCATGGTCGTTTACGAGTTTACTCTTTTTTCTGTTAAAGATCCTCTAAGCACAAAATATTTTGATGTATTCAGATTGAAAGAGAAACTCTTGAATATAAATGTGTGTTTTTTTTACTCCAAAAATTCCACATTTTTTTCAATGCACTTTGTAGATTACGATGCATAATAAGATGAATATTTTTTTATATTATGTAAAATAGACTAGTCCATCTTTACAACCAAAAACCCCGACATTATCGGGTAAAAGTATAATCTCCTCTCGTCAAATTTTATTTTGACCTACTGAATATTTTTTTTTTCACTTTCAGGAAAGTATAGGCCTAACGTCTTTCCGTTCCTGTTTGTTATGTAAAACTCGTTATACATTACCAGAAGTATATATTACTTCTCTTCGAGAGAAGTGTACCACAAAGCCAGCGGGGTAATTGTAAAATGATTCTTCCCAACCTCTGAACATTTACTATAGCAAGGTTACTTAACCGAATCACATATGCGATAAATAGTTCCCTCATCATTACTCTATTAGCGCTTAACTATTTGCCAAGGCGCATGTGCTTGTGGATTTTGTCCCACGTCAAGACGTTGAGTTTTGTGGGTTTATTGCTGAGGATTTAGTACCAACAGTTATAGAATTAATCCTAGCACAGTGCGATGCCCATCTGAAGTTTGATGAGCGGGAGAGCAAACAAAAAGGGCTCCCTCGCCTGGGAAGAATCATGTTACATAATTAAAGCATTAAGAGGATACAGAGTGTCATTCTTCTTCCATTATCCCCTTCTGATATAACGTAATGAATAATTCATTTTAATAGAGTTGAAAAATGGTTTGGTTTAAATCACCCGCACCGTATTTGTCAGCTGGCTTTTGATAATTTGCATATAGTTAGCTACTTACCAAAAGGGTTGACATTTTTGCAATATTTTAGGGCGTTGAAAAGGCTTATTGGATAGCTATTACGCGATGTCAAAATTAATTTACATATTCAAGCTAATTTAGTTATTGTTCAGGTCAGAGTAATTGCTACGAGTGCCTTAAATAAAAACCAATATCCAAGAAGATAATATCAGAGTTTTTTATTCTAAATCTATTTGTGTACTTGAGGGTATGGATACGTTAAGAGTATTTACTTTAGTATAGTATACCTTAGATCTGAAGACTAGTTGTTTGGTTGTTTGCGAAGCGCATCGGTTTTTAGCTACGGATGAAGTCGATGGAAAGGAGGGTGCACTACTATCTTCTTGCACCACAAGCACTTCTTTCTTATCTTGAGGAAACTTGAAACTTCCAACTGATCCGCTTTGCCGCTTCACTCCCACGCCTCCTGTAAAGTTTTGGAAATCAGGAACAATGAACTTTCTAGGAAGGTACATTTTTTGTTCTAATGAAGCCTGAAGAAGTTAATTATGACTCATTAGAGCTTTACCAGTTCGCGGTATTAACTTTCATTTAGCTAATTAAGAAAGTTCGGTAACTCGACCGTTAAGCCTAACTATAAAACTACAACAGTTAACAACTGACGCCTGAATCAAGCTTACTGTAAATCAAACGCAAATATTACTTTGGAAAACGACTACTTTCGGTTTACGCAACATTCCTGCCAATTTTTTAGTCTGAAATTTCCTTATCACAGAGTTAGGCTTAGCAGATACGTTTCCTATCTTTGAATTACGTTAAATCTTTCAGATTCTGTAATGTTGTTTATGTTTTAGTAACTCTAATTAATTATTTAAAATTTAAGTGAATTTTGTTCAGAAAACTACCACTAAAAGTAGTCTTAACTATTCTCTTAACTATCGAATCTTCATTCTCCCTTGATCAGTCACAACCTTTACTATATTTCCACAAACCCGTAGCCGAAGCAAAAAAACCGAAATCGAAGTTTCGCTTCAGGACTATTAGTTTCTAGCTTCTCCATCAATATCTTTTGATGAACTTTTACGATTTTTCAAAGTAAAGAAAAATAAAAAAAATGTTATAAAACCCAGATGCCTTATATCTCGCCAACTTCTGAGACGTAGAAGTTTGACAACGGTTAATAATACCTGAACTTTAATTCATCTTGAACAGGAGTAATACATAGATATCTTCCACTTGGAATCTTTAAGACGCCATTTTCTAGACCTTCCTGCTTGAACTAAAGAGGACGACGTGTAAAAACCGTCATCCCTAATGTCACGCTTAATGAATTTGAACTTAGACACCACATGGCATTGACGTAGCCAAGACTCCCATGATCTAAGAGCGTGGAACTCGAATGTAAATAAGTTCTCTTTACGTGTTCTCAATGTACGTGTAAACCTAGGATCGACGGTTGGTTGCCTTATATGCGTGAATAACCAATGAAACGCTAGGAAGGAGGGACGTGCTATTGAACAAAGTTTTAGCCCTTCCCCTTACTTTCAATCAGATATTAGTATGAGGTCTATAGCTTCTTAAAGTTTCTAAGTAGAAGAACTCTATGAATTCCTGTCTGAAATCAATATAGACGACACCAGAAAGTGATGTAATTTCCTTCAAGTATAGTTTTCGTTTAACGGTGACTTTTACTTCATTGACTCCGATAAGAAGAATGAAGTGTTAGTTCCAGGCGCAAAGTCGTAAACTTGTTACTTACAAAAGGGGTTTTCGCGACACAGGCCCAAGGCGTCATTTCATTTCTCGATGACCGAACACAAAGCTTGATGGGATGACCACCCTTAATTGAAATTGCTATTTTTATATATTTTTTTGTCTCGGCGGAAATGTTAGAAGTTCGACCGGTATCTATTTTTAAAATTCGTTCAGTTTGCTCTTTTTTTCTTCTTCTGGGTGAAATATCAAAATCTAAGCCATTCTCTAGATAAAGCTATTTTCAGAATACGCCAGCACCTTTAGATTGATGTCGCGTTCCCTTAGGTTCTCTGTTATTGATTTTGGGTGACAGGATTTCGATATAAATCCTCTTTTCTCTTCTAGACGTTATTACGGATTACGTTATACAAGGATTCAATGCTGCGAAAAACCATAAGCCGGGATTTTGTTATTTTGTTTTTTTATCTCTTAAAGTTACATGTAGCGGAAGAATTTTCGTCTAAGCCATTTCTTTTCTTTTTTTTTATTTGCTGAAGTTTTAAAATAAAATATTCGGGAACTGATATTTCGATGTTTTTTTTTGAGGGAAATACTATCTACATTTGGATGCTAGCTTTCTGAGAATTAAAGATGAATCTGTAGGTTTTTTTGGGATTTGAAAGATCTCTCGTGAAAATAATTTTTATTTATAAAGTAAGACGAAATAGGATTCGAGCTTGTTACCTAACACTTGCTACGGCTTTTTCGGGATTCTCAAGGGATTCAGAAAGTTGAAAAATAAATTTGAAAATTCGTTTTCATTTGAACAAGTTCCATTAAGTCTTGTGAAAAGTATTTTTACCCCTGGGATATTTATTTTTTTGCACTGAAAGGTATTTTTTTAAATGAAGTGCGGGTAGGCCTATACCTTTTCGCAATCAAATCAAATATTGATGAGACATACGAAGGAGGCAATTGCTTTATACAGGGTGTTTCTGGTGTGTACTACTTTGGCTGATTTTGAGTCTAAAATGTAACTTCTATCTCCATTTTACCGTCCGGGCCTCTGTGTTCGAGTTATGATTTGACTCGATGTTTTAGGGATGACCCCATAAATTTAATTAGAGAGCATTGTCTAAATCAGTTTCTTAATTAAATTTAAGGGGCTTTCCGTAAAATACCCCATTCAATCTTAACACA
Organism: Phalangium opilio; assembly: GCF_054372755.1. Lineage (NCBI taxonomy): Eukaryota > Metazoa > Arthropoda > Arachnida > Opiliones > Phalangiidae > Phalangium > Phalangium opilio. Next base: position 200,091 of record NW_028324229.1, read on the forward strand.
AAATCAGTGTCCCTTGGGGTAAAATGGAGATAGAAGTTACATTTTCGACTCAAAATTCATTTCCCAAAGAACATCCCCCTTAATTTATGGCAGACTTATCCGAAACACCCTGTTTAGTAAAACGCCAATTTCTTTGCTAGACTACGGCTTGTGTCTCCTGTTGATCGTGTTACTTTTATGGGAGAATCGTGTTTGTTGTAAACTTACCCCTAGAGCGAGGTTGTCCCCCTTGACAAACTTTACGTATGATGAAGAGGTAGAAGGAAGTCATGACTAGCAACGGAAGAACTAAGAGCATCACGTCTAGATAGATGTTGAAGGCCCTTTCCGACTCAATATCAGGAAAAACTTCTCGACACTTGTGCTTACCTATAAAAAGATATCGAAAATTGGATTATACCAGAAGTGTATAATACTTCACTTCGAGAGAAGTGTACTCCAAAGCGGGATAATTGTAACGTGATTCTTCCCAACATCAGAACATTTGGAGCAAGGTTACTAAACCGAATCATATTGGCGATAAATAGTTCCATCATCATTACTGTATCATCAACTATTTGCCAAGGCGCATGCTCTTGTGGATTTTTGTCCTATGTCAAGACAATCAAGGTTTATGGGTTTATTTCTGAGGATTTAGTACCAAACAGTTTTAGAATTCAACTCAGGGTGCCAAGTCCATCTGAAGTTTGTTGAGCAGGAGAAAGCAAACTAAAAAGGGTGAGCCTGCATGTTTCATAACTAAAGTATTAGGAGGATACAGAGTGTCATCCTTCTACTATAATGTCCTTCTGATTATAGTTGATACTCTCACTCTTAGGAACTTAGTTTCTAAAAGGTCCCTAAGGGTCCTAAGCCGGATGTTATCGTCAGCGGAGGTTTTTAATCGACAATACAGGTTTAATTTTTTTCTATATAAAAAGGCGAAACCTAGGAAGTTTATAACTTTGGAATTATCTACTTCTATATCTACCGGTACTTAATCTATGATAAATGGGCAGTAAATAATTACGTTAAGTGTTATTATATATAATATAAACATCGTAAAACCGTTTTTACCTATCCAAAACACAGTTTTTAGTACGTCATTAATGTAGATACGAGTCTTGTAATCATGAAAATAAAAGTTCACCGCCCAAAGTCTTCTTTTATTTTTGGTTTGAAGCCTTTAGAAGTCTTCACCACTAATTAAATAGGGCGTGCTGAGTGCAGTCTTCAAGATCTCAACTTTACATATTTTGAAACTTTTCCCCGAATAATTGATCATTAAGGAGGTTTTGAAATGTCTTTGGTTGAAGAAGAAACTTTTCTCATTGTGTATTTGATGCCTTTAAAAGAATTCGTAAGGAAGTTTGACCATCCCTTGCGTTTATTCCAGACAATGTTTCGTCTTTAATAGACATTTTTCGATGTAAAAACTGGGGTAGGTGACCCTTTGTATTGAGACGTACAACGGGGTTGATACATTCCCGACTCTGCAGGGCACTCTCTTGATACAAAATGACTACAGCGCAGGCGCCAAAAATCGAGATGAAATTCAAAGTTTTACCCCCGTGTCTTTCCCTCTTATATTGAAATGGTCTATTCCAAACCGCCCACAACCGAGACAATTTCCAAAAATATAAATTGAGTAGGTGTAAAAATTCGAGAGAAAAAAAATGAGCTCCTAAACGACTCGAGGCTAGTGCGATTTGAAAAAAAAAAGAAACCCAAGACTTCGTTAAAAGTTGGATGAAAAGACGTCCCAAACGCCATATGAGATCCTGCAAGCTTATTAGCGGAATTTTTTTTTCTATAAAATCTTTTTTTGAAATCTTTAGCCCTTAAAGGCAGCCAACTTACCCTTCTGGTTGAGCGGAATGAGCTGGCTTAAAATGGCAATTGGAGCCATGGCCAGAAGTGAGGTCAGCCAAATAACGAGAATGACCCTGTAGGCGTGAGAGACTGTTTGCCATCTTCTCGATTGTAGAGGCCGGCAAATGGCGAAAAATCTTTCCATCGAGATGGACACTAAAGTCCAGACGCTCACCGCCACTGAAACGGCTGTTCAAGAAGAAATGAATCAAAAACAGTTAAGAAGATTTACTCGACGTAAATTGCTACTTTCAATTTGAACTTTTGCTTTTCGACCCTCGCTCTATTCTATATTTAAAACATCTATCTAAATTGCCATTAGATAGATGATATTAGATAGAAGATATGTTGCATAATTTTGTCACTCCCAGCTTGCCATGAAGTGACGTAGCTCATAGAATCTCGTAAAGCGATCGCGCCTGGTGAGGCGTTGTCAAAGTCTTATTACCATCAAGAAGTGATATCTAGTTTACTAGGGAGAAGTTATAAGATGCCTAAGTATTCGCGCGCCATAGTCCCATACCCCCTTTCAAAATACAAGGGGGGGACGTAAAAGGAGGCCGGGCTATTTCGCCTCTCCTGAGTCGGAAAATACGTAATTTTCGTCATTCGCGTCGCGCTGACGTGAGTTTTCAAGAACCAATGAGATGCGGGTTGTAATTTAAAGGCGGGGATTAACTCCGGACCTACGTTACGTTTGGACTGGAGATAAAGCTGGATATGTGGCGAATTTATACCTTCTCCCTAATAAACTAGTTATCACATCTTGGTACCATACTAAATAGGAAGATGGACTGCAAAACCGAGTCGTTCTCAAATCAGTTCTCAGTAAGTCTCTGGCATTACGAATGAAACATATCTTCTAAACTTGTGATTTCAAATTGTAAAATTCTATTAAATTTCAATGTAACTTCCGTTTTAAAATATTTAATGCGAAAAATTCCAAAATAATCAATTATTTCCTTAAATTTTAGGATCGATAAAGTTTCTCCGCCGGCGAGAAAACCTTTTTCAATAAATCAGGAAATGCATTTAGTAGGAGGATCTTAAAAATAGCTCTTCCTTTAAGATGTCTTCTCAAAGTTTTTTTCTCCTGAAACTTTATTAAAAGTATTTTTTTTGGAGTTCTTTGTCTCCTTTAAACCTTTCCCCACAACTGTGAAGAAATCACGTGAAACAATCCTTTTTGCATATAAGGACAACATTTTTTTGTGCCTTGACTAATATTAAAGGTTCACTGCGAAAGTTTTTAATAAAAGATAGAAAAACGCATATAAAGAGGTAAGGTAAATAAAAATAGACTACTATTTGATGATACTCTTTATAGATTCGCATTTTCCTGACTGGGATAAAAGTAATAACTTTTTATATATATATATATATGTCTATATTACTTAATATATAGCTTATATTCACACTTTCAAACGTTCTTAAGTTGTTTTTATATTATTCGAATGTCTCAAGATTTTCTCAGAAAATATTCATGAATTAACCCTTATAATTTTTCCATGAATATTTTAGTTCGTTTCTTCAGTTTCTCGCTTTTTCATATTGTCATAAGTTCCTAAGATATGTTCCCTAAGTTTGGCACTGGTTTCAAACTGGAGCTTGTCATGAAGTGACGTAGTCATAGATTCTGGTGAGGTGCTGTCAAAGGCGTAGTACAGACTAAAAGGAAGATGGACTGCAAAACTAACCAAGTAAAGTCAATTCTCGAACTAGCTCGAGTTGTAAGACTCTAGCATTACGAAGTATTATGGAACATATTTTGTAAACTTATTCATAGGATAAATAACTAAATTCACGAGAGTAATAACTGCCTTTCTAAGTGATAAAAGCGGTTGGAATAAGGGATTTTTTTTCTATCAGACTTTTACGAAGGAAGTTGCGCCTTCTGCAAAATTGCCCCTACGTTTTATGGGGATTTTTCTTTCTCCACTGAAGGGTATACGAACCTCAATTTCAATATTTCGAATTTAAGTAAAAGCAGGTCGGAGAAAGTTGGGTTTACCAGAGACACGCACTCGTAAGGGTCCTCTAAGTAGAATATATACGTATATAACTTGTATTTAGGTAAGTAGAAACAGTAAGGTTTAAGTCAGGGTAAAAGACCAAGATTATTTAACCTTCACCTACGCAAAACTTTTAAACTTGAGAGCTAGTCTATGACGTAGATGAAACGTCATAGAATCTCGTAAAGCGACGTCTGTTGAGGCGTTGTCAAAGGCTTAGTACAGACTAAATGGGAAGATGGAATTCCTGCAAAACCGAGTGTAGTCAGTTCTCGCTTGTCGTTCTCGAACTAGCTCGAGCTGTAATTCTCCAGCATTACGAAGTATAGGTTGTGTCAAAAACTAAACTGTTGGCGCAAAAACGGTTGTATTGTATCCTCGCATACTCGGAAACACATTTTCGAAATTAGTATTTATTGGAATCATGTCCTGGTGAAGTTTAAAATTGTCTTCGCCATGCAGATACCATTTTTGAAATTGGTTTTATAAAATTCTATCTTAAGAGCCAAGGCTTAGGTATTTTTTTCTATGGTTAGGACAGGACATCATTGAAGGAACATGTTGCGTGCCTTCAAGAACTTTTGCAGTTCTTACATATATTTGCTTATCATCTTGAGTAGTTTGTGAAAAGTCAACTATAAAATATTGAAATTTGCATATGAATAAAATACATATATTTCAGCGAAACTCTTGGTTTGATTTAAAAATAAAGTAAATATTGCTCTATATTTATAATTTGTTAAATTACAGATATCAGATACTAACTAGAAATGCAAGTGCCCATGGCAGTTTGAAGTTCTCACGATTGAAATACTTAAAGAGCACTTCAGGAGAGTTGTATGACTTTAATCTTCATTCACCGAAGCATAACTGGCTTTTGACCTTTGGAGTTAGAAGTTTCAGAAGAATAAACCGAAGAACTTACGTTCCCTTTAATTATATGGTTTCAAAACTTTACGAGCGATGCTTTTAACCACTTGGACATCATGTAATTACGTTTAAAGGAAGCAACCTAATATTAACCTTTTCCCCTAAAAATTTCACCGTGTTCAACTTTCAAGCGAAAGAAAACCCTAGAGGCTTGGGTTGTAAAGATATTTCGTATAACTTAACTCTTTTGGACTGGTCTCCGTGTGATCGGCACCATCAGATACCTCTACGCGTATATAGCTCTTGAGAAGCGGCTCCTAAGGGCAATAAGTTTCAATGTCTTTCTAGTTCGAATAACCGGCGGCGCAACACTGAATTGCACTCTTACGTTGAGACTTATCTCGTTTCCTTTTAGGGATTTTGCCGCGTGCTTTTAAGAGTTGTTACTGAACCAAACCCGTCGTTAACCAGTACCCTTGTCGCGTGATGTGCTTCGGGAAACATAGATGCATAAAAGCACGTGCACTGTAATGTACATGCACTGGATCTCTCAAACAGAAATAAAATCTACGACAATTTAATTAATGGAATCAGGAATATATATTTCTTCTCTTTGAATTTTTAAGAATCGAGGCCTTAATCTGATTGAACGTAAGGGGAAGGGCTTAAAACGTTGCTAAACGGCCCGCTAATCCTTTCTCGCGTTTCATTGGCTATTCACCCCAGGCTTACTTGTTCACATAACGCAATGGATAACTTGTTTACATTCGAATTCGGCTCGGATAGGTCGATAGCTCGTCACTGTCACTTGGCCTCTAAGTTCAAATACATTAGGGATGACGTCAGGGGTGACGGTTGCTACATCTCCTCCCCTTTAATTCAAGCAGAAAGTCCAGGAAAATGCAAGTAGATGAAATCTATGTATTGCTAATGGAATAGAGTATGAAGTTTTGGTGTTATACACTTCACCAAAAATAGTGATATCTGTTCCATTTCTGAATGATCATCGATGATCCTGGATTTTATTTTAGTCCTTGTTGTTATTCGTCTATGGGGGAAATAGCATTGTACTTTATGAATACAAGAAGCTCGAGGGGACGTTTATTTCGCGGTATCTCTTTCCGGCCAAACAAACTGTAAATCTTTCGTGGGCTTTCTTTTTTCTCTAGTACCTTTTCATTCACTGAATGTTATTTTTTATCAATGCGTAAGCAATGTAAACGTCAGATTTGAATAAGACCCTAAACCCCATTTATTTTCGAAATTGTCCTCTTGCGGAATCTTAGGCTAAAGTTTATAGTTCAGCTTTTGTCTACTGGGAATCTACTATAGCCACTGTCTACTCAATAATTTTAACTTCAAATTAGGGATCGCATCTCATTAATTTTGTTCGACTCCTTGGGATTGCGTTTCAAGATAAATTTTGAATTAAAATTAATGAAGGATATATTTCACTAACTATAGATTGAGTAAATATAACCTATACTTGGATTAAATTTATTGATTCCCTAGTGCTGAATTGTTTGATAATATATAGATTTAATTCCGTCGGCAAACGGCCCTGAACTAACTGTAACTTCTGACTTTTAGGAGTGGTTTGTTCTGAAACGACACACCATTTATTTCAGTGTCCACTTAGATAAATTATTCCATGTCGTGTCCAGCTACACAGACAATGTCAAAAGCTTTTATCTGAAATTTATGATGTCATCAATCAAATTTGGTTTGTCGAATGTTTCTAACAGAGATAGATATATATATCATAAAATTCGTGCAGGCTATTATTTGACTTGTCTTGTTTGTTGTTTACTTTCTGACCAACCAAAGAAGTATATTAATAAATAGTTATTAACTTCCCTGAAACTGCGATGAGGGATTTAAGTATAATGTTATGTTACCTAATATTTTCCTTTAAATAGGCTTAAAATATTATTAAATTTTCGTTGAGTCTAAAGCAAGTTTTAAATGCCCTCGTAACAACTTTTAGAAGCCAATTTTACTTCGATTTATCTTTGTTACATAATTTACCCTGACGTTTATCCTAAAAGCTCGAAAAAACAGTTTAGCGTCAGACACGCTAAACTTTGGTATTTGATAAACTCTAAGTAATCGCCTTAATGTCATCCTATAGTTCGGAAGAGAAGTCCAGACTTTTTTTGCGTCGCAAACGCCTACTTGTCATAGAATGATAAATGTCCTGGCAAACTCTTTTTATTATCCGTGGTCCAGTGCTTACTGCCATATTATTTCCCAACAACAAGATGACCCATGGTTACTATCGTGTTCTGCCTATCCAGGGCCTTCTTTTGACTTATGACAGCGGTTTTTAATTATTTTTCATTCAGGAATGTGCCTTAACGACAAGAATTTTTGACTCGTTTAAAATTACCCTTCGCTCCAAAAATTTGATAATTTCAGAGAAAAATTTGGAAGGCGTTGAAATATTTGCGAAAAATAATTAAAATACTTCGTAACAATCGTAAGTTACAGAAATACATTACGTAAAAGTCTGACACTTTGAATGAAGACTAAGCAGAGAAGAAAAAACAGTCCAGCTCCTCAAGCCTTTGAAAGTGTTTCTTAACATTGGAGTTACATTTTAGAATCCGAGACAGTTCACCTTCGTAGTTTGTAAACCCTTCCTAGCAACCAGTGTCAAATTTACGCTCTAGCTATTCGAACATTTTTTTCGTTGTAAATAGAAGCAAGCTGTTCTTTTCAATCTGGCTCCATGTCGATAAGAACTTGACTCTTTCTCTCCTTCCAATTTTGATAAGAAGGCTGTTTCAATGAAAGGACGCGCGTCTTACTAACTCCTTTCTTTCCCAGCGCTGCTGTCTTTAGCTATACCTTAAGAAAGCCTCTACTTTCACTTATACCTTAAGTAAAACGCGCGGAATCTCATTTGAAATTGTTGCAAGGAAAGGTGCAGTATCTTTTTAATAATGACTCTATGTTTAGTTGCGATACATTTGCTGCGCCCGCTTTTAATAATAATTCCCCGGGATTACCCAGGAAGAAGTAATTTGATATTGCAAGCTACCCTTTTTCATCATTTTCGTACGATGCCTTATACAATATTAAACGTAGTATGTCCTTCATAAAGGCGTAGAATGCATTGTTTTATTACCTAGATCTAGCTTTCGCATTATATAGACCGGCAAAAACAAGACTAACTTCAGGTATTCGAACTGCAAAGTTGCTTCCTCGTTGTCCTACTGCGCTAGTGTCATATATCAAGGTTAAATATAGTTGCGCAACTACTTTTGTGGTCTTTATTCTTTTGTCCCTCCCACGGTTGTCGTTATAAGATGCTGACGTCCGTGGATATGTTTCTTCACCAAAGGTACGTCGGAACCACTTCCCAAATTCCCCCTGAATCTCTTTGAACTTTCAAAGACTTCATTAGCTATTTAGTATCGTGTGTAGGGGAAGTTTGAGTGAATTGTGAATTTTTCTTGTGTTTTTTAAATCTATTATACATTAACCCCTGAAGGTTTAGTGTTTAAAGTTCAAAATCGTAGCTTTTCTTACCTTGTAAATACGGTATCATACGACACATTGGCTCACCGAAGACAAAGTCACGTAGTAAACTTCCAATGAGCGTAAATGGCATGCAGAAGACTCCGAGTAACAGGTCACTGATGGCCAAATTGAGCAAAAAAACGTTAGTGACTGTTCTCATGCGTCGATTTCTCGTTAATGTTACTATGACCAACAAGTTCCCGGCCACTGCGAATACGAATATTAAACTATAGAAGAAAATCTTCAACACCATGATATCATCATCATTCAAGGGCACCATTTTGTTGTTCTTATTACAATCATCCGACGAGACGAGACAATCCTCCTCTGATGACGTTAAATTATTTGTCCATGTCTCCATAGCGAAGTAAAAATTACTTTTAATCATGAGTTGGTAAGTGTTTTATGTCTCGATTGTTCCATTCTTGACGCGTTAACTCATTAAGTTGAATACACGTGTTCTTATATCGTCGTTTACGACTGGTTAAGTGAACGGTAAACCTCAACCACATACTCAGGGCTCGGACTGGTAAAAACCAAAAATTGGTTGCAGTCCGCTTAGCTTCAAGTGAAACTTTTGCCAACCCCCCCCCCCTCCGAAAATTCTAATATCGATTAGGATTAAGGCGCTTGTTGAGTTGGTGCCCGATGGAAGATTTTCCCGCGCAAATAGTGACATCTCGCTTTGATTTTCGGTTAAAATACCTGTTAGTTTCAGCAGATTTCGGATAAGATTCGATTAAGGATGATGCGATAGGAAATATAATCCTTGGATCTCTTTGAGCTCTCAGAAAAATTCCTTTTTTTGTTCTTATTTTTTTTATATGTGTGGGAAGCTCGCGAAAGAAAATGGGATTTTAAGAGACAAGAAAGATAAATCCATTCCAAAAGATTTCTTCCTCCTCTCCACTTTTATCCAATTATGCGAAAATAATGAGATTTTTATCATTAGCTAGTTAAGAGATATCCGGCATTCGATGAATTCGCATATTAAAAATTTCTTTCCAAGGACATATTTTTTATTGGATTTGGTTATTGTGGTCGAAATCAATATAAAGAAAATGGATTTTTTTCTATTTGATAGTTAGGAAGCGACAATTTAAAAAAAAATGTAAAAAACTTTTTGTATTTTGCAGTTAACCAAGTTGCTAATTAAAGGCCCTCACACCTCAAGTATCCTCCAATGATAGAACAGTCTCAAGTTCTCCTTGTAAACCTAATTGCTTGACAAATGGGTGTACTTTTTCTCCAATTAAAGTGAAACAGCGAAGAAAAGGTATAATCCGCATCCTTTTAGGATATAATTAGAGTATCTTGAAAGGTTGTGCAAACATCGACTTTAAATTTTGAAAATCCCTTTGAACATAAAAAAAGCGAAATGTGTCACAATATTGTTTTTCTTTTGCCCTAAAAGGGTAGATCTGTCACCATACGTGAAGTTACAGGTAAAATTTCCTCAGGCTAGGTGTTGGAATAATGCAATTTTCCTGTTATAAAACAGGTATTTTTAGATTTATTTGGAAATTTTGAACGTTTTATTTTTGAAACCTTAAACCTTCAAAGTTGTAGTCTCGCTTTAACCTTCCTAATTAGTAACGTACCTGATAAATTTTGGAAATTGAATAAATTAATCACAAGACACAGAGAAAACTGAAAAGCTTAAATTCTTAGAAACCAAGAAGTGTCAAACTATAAAATATCTAACAATTTTTGATGTTATTAAAGGTTGAAATAAACTAATGAACATACGTAGTGTGAATTTATTTAGGATTAGGAACATTTTATATTTACAACACGTAAAATAATATTTAAATACATTTTTGATATAAATTTCTGATTGAGTCTTACATATTCGATTTTGTAAATTCGGTGGGGTATAAAATTTTAAATAAATCTTTGACAATATACAACATTTTAAAAAATTAATTCGTATAAAACAAATTAATAATTTAACATTTTCTTGGTCTCGTATAGAAACATTGGAAAATTTTAGTTATACAAATATACAATGTCTCGTAAAATATTTAATTATTATATAAGCTCATTAACAATTTATTGGACGAATTCACCAAAATATTTCTCGAAACACTTTGAGCTTGTGACGTGCAATCCTTTTCTTAAATTTCCATATTTGGCAATTCTGCTGGAAGGAAAAAGAATCATCAGAATTTACAAGAATCTACGACGTTTCACCTACGTCACTTCGTGACAAGCTTCAGTAGCCAGTGACAAACTTATGTTGCAATACGTGACAAACGAGGCTTTGCCTACCTAATTGTATGGACAATGTCTTGAGACTGCAAGCGCTGGTCATGTTAATGGAACGATTTTGGTTCTCGCGCGTAGATTGCCAACGCCTTTTCTGTCGGCGTTTTATAACGGAGCTGAATACCTCCCTAAATTTCTGGTGCAAAAAGCAATAAGTGATGGGATTGGAGCAAGAAGACGCGAAGGCGATCAATTGAAGTACGCTGAATTCGGTCGAACCAATGTATTGATTCATGGTAGTTGGACTGTAGATATGCCACGTGTACGCCACGTACAACGGTGTCCAACAAATAAAGAAAGTTACAACGACAATTGAAAGCATCAGAATGACCTTTCTCTTGGCTCTTCTGGATTTCCCATAGTTTGTTTGTACAAGCAAGGTCCTACAGGCACGACTCTATAAAAAAGCAAAGAATTTAAAAACAGAGCTGTGTAAATATACTCCGGAATCTTTTTTTCTATCGCTAAGAATTTTAGAAAAGGCTAAATTTCAAAGAGAGTGTTTTTCCCCATTGAATACGACGCCTTTATTCACGTTCATTGAGAGCTGGAAACCTTAGAATTGTAAATCATCAGCCTCGAAAACGAAATATCTTTCAAATTGGTAGCGATATAATCTTAAACTTTTAACCTTTCTTTTCTAAAATATTTTTGTCTATTTCATTTCCAAACATAGTTTAACGGGTTTAAAATGAATTTCTACAGATCTGTCTCGAAGATATTTCAACTATAAATAGTTTTCATACCTGCAGTCTCGAATTTCTTCCCAGGTGGTTGTTGCTAAGCGACGAACTTGATGCAAATTCCAGAGAAGTAAAGCTTTCACTGTTTTCCAATTGAATATTTTGACTTCGATGGAAAATGTGCTGACGACACTCAATTTCTGAGAAGAACGTAATTATCAAGCAAAATTAATTGAAATTTTTAGAGGAGTTAGTGAACCAATAAATTGAGACTTTAGTTTATACCTTGGCCATGGGCGTTGAGACCGGTACACATTGTTCTCATCAGTAACGAATAGACTACACTCATGATGATTAGAGGAACAACTAGTAAGGAAAAATCCAAATATATGTTGTATCCCAATTCGGAGGCGAAACTGGACCAGACTTCTCTGCATCGAAATTTTCCTAGACGCAAGATAGACTCTAATTAACATAAACGCATTGAGACCATTGATGAGTGAAAAAAAAAGACATTCGCTACGAATATCAATTTTATTAGAAAACGTTTTATTTTGAGTGGATATTTATTTATTGAAATTAAATTGCATTTGCGTGGAACGGTGAATTTAGGATTAAAATCTCCTTTAATATTAAAATTTGGTTTTGAAGAAAAATTAAGATTTTCTTATCTCAAGAAATAAGATATGTTCCATAAGTATAACACTTCCTATACTTCGTAATGCAAGAGCTATAGTTCGAGAACAACAAGCGAGAGTCTATAAAACTCTGTATACTAAGCCTTTGACAGCGCCTCACCAGGCGTCGCTTTACCTCGAATCTATGACGTTTCACCTCGTACCTTCATGACAAGATCTCAGTAAATAGTGACAAACTTACGCAACATATCTCATGAAATTATGATTTGGCCTACAAGTTCTTTTCAGTTTTGGTATTAAATTCTATTAGCTTCAGAGTATTTTTAAAATAAAAGTAAATTTAATGAATTTTCTATGGCAGCTCAGACACGGTAGCAAAAAAAAACCTTATCTTTTTTAGATTTTACTATCTCTTCCAATTATCAAAATAAATCAAAATTTGTAATAAGAGGGATAGATTTAATTTGAGAAGTAGGAATGGAGAACAGAGTAATCTGGGCGCGCGTCGAATTCCCGGACCCCCTTCCATGGGACGGAGGGGTATCAAAGAAGAGGCGGGTCATACCGACAGAGGTAAAAAGGAATTACGCATTTTTCACCGTCCCCGTCAGCAACGTCATCAAAACGTAGTTTAAGTGAGCCAATAAGATAATTTAAACTTTTCGTTACGTGGTGGAGGGAGGAGCTCTATACTGGGTGGTCTATGAGTCGGACTGAAGTAAATACTAACCGTTCTCCATTCCTATACTTCTAAAATTAAATCTATCCCTGGTAATAATTAGATTTGGGTTCGCTAGATAATTTAATTTAATTTACAATACCTCTATGAGTTACGCTCGGCAATAATTTACTGAGAATAAGAATGGGTAGCGTATGCAATGCCGACATGATCCAAATAATCCATATGACTTTGTAGGCGTGAGAAACGGTTTGCCAATGGCGGGAACGTAATGGTCGACAAATGGCGAAGAAACGCTCCATGGATATAGCTACCAATGTCCACACACTGACCGAAACGCTGATAGCTTTAAAGTAAAGATTCTAGAGATTTGGATTTTCCCCAAAAACTCTCTCATTATAAATTATTTTCATTAAAGTTTTGCGATGCTGTAATAAGAGAATCGGCTGAGCTTAGCTTTTCCTTTAAATATTCAAGAGGTAGATGTATAATCCCGGGCTTTTGGTTTGCCAAAAAGCGGTGCAATATCAAGTCGTACAACTTTAATGAGCCAGCCGGGACATTCCAATTTCGAATATTTCGTATTATTTTACGCCTGAATATTTAATTTCTTTAGACTATTTCTCAGATTTTATATTCAATAACAGAGCTTTCGTTTCCTATATAAATTCTGGATAAAGTTATATTTTGGGTAAACACGAATGTAGTAACGTTGAATTTTATAGAGTGCACTTTAAAGGATTGACGCCGGAAAATGAAATTTCTTTTATTCTGAAGAGCTGGACGCTTGTAATACTTTTACGTACAATTTTTAAGTCACATTTCGGTGAAAATTAAAAGCAGTTAAGGGAAACTGTCCAATCTCTCGAAGATATGATAATATAAAAGCAATTTTCGCCAAACGGTGACGAATCCGTTAAGAGGTAAACGTTTCTGTTATACCCGCTTGAATACCCATATTTACTGTAGTGTGATCAAGAGATGTAAATATAAGGTTTTAGATATTTAATCCTAATTCAATGGATGGGCAGATTAATAGTGTAAATCTACGCTCAAAATACTTGAGCCTCTTTATAGAAACCTATAATCCTATATTACTTAGGAAACTGTGTTTGAGTTAAAACCCATTATAGACTTAAAGATTCGGTGGGAAATTTTGGAACCGTTAATCCGGTTCAGCGTTGCGAGTTTCCATTGTAATATAGGTACAAAGGGAAATTAATTAAATCTTTTATTTTTCCTCGAAATTTATACTCCTGATTCTGAAAATCTGTGTAGCATTAATAAAGAGTTAAACATACCTTGAGCGAAGGGTATTAGTTTGCACATGACTTCCCCGAAGATGAAATTTCTGAGCAAACTACCAACGAGTGTAAAAGGCATACAAAACAGCACTATGAGCAAGTCGCTGACGGCAAGATTGAGCAAGAAAACGTTGGTGACAGTCTTCATTCGTTTGTTTAAACTGAGGGTCAAGATGACGACCACGTTACCCAAGAGGGAAACCACAAAGATGACGGAGTAGGAAATGACGCGAATGATGCCTTCCTTTTCCAGCACAAATGGTTCCTCATCTTCAATGTAATCTTTGTCAAAGACGTAACTCGTTCTTCGAATAATGTCATCGTGGTGGCAAACGAAGAGGGACAAGTTGAAGGCCGCTTGGATTAGGGTCATCAAGTTATCGTCAAAGTGGTCCAAGTTTATATCTCCTTAATTTTGATATTCAGTTCCACGACTTCCATATTTTTAATTATGTTCGATGCCCCTATGACGAAATAATAATTTTATTCATTAAACTAATCAATTCCCGATGTGTCAATTAGTTGTCAAATGGATAATAGGTTTTCGCGAAATCTTTACATTTAATGGTTTTTAATATTTTCCTTGATATAATAATATCTTTATATATATGTATTTATTCGCGTTAGTGCTTGTGAAAAGAGTTCCATGTACTCTCAAAAGTTCATGCGCCTGAACAGGGCTCCTTGAGCTTCAATAAGTTCATGCGCCTGCAATGGGTTCCATGTACTCCCATAAGTTCATGTACCTGAATAGGGTTCCACGCGCTTCAATCAGTTCATGCCCCTTCTAAAGGGTTCCATGTACTCCCATAAGTTCATACACTGCACGCAAAAGTGTTCCATGCACTCTCAAACATTCATACACCTGAAAATGGTTCCATGCATACTCTCATAAGTTCATGTAACTGAAAAGGGTTCCACGCACTTACATAGGTTTATTGAAGCGATAAATATTGATGATAATTCATAGATATTTAAAAACCAGGATATATCAGAAAAAGGCTTGGTTTAACAACTAGTTTGAGGTTGATTGTTTTATTTTCTAAGACAAACTCTGGGAAATCTTGCAGCTTACTTCAATACCAAAGTTTTCGTCTTATCAATTATCCTATAATTTAATATGTTTTTAACTTGACCTTAAAATAGAAAACCTCAAGGGAAATGAACTTCAATAAATATTAAAGAAGAAAGGGGAATTTTCGTTGGAAAATTGGTGTAATTAGGTTTCGTTTTATAACGGTAAAGGAAAAAAACAACCTAAGCACTTTAGTTCTGTGTCGAAGAAATAGATAGATGATTCTATCCATTACGATAACTCCATTAGTAATTCCAAGCTTAAGAAATACCCTTAGGACGGACGTGATCATTAATTAGGGTTACGTGAGGTAAAGAAAAGACAGAGACGTTTCTGATAATTTTTGTTTTCTTGAAATCGTTGCACTACATGGAGAGGCATTAACGCTAACAGCTTTTTACAACTGTCTCTTAATAGACCAAATGAATCACTTCTAAAACACGTGACTTATACTGTCCATGCACGTGCCATTTTGGAATTAAAACTAAGCTATATAATTTTTATATTTCTCAGTTGGCAACCGGATAAAGGAGAAGTCCATTATCTCACTGATTGCCAGTACAATACACACAGAATAAAAGGCTACCCAACACAAAGTATTTCCCATTATTCCCAAGACCTTCTAATTGATCATTACGTTTAAATCGTTGAATTTGGGCTAATTTTAAAACATAAACTCACAGTGCTCAAATGAGTTCAGAAGTATTCCATCTTTTTAATTGGTCAATTTACGAATTAATACCAATATTGTTTCCGGTCAATACGACAGAAAATAATTCAAAATACAAAGCTAAATATTTTTTTTCACGGAAGATCTTGAGCGTTGGTTTCGACTTGCGTGCATCTAACAGAAAATAAGCGCGAAATAATCTCGACACTTCACTCGACATCCAAAGTTAATTTCACTGGACAATCTCTTACTCTCTCCGAGAGAAATAAGAGCGGGCGGAGCTATCTCTCCGGTTGCGCAGAACCAAGTTTAACCAGAAGTAAGATAAGGGACTAGAAGTACTGAGCTAACCAAATTCTTCACTTGGCTAAAGTGAATATTCTTGATAACACACCAACGGTTGGCCCTCTGGTAGCGGTTTCTGAGTTTTTACTCCAAAACGTGAGACGCTCGCGGTGGTAGACGGCTGAACTTGATTCAAGCACCCGCGTCCGTGTTCCGCGGCTTTAGGATGAGGGGAAGGGGATAGGAAATTTTTTGGAACTCGACCAATTTTTTTCTCTCTAGTGTAGGCGTGATGGAAGCGGCATAAAATCCTCAAATTTATTCACTAGTGCCAGGATCTATTACCAATGCTAAAGCTCTTTACTTCTAGTCTCATCCTACTTCTGGTTTAACCAAGCACCTCTCTTAAAAACAGGATGATCGACCATTTTCTTCAGTGAAGTTACTTCTTAAAAAGAACGAAAAAAAGTTAAAAAGAAAATAAATAGCAATTTGCATAGTGCTTAAAAATAAAAATAAATTTAGTCCTTCCTTAAGTAGGGTATACGCGTGCCACGAACTTGAATTAGAATTCTAGCAAATATGCCTACCATTTTTTATTCAACTCGCGTTTAGAAATTACCTGATTACATTAAATAATTAAAATTATTAATCAGTTACTTTATCTTCGATTATTTTGTATTAAGAGGATGAATACTTCAC
The DNA here is from genome assembly GCF_054372755.1 of Phalangium opilio. Classification (NCBI taxonomy): domain Eukaryota; kingdom Metazoa; phylum Arthropoda; class Arachnida; order Opiliones; family Phalangiidae; genus Phalangium; species Phalangium opilio. Next base: position 216,653 of record NW_028324229.1, read on the forward strand.
GATCTCTCTTAAGTAATTTCGTTTTATGAACTGAAAAGTTTTTGGGATTTATTTTTTCATTATTTCTAATTCGCTTCCCCCTTGGATTTAATGAGGTTAATTAATAATATTGCTTGTTTTACCCCGAGCGTTTTCCAGTATCCGTGTCTTTCAGACCAATATCTCACTTCAATTGCTGTAGGCGTATTTAATTTTCTAGATGGCGGTTTATCAAAGAGCACGGATTTTGACCCAAAGTAATTAGACAGTTTAAATAAATAAAACTACTATACAATTAGGAAAAATCCAATTAAATTTTTTTGTCAAAACGTGGGTGTTAAGTGAGGTTCAAATTTCACGAAGCGCAAATTAATTTTTCTATGTTAATGAAAATAAAATTGTTGTTTTTGCGGATAGACTTAGGAACTAAAAATTTGATATATGCAACGCAAACTCACTAATTAAATACTATACTTTTTATAGAATTTGATATTGTGTATCCATCCGCCACGAATATTCTAAAACGTTAGCTTGTGTAAAAGTGCAAGCCATGGAATTGAATTTCGAGATTGGAGTTTTTTTAAATCTGTGTCGATTTCCATTGATTGATCTATAGCTTCTTGCAGAATCTTCATTATTCTAAAACATCCTATCTGGTTACCTCTCTTAAAAACGTCCAAATTGGCTCAGGTATCCAGTAATAGGAACTGAAATCTAGGCTTGATTGCCGTACCTATAGAAAATGGTTCCCGGGGCGAGGAAATGTTTCGCGCCCCAAATATAATGGACCAAATGAAACACTTTTGGCCCCCCTTTACCCTATCGCACCCACGACGCCCGGGGCGGCCGCCCTGCCTAGCTACGGCCCATGGACTCAAAATCGATTCCATATAGTCCGGGGGACTTGGAGTCTCATCTTTCCATGCCATCTAGGTGTACCAATGATGATAATTGTATTATAAACGTTTAGCGTAATTGCAGAGCGAAAGTTGATTTAGTAAATTAAATCATATATTTGTGTAGCAATGCTTCCGTTTCACAAAAAGCTTCAATAATCGAATTAATAGAGCCGCGAGAGGTAAGTTACTTATAAATAATTGAATAATAAACTGTTTTATACCCTTCATAATGCATTCATAATTTACAATAGATTAGTCTTATTAAATGCAATTAGTTGATGCTAAAACAAAGTCAATTAAGCAATTGGGATAGATTAAAGCCTTCCATAGCACCCACTTTACTACTCGTAATATCGCTGCTTTTTCTCTCAATAGTTTCTTCGGTCGAACAACAAGGGCTGTTTTCCTTCCTTTACTCCTTTGAACTAAGTTCAACCAAGATCTCATTCACGTAAAGAGAGAACGTTCGTGTTTACCTTCATCTTCGCTACCATCAAGTACTACCTAGTCCCCTCCCTAAAAAAAAAAAAAATTCCGCCATTTTATCGATACACTAACACCGCCTGGTGGACTATCCATTCATTATTTATCGAAATTGTCGTTCTCGATCTCGATGTGAGGGAGACTGACTCCAGAATTAGTAGAAATGTTTATTAAAGCAACAGTTGATAGTGCTGGTTATGTCGATATAAATATAGACCGAATAGTAAATAGTAAAATAGACAATAGTTATTCGATTATTATAACAAGAAAGGCCACTATTATTTTCCTTAAGTGTCAGAACAACCAAGGCTTACGTTTCAAACTTCAGGTAAATAGACATATTTTAATATAATACCACGTTATTTTTATCTGTCCCTACCCCGATTGATAAAAAATATATTTTTAATAAGGCCGATCCGATGTTATTAATCTGAATCGTATACTAATACTTAACATTGTTGCCAATAGTTTCTTTCGACTTCTTGCCTAGGCCGACTCTCGAGTCGCTACTGGCCTGTCCACTTAACATTTTATTCAGTAATTTGAGGTTAGTAGGTGGCGAGCTAAACCATACCCCACTCGATCACGCGCGTCACGACGCAAGCTGCTCTCGCTATAGCTATAGCGCGAGCAGCGCAGCGTCTGGGAGCGCAGAGCGAGTGGGCTATGGCTAAACCGACCTAAACTAAGCCCCTCCCAGAAAAAAAAGATAACTCTGACTTCATGGAAGCGGATTAGACTGACTCGAACGTTCTCTCTTAACGTGAATGAGATCTTGGTTCAACATTTGAGACATTCTTGGAAAATGTTTATCAAGAAGTGATATCTAGTTTATTTGGGAGAAGATATAAATCGCCACACTTTTAGCTTTATCACCAGTCCAAACGTAGGTCCGGTGCTAATCCCCACCTCTAAATTACAACCAGAATCTCATTGGTTCTTGAAAACTTACCTCAGCACGAGTCTAATGACGAAAATTATGTATTTTCCGACTGAGGAGAGGCGAAATAGCCCGGCCTCCTTTTACGTCCCCCCTTGTATTTTGAAAGGGGTACTGGGACTATGGCGCGCGAATACTTAGGCATCTTATACCTTCAACCTAGTAAACTAGATATCACTTCTTGATATTTTACAGAGTGTCATCCTTCTCATATTATTCCCTTCCATTTACCTTTGCTGGTACGGAGTTCATGCATGGCTACTTAATTTTTTGTAAGTGCACTTTTTATATATCTTTCTTCGGGACAAATTTCAAAAGGTATTTAAGGTTAGTGCGGAAAAAGGCGTTTCCTTAGGTTCTTTGACTTCTTACTAAGGCCTTGAAAATATCTTGTTAACTTAATCCTTAATAGCTTCCAAACATTTTTAATTGACATCACCCCAATTGGCAAAAAAAAGGATAAAACTTTCGGAAGAAGATTAAGTTTAGTATTCGATATACGATTAACCCTCACCTCTCCGTACTCTGGCTGGAAATTTATTAAACACTGGGGAATAATCGAAAAGGATTCACGTTAATAGGGTCGAGAGAGAGAGAGAGAGAGAGAGAGAGTGAGAGAGAGAGGGAGAGAGAGAGAGTGAGAGAGAGAGAGGGAGAGAGAGAGTGAGAGAGAGAGGGAGAGAGAGAGTGAGAGAGAGGGATAGCATTTTCGCTTCTAGCCTCACTCTTTTACGAACAGCAACTAAAATCGTTCTAGACAAGGTTCAACCATTTTAGTACGGGTTTGTTACTTCGAACAATTTTGTTTGTTCATAGAGAATGTTTTTAACCACTTCTTTTAACAAGTGGGTTGAGAGAGCATGGAAACTCTAAGTTAATGGGTTTATTTCCAGTTATTCACCCGATGTTATAGTCCGGGGTAAGTTCTTGCTGGGAGGCAAAATAGGTAACATCTTTTTGGGAGGTTCATCAAACAAACTATATCATATTGAATTAGCCTTGGGCGAAATGGATCGCATTTCAGCATTGATATGTTTCATAATATAAATAAACGAACTTTACAGAATTCGCATATCAACTGATTTCCATTGGGAATTTCTTAGGTTTTTCCGAGCAAACTTTCAATAGATTCAGTCATACTTTATTGAAAGGATTAAGAAAAGCCGATTGTATCAAGCTTTCTTCGTAAATTGGATTAAAGACATCGATTTCTTAAAATTTGTTGAAAGTGTTTTACAAAATTCGATAATTTCGAAAGGGTCAATTCTTAAACACACCCTATTAAAAGTGCTTCCAGAAGTTCACAAATGAAAAAAGACAGTAAGTAAGCTTGTAAGTGAACTAAAAGGGGGATTTTAAATATTCGGGATGATTTCAAAGGCTTAGAGGAGTTCTTTACAAGGATAATTATATTTTTGTCTTTCCAAAACACTCCAAGTAAATTTCTAAAAAGTTTTTAAAAGCTTCGAGCAATAAGGCTTAGAGCAGTGGCGGGTTTAACGGTAAGCGGACTAAGCGGCCGCTTGGGGCCCCGGGATGCCATGGGGCCCCCGAATTGAGCAGAATTAATTTTCATCCATTAACAATTTTTTTTTTCAAAGTAAAAAATGGAAGAGACTAATAGTTTTAAAAGGAAATAAATGACGAATATTTTCCAATTCAGTATTATACCAAGAAGGGATTTATATAGGAAGACTTAAGTCGCGAGATTTTACGCTTCTACTCTTACGCCGGTGTCACTGGACAAGTAAGCCCCACCCCTTTTATGCCCGTCATTGCTCTGCGCTTTCCCATTGGATCCCATGGGGATAGGTTATACGGACGCGAATGATTCCTACTAGAGAAAAAGCAAACCTCGAGCAAAGAAAACAGAAAATGGAGGCTGCCCGCGGTGATGAAACCAAAGAAGAGAGAGAGAGGGAGATAGAAACGCGCTTTATTAAATCCGCCGAAAAATGGGGAGGGGTAGTAAAAACATTTTTCGGTACGTTTAGTTTTAGGACGCACATCCTTTGCGCATGGGGGATTGACCTCCTCGCCTTATCTCTGTCATCCCCTACGTCAACTAAGCGCGAGAAAGCTGCGCTCAGGCGCCGCGGTGTATCGTATATTTTACCCCGTTTTCACCACGCATGGATCACGGCTGCCTATACCTATTCTCTCACCGTCTTTCTCTCCTCTTTGCTGAAACTTTACGACGGTTGCTTTTAATTGCCATGAACAAGTTAGTTAAATGTTTTGAACATACATAACTTGATGGATTTTGAATATGTGTCTCTACGTTAAAATCGTTCGTTCCGTAATTGTTTCTTAATCAAATCAAGTGTACGTATGATTTCGCGAGTTCCAAAAGCCAAACCAAGGCTTAACGAAAAGGTAAATGAAATAGATGGTGGAAAACATATAGCGTTTTTCTTTGCGGTAAAAACGAGCTGCTCCGAGACGGCGGCGTGTCTTACATTAACCCAGTCGCTCACTCCCGGTTTCCTCCCGGATTGATCCCAACCGCTCCGAGTCTAGAGACGGAGCGCCTGAAGACGTCACAAAACCGTTCTGAAAAAACTTTTGTCTTTCATTCGGATCAACTACATTCGGTCCTCCGAGCTAGAGCGATGACGTAACACGTAAATTTGGAGCGATCTCGGAGCGCTCTCAGGCGACCCAAAAAAACGATATAAGATAAAATAATAAGTCCCGGCTCCTTTTCCAACCCCCCCCCCACCCATTAAGGGGCGATTGTCGACTATCACGCGCGCACCGGACGCGATTTTAGGCCTTCTTATATACATTCCTTCTTACAACTACTATTTAATTTTAATATCTTGAGTTTGGGGGCCCCAAAATGGTTACCGCTTGGGGCCTCCACTTGACTTAAGCCGCCACTGGCTTAGAGAGGTTGAATGCTGGCATTGGAGTAAACAACTCGTGAGTTTGACCTAGCATATCACTGATGTTTTAAGGAAATTGTAGCGAAATCTCCCGGGTCAGTTCCTTCAAGGCAAAAACACTGTCATCGCTTTCAAAAAAAAAAAAAGAAAAAATCTAGAGGAGGTTCGCCTTAGAATCGATTTCAACCATTAATTACGTCTCCGGTAATTAAAAAGGGTAGTTGCGAAACGTAAGTGAGAAAGTGTAGAGGGTATGAATGCAACCTTAAAACCGTAACTTCCCAGCACAGATACCCGTATTTTTCTTTGTGAAACTTTACTGTTTCTAAGGTTGAAGTTCACTATGTGTATTTGTCCTAGACTTTTTAATTTACACATGTCAAAAGTCATGATTTCTAAAAACAAATTAATGAATAAAATTGTCGAGCACATCCATTAGAGTTAAATATAACATAAATGCTTAAATTAAAAGATTCCAGGTCTTATTTAATTTTAATGCTTTTAACACACTGCAGCGCGTGTGTTTATTTATTGAAATTGTTGTGTTGAAGATTAGGCGGCCTGCAGCTTTTACCCAAATTTTTTACTATATACAAATACTGGAGTTCTAAGTACTAATTACTAATTCAGCTAGAAAGATAGTTTTTATTTTTGGTATAACGAATTACCCAAAAGTGATAATAAATATAACATATACCTGAAGCATAAAATACTTCTCTTCGAGAGAAGTGTACCACAAAGAGGAGTAATTGTAACATGATTCTTCCCAACATCATCTAAACACTTGGAGCGCTAAAGGTTACTAAACCGAATCACATACACGATAAATAGTTCCCTCATCATTATTCTATTAGCACTGCTTAACTATTCCAAGGCACGCTTGTAGATTTTTGTCCCACGTCAAGACAATCACCGTTTGTGGGTTAATTACTGAGGATTTAGTACCAACAGTTGCGATCCCCATCTGAAGTTTGATGAGCGGGAGAGACAACATAAAAGGGTGAGCCTGGGATGAATCATGTTACATGACTAAAGTATTAAGAGGATATAGAGTGCCATCCTTCTTCTATTATCCACTTCTGGGTACACTAAACAATTTCATAGAACATTTAAATTTAATGCATATGCAGGTCACAAAGTCACGTGTTTCTGATCCATGTGACCTCTTCTGTTATACTTTCCATCGACTCATCTGTTGTTCAAATTAGGAATACCCAAGTAGTTTCGTTAAAATTTTACATTCCCTTAATTACGTATTTAGTATCATTGCAGGGAAGCATCTCACCAGGATGAAACTCTAACGTTGATTTCCCGTAGAACGCCTGTACAAGTGTTTCACTTACAGCGCACCGGAGTTTAGGAGTGAGATAGCGACCAGGCGGGATTACACGGTTTGCCTTAAGAATTCGTACTTGAAATTATCTTTCCAGACAAATAAACTAAAGATTTCCAGGACTCGGTACTCCATGCGTAGTTAACACGAAATTGTATCGTTTTACAAAGCCTCCGCGGAAGGTTTGAAGGCTTATAATTAATATTGTACCTAATTTACATCTCTGTCGGGAGTCTTGGATACAAGTGGTATAATTTAAATTACATAATTATACGCCCTTTTATTTGAATGTATGCCACTTTTCATTCATTTATTTACTCGTGAATAGCAATTTCAAGAGTTGGACGTATAAGACCAAATAATAATATAAACTGTTTGTTAATATTTTATCCACGAATGAGATTAATTAATCTCTCTAATGCAGGGTGTTTTTGATAAGTTTGCAATAAATTAAGAGTATGTTCTTTGGGTACACGATTTTGAGTCGAAAATCTAACTTCTATCTCCATTTTGATTGCCCTAAGGGTCACTCTTTTCTAGTTACGATTTGATGAGTGTTTTAGGGATGACCCCTTTATTAAATTAGAAATCATTGTCTTTTAGTTTCTTAAATAAATTTAAGGGTCATCCGTAAAATACTCTGGAAAATTTTAACTCGAAAACAGTGGCCCGGACGGTAAAATGGAGATAGAAGTTACTTTTTCGACTCAAAATCGTGCACCCAAAGAACATCCCCCTAATTTATGGTATACTTATCAGTAACACCCTGTATATCATTTGAATTCGCTTGGCTTGTTTTAATTTTAATTTGAAACATTTTTAAGCGCCACAGCGTCCAGAGGCAAATTAGCAAATTTTAATATTATATTTTAAATCCGTTTCACAATCATCATATTTTTAATTACTTCCTTTCAACTTCAAACAAAAGACGATTGGATATTCCATCGCTTTTTTCCATTGACCGTCTCTCACTCCCCCTTTCATCAGCTTTGAACTTTAACCCTTTTCCATTAGGAAACTTTTGGAATTCCAAATTTCCAATATCAGGAATTCATATATTTTTACAGACTAGGAATATGCGAAGGAATTGCAGATCCTGACAGAGGCTATTTTCAAGGCGTATTTAGGAATGCTTAGTCATTCCCAGTGAAGATTGCATTAATTCTTTTAGTATATTTGAAGAGCGAGATCGAAATATTTGAAACCTCGTAGCTTTAACCAAGGCTAGAAGGTCCTTCCATGACCCCATCTCTCATTCTAAAGTTGTCCCTCGAGTTTATCCATTTTTAACAGTTTCTTTCCTTAGAAATATATTAATACGAAGATTTCAATCTACTTTCGAAGGCTAGCTAGCGAAAATAATTAATTACTACCAACGCAATTAACTTTGGATCAATTTACTTCTTGAACCGTCGTTCATATAACACGGAAAATGACTCGGCCCACCGGGAACGTTCGGAAAAATGGAAAATCAATGATCGAAATACACTTTGTGTGTCGAGAGGAACTTTTAGGAGACCCGAAACACGGATAGTATTGACTTTAGAAATACTAATAGCTTTCCAAAGACAAAGTTAACCCTCCGGAACAATTTATTTTTTATTTCTCTATTGTTCAGTAAGGCGTGCGTTGGAGGAAGAAAATCAAAAATCATTATAATACGTTAAAGTTTACATCAGTAATGAGTGTCCTATTTATAACTCTATTTATATTTTGTTATAAATTAATCCTTCCATTCAAAATTAAAGGAAGCCTTGAACTTAAACAAGCCTTTGTGTTTTGAAGTGAAAATACTTAGCGAGGCGGAAGTAATTTTTGCTTTTACAAATTACCATATTTATATTATAATTCATTTTTGGTTCTTCCCATTGTGAAGTATCCTCTCTTTCATTAGCTAAAATGAGTCCTGGTTGCTTGTTAGCGCGTGGAATTCTTGGTATCTCATTGTATTATCTTTGTACCGATAGACAAGATACGTAGCTTACGCCTTCATCCGTTGAAAGAGAAAGGAAGAATGAGGTAGCGATCGACGTATGGCCTTTAGATTTTGCTCCTATCGGTTCTATCCATCTTTTTAGGCAAACCCTCGCCTTGTCGATAACAAAAGAGTTGCCCCGTTCGTTTACGAGTTAAGCCGCGATGCTTCTAAAAATAGTGGTTGCCCCCTAGCTGCTTTGGCTCAGGGGGTCATATCGGATACTATAAGTGAAAGTTTGTCTAATAGAATACCACATTGATGTCCGTCTCCTGCTGACATTTCAAAGGGTAAAAAAAAAGAATTCCTAGTATTTTTATGTAATGTTGTTGGTGTTTCCTAGATGTACCACTTGTTCTACGACTACGAGCATCCAGCAAGTTCGGAAGGGGGCGGGCTTAGATTGGGCCGCGTAGCCCGCTGTAACGTAAGAAAAGAAGGACACGAGAAAGGCACTTCGCTTTCTTATGGGCCATTTACGACCCGGGGTGCATTCTACTCGAGCTGCTCAACCTTGTGTAGAGAAATGAGTAACTACTTTTTATACTATGGAGTATTCTTGCTAAGTCTTTGCCTTTGGGAAAAAACAGGTCCTTATTTATACGAGATCTAAGGATCTGGGTTGGTTTTTAGTTAGATCATTTTATACCCTTCTCTTTTTTTTTCGAACGTCATACTCTCTGTCCCTCGGTCGTTGTTTAATGTTTTGAATTTTTGGTCTCTTTCTTCGTTTTCGTTTTCTTATTTGGGCAGAGAGAGACGAAAAAAAAACGCATCATTCTTTTTATATTTCTACTCCTTTAAGACTGCAATCCCTTTTGAAAGGACCCGTTTGCAAACATAAAAATATTTGGAGCATCCCTTAGCGTATTAAATTTTTTTTATAATTTGATAAAGAAATGAGGAAGCACTTTTTCTTAATTTAAGAAAAAAAAAATATTTTATTTTCTTTGAAATAAATATTTAAATCATCCCAATGGATTCCTGGTATTTTAATGCAGCTTAGTGAGATGAAATGGAAGATTTTTAAAAATTTCAAAGTTATTTGGAAATATTGACTTTAAATTCACGCGTAAAAATGTAGTTCAATTAGCCAAGGCTTTGTAAGACTGATTAACTAATAGAAAATAGCATTCTTTATTCTAACTAAGAGGAATGATACGTTATATCTGGGTATATAGCTGATGACCCAAATTTCCCATGATGAATCGCTCCCTTTAGATACATGTTCGCTTGTCCAGTACGCAAATATTTTAGTTTCTGACGCGAGAAAAGAACAAGAAAGATGCATTGTATCATAAAACCAAGAGTTAAGCCTTGGCTCAACTTCTGAAAACAAAGATAGACAAGGCCTTAACGATCTTAATCTTCTTTTCGACTTACTCTTGTCTTTTTAGTACAAATCAAGCTTAGTTTTAAACTTTAATCCTTCTGACGTACCATTCTAATGTAAGGTTTACTGTAAACAAGTTCAAGTTAAATATAGTTCATGTAAAACACCAGTTTACATATCCACTTTAAATAAAACGGCATCTTTATCACGTCCTGGCTTTGATTGGTCAGATTCTTAGCCTGACAAATTTCCCAGCCAGAAATCCATTTTATCCTTGACGATTTTAATTTCATTAACTCGTCTAGTTTTTGGTTTTCATACAAACCAAATAGTTGGCGGTAAACAATGGCTGATGTTAAAGGCCCTTTACTACGCATTCTCAATACCTCAACAAATATTGGTGGGAAGGAAAAAACAGATCGACGTGTAGAAAGGGGTTTTCAATTGATGCCTGGGATTTATACCGGGTGCATCCCCGGTGAATAGAAATGGCCTTTTTACGCGTCCACGAATATATATTCTTTGATATCGTTTCCTGTAATCTTCTGTGCTTCTATGGACTGAGCGTTCCATCTAATCTGTAGGTTCCTCAAAGTGAAGCCAATGCAGGGATAGATTTAATTTTAGAAGTAGGAATGGAGAATGGTTAGTATTTACTTCAGTCCGCCTCATAGCCCAGTATAGAGCCCCTCCCTCCAACACGTAACGAAAAATTTAAATTATCTTATTGGCTCACTTAAACTACGTTTTGATGACGTTGCTGACGGGGAGGGCGAAAAATACGTAATTCCTTTTTTACCTCTGTCGCTACGACACGCCTCTTCTTTCATACCCCTCCTTATATACTTCGAAGCGCGCCCACATTACTCTGTTCTCCATTCCTACTTCTAAAACTAAATCTATCCCTGGCCAATAGGAAGAAAATACTTATTTTCTTGAATGAATCAAGCCAAAAAAAAAAAAAAAAAAATACGAAACCTTTTCTCGACAGTAAAAAAAATAAGGAGAAAGTTACTCTTAAAACAAATCACTTCACTAACCCCAAGAATATATTTACATGCAAATTCTTTTATTTTGTCTTCAACTTAAGGGGTAGTCGTCTGCCTTTATTGTTTGGAAACTAGCAAGGTAAAACCATGCACTACGTACATTCACGACTACCTCTTTAGATTCAGTTAAATCGTTTAGTGTACGGGATAGCGGTTTCTGGTAAATTAAATTTGGAGAACCAACTGCAATCTGTAAGGAGTACGCGGAAGTACTCTCTGTTTTTAGCCTAATTCCTGAATAAATTTAATTAATGCCTTGATCCTGGAACCCCTTTCTCCATATGCGTAGAACTCTTCCTAGCGTTAAACAGTATATTGGTTTCCACTTCATTGGGTTTCAGTAGTATCGATATCTTATTGTAGCTATACTCTTACGTTTCACAATGGGGAAAGATTTCGTTTGAAGAGGTTGCATATAGGTGACCATGGCTTAGAGTCACGCGTGGGGAAGGGAACCCATTGGGATTGGGAAGACTTATCGAAGTTGGAGTGGTATGCGCTGATAGGAAACATCGATTTATTTATCTCAAGGCGGGGCGGATTGCCTTGATTGCCATCTCTCTTTTACTTCCTGGCCTCTTTGGGAACCTTGCTACCACCTCGTACGAAACCTATAGCTCGTATTGCCATTAACTTTGTTTTGCCAAGCCAGCATTCTGTCTATCCAGCATTGGTCGTTTGATACCAAGGCACGAAGTTCTGAATATATTCAGTAACTTCAAATGACAAAATCTACTTGTACAAGATTGTTACGTAAAGAAAACAAAAACTGGAAAATATGAAATTTTGAAATTCATGAGACGAAACCGAACCGTGACTTATTCGAGACTTTATGCCGAGTTAGAATCCATCTTCAAAAATAAATGCCGGTTTAAATCACGAAATGCACTTCACCGCGTTGCCTCTGGCAGTATCAAGTTTATATAAGCATCAATGTATCATAATCATAGTCGTCTAAAGTTTTAAGGATAAAGTTAGAACTTCTTGAAGATTTCAAAGGAAATATTTATGATATTCCCTATTCAGTATTATTGGAAACTCGTAATTATCATTCAAACTCTCTTCGAAAATGATGTCTATGCATATCCCTTCGGCGTTAGTTTACGAAAACAATCCTTAAGAATCCACTTCAGCGATCTCTAATGAATACTTCGATCTTTCTAAGAAAGGCAATCCAATTCATTTGATTAACGGCGGGTAAGACATACACGTTAATGCAATTTGATATTGCTTCTAAGCCTTTGCGGTCTTAGTGCATCTAATGTCCATTGCACGTGGGCCATTGGCATTTCGAGATGCAGTGTGGTGAACCGCGAGGAATCTTTCGCATTCTCCTTATTGTTGCTCGAGATTGGTTGTATGAAACTGATGATTGCGATTTTATGAAGGGGTAATCAATCGAGATGGATGAGCTCTTGGGATGTTTAACCCTTGGCTCCAAATTCCCCCTATAACGTCCGTTCGTACCTTCACTCAATTTGGTTTCTCGTGTGATCCGTAATTCAATCATCTGATGTTTCTATGATGGCTATATTCTAGATTGATCTATTTATGGGCCCATTTTGGGAACAGATTTGGGTTGAAATATATTTTAATCCGTCTCTCTCGGACAGTTCAACAAACTCAAATTTAATAAGGTCAACATCCTGGAACCAGTTAAGGCCGAGGGTCTGAATGAGACTTTAATAATTTCTAAAGACCGAAATAGAGCACTCAAATTTGTAATCCCGATTTAATATCAGACCTTCTAATTATAGAAGCTACTAATTATTTGGAATAGGTATTGTTTACCTTACAGCGCAAATCTTAATAATTCCTCGAAATACAAGACGACATTTGAAGGTTTAGTTGGAAATTCGAAGTAGAAAATTGTTTGGGGCTAATAGAGTGTAAGTTGAATGTATTGTTGATGCTTCGTTTCCTGCATTGCTACGGATATGTATTTGGGATCTCATTAAGTCACTTTGTGAAGTTTCATTAGGTATATTGATCTAAACAATACCCAAATCAACGAATCAGTGATTCAGTGAATTTAAATGAACCATTGTCAGCAATATTATTATAACCCTAAGGGTTAATTGTTAAATTTTTAAATTAACTTTTGCTTGTCTTAATGAAGTAGTTCTGAACATAATAAATTTATTATTTGCTTCTTCCGCAAATTTTCCATAAATTTCAACTCTCCACGTCAAAGAATTATAATTAATTTAGTACAATACAATTAATTTATTTATTTAAATTATTAAAAGGAATAAAGTAGGTCCCAACTTTCAGAAAGGAAAAATATTCTCTGGAGAGAATTCGAGAAAAGTGGCTTCTGCGACTGCGCGGAAGATGAGGGAATAGAATCGGTCGTTCCCGACCCTCACGTTTTTCGCGTCTTTCGTAGCAGAAGCAACGCTATATAGACAGCTAGTTTAAACGTCCTGTTTGCCACCGAAAATATATCTATTTAATACACAGTTACGACAAAGAATGCGATCGTGTTGAATTTATAACGGAAGAAAATTCAAGGTAAATGTTATTTTTACCTTTTTATGTTAAATTGTTCGCAATTTTTAAAATATTTCCGCGTTTTCTTTATTTCATAAAGCATATTTTCATTGTATGCTCTTTGTGTTTCATTTCGTGAATTCAATGTTGTTAAATTTAAATACAAATTTTTAAAACTCTCAAATGTACAATATAAAAAATACATATTCGTCACATCTTTTTTATTTTAATGGATAGTTATTGTTTAACAACGATATAAATTACTTTATATCTGTTTTTCGCAACAGTGCATGAAAAAATCATTGGGAATTCTATTTAACACCAAAGAAAATAACATATAGGAAAGTTAGATTTTTTCGTAGAAGTTTAAAGTAAACTTTAATGAAATCTAAATTTTTAAATAGTCTTTTTAAAAATGTATCGAATATTATTTTAAAACGTGGTTAACCGATACTGAAACATCCCAACCAAAAAACTAATAATAATATGCCTTTAAAATTCTCGTAAACGTTGAAGGCGCTTTTGTAAGACTAAATTCAAAGAGATTTAATTTACTATTCACGCGGAACGACATCAAAAGAAAGAAAAAGTTATAAAGGTACTTACGCGTGGGACTTAAAAAGCGACTTCCTAAGTGAGATAAAATTGGTAGAAAAGCTTCCAAAAGATACAGTTTCCGGACTGTAAGATGATGCTATTGAGAATATCTAGTGTTCTGGCAAAGAGTGAAACAGGAGTAAATCAAATTCGTTTATACATCTAAGTTTTTACATTATAACTTGACGCGATTTGGTTGATCTTTATTTGCTCGATGGCTTTAGTAACTATATCCTTAATAAGAGCTAAAACATCGTATCTGTTACGCATTGTTTCAATAAAACTTACTATATTTTACCTTTTGGTAAAAAGGTAACTTTATATAAGCGAAACCAATTTCGCGCTGACTGACTTTTGATAAAGTCTCTCTTTCAAAACAGAGGAAGATCAAGCGTTTTTTTCCCCAGAAAAAAAATTGAAATAGAAATAAGAAACAAAAGGATTCAGAGGAATGCAGTTATAGGCAAAGAAAAAATAAAAAAAAAAATCCGCCTTTTTATTTTGAGTAAGGAAAGTGATATAACTTACATAGAGGTATATTGAATTAACCCGAAGGTATCAAAAGCAGAATTGATCCTTTAAACAGGCGTTGAGTTCTCGCGGGATGTAAGCGGTTGCGTTTATGACTTTGATTTTATTTACTTCCGATGTTACGGCCAAACGGAACAGAGGGATTGGTTGAGTTAGATTGGCTTTATAGCATATCCGTCTATAAATTGTATGTTACGGTATATAGGGGCACACTGTCCATCATATAGACCTATATATTTCTGTCTTAGATGGTTGAGCTTTAATGGATGAAAAGACTGTATAGGGAGTGTATTGAAGGCTGCACTTGACGCTAAAATACCCCGGGATTTAGAGAGCCAAGTACATGTCCCCTTTCAAATCCCGAATAGTTTTCACCGCTCCGATGATTTCAACGAAATGTCAGTCGTCTTATGTTCGACAAAACAAAAATGTTCCATAAACACGCTGTTAGTTTCTTTCTCTTAAAATAAAATGATTAAAACAAAAACATTTAAAAAAATCTCAGTCGATTTCATATTTCTTTTCATCACAATCATAGGTTTTTAAGAACTTAATAAAAATAATTATTTTAGGCTGATTTAACAGCGATTTAAATTGAATGAACCGTAGAATTTCGTGGCGTTTTAATTAAGAGAGTAAATAATGTAAGAGACAACCCTCAGTTTCGGGACATACAAGGAGGTTGATACATTGCTGTCTCTGCACACTCTGATACAAAATTACTACAGCGCAGGCACCAAAAAGCGAGCTGGAAGACGTGTCTTTCCATCTTAGTTACATTAAAATGGTCTATTCTATACGTCTTTCAGTTTCATAATTGAATTGTTACATGACGTGTGTGCGAAAAGTTCCCAAAGCTAATCTCTGAAAACTTTATTTCTCTAGCCATAACGACCAAGAGATAAAAAGAAGAACTCGAGTTTTGGCTGGAAGAAAATGTCTTTCCTTGTCGATTTCAACACGACCTGGTTTCTCGAAGCCTATAATTTGTCAGTCGACCTACTAATGGCTAACTGGACACGAAATATATCTCTATACCGAATGAACCGACGAGGTCATAAAGTTCAAGATGATTTAGTGTCCTCTTACGTCCTTCTCATTTTGCCCTACGCCGTCATTCTACTATTGGCCATCTTGGGCAATTCCCTGGTCATCGTCACTCTTGTCGTCAACAAGAGAATGAGGACGGTCACCAACGTCTTCTTGTTAAATATGGCGTTGAGCGATCTGCTCTTGGGAGTTTTCTGTATGCCCTTTACCTTGGCTGGTGTCCTACTGCGAGCTTTCGTCTTTGGAGAACTCATGTGTAAAATGATCCCTTATGCTCAAGGTAATCCATTTTTGCCTTAAATGTCACTGATCAAAGATAGCGAAGTTTTTAAAGATTCCGACCATTTTTGTACTCGCGTCTTTGGGAAACCCTTTGAAACAGAATATTTTTCTCAAAACACTACACTGAAAACTACGTTTTAGGAAGAGATATTAGAATATTATTGAAAACAAAACCCTTCATTTTACTCCGGATGTTCATAAAACCCAGCTAAATTTGAAATTCAATCTTTGCAGCGAACAAAAATGTTGTACTAATAAAATGGGTGTACTGTAAGCTTATTTTGCGTCTTTGAACCAATACCGTATACCATGGGATCCTTTTCCATTATAAGGAATTTGTTTATTGGTTTTTGAAAGGATATCCTAGGGTAAAGCCACTTAGCGTGTATATTGCTATGGATGTTAGGAAATTTCGGTGCAAACAACCTCAGGATAAACCGCTTATCGTGAGACTTACAAATGTGGTAAGACTTAAAACCCTTTCAGGCAAAGTTGCTAATTAAATGTCTCTTTATATAATGCTTATTTGCTGTTACATAATATTAATCCTCTTTATACGTCAACGACTAATATTGTCAACTACGTATGCCTATTTGTTTAAACTAATTTCAAATCTGGCTTATTTTAAAAGTCTCTCGCGTATTAAACTTTTTTAACCTCTTAATACGGAGGCCAAGCTTTTATAAAACTTTAAGGAGGTGGTGAATTTTAAAACTTCCATAATATTTACGATTTAATTAAGCTTCCTTCTTTTGAAAAATGACACAAAATTCAAAAAAGCTTTCACGAAAAGCTGGCGCTCTTCGTAATAAGTTGTTTTGAAATGTTAATAATCTCCGGGTTCATTCAAAATTAAACAAACCAAGGCTTAAAGGCATTCGAGTTGTCTAGTGAGGTTTTATTTAGGTTGAGAATTTATATTTATCTTGCTTAAATTAGCAATAAAGCTCGGCAATAACGTATGAATCAAATAAACACCAACCAATTTTGGTATATACTTATGATTAATATTTTCCGTGCCAACTTTTATTTGGTTTTATATCAACCATTCATGACAAGTAATTGAAGCATAAATTGGGTTTTTACGTATGCAAAGAAGTCGTACGAAAAAAATAGCAATAATTATATTGTAGAGGGACTAACATTTTCAGACCGTTGCGTCATCTGATCTGACGTTATCGAATTTTAGCATAAGGCAAAAAATAAAAAGCAGAAAAAAAATCCCCTTCAAAATAATTTTACGTAATTTTGAAATGCTTCAGGAAGTCCTGGGTAAACATCAACATGGCTTTATAGCCCCACTCCCACGAACCGTAAAAACTAATCAAGTTCACCCGGAAATCTAACAGGGTAATAACTAATTTGGTTACAAATGCACTATTTTATTTTATTAAAAATTCTTGGAACCATCACGGATATTAAATTTCTTTTAGAGAAAAAGTCGTTTCAAAAATTGTAAGCGCCGTCAGGGGAAAAAGAAGTCCGTTTGAAATTTTGGGGAAGCCATTAAATATTAAATAAATTTTCCTTCTGATTTCGGGGATGGGGAATTCTCGGATTTCTTCCGAAATAACCCCAAAAACATTCAGACCCCAGGTCTATATCCTAGCCTTTCCCATCGGCTTATTTCGTGAAACGTTACCGATCAATATTCCCCAGAATGAGAAATTCGAATACTTAAAGGAAAAGTTAAGAAAACATAACATCGTACCTTAAAAGCACGGACACATTCTTTAAATCTAAGAATATATACGTCCTTGTTGCTGCAAACTTCGTATAACTATTTTCTCCAAGCTTTCGCTAATCTAATACTAGCCAGAACTCGCGAGTTGTTGTAGATGTACATTCTGTATTTCTTTATGTATTTATCACTAACACCCTCGAGGTTTAATCGCGAAGCAGTGGCGTGTGACTATTTGAATCAAGAAATGAGGCTTGAGTCTCAATAGCACACACTGAACCCCCCCAAAAAACCGAGAGAAAATATAAAGGGAAGAAGTTTATATAATAATTTGGAATAGAAAAAAATGTGCTTCCATATTGGATTGTTCAAGAGTTCGAACCGACAAACTTTTCTTTTACTGCCGAGTCAACATGGACATGTAATCAAAATCACAGAAATAAATTTTTCTTTTCGGTCTATTTTCCTTCAAAAAAACTACGTCCTGTCGTTTTCGATTTTGAGTGAAATAAAAAGTAAGAACATTACGTTTTCTAGGAATCTCTTGCTTTCATTTATTTTTATGTACAATATACCAAAATTCGAATTTTTCCTCGTAAAATAGCACTGTCTGAACTTTCCTAAACTTTTATTTAATTATTCCAAACATAAGTTCGTAAGATATGTTCCATAAGTTTGTCACTGGTAACTGAGAGCTTGTCATGAAGTGAATGAGGTAGGTCATAATTCTTGTTGAGCGACGCCTGGTGAGGCGTTGTCAAAGGCTTAGTACAGACTAAATAGGAAGATGGAAGTCCTGCAAAATTAACCGAGTGTAGGACTTCAATTCTCGCTTGTCGTTCTCGAAGTAGCTCGAGAGCTGTAAGTCTCTAGAATTACTAAGTGTAGGTCGTCATACTTATGGAACATATCTTATAAACTTATGTTCCAATGTAATTTCGGAGAAACTAAACTCTAGTTTGGTTATTCTTTCATATATCATATTTGGCCTGATTGCGTAACGAATTCCTCGCTTCTTTTGTCAAGGGTATACGTTGTTTACCAACTAAATATAATCAAGTCAAATTCGGGATGCGGCTTTAAAACATGGCACTCGTTTACGGAGCTGAGCCCAAGGCGAAAGTATGAAATAAAGCGGCTTACGAGTCTTCGTTATAATTATTCCGAGAAGGATTTTCCTTCAGCCTGAATGCGAGAGTGCACGAAGCCCCGTCGTGTTACACTAGCCTTAATTCCCTTCCCCACAAAACTGGTTTTATTTGTTTTAAGAATAACGTTATTTATCTTCAAACTTATTTTCGTTAGCTAAGATGAAATAATTAAGCAAATCGCGCTAAATCCTTAATTATGCAAATGTTTACCTTCTAAGAAGAAAGAGAAAATGTGAGGCATTAAAATGTTATTTTGTCAATGTTTTTAATTTGTACAACTTCTTTATCGGCTTTGCTTATTTTCTTCTATGTTTAATTTATAATTAAGGCAAACATTGAATAGATTACCATAAAATATTCCGTAATAAGTCACTCTCCGTATAAGAAAGTTCCATTTTTGATCTTTTATTGCAGCGGATGTTCTTTATACGATTGTGAGTCGAAAATGTAACTTTTATGACATTTTCCCGTCCGGGTCACTGTTTTCAAGTTAAGATTGTCCAGAGTATTTCACGAATGACTCCTTAAATCTAATTAAGAAAATGAAAGACAAAGATTTCTAACTTAATTAAGAGGTCATACCTTAAACACTCAAATAATAACTTGAAAACGGTGTCCCTTATGGCAAAATGAAGATAAAAGTTACATTTTCGACTCAAAATCGATTTCTCAAAGAACATCCCCTTAATTTATGGCAGACTTATCAGAAACACCCTGTATAATTAATCTTCTTTGTTTAAGAATCCGTAAGACTTCGCAATAAATGCAGTTTTTTTGACATTACGCATGTACTTCCTATAAGACCCAATTCGAAATTTTAAAAAATTAAATCAAGTTTAATGATTATTTTAATTTAAATTATATTGTGTCGTAATGCGCTTTGCTATACACTACAGTTAATCTCACGGTGTTATAGTGTCCTTGAGTTCCGGTAAGCTCTGCTAAAGCTAAATATCCTTGGACAGTTAGTGGTCAAATTTGATCCTAAACTTGAGGATTTATTTAAATCTCGGTCAGTATACTACAATCTCTCCTGTAGAGCTAGCTAGCTAGAGCTGTCTCGGCAATCAAATCCCTTAAGTAAGACGAACTGCCTTAGCTTCCCTTGTAGAAATCCTATAAGTGAAATAAGCTCTGCTGGCGCGAGACGGTCAAGAAAATAAATTCCTAAAAACCACGATAAAGATAGTCCAGGGACCTTTAACGGAAACGACCCGGGGTTCGCCATCATTTACCAAAGCGAAAGATATTAGAAGGCGGTTAACGGAACCAAGATGTACATTGTCTTCTTGTTCTTCTTTTTTTATTTGACCTCCATAAACGCCTAAATGGCCCAGTGGTAAAAGAATGTTCGGTTCTAACGGACGATGCTGTATTGTTAAAGCTATCTCCGTATCGAAAGGGTTGTCATTATCGTGTCTCAAATTCCGAGTGAAATGAGCTCTATCTCAATCGACGTCTTAATCTTAATGCTTTTCAGCGAAATAAGCGACGCAAATACATTCCTCAGTTCGTTAAATTAATGTGTTGATATTTCATTTTATTGCAGCCTCGGTATCGTGTTAAAGGAAAAGGCCTAGTAACATAAAATTTACCAAGAAGTGATATCTATTTTATTAGGGTGAAGGTTTAAATTCGCCACATGTCCAGCTTTATCTCCAGTCCAAACGTAGGTCCGGAGTTAATCTCCGCCTCTAAATTACAGCCAGCATATCATTGGTTCTTGAAAACTCACGTCATCGCGACGCGAATGACGAAAATTACGTATTTTCCGACTGAGGAGAAGCGAAATAGTCCGGCCTCCTTTTTCGTCCCCCCTTCTATTTTGAAAGGGAGAGTGGGACTATGGCGCGCGAATAAACTGGATATCACTTCTTGATTATACCTTAAGAGATCGACGGTCTTTTTCTAAATATAAATTAAACCAATTAACCTTTCCTTTAAGTTTTGAGAACTCCAACAAGTTTCCAATTCGTATAGGCTTAGTATTGAGTGTTTTTAAAATTGTTTCATTTAATCAAGTCGAAGTTTAAATTTCTTTACTGATTAGGAATCCTGAACTTCAATTTCAATTAAGATTTTAATTGAATAACTTTAATTATTTTTTTCTTACGCTTTAATTCTTTTTGGATGAGGTTGTCTTTCATTAGGAAAATTTAATTAAACTCGCTTGCGCACTAATTATCCCAACTAAAAATTAAACTTTAATGGTAATTAGATACGGTCGCTGTACTTTTCTGGTTTCTTAACGCAAAAGGAATAAATTTAGCCTTTCTTCTTTTCTTAAATAATTAAAGATAAAATACCTTTGATATAAACCGACAATTTTCTTCCAAACATTGAGTATCTTAAAATATAAATGCTAGTAAAGGTATGGTTCTTGGTAAACCTCAGAGGCAAGTACAGACCCTCGGGATGTAATTTCTACCGTTATATGTAGGTGAACAAATATTTAATGGAAATGGATTTGAAATACTTATTTAGGCCCTAATGTTCTTACTTTTCAATACGTAACTAATACTCTTTTCAAACAGATATAATGGTTGCAATGAAGTTATTTATCTTTTCTTGGAAAGGGAACAAGGCAAGGATAAAAAATCCATTAGTTAGGATAAAAAATAAAGACCGCGTGATATTGTTGTGTTGTTATAAACTAGATATGCTTAAAAATATTTTTGTTTTCATTTGATATGCATTCGGAAGGAATTTATTGAATTTGACAGAAAAACCTTTTCCCTTCAGAATAACAAACAAGATGGCCCAAGGGCTGGGCCTTAATAGTAATTTTACACGGCTCACGTGACCCCCCGTATAGTTGATCTCCAATAAATCGTACAACTAAAAACATTTCTGAAACGCAATCGTGTATCCCCTTAATTTCTAATAACGTCACATTTCAAATAATATTAATGAAACTAAATTGTGCACCCCACTAAAGTATAATTTTTCAAAACCATACGAATCAAATAATGTATCTAAAACCAAATCCTGGATCCCCTAAACCAGAAATCACTATGACCGTAAACCGTCCCCTCTATTTTACGAAACCTAACCTAACCTAACCTAACCATTCAGCATAATCTCTGATGTATCACGCGCATGGTGCCGTTTCTAAAATTTTAACGGAATAAAATTCCGTGTAAAATTAAAAAAGTGCAGTAGTGCACGAAAATTATCATCTTGTTTCCCTTCACTCAAAAAAGCCCGCGAGATTTAAACTACCTTTCTTTCCTCTCTCTCCGAGCGGGATGCCCCCTCTCCCTCTTCCCCCTCTCACTAATATACCAGGCAGGCAGTTCTCTCTCTACGCGGAGCTTCGTATCGCCACCGCGTACGCTAGCGATCTCTCTCTCTCATCGTAAGCGTACGTTTCGCGGACGCGACCGGTTTCCCTCTCTTATCGTAAGCGTTCGTTTCGCGGACGCGTCCGGCACAGGGACAGGGACAGGGACAGGGACAGGGACAGGGGTTTTGGTGCCGTTTCTTAAATTTTAAACGGAAAAATTCCGTGTAAAATTAAAAAGGGGGGATTTATTTAACGCTTCTATTGGCTTATATTTTAAACAGGGGAACAGACAACTAAATCCGACGTAAAAGTATACAGCTTAGCTGGTTACAGCGGGTTACAGCGTCAACTATTGTTTTGGTCGTATGCCGTCTATATTGCGGAAAATTTATCAGTCGCTTTTATTGGCTGGTTAGGAAATAAGTTGTCAACAGTCAACTAAATCCCACGTCAGCGATTGGACCATATGTCGTCTGTATATTGCTGAAATTTACCTCAAAATATTTCCATTACAAATTGCATAAGCTTCTGATTAGCTCGTGATATATATAGTCATCTTAAATAAATTTTTATCTTATTTTCAACATCGCAATCAAAAAGTGTGGGTCGCTATTTATATAATAGTATATGCTCTGCGTGAAATCAAGGCCTCTCATTTCTATTGAGGACTAGTAAGAAGTATTTTTTGCCAACCCTAGCACAGTGAGCTTTGAAGGGGAATATTACTTCGATCCCTTCACTTGATATTTAGAACGACCTTGATATACTAGAATTGTAAGAATAGCGCAGTGTTCTTTTATCTTTAAAAGCACCCAGTTTTCTTATCCCTTATATTTTTTATAAGATCCATTGTGAAATGTTTTCATCGCATCTCCCTCTGTCTCTTTCGATAGCATCGCATCTCGTTACTCGTCGTTTTTGGCGCAAAAAAAATGGCGCGAAACCTAGGGGAACTCTTTGAACTATAAATAACCTTAGTGGGGATGGGCACAATAACGAGGTCCACTATACACCAAAACACGCTACGGTCCTACGCCTATCTAGAACGCGATTTAACACAACAAGCTTGAACGCGCCATCATAAAATTCTCTTCTCCTCCTTCCCTTCACATCCCTTGTAAAACTTTTGGCAGCTTGTTTGGAGCGTTATTTTTTTGGGTATTCCATCTAGCTCGGCCTTCTTTTTATGAGCCAAGGCTTGGAAGGGGGAGTTGAGTTTTTCCTACCCGTTCATCAAATTGACTATTTATTTTGGCGCCTATTTTGCGAAACTACGGAGGGGACGAAATAATCTAATAAGAATGACCTTTAAAATAATTTGGAAGCGCTCTTTACGATTAAATCTAAATCATTAAGGTAGCCAGACAATTTTATTGGCATAAACTTTTAGTTCAAACCGAGATAAAAATTTCGCATTTTAATGATTAAAAGTTTAAATTATTTATAATCGGAGTACAACAAGAAATGAAATGTAAATCTGACTCTAACATTGTTATTTATTATTTATTGTTATTGCAAACCGAGATAAAAATTCTGCTCTCAGTCTTTAATGATTTAAAAGTTTAATTATTTGTTCATGAAGTGCAACAATATTAAAATACATATAACTAAGATAAGAATTTTTTTTAAAAATGTTTTATAATCATGTCTTTAAAACTAAAAATTTTAATATCTGTTACTTCAGGCAATAAATTTTCTACACTCTATCTTTTACTTTTTCACCACTTATTAATGCAAATCCGACTATAGCATTCTAATTTACTTTTATACCTATATATTATTTACGAAAACAGCCGTGTCCGTGAGTGTCGGAGCTTGGACTCTCGTATCAATGTCGGTTGAACGTTACCACGCCATTTGCCATCCTTTAAAATCACGTCTCTGGCAAACCGTGTCCCATGCCAAACGTATGATCGCCATTGTTTGGTGCGTTTCTTTGTCTTGTATGCTACCCATCGCGATCTTGAGCGAACTCCAACCTTCCGGTGGTAAGTTTCGCGTTACTGTATATCGTCTTACAATCGAACTTACTAATGCATTTTTTTCCACAAAGACCTAAGAGGAAAGAAATACAAGTGTAGAGAAAGATGGCCTAGCGAGATATCCGAGCAAATTTTCAACATATTGATCGATATCTTTCTCCTAATCGTCCCTCTGGTTATTATGATGGTCACTTATTCTCTCATCATTTCGACTCTTTGGAAAGGAATCACCCAGCCTATCTTATCGCCGCAGAATGGTCCGTTCTTGTTTTATACTTTTTTTTTTATTTTTTACATCATCTTGCTACGTTTTGTCTTGGCTAATGGTGTGGACATAAATTCGTGGTAAAGATGGATTTGTTTTAGAATTTACCGCGCAATTTGAGATGCACGCGATAAGTCTCGTAATGGAACTATGTACATATCCTATGGGGCTATTACAGGTTGTTCCAAAAAGGGGTGGTAGGATCAAAGTACAGTTTTGAGTCCAAACTTTCTTCCGTGACATTTTTCCCTAATATCAGAAGGGGATTATAAAACAAGGGTGCACTCTGTATCCTCTTAATACTTAAGTTATGTAGCATGATTCTTCCCTTTCTCACCCCTTTTGTTTGCTCTCCTGCTCATCAAACTTCAGACGGGCATCGCACCGTGCTAGGGGGAATTCTATAACTGTTTGGTAATAAATCCTCAGCAATCAACCCACAAACCTTGATTGTGTTGACGTGGGACAAAAATTCACAAGCGCTATTATAGTAATGATGAGGGAACTATTTATCGCGTATTGATTCGGTTCAGTAACCTTGTTCCAAATATTTTGATGTTGGGTAGAATCATGATACAACTACCTCGCTTTGTGGTACACTTCTCTCGAAGAGAACCATTATATACTTCTGCTAATACCACCTTTTACAAGTTATGATTGAAGTGTTTTACGGTTACGGATAACACGAACACCTTTATATGGTATTGTAGAACTATATCGCGATAATTTATCATAATGAGAATAGGTTTTAGATTTTAGATATAATATTCGTAATGTTTTTGTGCCGTTTGAAACCGCGTCGAATCTCCAAACACTCAATTAACGCTTGCATGTAAATCGGACACAGGTTCTACCTCTCTTTCAACCATATCGAAGGACCGTAGTTGCAGTTCGATCGAAGCTGTTGAAAGTTTACGACACCACGCCAGCCTCTCATCGAGTCACAACCAAAAATCACTGACGCAGAAGCGACGTGTCATAAAAATGTTGTTCGTGGTTGTTATTGAGTTCTTCGTGTGTTGGACTCCTTTACACGGTGGGTAATTAAGCCCACGCCAATCCTAATTAGAGAACGTTTCGGAATATTTTACCTAAGTAATTTATAATTAGTTTAATTTCTAATTGCAGTCATCAACACCATATCTCTGTTCGATCCGGAATCAGTGTACGCGGGTCTCGGTTACCACGGTATCAGTTTCTTCCAGCTACTCGCTTACACTTCGTCCTGTTGCAATCCCATCACGTATTGTTTCATGAACTCCAAGTTTCGATCCAATTTCTTGGCGATTTTCGGATGTCAGGGTCGAGGTTCGTTAGGTTTCTCTTCGAGGAACAGTATGGCAACGACCTACCGTTCTACGTGCAGTACAGCACCCAGAGAAAATACGGCCCCGAAACATGTAGGATTTACGTAATATCTTGCTGAATATTTAAAGATCAATTTTTATCAATCGTATATTGTAAATACCCTATCGTTGAAATTTGAAATTGTATATCAAAGTCACTCTATAGTCTGTGCACTTGTGATGGTTTTATCGCGTTATACTTTTGATACAAATCCTTGCCCTTGAAAGTTTTAATAAATTCCCTTTGATATTTCTCTTCCCCATCCTATTATGGAGATTTTTTTAGACGACATTTCTATTTTTTCTTTCAAGATCTAAGAAAGTGATAGTAATTCGCCATCCTCTCTTATTTTTCTTAGAAACCCTCCTTCTTTATCCACTTCCTTCTTATTCAACACGAAGCTATGTATAAATCAGAGTATTAAAGTCTCAAAAGATATCCAAAGTAAAAAATATCTTTCCAAGTTTTTTTTTTCTCAGCAGCTACGGTACGACCTTTCACTTTCTTTTTTTGGTTTCCTTCGTTCCTTTTTGGTAATCCATCACGTTTATACCCCGAAACGTTGAAACAAAGAAGACGCTATAGAATTTGACTTTATCTATAGGCCTAGCTCTATCCTCTAGACTTTAAAGTACATACGCGAGCCTTGGAGTTTAACGAAATTGAAAGGTTGAGTGTTTAGAGTTTCTTTCATTCCTTCACGTGCCCTTTCTAGTTTGTTTTATAAATCGTTCCTAAAGTAATTGAAGTTTATTTTGGTTCCGGTGGGATCGTGTGCGTAGTTTGGCTAGTTAGGTTCCTTGTTGTTCAGTTTTCATGATTCCTAAGCTCGCGAAGACGGCTTTATTGCCACGTAAACAACCCGAGAACATAATCCCTAAAGAAAGTTTAAGTTTTATCTCTTCAGAAACCCTTTTTCAAGTTCTTGAGGTTCTCATCCCGAAATAACGCAACAACATTTTTATATCATGGGCAATATTGCGTCCGTTTTTGGGTTATTTCTAAGAAGCGTTTGCTTCAGCTAACTCATTTTTTTCTGAAGTGTTTGACAATAAAGAGTTAAGTGTAGTTCGGGAGGTTTGTTTTTTTAGTTTTCCTAAGATCATTAAACACAGATGAACTGGAATGGAAATACTGCGCATGGTTCTTGTATAGCATCGCCTCTCTAGCGCCACGCCGCGACCAATATTGAAACGTTTTCGACTCAAACCATAGCCATAACATGATCTATCAGTCGTCGAAAAGTTTCGGGACTCTCCCGCTAGGGGGCCGACAGGCGATGCCATTATAAGAACGGGGGTTTTCAGTCCACGTGTTTAATGGTCTTAGGCACTTTTTCTAGGGGATTAGATTTAACTCTGTATTGCGTTTATTCCAGGAAACTCAATTCAAGGCCTGATGGGCACTGGCCCATGAGAACCATAAAAATAGACTTAACTATTAAACTTAAGTTTAGGAAAACATTTCACGGAAAACTCATTTAAGGAGTGAGGTATTATTCCAATTCGAAGAATATAAGGATATTCTCCCATATTTTACCAATTAATTCAAGGAGAGGCTTAAAACTTTAATGCAACCCCAAACTCCGGCAAGTAATTAGTTCGAGATTTAATTTCGTAGTTTTTGATGTGTAATTAACTATTCCATAGAATTTAAGAATATTCCCCTTAATCATGCCAATTAATTAAAGACGAAACTTTAATGCAAACCTAAACACCGACAAGCAATTAGTTCGGTTTTCAATTTCATAGTCTTTGATCTGTGATTAACTATTCCATAGAATTCCCAATTTATTCCTCACATTTTCAAATAATAAAAACGTATTTGGGTCGCCTTTGATGCTTTTAGCTTTTATATCATACGTACCGGATATTTTAGTCGCTACAAGGAACATTTTTAAACATATTTACAACAAAGGAAAAGCCATATCCTTGACGCGTTTTTACCAAGCTAGTAACGTCTAAAAAACCCTAGACAGCGTATATGGCTGACGTATATCATTGAGAGACCCAATTTTTAAGTTTTTTTTCTGCCACAAAAGAGGGATATGTTATGCTGTTGGATACTTTTATGTTTATTGTGGAAAGTCGGCGTTTTCAAAAATATGAAGAAGGATATTTTTTGAATTTCATTTCGTTTATTTTTTTTTTACTTTAAAATTTTACGGCATATGCTCTTGAAAGAGGGAATAAATTCTTTTTTTTTTGTTTTTGGTTTTTGGATGTTTAGACTTGAAATTTTCAGGAAAAAAATTAGGGCACTTGCAAACCTGGAGGCTGGAATCACGGAATTTTCACACTCATTCAATTTTTTCTGATATGATCAAAGGGTTTGAGTGGAAATTTTATGTAAGTATGTGAAGATAACCAATTTAAAGGGAAACTTGAGGCATTTTTTTCTTAATTTTCAAAGTTTATTCGAGCAGATTTTTATTTTTTGGTGAAATAAGAATTTTCTTATCACTTGTACTTTATCTCCATCGCGCTCCTCATTTCTTCCTTGACACGGGATTAAGGGCGTGACGTTCCTAGTTCTCTGAAAGTAAAGGAAGAAGGAAAAAGGAAGGGGATCTAGTTATAGTTGGCTCCATCCTCGGACAGGCCTGGAGTTTTTACCCCGTTGAGCTTGAGCAATCTTCTAGCTCCGGATGCTTACAATCCCCTAGAGTTCTCGCTAGTCCGCACAACAGCGTTTTCTTCCGCTTCAAGAGCAGAAACCAGAAGCTATTAATCTAAAACACATTCTTCTTAACTATACATGTATTATTCCTTTATTTCGTGCCAAAAATAACGCGGTTTCTCGCAAATTTTATTTGCGAGTCTTGTAATGTTAGCCCATATATTAGGGTTAAGATGTTTAACATTATCCGTAACATTTTTTTCTCTTAATTTTTGTTAACAAACACAAATAGAAATAACAAAATGTGATGATGTAAGGAGAGCTGAGTGGGTGAAAAGTTTCTTTCTGTTTCCTTCATCCCGCGTGGTCCAGGCCTAAATCCTTGTTTTCTTGATTGAATAACGCGTATTCTTCCATCTTAGACGGTATCATCTTTGTACCTTTGCATTTGTGACGATTCTGCGAAAAAATAAGAGCTTATTATGAAAAGAAAAGATTGGGAGCGTCTCGTACCCCTAATTTTAGCGCCACGTAATTTTTCTTTTCCCATCGGATTAAGCCTAGTTTACCACCCATCTTAATGATACTTCTCATCCAAAAAATGCTGTTAGCAAGAGAAAAAATAAACCAAAAATCTGAGTGCTTTCGAGAAATGAAGGATCGATAAGAAGCCATTCCTAATGAGGGGTAATTAGGTCTAGGATGATCGAGTTTTGTGTTTTTCCGAGAAGAAATATCAAGATTATTGGCAATTAATATATGTATGTAGACTATGAATTTCATTTATAACTTCTACCATAAGTTCATAAGATATGTTCCATAAGTTTACAAATTGGAGCTTGTCATGAAGTGACGCAGGTTAAGATTCTCGTAAAGCGACACCTTGTGAGGCGCTGTCAAAGGCTTCGTACAGACTAAATAGGAAGATGAGCTGCAAACAAGAGTGCAGTCAATTCTCGATCGCTTGTCGTTCTCGTACTAGCTCGAGCTGTCTCTACCATTAAGAAGCGTAGTAAGTGTCATACTTATGGAACATATCTTATAAACTTATGCTTCTACTTTAGTCACTTTTATGACCGATCTTTCTTTTCATGAATATATATTTTCATAGTAAGATTACGTTTCCCAGGAGTCTAATGCACACACTTATCTTAATTATCCTTGCTTTTAAACAATAATACTTCCTCCTAGATTCATACAAAATTCAAATATAAATAACGGAAAAATCTTCCTTGGTGCTTGCAGTAAATTAATTTAATTAAGTTTGTATGTTTATATTTAATTTTGCAAGTCTGGCTGACACTCTACCACTCATTGTCGTTCCAAATACAACTGGTTGAATATATTGAAGTGTCAGATTGATAACTATATATATCTTTTACAATTTCTCCTTATTACAATTAAGGAGAACCTCATACACGCGTTTAATTCTGATCATAAACTTATCTCTCAAATTAAATTAAAACCAGGAGACTTATTTACCTATCCATATTAATTGAGAAACTTTGGCATATATTAGATTAGAAATCAAATCGAAAAGTTCTACTCAAGGTTTAAATTGAATTTCATAATTAATATTCAATTTCATTTAGATTCCAAGTTCTGATATTTCTTTTATTAATGGGTACTTGGAAATTAATAATGATATGATAAAGCCTATATTTATTCATTACATATTCAGATATTCTTTTTAATGTAACCGTTTTAATATAAGACAACCCACGGTTTTCCATTAATGATAATTGTTTTTTTTCTTAATTAAAATATTTGGTTGACCTTATTCTCATTCGAATTGTTTCATTATTCCACGTATTATATTATAGAGATGTAACAAAAGCAAATATTGATATTTGAAAGTGAGGAAGTATGGAGAGAGCGGGTAACGCGTTGCCTCTGAGTCGTAGAAAAAGAAATATTTATTGAGGTTGGGATTTAGGTAGGAACGGACGAGGTTGAGTTGAAAGAAGCTAGATAGAAAGAGAGACCACTTCTTAAAAATCGTACCGGGCACCACGAAAAGTATTTATTCACCCAACTTTCATTTATTTCAATTTGCCTTTGACTGTAGGAAACGTGTAATGACTTAAAGCCTGGATGATATTTATTGCCTTGTGAGTTTTGATTGTCAGTTAATTAAATACTTGTACCATAGCCTACCATATTCATTAGGTGTAACAATGCGCGTACTGTAAACGCTAGTCAAAGTTCCGGAGAAAGTCGAATCCCTGGCACACGTTCTCTTTGTCTTGGGTCGATGACATCCCATGATATTTAAGAAACCTTGCCTGAATTTCGAATGCAGAAAGCAATAGGTAATTGGATTGCAGCAAGAGCTGGTGTAGGCTAATAATTGAATGGCCGAGATGGCGGTCGGACTCATGACTTTGTAGACAGCGTATGGTTCAAAAAGAATCCAAGTGTTCATGATATACAACGGGGTCCAGCAGACGAAAAACTCCACGACAAGTATGAAAAGCAGACGAATGACCCGAACCTATGTGTAATAAGAGCACGCATTTGGCTATATCGAGTTGGTTTGAACAGTGAGCCCACATGAGAAAGAGGATCGGAAAGACAAATTCTCAGTCATCTCCCCCTCCCTTTCAAAACAGAGAGAGGAAAAAAATCAGAGAAGTTTGTTTACAGCCAGTGTTTTGAAAGGATCACGTGACGTCTGGCTCCCAGGCTGTGCCCCAAGGTAGGTGCGCGTGAGAGAGATATCGGGCTGTGCCGTTGTAGTTATACTTCCCCCTTTCTTCTATGACTCTCCTTCTCATACGTGCTCATTGGCTTGAATAGGCAAACTAAATACCTTGGCGTCTTGAGTCTTTTTTGTGTTATTAGCGACGACTTTCATTTGATTTTTGCGAATAACATTCGCTCGTCTCTTGTCAGCGTAATCGACTGGAGGTAAAACTGGAGGGACACCATTATAGGTTAATTTGATATTAGACGAGCTCCCTGAAATTAGATATACGCTATATCAAATTAATAAAATGGCGATTTAACAATAGAGATATTCACCTTTTGCCGACGTATTATCCAGTTTAATTCCTACAGATAACGTCCTCACGATTAAAGAGTAG
Organism: Phalangium opilio; assembly: GCF_054372755.1. Lineage (NCBI taxonomy): Eukaryota > Metazoa > Arthropoda > Arachnida > Opiliones > Phalangiidae > Phalangium > Phalangium opilio. Next base: position 247,902 of record NW_028324229.1, read on the forward strand.
ACGCAAGTCATAATGAGCAATGGTATCAGCAACAACACGACATTCAAATACAAATTGAAAGCTCTTTCGGACGAGATATCGGGCCAAATTTCTCTGCACTTGTGCTTTCCGAGAAATTGCCCTTGTATTAGAAATTAAGAATTAAATCACGTCTTGGAGAGAAAGACCGTTCTCGAGTATATAGATACCGTTTGTTTTTGTGGGAATTAGATTGCTAAGGAGCGCGATGGGCATCATGGTGAATAATGAACAAGTCCAGATCAGTGCTATGATACGATAAGCGTGGGATATTGTTTGCCACGTTCGGGAGTGCAACGGACGACAAATGGCGAAATATCGCTCCAAGGATATGGATACCAACGTCCAAACACTGACGGATACTGAAACAGCTAGAAAATAGTCTATGGTTAGCCCTGATCTGACTAAATTAATAAACCTTAAGCTTACTAGATTACCTTGAGCGTAGGGAATTGCTTTACACATGACCTCTCCAAAGACAAAGTCCCGAAGTAAACTACCGACTAAAGTGAAGGGCATACACAAAACTCCAAGTAGAAGATCACTGACAGCCAAATTGATTAGAAAAACGTTGGTCACGGTTCTCATCCTTTTATTTTGAGCCAAGGTCATGATGACCAAGATGTTTCCAACAACCGTAAAGAAAAATATGATTCCGTACAAGACCACGCGAGTCACGTTAGTGTCCGACCAAATTTTGTAAGGTTTGACGTTCGCGAATGTATCGTTTCCGAACGGAACCGTGTAGTTAAGACTGGGAGCAGTCGTCAGGTTCGAAAAGTTCAAGGCATTCATTTTGAGATGTTTTCAGTTCTTTGCTTTTAGAGGGCTTGTCCTCTTTATACTGCCATGTTGAACAAGATCTTCAGAATATTTCGGAATCTAATGGCAGAGTAGATAAAGAAAGTCGGTTTTTTTTACAATGGCAACAAGTGGATGAAATAAGAAAGGAAAATAGGGAGAGAAAATTAAATTTGTAAGGGTCCCCGTCACTCGAGTGTGTGTCTGAACCTTTGGTTAAGAGCCAGTATTCAATAGCCCCTGTGGAGCGACAGACGTAGTAATTAGATTATATTAAATTACGGTTCTCGACTAGCCTTCGAAATACTCAATAGATAACTCTCCAGGCGCGACCCCAAAACTCCCAAAATCCCATCGCTATCCCCAAAGAGTAGAAAAAAATACTGACATAACCTTCTCACGAATCAATAACACCGCGAAAGTATATACTCACAAGCCGTTATTTTTTAATAAGAACTCTTTAAAACTAGATTCCCTGTGATCTTCAGAATATCTCCGCGGAGGAAATTACTCTTGGATACTTGGCGATATAAAAAGCTTGCGAAAAATACCTTTGAAATTTTCAGAAGTTAAAAACTTCATTAAATCTTTTTTTTTATTAAGAAAATCCTGGGAAGTTTGAAATTTTCCCTAGCTCTTTGACAAGGGATAACGGTTTTTATTTTCAAAGCATATTTTTGCCCCAAAGCGTTGATTTTCAAGGAAAAATATTGGGTGTCTATTGAAAGCCCAAAAATTAATTTGGAAAAAGTTTTAATTTGGTTACAAAGTAGCTATGAAATGAAATCACATTGGTATATTTGCTTAACCGCAGAGTAGAGTCACCTGACACCTATATCATTTATGTAATCATTTGTAATATTATTCTGTTGCATATTAAGATTTTTGCATTAAGACTATAAAGTAAGACCGGCATTCGGTTTCAAAAGTAATTGATCATTAGTTCTTCAAATTAAAAGCTCTCGTTTTCAAGATCGGGTTTCTCTTGGCTATTGTTTAATCAATTTCGGGCGTCCTTTGGTAATTAATTTTAAGAGGGTTTAAGGTTTCCTTAACTATTTGATGAGTCTTTGGTCAATTCTTCCGCTAACTATGTACGCTCAGTTTACTTTTAAGACAATGGTTAATTTATTCTCGACTGCTTAAAGCTCAGTCTGAAGGAAAGTAGCTAAATTTGCGTAGATCTTTTTGTCTACTATAAATTGTTGCACATGCCCCAGAGATGTAGTTTAGCCTTAGGTCTTAAGGAGGGGCTTAGTTCTCAAGTCTCTGAAGGATTTGGCATTGACTAATTGGATTATTTATCTTAATTACGGTTCTTCAGCCATGAAAATAAACTATGTCAATTTGAGGGGTTGACCTCGTCTTATTTCGAGTGGGAGGATTAAGGTTGTCCTTGTGTACTCACGAACATATTCGGTCCTCTATTAGACTCTAAATTATTAATGGTACGTTGTTGTAAACTCCTGTTAAACATTGAAGCATAAGTAACACGAAGAGTGTAAGTACACTAAGGTCAAAGTTTATTTGAATTGGAGTTACCGAACGATAAAGGGTTATAAGGAGTAGGCAATTCATGTACGAATATAAAATTGTTACTTACGATTTAAGTACTAAGATCACGGCATCAAAGAGTTAAAATATAACCGGAAGGTCTCGAAACACGTGCAGAATTAAATAGAAATACCATCTACTGTTTCAACATCTGTGTAACAGGAGTGGTTATAACTTGTTCGACAAGGAATACATACATCTAATCGGGAATCATTCAGTCCATACTTCCCTTGTTAACTTCTAAGTGGGTTTTGTGGGCCGTCATAATTCTATCTGACGCCTTTCTAACTGTGATTTCATTGGTTTGTAGCAACGCAAGGTCAGATATTGACTTTGTTCGTGAGGTAAAATACGTCATACGTCTAACTCTTCCCATAAAATCCCCCTGGATACGTTGAGTAAATGTCTAAACGATGATTCTTAATATCTGTATGCATTCCTGGTTCGACCAAAGTAGGGGAAGGGGTGAATTAACCAATAGAACATGGAAATTGTCTATAAGGAACGAAACATCCTTTTAATTTCCGTCTCCAAGTTTGATATATATATATAATATTTATGACTCTCACTTAAAACCTCACTAACATTCTCATCACGATGTTCAAACGGAAAAACCAAACCCATTATACGGCGTGGGAGTATTATTTTAAGTATAGTCCACTGTCCATTATATATATCAATGGTATTATAGTTGCTCTGAATGTTTTTTTTTGTATCTAAGTAGCAACTAGTAATTCTACAACGAAATTGGCCCATTTTTTGTTTCTAATGAATCGATAAAAGCTTTGGAAAGAGTTACTGCTATCGAAAACGGTGAATTTTTTGATGAGAGGCAAATCCAACCGGATAGATTTTATTTTAATGGTTTTTTTTTCTTGTCAAAAGGGTTCCCATTCTTTTCCTTGAAGATTTGCCTTTCAGTTGTGGCGGATCCTACACGTCATGAAACCTTTAAGGCCTAGGGCGTTAATTTAAATTAGAAACCCTTAGTGACGTCAGAATCTTTTATTTATATTACTAATTGGTAGTAAATTTAGACCGGAATTAGAAATACTTTCAAGAAAATGAATCGGAATTTTCGTAACTTAGTTTAATAGAACTCATATATAGGTGTTTATTTAAATAATTTAAAATCTATTTTACACATTTGAAACAGAATTTACAATTGATTTTACGGACTTGAGACAGAATTTACAATTGATTTTACGGACTTGAGACAGAATTTAAAATGCATATCTTTCAGTTAGTGAAGAATTACCTCATTTTACTTTTAAGAAGCTTTGAGAAGTTTCAATACAACATTATCTGCTCTTTATTTGTTTTGCTTTTTTAAATTTAGTACTGACTTCTGTCGAGTTGAAACTCGATTAAAGGAGTATATGCGATATGTATTTTCGAGTCGATACCATAGAGCTATAGCTATATGTGTATCTTATTTTAGATTAAGTGAACATATGATAAAAGACTGTTCTTCATCTTTCGATTCGGATATCTATCCGTAACTTTTACGAACTTGTCTCATTTTAATGGTGAAGTCGTGTTTGACAGAGACTCGAATAAGTTCTTTATAAAGTGTATTAACAGGAAGTAAATGACCCAACATTTATTTAGAAACATATGGCTAGAAATATGGAAAAACTAAGACTCGCGTACTCCGTGAACACGTTCGTTCTGTTCATCTTTAATTTACTAAATATAACTGTAATATATTTTATTTTTGAATAAATGAATTAGGTTTCAAGATTAAAATTTAGTATTAAAATCTCAGAGTGAGCTCTTTACACTTATAAGATGAAATTTCTAGACTATCACCCCTAGTTTGTAGTTTAGGATATTTATGATAACTTCGAATTAATTTATTCCAACTTTCCTCGACGTTCTATTTTTTTCCCAAGCCTTTTTCGAGACTCCGACTTCCCACCATATCGGATTATTTTCATTCAATCTGCACTCGCTAGGAATCACTGGCATCTTCACTTACTATCAATTCAACAGCTCAATAGATGCCGAGACTATGACGTGACTTCGTGACAGAATTGATTCTTACCGATTTTAGTTTCATATATTAAACGGAGAAACCAAAAGGGGTCGACGCAGTTCTTTTGCAGGGTCGTCGATAGAGTTTGTGGTCCCTGAGGAAAATGGTGAAATAACGGGCCCCCATCAAGACAGCCCAGGTTCCTATAAAGACAGCCCTAAAGGTGAACCAGACCCCCTAGAAGGTACGGGCCCGAGGAAAACTGACCGAATTTCCCCCCTCTCTCGACTACCCTGTTCGTATTGAAGAAGCATTTTCCAAACTGTGCACGCCATAACTAGAAGTGATATCTAGTTTATTTAGGAGAAGGTATAAGATGCCTAAGTATTCGCGCGTATAATCCCAATCCCCCTTTCAAAGTACAAGGGGGGACGTAAAAGGAGGCAGGGCTATTTCGCCTCTCTTCAGTCGGAAAATACGGAATTTTCGTCATTCGTGTCTCGCTGACGTGAGTTTTCAAGAACCAATGAGATGCTGGTTGTAATTTAGAGGCGGGTGGTACTCCGAACCTATGCGTTTGGACTGGAGATAAAGCTGGCAATGTGGCGAATTTATACCTTCTCCCTAATAAACTAGATATCACTTCTTGGCCATACTATTTCGTCTCATTTTGGCAGCTCAGCTGTTTCTTGTCACTCTTGAAACTTTAATTTTTTTAAACCTTGTATGATGTTTCCCTCGCCAGTATCGTATTTATTCTTAGCCTGAATTTCTCGAAACTACCATAAATAATTCAATTACACTCATTTTCAATTCTATCCAAACATATGAATAACATAAAAGGTTTTCAGCCTTTAATTTTTAATTACTTAGTTACCTAAGCATTACTTTTTAAAAATTAAAGCTTCATTTTTGTACTTTTAACGTTGGAAAGGTTATAGGCCTACTAAAAGTTTAGAACTTGTAAAGTGCAATTAAAATTAAGAATAATACACTGAATGATTCAAACGAAATCTTAAAACCAGAAAGACACTGCAGCTTTCTTAAAATTAATCTAGGCTTAGTCGTACGCGTTTTTCTAGAATTTTAAATAAATCCAAAGCAATTAAGGGAGCAATTTAATTGTCTAACACGCGAAATAACAACGTAGACTAGTTGATGGATTACATACGAAAAATAAAGGCCCAGGTTCGATTTAAAAAATAAAAAAAACCTGAGAAAAAAGGTGCTGGCCCTGTATTGACCAAACACTTAGGCCCGATGAAGAGCAAATTTTCTGTTTAAAGACCTCTATTATTTTTGTATATAAGACTATGTCAGAAGTAAGATGATACTAGAAGTACTGAGCTAATCAAATTCTTCACTTGGCGAAAGTGAATATTCTTCATAACACACCAACGGTTGGCCCTCTGGTAGCGGTTTCTGAATTTTCCCTCCAAAACGTGAGACGCCCGCGGCGGTAGACGGCCGAACTAGATTCTAGCACCCGCGTCCGTGTTCCGCGGCTTTGGGTTGAGGGGAAGGTGGTAGGAAATTCTTTTGGAACTCGACCAAATTTTTTCTCTCTAGTGTAGGCGCGATAGAAGCGGCATAAACTCCTCAAATTTGTTCACTAGTACCAGGATCTACTACTAATGCTTGAGTTCTTTACTTCTAGTCTCATCTTACTTCTGACTATGTCTATATTTTGCCGATATTGGTGGAGCATTTTTTCTTCTGGTTTTGTTTTTTTCATCCATGCCCATTTATTAATAGATTTTTTTCAGGACTTATCAATCTAGTGAAGTTATGTTGACACGTCGAGTGGGCGGCATGGTCAATAATGCAGCCGCCATTTCGCGTCACCAACGACGCCAAGCAAGTCCCGAGAACCCCTTTTTCATTACGAGAGTTTACTGAAGTGGAAAAGCTTGTTATTGAAGTTGGATTTTACCCCTTCTCTTCAATGGTCTTAATGGTAAAAGCGAATACCTCGTGAAAAGCATTTTTGATGTTTTTTTCAGTAAACCTTCTAAGCAAACACGATGAAATTCACCAAAAGGTTGAATTTCATTTCTTTTAGAGTGTCATTGACGCCCGCCTCCACAAAGCAAATGCGGTCAAATCTATTGCATTTCAAAAGAAGATATCGTACTAAATATTTAGAGACTCGAGCCTCGAAAGTATGGAAAATCATTCAGAAATTATTTTCTGCCTCAGGACCGACTTCAAGTAACGCCAGAAGGGGATAATAGAAGAAGGATGGCACTCTGTATCCTCTTAATACTTTAGTTATGTAACATGATTCTTCCCAGGCGAGGGAGCCCTGTTTGTTTGCTTTCCCGCTCATCAAACTTCAGATGGACATCGCACCGTGTTAGGGTGAATTATATAACTGTTTGGTACTAAATCCCCAGAAATCAACCCACAAACCTTGATTGTCTTGACGTGGGACAAAAATCCACAAGCACATGCGCCCTGGCAAACAATTAAGATCTAATCGAGTAATGATATAAGGGAACTATTTATCGCGTATGTGATTCGATTTAGTAACCTTGAGCACTCCAAATGTAAAATGATGTTTGGAAGAATCATGTTACAATTACCTAGCTTTGTGGTACACTTTTCTTCTGGTAAAGTCTAAAAATTGTTGAAGCGATTCCAAATTTCGAAACGAGGCTTCAAATCCGCAACAGGTTTTTTAAAATTTCGTTTATTTCAAAATTTGAAAACGGTATAGTATAGTATAAACCAAATCTAAAACAATTCTTTCATTAAATTCTAAAACTTTAAAATGAAAAATAATGCATTTTTTAACAATACAAGAAAGTGAGTTCACTTTTCAGCCTATCATTTAATTCCTTCTGTTTTTCTATTTCCTGATAACTTTATTCTTTGATATTTCAGCCCCAACTTGCAAAGAGCTTAATAAGTACGCAACGAAGCCCAAACTCGAGAGATTTAGTTGAAATAGCTGACGATACGAGTTCTTTGTGGGATCTATATCGAAGAACTCTTTATTTAATGGCATTTTAAGTCTGTGTCGTTGGAAGTGGCTTCTATTTTATGTGTCTTTTGTTAAAGAAACCCTTTTGGAATTTATATTTCTCTCTAGTCCATATAATATCTTTATACCAGCTGTTAAAAGAACTTTAGGTCTTTGTGGTGATAATTTTTAAACTTATTTTTTAAATCCGCGCATTTCTTTGCACGTGCTGTTGAATTGAAGTACGTTACTTTATACCAGATCAAGAAGTGATATCTAGTTTATTATGGAGAAGGTATAAATTCGCCACATTTCCAGCTTTATCTCCAGTCCGGAGTTAATCCCCGTCTCTAAATTACAACCAGCATCTCATCGGCTCTTGAAAACTCACGTCAGCGCGACGCGAATGACGAAAATTTTCCGACTGAGGAGAGGCGAAATAGCCCGGCCTCCTTTTACGTCCCCCTTGTATATTGAAAGGGGGACTGGGACTATGATGCGCGAATACTTAGGCATCTTATACCTTCTCCCTAATAAACTAGATATCCCTTCTCGACCAGATACATGACTTTGTATTAAATTAGATACTGACTTGTGTTCTAAGAAGAATAACTCGGCTTAAAAGGGATTACGTTATTTATTGACGGTCAGACAACAAGGAACTGAATTCCGATTGGGGATTACGATTCGACAAATGGTGTAAAATTAAAGAATAAACTTGAATAAACGTTTATAGATTATTCACTAAAATTTAACGAGTTTATTAAACCTTTGTATCGCGATACTTGACGGAACATAATTAAATTAAGGTATTCCGTTTCAATTAAGGGTTTCGCTATTACGCATATAATTTCTCTACCATAAAGCCCCTGTAAACACCTTACAAATAATTCACGTGTAACACCTACGCATTGGGAAAAGTATTTAAATTGGTCGCCGGCTAAGGTTTCTCAATACAGAGTGTTTCTGATAATTCTGGTATAAATTAAGGGAGATGTTCTTAGAGTGATTTTGAGTCAAAAATGTAATTTCTATCTCCATTTTGGCGTCCGGGCCACTGTTTTCAAGTTAAGATTGGAGTATTTTACGGATTATCCCTTAAATTTAGTTAAGAAGCTAAAAGAAAATTATTTCTAATTTAATTAAAACACTCAAAATCATAACTCGAAAACAGTGTCCCTTGTGGTATAATGGAGATAGAAGTTACTTTTTCGACTCAAAATCGTGCACACTTATCAGAAACACCCTGTATATTGCTAGGCAATTTGAATAGCAGTTGCTATCGCTTCAGGTATTTGAGTTACAAGTCGGAAAATATGAAAAATACTTTTGACAATGCAATTTTTTATTTTATTTTTTTTGCAATTTCGGGAAACCACTTTTGTCGGTAAAGAAATTTCAAAGTTATATATTGGAAACTACATATTTTTCGTAAACAAAATTTGAGTTGAATCTCGAGAAATTGAAAAGGGACAGGAAAATTATAAGAATGATTTGAAACTTCTATGTGTTTTTTATTAAATAAATGTAGAAAAAATTATTAATCCAGATTGGTCTTGTCTCTTTGAAGGGATGTTAATGTCTACAAATTGAGTAGCTTATTTTCTTAATTACGTATGAAATTATTTAAATATGGACCAGCATAATTAAAATAAGATATATCTTCAAACTCTTTAAAATTATACTTAAAATAGAAACTTACCTTAGAACTCCAATTTTAATTTTGACATCTCGAAGTCTTTAGTAAAAGTTAATTAAGGTGGAAACACTGACTTGGTGCGTTACAGAAACAGCTGACTTGCAAGAACTATGTGGTTCGTTATATCTCGCGACGTTTTTGAGAGTCTTGCAGAAAAGGAAACGTCTCTTCCACCAACTTTCCCAGGAAAGTAAATTTTAGTGTAGGAATAAGTGAAAGGCGACCCTTAAGACCCTTACATCGGAGCGGCACTCTCTTCTGCCTCCTAGCGGTCGACTGCTTTGGTCTTAGTTACATTCAGCCAACTGATGCCATCATTTATTTAGTCGGACAACAACTGATTAAACTAAGAATAATTTTTACCGTGATAAGTGTATATAGGTCAGGTGTCTCGGAAGACTCGATTTTTGTCACGTGTCAATGTTAGTCATTAACTCATTATAAAGCTACCGGGTGTATCATATCGTTTAACTTAATTTTATTGTGGTTCCCGGGGAGAGGTTTCGTCTTAATGATAAATAGATAACCATATGGGATTATAAATATATTTGATTAAATTGATTTGGCAATAAAAGTGGTATTGGAAAACCATTTACAGCCAATTTTAAGGGTGTCCCTGCATGCACTTAACTTAATTAAAGTTAGTAATATACGAAACTTTTATCACAATAAACTTGTAGACTTTAATATATTGATTTCCTGGTTTGTATATTAGCAGAATTTAATTTTCCTGCGACGAACTATGACATCTGTTAGGAAAATTTCAAGTTAAATTTATCCATAAACATTTATTAATATTTTATTGAAGTATTCTCCGTATTTGGACATAGAAACATTTTAGGAAATTATACCATTTTCATGAAATGTCTTATTGAATGGTTTCAAAGGCGTATACATTATTCCTTTTAAGTAATGAAAAAAAAAAACGCTCTAGGCATTTATATGACTTCTTTCGATGCTATTGAAAAGTATCAAGCATTTTTTTCATTGCAAATTAATATATTTATATGTGAAATCTTTCAAAAGTTCGGAAGTAATATTTTCCCTATGCGCATTGAGGGGAAGAGTGTATGTACAGCTATCGATTACTTCAACGCTCACGTTGTCATAGAAACCATGGCGTTCCTCCCTAAAACAACGTATAAGAAATCTCTCTCCATATTTTCATCTTAATATTTAAATAAAATGAATTCCCATCCTTTAAATTTAATTTGTAGTGATTTGGTAGAGTCCCAACTATACCACGAAATCGTTTCATCCCTTATGGTAAGTGACGTCACGATTTTCATATCATTTCGTAATAGCGCGCGTGAAATTTTGGCGCGAGATCATTCGGTATACACGCGCGTGCACGGGACTGAGTTTGCAGTTTTCGCACGAGATTCAAAAGAGTTAGTACACGGTTCGTTTCAAAAACTCGTTAAGCCTAATCGATAAAAAATGGCTACCGTTTTGCGAGAAATAACCCAAAAAGATAATTTACCAGATGAAAAACGTATTGTTTTCAGGAATAATAGCGTTGAAGAAAAGGAGGTGGGTTTTATATGAAACTGACAAAAGAATTGTACACTAATTGGTCTTATTTTAACAGAATTATGTAGTGAAATATCTTAAACCCAATAAGAAAGGGTCAATCAAACTTGATCAAGGAAGTAACGAAGATCCGAGTTGCAGTTTCAAGGAAACTGTTCCGGTGAACATTACAATTTCAACGACCGATAGCCTAATGTTTATAAATCTAAAGTTAAAACTCAAATTTCACTTTATTAATAGGTATTGCCTAAACTTAACTTGGACAGAAGCATTAGTTCGGATGAAGTTGAAGAACTGACGAAAATAGAGGAAACTAAAGTAAAAGCCGCGAGTGTTAAGCCTAAATTCAACAATGGCTCCTTCAGATCCCCAGCCAAAGTCGCTTTGCTATTCGGATACGTCGGTATTGGACACGATGGATTTTACCCTACAAGAAACAGACGCGCTGTTAACCTTTATAACGAGATCATTCAAGCTATTTTCACTTCTGAACACCCTGATAAGAAAATCAAACTAAATGACTTGGTACGTAATTAACTCAAATGGCTGTAATTAAACAAAGACCCCTAATAAGCCCAGTTAATATATAGAAAATAGCTTGCAAAACGCCAAAAGATGGCTCAGCTTTGTGCCAAATGATCGTACTTCCTCCTTTTGGCACCAGCATGGAGGAACGAGTGGAAAAAATTAACGAAAATTTGCCTCATCATATTGTTTGCTTCGGAGCTCGCAAAGTTACGCCCACATTTCATCCTAAATATACTTGCAAATTTGACGAGAAACGCCAATTGAACTATCAAGTACTTTCCAGTTGTGTCTTATATTCCTTTTACCCATCTCTAATTCGATATTCCGATTTTTATTTCACAGGTTTTCAAGTATGTCTTGCCATCGTACGCTTTGGACCCTGATTGCCAAGAATTTTCGGACAAATACCGCGTCTCTGAAGACATTTTAAATAAAGCCAACGATATTTTGCAAAAGTTCCAAGGGCGTCACCTTTTCCACAACTTCAGTGGACCGAAGAAAGGAGCCGAGAAAATTGGAAGCTACCCTAGATACGTCATCAAGGCCCAATGTGAACAGCCACGAATCGTAGACTCTGTTGAAATTGTGGAATTCACCTTCATGGGCGAGAATTTCATGGTTTTTCAGGTTACGAGTATCGTTGGCTTCGTTGTCGCTTATACCCGAGGTAATTTAATTCAGAGTTATTATCAAAATGTTGTTTTTGTAATATATCGGTCACTTCAGGCTTGGCGACTGAAGAAACATTGGCTCGAGCTTGGGAACCAGCGTTAATGGATTTGCCATGCGCTCCGGCTTCCGGTTTGATTTTGGAAAACGTAAAATACGGAACCTACAACTGCGATTTGATCAGAAACGAATACAAAGATGAAAAAGGGCGTTTCTACTGTCCATTGGACTGGTCATCGGAGGATGAGAAGATTGGTGGACTGAAAGGAACCATAGTGGCCTCCATTGTACAACTTGAAAAGACAACTGACGCACCCGTTGCTAATTGGATCGCTAAAGAGCTTGGAAAACATGCTTACCAGGAAATTATTGAAGAATCCTCAAAGGTTAAGAGGTCAACTCAAGGCAAAAAGAGCAAAAGAGTTAATAAAGAGTTGTCATTGCTATATCAAGATATTAATACCGTCAAAACTCGAAAGGGAATTTCGAAGAAAACTTCACCAAAAGAAAACAAAATAAAATCTGTGAATGATAGCATCAAGGCGGTTTTGATTTCCATTCCTGTTAAAGTTGAAATAGCTCTTAAGAACAGCGTTCAATACGCCACTAAAGAAGTCTCAACTATAATTCGTCAAGCCTTCCAAGATATGTAATATGATCTTTGATGAAAATGTTTACTTGTATTCGAAAAACATTTTCTTGTATTCACAAAAACATTTACTTGTATTCGCAAAAACATTTACTTGTATTCGCAAAACATTTACTTGTATTCGCAAAAACATTTACTTGTATTCGCAAAAACATTTACTTGTATTCGCAAAAACATTTACTTGTATTTGCTAAAACATTTATAAAAACAAAATTATTTTTATATTTTCATTTTAAATAAAGTTCCGTTGTATCTGAGTAGTATCTACATCTACTATATTATTTGCGATCATTATTTGCAAAAATAGCGAAGTGAATTTTGAATTTGTAGGTTTTGGTGAACGATACTAAAATTACTCCAGCCAAATTTGAAGATAGAGTTGCCAAAGAAATAACTACGTTGAAAATTAGGGAAAAGATTCGAAACTATGTTTATCAATATTCAATTCGAAATGCTCACGTACTTCTGGCGGTACCCCAACCTCGAGAACCACTCGATTTCATACAAAAGGCTCAGGTTACTATCATTTTAAATACCGTTGAACATTACCAAGGTATGGTTAAGGAAGTGGTCATATTTGTTTAGAACTCCTGGGAACGTAGAATCTTTAAGAGTCTAAACAGCATGTTCAACGAACTTGGGATTCCCTTATCCAAGAAGGTTGTACATTATTTCCAAGTACATATTTACTTTCAATATCAAGTCAATATTTTCTATCCACTCGTAGAGACCTATATCGGAACAAAAGGATTTGGAAGCGAAATGGTGCGAGCTTAGCACCGAAGATATAGGTGACTTCCGTTTTTTGTTAAGCCTATTGTTACAAAACTAAATGCGCCACGTCTTTTATTAAAGATTTGTCTAGAATAAGGCCTCTCTATTCGCCAAAGGATTTTCTGGATGTTCTTTTGAATGTTCGAAGTCCGAATTGGTCATCATCCTCAGCTGGAGATTCGGGGTAACTTTGTGATTGAGTTATACCTACACTTATAATTTAATGACTCTTAAATTCGTAATATCATTCAGAGCTACTAGCGTATGGGGTCAGATCAAAGTACCTTTGAAAGTGAAAACGTTTTCTCAAATTGTAAGCCTCATTTCTAACAAACCTGGTGCTTTTATCGCGGTTTAATCTTTAATATTTGTAGAAGAAAGCGTTTCACGAAATGGCCATTAAGTCAACTCATGTCGGACTGGATAACGTGGCTGATGACTATTTGGAGTTAGGATACAAAGGTCTGGTAAATATTTTTTGTCTCTCTCATAATTTTCGAGAATATCAATTGAACTGTTATTAAAAGTTCTGGAATCGTTGGACCCATTGCTTGCCCGTGAATACGCTAAACACGGTTGTTTTCCAAGCATAAGAACTCAAATTTGGTCCCAAATCTTCGGTTTAAAATCAGACGACGATGTAAGTAAGCCCTATAACACTCATTCTAGAATTTTCAAAACTAAATAAATACTTATGGAAACAGGAAAAATTAAAATTCCTTCAGTTGAAGTCCTACGTCATACAACACGACATGTTAGTGGATAAGCTTATATTTAAGGTATGTATTTCACTTGTCCATAAGTATGGGTCTACCGTAGAGCCTATGGTATCGGCATTGTTCATGTGAGAATGAAATCAAGTTGAGTTACGATAGAAATTGAGATCACAGTTACGGTTCACGACAAATACGTCACCGGAAACAATATCCTATACCATACGAGAAATATGCTATAGAGTATAAACTGCACGCGAGTATACAAATAACCTTTTGATCTATGCCTATGGAGAGTATCATTCGTTCCAGACCTAAGATAATTGATTCGTCCAATATTTATTCTCTTAACACGCAGGACATAAGATTGACATCCTCGAACGACGATCAGTATTTCGTTTTTGAGGATGTTTTATATCAGGTCAGTTCATACTGCCAGGGCTATATAGTCCAAAGAATACTAACCCTTAATTTTTGGTATATTTGCTTTATCCCATACGATATGTATTATATAACAGATTTTATTGGCTTTTTCGAGAGATGCCTCGGTCCTTGAGCATTTCCATGGTAGTTCCGCATCACCGGCCACTGGCTATTTGCGCGGCCGTCTCAATCAGGAAGGAGCTGTCGTCATCTACCCTCCCAATGGAGTCATACCCTTTCACGGATTTTCAATGTACCGTTAGTATCCAGTCTCAACTTAAGATTATACCAAAACCAAGCTTTACAGCCAGGAAATGCCAGTTACCCTCAAGTAGCGTGGCTGCCATTCTTTGTGTATTGTACCAATCTAATCCCACGTAAAAAAAACTATAACAGTGTCTCTCGAAGCGAAAGTTATTTCTTCTGATTGTGAGAATCCTATATTTCTATTGACTTTTTATGTATAGTTACCCCGTTGTGTTTCTTGACTGAAGATCCAGTTTTGATGTACAATATCTTCAAGGAACTTTACTGTCGATATTTTTTTAGATTACACATTTTGTCTTCGCATAGTCAGGTAAATACGTGGTCAGACTTGTGATTTCCCTCATGAATTGCAAATTGTCTTTAAGACGTTCTATTTCTTTCTTTAAAAAGGGCATTCTTTCACTGTGCTTGTTACTTGAGACATTACTACAAGAAATTGACCCTCAATTGACTTACCATTTCGCCAATAAAGAATTACACCCGTAATATTTTTTTTCCTTTATAAATATTAATTGTTGCTTTTAATGGTTTTTTTTTCTAAGGTTAAAGATCGCGGTCAAGTGGTTGATGCGAGGTTTCTCGGGTTACTTAAACACCGAACAAATACTGCTTTTATGGGATAGAATTTTGGCTTACGATACTCTGGAGATACTACCAAGTAATATTCACCCACAAATACTTCTTGTACTTGAAGTGACTCAAATTTCTACTTTTCAGTGTTAGCCGTTGCTATTTTTGTCTTTAGGAAACCATTTCTAATGGCCGCTGAAAATCAAGCTAATTTGGAGGTATATTTTACAAGACAATTAATTAAAATACCTAATGAACGCGCTTATTGACTGTTCACTTCTAGGCCATGTTGAGCGATATAAGTACAATTAAAGTGGTTCCATTACTGACGTGGTTTCTGAGAGGACCCAGCTCTTCCATTACAAAATAAACTTGGTCTTTAAACTTCTTCTATGTTTATTACATAATAATAAATAAATAAATTAAATCAATATAATAAATACATGGTGTATAATCACTAATAATACTGTGTGCATTCATTAAACTTGAATTCATGAACTGCTAGGCCTATAACATTAACAATATTGCTTAAAGTTACTCTGTATTCTACCACATTACTAAGGCCTACGAATTATACATAAGATAAAACACATTTTAGGTGGACACAATGAATCAAGGCTGTTTGGTAACAAAATTTGGGATTAGAAGAACTTCAACTTCGTTTTGGCTTGATTGCACCAGGCCAGGTATTTTGGACAAGGCCCGTCCCATCATTTTCATAATGGTGACGTATTTCATGACCCCGGTTGGTTGACTAGTACCGGAGTTGAAGAGATTAGGGAACCACCGAACAGGTGTCAAGAAGAAATGAGACGCCTCGTGACCGAATGACGCGTAGCACGAAGCCAAGATATGATCCACAACGATGGTTCCGTGTTCCGTCAAAGGTACGTAGGCGCCTATGACGGTATTAAGATCATATACGTCATCACTTCCTGTCACCCTAAACCCCTATATTTGATACCTTCTTCGACTTTTCTTGTAATCCCGTGTACGGTTACGAGGCTTGTAGAATTTGAGTCCTTGTAAGAATATAAGATGTCGCCTAGTTGTACCGATGCTGCGAATCTGCGTAGGTTAGAAGTATTTTTAGCTAGTATACAGGCCATAACTCGAAACTTTTCGATTTTCTCCTCGCAGGATGCATAAGTTTATGAGATACGTTCCATAAGCATGACACTTCCTATACTTCGTAATGCTAGAGACTTACAGCTCGAGATAACTAGTTCGAGAACGACAAGCGAGAATTGACTACACTCGGTTTTGCAGTACATCTTCTTATTTAATCTGTACTAAGTCTTTGACAGCGCCTCACCAGGCGAAGCTTTACGAGAACGTATGACCTACGTCACTTCATGACAAGCTCCAGTTTGTAACCAGTGAAAAACTTATGGAACATATCTTATGAACTTATGCTGGAGATGACTGTTTTCCGTTTTCTTGAACTCACCGTGCTTGCATCAGACCAGAGTTGTTTCCACTTGATGCGAACAACAGATGAGTAGAGGAAAGTGAAATTTTCGGACCTTCTTTGGAGGTCAATTGAATGTACTCCGCTTGACCTCGAGGTCTCCGATCAAGGAATGCAACTACGCGAGAATAAACCGCTTCCCCGGTTGTAGTGGCTTTGGGATATAAAACCAGCAAGGATTAGGGTCAACTTGAAAATCGTTGGAAGTAGTGGGAAAATGCGGGTTATTTCTCCAACTGTTTACTATTGTTTTTGCTTTATTAAATATAAATATAATTTTGGAAACTGGATCGAGGAATTGGGGACAAGAATCACTTTTCACGTATGAAATCGTTTCCAATATCAGAAGAAGGAGAAACAAATATATCATTTTCTGACGTGGGTAGAAGCAGAGAAAATTGACACATTCCCAACTGCCTTTCTGTATATAAATTCGAAGAATGCGGACACTAGCCTTATCCTCCCTATCTACATGAATGTATTGGATATTTTCCCTTGAATATTCTATTAAAAACTAGCAATAGTTTTCAAAATAAAATATTGTTTCACAAGTTTTCATTTCACGTGGTTACTGACAACATTCATCATTAGGGTTTATTTACTTCTGCCATAAGTTTATATCTTATGAACTTATGCTTCTTCCATAGCGTATCATGAATTGAAATCTCCAGCAAAGAAAAGGACTCGGCTCTCTTATATGATAAAGTGGGCTTCTTTTGGAAAAGTGACATTTTATTGAAAGCTTTCAGGCAATCAGGTATATACGTCTTTTCGTATATTTTCATTTTTGCTCTAGGCCCTAGTATTCTTTTTCGTAATCTTCTCCGGAAGAACTTTATATTTTGGGGCATTTCATCATAAAAGATAAGAGTATTCTCGCAGGTGTTTATGACATTTTCGTGAAATTCGAATTTTAGAAAACAATTCGGAAATATTTCATATTTCTTACGATGTCTGTGAATAATCTAGCTGTCTCTTCAACAATATTTCATACAATACTTAAACCCTAGAACCTTTTTAAACTCGTTTATATTATTGAAAACAACCTAAATTCTGGTATATGAGACTTATCTCTCTGAGAGGGTTTTAAAATTTCGTCTGAAAATATCTATATAAAATGAATTACATGGGGTTTTCGTTGCTTTAAAAGCAAAGGTTTGAGATACACATTAAGGCAAGATATTTTCTACGAATCCCTAATCAGGGTCTATAAAACAAAGCTTCCAGCTTAACTACAAACCTAGTCTATACCGCTAACGACATAATAATCCTGGCTTGCGTATTTTAGCATAATATGAATAGAGATAAACAAAAGGAAAACGAAATTACCAAAATTAACACGGTATAGCTTTTAAGACTGATTATATCATTAAACTTTCAATTTGGTTTTGGGAGCGCTAATGAAATTTCTTTCTAACTAAGCCTATACTTCCATTAAGATGTTGTTGCATAATTTAGACTTGAACAAAACAGAACAACCTCTATCATAGGCTAATGAACTTCGTTAATAGCAACAAAGGTTGCTTTTGAAGATTAAGGGCCGGCGATAAAACGGAAATGATGTATAATTATGAAGGTTAAAAGAGACCATTGCTTCAATGATACTGACCAGCTAAAACTTTTTGTCCAATTTGCAAATCTTTCAGTGGTATTTGTCCAGCGTCTTCGACGGTGACCACGGAATTTCCGGGAAAACACGGACCAGCAGCGCAGTCGCAGCAAAACATATTTCCTGTCATTCGACTCCGACAGTAACATAAGCTGTGGAAGGAACATCTCATACTTTTGCGGTCCTGTTTTAGCAGCAAGGTGATAAATGGGTAAAGGGTCAAATGACTTCCTATATACATTTTTCTAGCTTACCCGACGAAACCAGTAATTCTCTCTTGGTACTTCTTCTATTTCCTCTTTGTTGTCTCCGTAGTCTTCCAATATCTCAATATCATCCTCTATTGTAAAGGGAACAAAGAACAACTAATCCATAATCTGTATGGATGGGTTTGCTAGAACGCTCCTTGGTAATATTACATTCGGTCATACTTTAGTCACGGTAAAAGTTCAGATATTCAAATTACCCTATAAGCTAATTTAAATTTCTGATAAAATGTGCCTGGCTTACTTGATATACCATATAAATTCCACAGATCGCGTTTCTGACAAAAGTAACTCGCGCGAAACAAATTTAGTACACAAATGAAGCTGCTAATTTATGAAACTGTCGCTGACAATTGAAAGTGTAAGTCAAATATAATTCGTTTACAAATTGAAAGTTCTCGGTACGTGAACTTTAATACCTTAAAAAACCTTTAATCACCTATTCGACACACCCATGCTCATAAAACGAAGTTAAATAAACATTAAAATTTTACATGCTCTTACCATTTTCTATATCATGATCAAGTTGATCCAAAAACTCGTAGAATAGTGATTTGAGATTTGACGAATCAATTGGTATCGGGGCCGAACGACACTGAACACTCGGAGATAAAATAAAAACCAAACTCAAAACGGTAATTAAAGAAAAAGGAATGAAAGAAGCTGATGTCCCGTGCAAAACAAATACTGATTTCATCTTTCCTAGCTCTTAATAATTCAATTTCCACGGAGGTAACTGTCTCGAGATAAGCGAGCTATCCAAGCAGAATCACTCCCACGAACAACCTGTTGATCAGGATTCTGAGTTTCGGAAGAGGGAAAAGTATAGTTGATGAGATGAAAGTTGAAACCCCCGGGGTTCACGTGACTCCAAACTCTGATTTCTATTGGTTACGATTCTCATATCTATGGTATTATGAACTGCCCAAGAATTTTTAGACCAGCTGATGAATTTCTAGTGTATAGTTTAACAGAAATTAATAACGTATTGCTTCATGGAAGAACTGGAGTCGAAATGAGTTAAATATTAGTATAAATTAACCATACAGATTGATGTTTTCTAATGAGTAATTAAATTCATTAGCAGCACTGTGAACTTTAGCAATACAGAAGGTCAGGAAACAAAATTACTTTCCCTCTCTATGAGACTAGCTGCAAATTCCTGGAACCCGAGATCTATTGTTCGACTATCTAATTACGTAATTACAAAGGAATTAAATGAAGATTCTCTTATTATGACTTTGTTGCATGCCGTTTTGGAGAATTTCATTTAATTATACTCGTTGCTTTGACAAATTTCAGAAATATTTCCAACGTTCTTGAGATAGCTGGGATTGATTTAATTTTAGAAGTAGGAATAGAGAACAGAGTAGTCTGGGCGCTCGTATGAAAGAAGAGGCGGGTCATAGCGACAGAGGTAAAAAGGAATTAGGTATTTTTCGCCGTCCCCGTCAGCAACGTCATCGAAACGTAGTTTAAGTGAGCCAATAAGATAATTTAAACTTTTCGATACGTGTTGGAGGGAGGGGCTTTATACTGGGCTATGAGTCGGACTGAAGTAAAAACTAACCGTTCTCCATTCCTACTTCTGAAATTAAATCTCTCCCTGACATAGTATAATGATGGAGATATTTCGAAATCGTAAAATCGAAACTAGATTATGTTTGGATCTATTTTAGGATTTGTGTTTTGTACTTTCGAAAGCCTACATTTATGGAAATATTATGGATTTATACCTCCTCCTCAAATTTCGAAAGTGAATTTATATTTAGCAATCTTCGGTAAATAAGGGTAACGCGTGGGTTTTATTTGGTCTCCTATTCAGCAGTGCATTTTACTGCTTATCATTGAGTTACGAGAAATTTAATATTTCCAAATTAATTTATGAATAAAACATCATTAGTCTGCATCAAGGTTATTTCCTCAAAAAGAAAAAAAAATAGAAGACAGTATTAACTGACTGACTTAAGAAGTTTTTCGGGTTTCATGTCGACCCTTTTTAAAAGAAGCTCAAGTATTACGCATCGATAGTAGGTCTATAGGGTACTCAAAGGATTTTCAATAATCATTGCCCGAGTCTCGATTTACTTAAAGACATCTATCGGATCAAACCCTTAACTGCACGTTTCATTCCCAATTTAATAAAACATAATAGTTTTTTAAATCGGCAAATAATAAATAAATATTTTACTAAAATTTTATTTTTTTTAACACAATAACGTGTTTATTGACCCATTTCTCCTAGATAGTATAAAAAAACGTCAATGAAAAAATGAAATTTTTCGATCGAAACAATTTTATTTGCACTCTTGCTCAGTACTCTGTCATCTTTCTAAGTGTTTTTCTATAATACCGAGTGTTCAAACATAGTAGTACGGATTACTACGGTATGACGTAATGAAATTAACTCTTGTTTCCTTTGGAATTCTGGCACGATCTAAACTTCAGTTAAATTAACTTTATAATAGAAATTAATCGTTGCTAATTTCTGAGTAACAGTAAAAAGGAACCAAGCAATGAAGGCGTTTTAATTTTTTAATTAAAATTTGTTTGCATTTGTGAGGATTTTTTAATACATATTTTTATTGTTCTATAGTTTTTTAGCACGGTAGCTAACTCCGGTGGTGCTAAGGGATGTCGCGTTTTACGTCACAAAATAATGCGTTCTACTACTTCTGATATTAAACCATACTTTGCCGAAAACAAGAGTGATAATTTTCGTCTTTATGTTATAAGACCTGGTAGTCTGTGTATAAACGTCTTTTCCTCCTTGATACAAAAAACGCATTCCTTAGCCAATTTAATTTTCATCTCCCCCCCCCTTCTCTCGCGGTTATTACGCAATCCCCGTTTCAATGCCACTTGCCAAAAGGCCAGAACATCAAAAGTTTCCTCTGGCATAGAGGCAGGATGTTAATTGTCGTCACTATCTGAAGTTTCCTCTGTACTTTCACTTGGATGAAACTATTAAACTTCTCCGTTAAAAAATGCAGAACATTTTTAGTTAGATTCGTGCTATGTGGGTTGATTATAATCACCATAAAGGTATTGGCACGTCAGCCATGAGAAACTTGTAGTGTACTTTTGTTATACTAACTTCACCTTTAAAACCGAGCCTGGTTCTTGTTGAGGTGAGTCAAAGGTCTAAAATCAACTTTTAATTTATTCCGTGCTGGTTCCAATGGGGTAGACACACCCTCACAAAAAGGTTTTGGGATGCGTTTAACGGTACTGATTTTTCTCGTATCGTCTCCGTTCACGGACGTTACATCAAACAGGGATTGGAGTAAGCCTTGTTTAATGTTTGTGTTCCCGAATAAAAATATCCTAGTGCCTTCCTAAGATTGGCTCTAGTTCCAGTCAGAGACAAAAGGTCATTGAATCGCAACCCGGTCGTGTGCGCAAGTCCTCCAATTTTGGGTTACCATAGAAACGGGGCATCTTCTCTCTCTCTCGTGCTAGGAACCATGGATGGTTCCCAACCTTACTAGCTTTTCCCTAGCTACGTCCGCGCCTGTACCTCGATCGCATCCTTCCCTATGTTAGCCTTAGCCGGCTCGAGCAAGGCATAAGGAGTAAGCCTTGACGCGTGCAATGGTTCTCGTCACACTGACTACAAATCTCGCCCTCGCTCTGACGTTGAACAGTACGTGGAACCAGTGGAACGTATCTCTCGTCGCGAATACTGATCCTTCCTGAATAAACCCCCATTAGACACATGGCATGAGTCGCTCGCTTTGGCTATGCCGCAGTTGCTCTCCTAGATTAAATAATCTAGAGCTCTTTGTGTTCTGTATATCGTTGTATGATGTTCAAATATATTTAAGAAACATTTTCGCTTTGTGATCGCGATTTGGCAAAAGGGGTAAGTTACTAAATATATCCTTGAATGTTTATAACGCGAGGTAACCCTTTCTGATAAACAAAGAAATAATAGATGATACAAGTTTTGATTATAAGAAATCTTGGTTAATGTTTAAAGCTATTCGCAATTCGATTGTTATGGCATAAATTCAATGGTAGAGTAAGAAAAGTGCTTAATGGTAATGTCTAAATTAAGGCTCAAGTTTCATTGACCCTTAACACTTCTGGTAAATCCACTTAAATTCAAAGAAGATTAAATTAGGCTTAGTTCTGATTTTTCCTTACGTTTTTAAATAAGTCAAACCGCTTTCGGTTCTATAAAAGATCAAGCAGAGAGGCCTGGGTCAATCTAATTTTGTAAGTCAGTGGAGCGAGTTATGACGTCATTCCTTTCTAGATAGGGGTATAATTTAAATTACAATATTTCTTGCCAGAGTTGCTACATTATAATCGAAGTTGATTAATATCGTGATACTGATTTATCGATTTAAATACAGACGATCATTTTACCCTGACAGAAGCGCGATATTGAATAGATTAACGAAACGTGGATTAAAGGAAAACTCTTTCTAGACTTATATAATCGATAAATCCAATTCAATTTTTAATCAAATGGGAGTGGCAACTTATCAACTTAACCTATAATTTTCCATATACACGATATCAAATATAATCCATAATCTTGTCTCTATATATTCAGTCTGTTTTATGGAAAGGTTATGAATATTTCATAAGGTATCAGAGAATATTTGGTATTGAATGTATGGTACACCCATTGTCTAAAGGGTATGGATATTGACTTTATGTGGGAACATAACACACTGAAATAGAACTTTAAACGTTTCTGCTTCCCGAGATATTTACAATCAATAAACTGTATAGTATTCAAAGAGAATTTCACTCTTGAAATGACTAGAAATTCTCGTAGTAAAATCGATCGTGTTTTAACTTGGCAACAGAGATCGAGTGAAATATCTTTAAACTCGATAATTATTTCAACGGGAAGTAACGGATCTTTTTGATAAACACGTGTAACCATAAGTTTATAAGATGTGTTCCATATGTATGGTACTACCTAGACTTCGGGGGTGTAACGTATTAGATTAAAACTAAAATAGTCAAAGAGTTACGATGATTTTGAATTAAAATTGGACTGCATCTGTTTTCCCTTTCCTTTAGGGGGCGTATCGCGTTTAGGAAACGGATGAGAGATTCCCGTCTATTTCATGAAAAATATTTATTCAACTGCTGTAGCTTTAATAGGTATTTTATTATTGTTTCAAATTGGTTTTATTCAAGCACAGGAATTTGAAACTCACTTTTAGTCGAATAGTTTAGCCTATAATATCAGAACTATAACAGAAACTAGTTAAAAATGAAAAGCAAAAATGGTTTCACAAAATGTTAAACGAGTTTTATCGCCTTTGGATCTAAACAACGAATATTTCGAGGCAAATGCCGACGTGGAGTAAGTCACTCATAGACTCAATCCAAGTAAATATCAATCAATGCCAAAACTAAGGTATATCCCGAACCGAATTGACGTCATAATGACGTGAATCTTCGCTACTTCATTCAAGGCGACCAAATGTCGCTGTCCAAGTGTAAGACTTCAACTGGAAGTTCGTGAGATACAGTAATTGAGTTCGTTAATCTATAAGTATTTGAGGTGAACCGAGTTCCTCTACTGATTAAAGTTTATTACGTGAAAGTTCTATACCTATAAGCGGTTTTTCTATTTGGGCGTGGTTGCTTTTAGGATCGCGTGGCGATGTATTAACCCAGATAAAAGGAAAACTCGATTATTTATCTCGCAAACAGAGAGCGGTCAACTTACGGCACCCTATGGGTCAATACGGAGATACTTGTATATACAAAAGCCGAGTCCAATAGTCCCCGCTGTGATAAATGTATTGCTATAATATTTATAGGGTCATTTTTGGGATCACTGATTTTTTGACAGAAATAGCTATTAACGAAATTAGTAATTATCTTGAGATGTTCTAAACAGCCGCTAAGCAAGCAGCTCTAAAGCTTTTAAAGAAATGACAATACTAGATTATCATTAGTCATTACAGCGTATCTAAAACACAGTATCACCCCTTGACAATAAAAACTACCTAATTCCCCGTGTTTATGTAAAGTCACGTTGGAACGAGTTTTTTTCGTATCCTAGCTTCCTTTATGTTTATTTTAACTTCAAGGCTATTTTAATATTGACAACGCTTTCTCTACCTCCAATGAGGAACAATAATAAAATTTCCTAGGCAAACTCTGTTTTGCTCTACATTTAAAGTAGTTCATTGATTTTTGGCTAAAACGTTTCAGGTATTAGGTGAGACGCGTGATCTTTCACTCTCAAGTCAGTCTCTCGTGTCCACAACTCTAGACGGAGAAATTACTAGGCAGTAAATGTAAAAATTCGACCTAGTAATAGAAGGCTAAGGGTTAAGCGCGACTTAGACATAATGGAGCCTTTGCCTTCTTTAAAGGAAAGTCGAAAATTAATGTAGCACTCTCAGGGTTTATTGGCCCGGCATTGCGACATTATGTTTGCTGAACATAACCAATTACTTTTTTATTACTCCTAGTAGTTCGCCGGTTGCCCGGTTACGAAAAACTCTTTAGTTACCTTGGAGAAAGGGAATGCTCCTTTCAAGTTCATGGAGCTCACTCGACGAGGCTTCATCTTGGTGGTCTCATTCGCATGTTGCTTCCTGCTTTTCCTGGTTTCATACGCCGACCATCGATTTGGCGCGGCGTTGGGTTTTACATGGTTCAATCAGGGTCCTGTCTTACCTAGTAGAGGCTATCTCGTCGATACGCCGGGATGTCAAATGCCAAATTGGGACCCCATGGACGCTAGCGTCTATAGGCTCATTACGTAAGTTTAACCTTAAGAAAGTAGTCCAAACTATGATTATATTTACTCATATTTTCAGTAAAAATCTATCTCCGTACGTATGCTCGTTTCAAATGTCATTCTTGGTGGTCGGAGTTAACGGCACTCTCCGTATCGACGGGACTATATTGGAGAGACTGTACCAATACACGGCTAATTCCATACAATGTCGGTACAAATCCATACTCAGAGATCCCGGTAAAATTGATAGACCAACGGATAACGATTTCGTCTACGGACCAGATACCAACGTGACATTTGATCAACCTTTAGGAGCCGAGTTTGTCCACGTTTTTTGCTCTCAAGGGGGTAAGAGTATATTAATTTCGAACGAATAATTATAATATCGTGATTTTCATAGTAAAAATTTTCATTAGGTAAAGACTTCCACGATGAATATTTGGCCCTTACTCCTTTGAAACCGGTGGTTGAAAAACGGTGTCAAGAAGCCGAGGCATCTTTTATCAATATGACTTCCAAAATGGATGAGAAAGATATTCCAAAGGAGAGATTGAACGTGATAATCATCGGAATTGATTCCATATCGAAGCTAAACTTCATTAGGCACTTTCCTCGAACCAGGAAATTACTTAAGAATAAGCTAAAAGCTATCGAACTGCACGGTTACAATAAAGTGGCCGATAATACTTTCCCTAATTTAGTTCCTATGTTGACCGGTAAGGCGTTGCTCTTTTCACCGAAAGCCGGATTTCATTATTGATTTTTGGTTTTGAACAGGCCAGTTCATTTCTTATTATTGGAATGAAACGAAGAAGGATATGTTCTTCGATGACATTGATCTTGTGTGGAAAAAATACGCAGCGAGAGGATATCGAACCCTAATGGCTGAGGACGCTCCAAAAATCGCTACTTTCAATTATTTAAGGAAAGGTTTTAAGGTATAAGGAAGCTAATTGAGAAAAAACCATTACGTTGCTTTATTAAAAATTGTTACAAAATAGAATCCACCAACGGATTACTACATTCGGCCCTTCGCCCTTGCGGCTGAGAGTTCATCAATGCGTTCACGTAGCAAAGAAGACTGTTTCGACGACCGAATGGAACTCAAGGTCATTTTCGACTACGTCACGAGTTTCGTTGACACAATGGACACTCGACCCTTTTTCAGTTTCTCCTTCGCTGCTAGGTTGACGCACGATGTCTTAAACAAAGCCGGAAGGGCCGATTTGCCATCTCACAGGATCCTTAATTACTTGCATTCGCGTAACGTCACTAACAACAGCTTGATTATCTTCATGAGCGATCATGGGATACGATTCGGACCAATCAGGGAGACGTACATAGGTAAAATTCCGTCTTTTATCTCTTATATTTCTGGTTCAATGTATTTCTTTCGACTTAGGTAAATTTGAAGAAAGATGGCCCATCATGTTCTTGGTATTTCCGGACTGGTTCTACAAAAAGTACCCGGAAGTGACGCGTAATTTACGAATTAATCAAAAACGTCTAACAACACCGTTCGATATTCACGCCACTTTGAACGCGTTGTTAAACTTCACGGGCGTGCCAAACGACAACGTTTCATTATCGAACAGAGGAATTAGCCTCTTCGACCAAATACCAACCGAGCGCACTTGCTCGGATGCCGCCATATTACCGCACTGGTGCACCTGCCAACGGCTGACCCCGGTCTTAGCCAACTCCTCCGAAGTTCGTGTAGCAGCTATGGCCCTAGTTGACACTCTGAACGACTTCATATCGAATCACACCCACGTATGCGCTAAATTGTCCTTAGAAGAAGTTCGCGACGCTCACATGGGACAACCAAATGACGAGGTACTGAGGTTCCAACGTAATGTTCACGACGTAGTGGACAATCACGTGCTTTACGGGCCGAGAGTCAACGCTCCCGCCGACTATTTAGTTACTGTGAAAACCAAACCTAGTGGGGGCATATTCGAGGGTACCATTAGGGTAGACCACGTGCGGGGAATTAGACAAGTACTCGGGGACGTCAGCCGAATTAACTTATACGGGCACCAAGGAGATTGCTTGCGAAACGCTAATCTACGCAAGTTTTGCTATTGTAAAACGCAATTAGTAGTGGCACCCTCTTGATAGTAATATTTACTGTGACTTTAACTTCAAGGTCTACCAATCCAATCTCAACCACATTCGCAGTTTCACAAACAGTTGGTCCAAAATGTCTCTTTCAACAAAGAAATATTTAAGC
The DNA here is from genome assembly GCF_054372755.1 of Phalangium opilio. NCBI lineage: Eukaryota > Metazoa > Arthropoda > Arachnida > Opiliones > Phalangiidae > Phalangium > Phalangium opilio. The sequence continues at coordinate 275,349 of NW_028324229.1, forward strand.
ACGCAAAATTGTACACCGAATTGTACTTTGTATTTATTATTAGTTATTATTTTTTTATTAAGGGTTTCAATGCAAATTTGACCCTATAAGGGTTCCCGACAAGGACGCGATTAGACAGGTTCCATGACGTAATTAATCAGGGAAGGAATGAGGTTTACTAAGGAATGACGTGTTGGGGTCAAGTCGCCTTGGGCGGACCTGGGCAGTCGTTCTTGTATGGTAGGATTGCCGAAATAAGTCTTATTCCCCCATACTTTGTTATCACCAAATATAGTCAGTGCTTAATTTTTCAATTATTACAATAATAAAAAAAAGTTAAGGTCAATTTAACAGTCCACATCTGGTCATTTGAAGTTTCGAACTTAATATTATAGAATTGTGATACTCAAAGAATGTCATTCTTATGTAAATACCTTAAAGACTTCCTTTGTGATGAGTGTTGTCAGAATGGTGTCAGCCTCAAAATTAATAAAAAAAAATGTATTGTAATAGTTTCTTTTACTGAAATTACATTGCTAGATAAATAATTTTGTTAGTTTTAACAAGTGTTTTAACTTTCCTTGATTTAATTAACATAAATCAAGCCCGTAGGACTTAATAACTTCGGTTAATTTACTTCTGGTTGGTGATTTGTTTACGTTTGAGCTTCTTTCATTGATCGATAGATGTCGCTCTAAAAACACCGACTACGGCATCTGCAGATAAATCAATAAATTAATGGAGTTTAGGGTATTCCTGGGGATTTTTACCCTTTTTTACTCGTTTTGCGTAGTTTTTAGTAATGATAAAGCAGTTAATGATGAAGTTATTTGTAAGTTTAATTTGCACCGCATTTTCTCTATTTCACTTTTATCTAATATCATTGACTCATTGCAGTTAAATCACTATTCAAGTACAAACGAGCGGAGCAACTGAAGGCAGCTAAAGTCATTTCTGGTTTCTCTGATTATGAAAAACAAAATAAAACCGTTTCTCTTCTATTTAATAAGATATTTGAGGTTGTTATTAAGCTCTTTTTTTTTACTAATTAATAACTATAATTAATGTATTATATGTCCTGTATTATGAGGGTAGATTTTAACAAAAACTAAGATTGTCTTAGAAACAAGTGACTACATTCCAGGTTCAAAATTTCCAAAGGATGAAAGCATTCGCGATGGTACTTAAACCTTAATTAAATCTTAAAAATAATTAAATAAACTAATCATAGCTTGATATCATAGCTTTATCACAAACATTAGAGAATACAGCCTTCCTTGGAGATATGGTTTTACGTCTTCCAGATATTACTCAAAAAATATTCCGTATAAACCCTGAATGGCGAATAATAACCCATTGGAGCATTGATTTTTGCACTTCCACAACATTATTTGACGATACAACACATAAAATGATAAATCTTGCTGCTCAAGAACTTAATTTAATTGAAAAAGACCCTAATTATGTTAATCCTTACAAGAAAAAGGTAATTAAACATTAATTGGCGATGATTACTTAGAGTTTTTATCTTATTGAACGTGAATATTTAAATTTAATTTGTGTTTAGGTTGAAATTCCAGTTTTTGCAACAACTGAATCTACGCCAATCAAGAAGAAAAAGAAATTAAAGAGAGGTCCCCAGTTAACTGGATCTCGACATGACCTTTAATTTTAAAAATTACAATTAAAATTACTGATCTGTAGAACTTATATTAATTAATAAATTTATTAAATTTGTTTAAAAAAAGTGTGAATTTATTTTGTGATGTCGTCGCGGAACATTTACAGCCAATATTATGGATTTTTTAGCCTTTTACCGCCATATGGTGGGAATTTTGTTTCTCAATTACATTAAGTTCGTGAGTAATTAATTATTAGTTTAATTGTTCATAATTAGTTACTTAATTTTTTGATTAGTTTGGTTTTAAGAAATTTAATATTTATAATAATAACATTAATAGTAATTTATATTTCCATAGATGGCGCCAGTGACTGGATTAGGCTCGTCCGCGTCTCGTTTAAAATTTTAATTAAACTCCTCTGATGTCAAATGAATCTTCAATTTTGATTTTCAAACTTTGAAATATTTTTAACTCGGTTGCAGTCTTGAAAGGGATTAAATTGCGATATATTTATTAATATATTTCTGGGAAACAAGAGTGAAACCGCCATATAACGGAAAAATATAAAAATCTCAAAAGCATGTATGGTAAATAGGCCTTTACATAAAATCCGTATGTTGCCGGGGGAAAAAGCAGAGACGAAGGCTATTCTTCCCTCCCGCGAAAAGAAAATGTTGCCGGGGGAAAAAGCAGAGATGAAGGGCGTTCGTACCCTCCCGCGAAATAATTTATAGAAAGGCCTATTCAGACGGAGTTTTGTTTAGGCCTAGGCTTAGGAAAGAATCCCTTTACATCTGGCAGCCTGTTATCATGGATGAAGGATGCGCGTGAAAAACATTCGACGCTCAAGAGGATGTGCAACTCCCTATACTAAAAAGTAGACAAGTCGATACTAGCGCCGCCTGGCTACCAGCGCTGGAAACCCTCGCGGGAAAAATAAAAAATACTGGACATAAGAAAAAAACCGTCTGTTTTGCTTCTAGCAGACGACGCTAAGGAAAAAAATTGACGGTAGCGCGTGTTTTTTTCTTATGTCAAGTATTTTTTATTTTTCCCGCGAGGGTTTCCAGCGCTGGTAGCCAGGCGGCGCTAGTATCGACTTGTCTACTTTTTAGTATAGGGAGTTGCACATCCTGTAGAGCGTCGAATGTTTTTCACGCGCATCCTTCATCCATGCTGTTATTTGTAAAGGCCATTATGTTTTTTAAGAGCTTTGACACATTTAATAGAATTTATGCAGGGGTGGAACTATCTTTCTCCAACCACACCATACTTGGGTCCCTAACCCCTAGAAAATGGGGTATTGCTTCCGAACTAGAGGTCATAAATTAGCAATCTTTGACCAGGCGTAAAAAAAGTAGCAAAATGTGAAATTGTTTCGCTATTTTATTCTTTTCTTTTAAGCCCATCCAGAGTTTTAGGTTACGTTTTCTCTACTGTGTTTTCTTTCCGCTACAGCGATTAGCTATATTATGAAAATTTCGAATGCATGGTTTGCCAACTCATAGGCAAAATTCGCGATTTATGACGCTTGGTATGTTTTGTGAAACAAAACCGGAAAAGTAGATGAACACGAAGTATATCCTAGCCTAACGTAACATATTTCACAACATACACATATCGCGTATGATGGTATATATTTTCGGGTTAATCTATACCACAAACGAAAAAGGTGTAGTACTTCGAATGATGGACTATACTATATAACGGTGGAAATTGTTTTGGGTGAAAACGTTTGAACCTAAATCAAAAATAATGTTTCATGGATAGTTAAAACTTTATGAAATATATAAGATCTTGCATTTCCCTCGAATATTTTGCTCCTTTCATGCATTACATTGAAGTCCGTTTCATACCAATATCTAGTAAGTGCGATACTTTCTTCAAGAATTCGCCACAAAATCATAGGAACCCAATACCCATGGACCACAAAACCCCAGTAATCCAATACCCATGGACCACAAAACCCCAGTAATCCAATACCCATGGACCACAAAACCCCAGTAATCCAATACCCATGGACCACAAAACCCCAGTAATCCAATACCCATGGACCACAAAACCCCAGTAATCCAATACACCAGTAATCCAATACCATGGACCACAAAACCCCAGTAATCCAATACCCATGGACCACAAACCACAAAACCCCAGTATTTCAACACCCATGATCCACAAAACCCCAGAATTTCAACACCCATGAACCACAAAACCCCAGAATTTCAACACCCACGAACCACAAAACCCCAGTATTTCAACATCCATGAACCACAAAACCCCAGTATTTCCACACCCACGAACTACAAAACCCCAGTATTTCAAAACCCAGGAACCACCAAAAGCCCAGTATTTCAACACCCACGAACCACAAAACCCCAGTATTTCAACATCCATGAACCACAAAACCCCAGTATTTCAACACCCATGAACCACCAAAGCCCCAGTATTTCCATACCCATGAACCACAAAACCCCAGTATTTCCACACCCATGAACCACAAAACCCCAGTATTTCAGCACCCACGAACTACAAAACCCCAGTATTTCAACACTCATGAACCACCAAAACCCCAGTATTTCAACATCCATGAACCACAAAACCCCAGTATTTCAACACCCATGAACCACCAAAACCCCAGTATTTCCATACCCATGAACCACAAAACCCCAGTATTTCCACACCCATGAACCACAAAACCCCAGTATTTCAACACCCACGAACTACAAAACCCCAGTATTTCAACACTCATGAACCACCAAAACCCCAGTATTTCAACATCCATGAACCACAAAACCCCAGTATTTCAACACCCATGAACCACCAAAACCCCAGTATTTCCATACCCATGAACCACAAAACCCCAGTATTTCCACACCCATGAACCACAAAACCCCAGTATTTCAACACCCACGAACTACAAAACCCCAGTATTTCAACACTCATGAACCACCAAAACCCCAGTATTTCAACACCCACGAACCACAAAACCCCAGTATTTCAACATCCATGAACCACAAAACACCAGTATTTCAACACCCATGAACCACCAAAACCCCAGTATTTCCACACCCATGAACCACAAAACCCCAGTATTTCCACACCCATGAACCACAAACCCCAGTATTTTAACACCCATGAACCACAAAACCCCAGTATTTCCACACCCACGAACTACAAAACCCCAGTATTTCAACACCCATGAACCACCAAAACCCCAGTATTTCAACACCCATGAACCACAAAACCCCAGTATTTCAACACCCATGAACCACAAAACCCCAGTATTTCCACACCCATGAACCACCAAAACCCCAGTATTTCAACACCCATGAACCACCAAAAAGCTCTAGTAATAATATAATCATCGCCTAATAACATAACATAACCATTCCACCCCAGTCTTTGTTTCCAAATGGCGTCTAAAAACCAAGTCAGTCCCCTGCGCGGGCCTCCGTAGCTAATCACCCCTCCACTAGTCTCATTTTTCCTTCCCCCCTATTTTCCGGGTTTTTAGACTTGGTTAAGACACGCAGACAAAGGTCACGCGTTGCCACCACGTGACGGTGCTTGCCAATTTTTAATTTCGGCATTCTTTTGCAATGTACATGTGCATTGATGATTCATCGCCCGGGGGAAACCAAAATTGGGAAAAACTTTTTCTTCCCCCATTATCCTCGTTTTTAGATCGGTTAAGACACACGAGGGAAATTCAATACATTAAAATAAAGAACTCAGACAAATATTTCCAATTTTTGATTGAAATTTGTTTTTCATAATTAGTTACGAATGTACATTTACACTACCGAGACATTACGATGTGATTAATAAGGGATGCACCCAATTTTTTATATTAAACACATCAACAATCAAACTTTAAAAAGTTTGTCACGCGCGAAACGTGTTCAATATTGCAATATTTGATAAGAAATAATTCATAAATCATTCAACCCCTTCCTTCCTTGGTCCCTGGTCGATTTATTTTCAATAATCATCTGATACTGTAAATTTTCCTCGCCTTTCAAGATGTGGAAGTTCATAACACCGATGTTTAAAACATCGTGGTTTAATGATTGTCACTAGTAATTAAGTTTTAAAATAATTATGTAGGCCTAAGGCTTTCGTACTAAACAACAGCTGTAGAAATAATTACACCTCTATAAAGTGTTCTCAAATTAACTTTGATTCAGTTCTAATGTTGTCAAGATTCCAGTAACATTGCGGATGAAAAATTAACTATAAATTGCAATTCTACTTCTAATTACGGGCTTCTATTGAATCATACGATTCAATCAAAATTGCCCAGGAAACCGTGAATGTCTCAGATTTAACGATTCAATTGTATATGCTTATTCGTTTTGAGCAACGTAACGTTTAACTAAATCCTATAACTAGTCCAGTCGAACGGGATGTCATAAAATGTGAATTAATGAATTCAACGTTTCCTTCCCCCCCCCCTGTCACGTGCCCCTTTCTAGCGTCTTCTTTCTTTTAGGCCTGGCAAAATGTTTGAACGGTGTATAGCAGGGAAGTGCTACCAAGAGGGACCGAGGAGGGGGGGTTGGAACAAGCTCAAGCGCTAGCGCGGATTTATTTTAACGAGCCGTTGGTAGTCAGTAGGATGTCATTTACATTTAGAGAAATGGTCAGGAAAAAAAGCAGGGTGGCAGGTTGGCTGGATGATCATCTTTTAAAAGTTCTCTAACAATGCAAAGTTCTTCCCCAAGTTATTTTTATCGAACTGGTTAAAAAGGTTGTATTCGCATCTACGTTTTTAGTAAATGATACCCTATATCCGTGGGTTCGCGCCGCCAATTTCCGGTAGTTTCGACGTGACAAGAGGTAAGTTATACTTCTATTACCGTTACCATTAACACTCGCGCAAGTGTTGAACAACGTTTGAACCTTCTCGCGCCTTTTGATTCTCTCTATACTTAGGGCGCGAATTTCCGCCGACTTTAGTCTTTCGCCCTCGTCACCCCAGTGTACCTACTTTCTGCATGGTCATTAAGAAAACTAGAGGAGAAGTTGTCTCTCTAATTGGCGCTCAAATTGCACTCTGTTTCGGAGCGAAAATTGGCGCGAAAAAAGGGCATTGCAATATAGCGGAGATCAAGCTCTTATGTTAGAGGGTGGGACTAGTGACCCTGTTTTCGCCTTGATATAACTTCATTCCTATATAAAAGGCCATAGCTATTAGTTTTTTTTTCGGCCTTTTTCCCAGCTAGGACCACGTTTCAAAAAGCTTTGTATGTAAAGTATTTGTATTTAACTCTTTATGTGTCGAGAGGTTGGATACTGACAAGGTCTATGGGATAGTGTTGACGTTTGGACCAATTTTTAGACGAGTGGCTAAACTTGCGCCTCTTTTTATTGTTGAAAGAAATTTATCTAAACTATAGTGTGGAAAAGATGGCAATAAACAAGGTAATTAGCAATAATTTGGAAAAGGTAGCGATATTTAGAGGTAAAAACATTTCCAAAGGGGATATTTATTCAGTTGATTATATCGAAAACAGGCGCACATCATGGACAAAGCAATACTGAAGGACGGATGGCAGTGGGGGAAAGTTGAAAAATACTTGTTAATTCGCCTTCTAGCGGCAGATAGTAGCAAACCCGATAGTGGGGGGGGCATATGGGGGAATCAACGTTCTAAAGAGGGAAGCAGCTAACGTCTTACTTTTTCTAGATGGCGCTAGCTTTTTCCGGGATTTGACTCAGTATTTTTTATAATCCCCATGTCCTTTTTGGGGCTGAAAAGGGGGAAGTAAGCTTAACGGTGGTTGTTTAGTCGCTTAGTATGGGGCTCTATGGGCTGCCATCGGTCCTTCAGTATTGCTTAGTTCAGCCTAATACGAGTCGAAAAAATGAACGCGCTTGTTTCATTATGATCAAAAATGCGTATATTTCGTGTTACAAGTGTCAAGTTATTAATTTAAATGTTATTTATCATTTTAATTGTTAAAATTAGTCGCGAAACGGAAAGAACTATCTTTAAATTTGAAGATAATTCAACAGACGTTCATGTAAGTTCAAAATAACGTATTAGGTCGAGTTACATTCTAAGTTGATTAAAACGGAGTTTAGTTAAGGGTTAGATGGTAATTATTAAACCTTGTAATTAGTTTAAACTCTGAATTTGTGACATTTTCAATCTGGTACTCGCGTATATGGTTGTAATGTCTTTCTTTAGGAGATACCGTTACGGGTGTGGAAATATTACGTTATTGTCCAACCCCAAGATACTACGCGTATTCATCAGTCACGAAATAATTTAGATTGTACCTGAAAACCCTTTTATTTACTGTTCATATTACGCTTCAAATCTTTGTAATAGGAACAGCCATGTATATCGAAAAAGGGTTCCGAATATATATATATGGTTCTAGATATGAAAACATATAAACTACATTATAACCTTACGTGATATAAACCCATTTTGGAAAAAAATTTGCTTTATGAGTTTTAACACTTTAAGAATCCGCAATCCGTATAAGCTTTTTTGTAGTACGCGCCTAAAAAGATTTTTGGCGCCAAAAACGAATGAGTCGCACGTGCTTGGCGTCTCGACTTCACAGATTATTAGCTCTATGAAATATACACCATTTGATGTATAAAGTCACTTGTGATGAAAATCGAATTAGGCTTAGCTTTAAAAAAAGGCGGCTAAAATATATATAACCGTCGTTTTGAGTTATTTTATAAAGAAAAAGTATTTTAACTCGAAGGTTTCAGTTATTTGACCTGTGTTTCGAGGTAATTTGAATCAGTAGCCTTCTGTATCTATCAAGGCTCGTGCATGGTGTTAATTTCCGTTCTTAAAAGTGATATTTTAGTTATCCATTGTTTCCCCCTAGAGGCGCCGTTTCTCATACGTTTTTGGGCGAGAATTCTCGGGAAAGTGACGTAGTTTTTTAAATTCCGCCATCGCTGTTTCGGGCGGGAATCTGCTGATAAACAGCGTCATCCAGGTTAATAGTTAGGCAATTCTATGCAACGAAAAGTCCCTCCTAAAAGTATTACCATGCCATGGCTTTGATAAATAAAGGAGGCAATGGACTTAAAATATTGAAACGACAAACACTAGAACCGGGGAAATTCTTAAGACATTTTTTTTTAAGTTACTTCGGCATATTCTATTTCTTATATGAATATTAGGGCAGAGAAAATTTCCTAAAACGAGCGTGTCATCTTTCCGGAGGCAGGCAAAATATATTTCGTGTTTGATTTGGATGGAAGGCTTTTTAAAAGCAAATTTTTTCAAGAAAAAAAAATAAGAGAATCTTTTTCTCGCTTTTCTAAATTCATTGGTGGATGAAATCGTTCTGTCTAGGCATTTTTAACCTGTAAAATATGCCAGGCGTTTCTATAGAACTGAACAGTGTACTTTTTTGAACGGTACCTAAAAGCAAAATGCTCCTTCTGGCTTTGCTTCCTGGCCAGGGTGAATACCACAATAGCGACCTCGCCCCTGTGTGTTGGTTTCTCTTTATGTAATTTCCGAAATAGTCTATTTGGGTATATTGCTTAAAATTACCCTCTGGTACGGACAGCACTCGCATAAATTACATCGAAACTTCGTTCAATAATTTTGGTTCTACCATTGATGAAATATAATGAATCTTTCATTTTAATATTATGGTAAATGTCATCAATGGTGACCAACTCGAGCGTCTTCACGAAGTACGCGAGGATGGGTTTAGACTCGATATTCTTAGTAATACGAATGAATTCTTGGTTATAGTCATTTACAGGAGGACCCATTTTCGGTGTCTTTTATTCAAAGATCTTCATTTTTGGGTTTCATTGAATATGAAACGTACGCGATACCCGCTGTGTCTCTACCCCCAATAACCCTTTATAGGAAGGCAACTAAGAGACGCTATATAAGAAAGGGAGAGAAATTGAAGAGGTTTGGATGGAGATGTGGGGCAAATCCTCTTTCACGGATCATTTCTTCGTAAAATTATTCAGCTTTCATTTGGAGCAGCCAACTGTAAAAGCATTTTTGAGTCTTGGAAACCATGCCCCCCTCTTTTTCTTATTTCTTTTTTCTTCTTTCTTCATTTTTTTTCTTTTTCTTTGACGTAGTAACGGAAGAAGTTGTTATAGTTACAACAAATGTAGATATGGAAATCATTTTCTCCTTGATTCTTTTCTAATAACACCTCCCGTATGTATTCCTCCAAGTTTCTAATATACGAAAGAGCAGTAACCGGTCGGTGCTAAGCAGTTTCATATTTTATTTCGAGGGTCCTGAGAATTTCGTGGGTGAAAAAATATTGTGTTCTACTTAATGGTTATCTTTATATTTATATTTACTGGAAATCGACTCACAACCTAAACAGCGATCATTTTTGGAAAAGGCGAACATAAATGTGAAAAAAATTTCCATAATAGCTTTGATATGTATAGGGTGTTTCTGATAAGTCTGCCATAACTTTAAGGTGGTGTCCTTAAGGTCAAACCGAGTGAAAAGTATCATAGAACACGGTGTCTACAACGTTTAGTCACAGAGAGTTACACGTATCAGCATAGTCTTCAATCTAAGAATGTTATTGAGCCTTTATCTAACAGAAGTGTACCGTTAAATGCGTAGAAATGTGCCTACGCTGGTAAATAAAGCAAATTTATCCACACATGTAACTATATCCTGGTTTTAACTGTCAACAAATGTTTGGAAGCCCGTGTCTTCGTAACTAAATTTTGTAGTCGTATACCATATTTGACACACACACCCTTTAATTTATGGCATTATTAAGTGAAACACTCTGTATACGGAGCAGTGAGAATCAATTAAGATCCCGTTATAGCCCACGGAATTCTCGGGTCCTTATCCCTGCAGGCATTCTCTCTTTCTTCTTATGTAGCTTTTTGCTTTTTTGGCAAACGCGAACTACTTATTTGAATGACTTCTGACGCATCATTTTGAAAATTAGCACTTTTTTTCGTTACTCCGGCTTCCAAAGTCTTTCCTCTCCGTTCATCACTGCATGCAGCACTAGCTGTGATGGCGCGAACCTTTTCTATAAAGAAGGCTGCTTTTTATTCTAACGTTAAAATTGATTCTAATCTAGGAATTGGCTTTTTCCCAGGCACCGTTCTTCTTCTTTACCCCATTTTCTCAAATTTTTTCGTCATTTTCGCTCTTCAATGCATTTTAGGCCTCAAATAAATAGACGCGCTAGTGATAATGCTCTAACCTTTAATCTAGAAAAGTTATTTACGACTATGAATTTATTTCGATTAGTAGATGAATATTGAAAATATTACAACTATTGAATTACTAGATTTTCTATTATAACCATGAATGTTTCGTAAAATCAGTTTTTGATAAATATTAAATAAATGTTGCCCGAAGCGTGATAGGCCTTTGTTCTCCTTCGGATGAATGGGATCTTACTCTTTCTTCAAATTGAATTTCAAAAATAATGTCTAAATCCTAAATATTTAATTTTTCTTTGGGACGTTCACGATATTGGCAAAAATTGCAAACCAGTTTTAATTGCTTGGTATTATTGATTAATAGGCGTATTTTGTACTTTTGAAGGAAAATTATTTGAGCAAAATTATGTCAATTTTAATTTGAAATTAGTTCGATTTAGCCACTAAAGGCGCTTTCAGACGATCGAACTTTTTGACTCAGCTTGATGGGTCAACTCGAGTTGAATCAAGTAGTTGGATCGTGTGAATAGACGCTGGATGGGTTGGGTCACCAAAAACGTTGACTAGGAAAAATTGGGGTCAACTTTTTAATTTCATTTCTCCAGCCAATCAAAATGAATTACAAAAAAACCTTTTTCGCGGCTTATTTCGTAAGTGCCAAGGAAGTTGGCGCTTAAAAAGTTCCATTTTGGCGGTAAAAGTTTAGTCGTGTGAAAAGGAAGGATTTACTTCACTTTTCCCTTCAAAAGTTGGGCAAGTTGATACAACTTTTTGACCCATCGAGCTGAGTCAAAAAGTTGGATCGTCTGAAAGAGCCTTTAGTCCGCTTAATAAATTTTATTAAATTAATATCACCAAATAACTAATTTGGTTCAGTTCGAAAATGAAGAGTTTCTTTACTAAATAAGGCATCTCTTCCTACAGATGAAGTCAATATTCATTTAAGAATTTGCGAAAATTAAACGAGAACTTTTGGTACATTTTTTTTTCTTAACTAAAACCGAGAAAGAAATATTACCACTACAAACTTTACCATTATCACTCGCTTCACTCTCAAAAAGAGGTAGGAATAGAAATTACTATTCCATCGGCAAAAGCTTACACGAAAGTCCGAACCCCGAAAAAAAAAAATGATTGATTTTAATGTTGATTTATCAAAATTAATAGGGAAATTATTTCACTCTCGTTACGTTACGATAAGTATATTAAAAACTTCTCTGGCGTATTTCGTACGTACGCGTTATTAACGTATTTGAACTGCAGCTCGGGGTTTGTAGGGAAAACTTAAGAAGAGAGAAGCGTATGAAAATTTCCGCTTGGAAAAATAAAAGAGTGAAAACAGATGGACTTCTCTTTTTAAACGCCATCCGTCCAACGTTCATCGGAAAGTAGCGTTATTTAAAAGCGATGGAGTCAAGTTATGGAAAGACCGGGGGGAAAAAGGGAGTTAGTACGCGCTTCGGTGAGCATTTTTTACTTGTTTCCTATTCAAATCTGACTTTTGGAATATTTTACTATTTTTTTTCTCCTTTCTTTCTGCGCTAAAGTTTACTTCAAATAGGACCTAGAGAATGGAAAAAAATTGTAAAGCGTTAAGGGAACTGGGCGAATTAGATTTCTACTTTATGGCAGTAGGCCAAACGGAATATCTAGGCTATGGGAGTTGGCCAAATGGGATGTCGACGTTTTATGGGAGTTGGCCAAATGGGGTGTCGACTCTATGGGGGTTGCCCAAATGGAGTGTCGACTTTATGGGAGTTGGCCAAATGGAGTGTCGACTTTATGGGAGTTGGCCAAATGGAGTGTCGACTTTATGGAAGTTGGCCAAATGGAGTGTCGACTTTATGGGAGTTGGCCAAATGGAGTGGGGACGTTATGAGAGTTGGTCAAATGTAGTGTCGACTTTATGGGAGTTGGTCAAATGGAATATCGATTTAATGTGCAATTTTTCGAACAACCTTACATTTTATTGTTTCTCCGAATGTTCCCTACGCATCAATAATTATGTCACTATAAGGACTTAGCATTTTTTACCGTTTTCCCTCGTCCATCTATGTTCTTCGAGTTACGAACTTCTCGTTGGAAGTCAAAAGCGTGGCTGTAATAGGTTTTTCGTGCCCTGTGTGAATGAAGGAAAGGATATAATTCAAAGAGATCGAGGGAAGAGAGGCCCAAGAGAGAGAGAGAGAGAGAAAGGAAAAGCCAAAAAATTCATCTCCGGGAAAAAATAAAAGAAATAAAGAAAAATTGTTGGCGAGAAATGGTCATCTTTTTGTGGGAAGATTGAAAACTTTAACGGACCGTAATGTACAAATGCCCTTTTCCCCTTATACTTTGCACCTTAGCCCTCCGTTTCCTAAAATGAGTGAGGGGATATAGCCCAGAGAGAAAAAAGAGCGTGTTTCCATCCTCGTATGTATTTCTTTTGGTAGAAAAGTCACTTTCATTTCAAAACGAGAGCCCTGATAGTTTGTAGAGATACTATATAAGTATAGTGGCCATCATTGTGTCCATGGGATAGAGCTGAATGCGGTGGATTGCATGGGCAGTATGATCTTTGATAGTAGATGAGATGGTTGTACACATTAGCAGGCTATGAGTTCAAGCCTCCTCTTGAGCCAAGATTTTTAGCAGTGAAGTTATGTATGGTTCATTAGTTTCGTTTTAAAAGGCATCCTTTCAGAAACTGGGTTTGAAACCACAGTAGTTGTTTAATTTTTAAATTTGTATTGAAGTTCGAGTTGTGCGTAGTCCAGAAGCTTCGGAACAATTTCATCTACACTAACCCATGGTCTCCTTTAAAACATTCGGGTTCTTTTCGTGTACCAGTTTTATCATCGCTTTCCAATCTAAGAAACTAAATATTTTCTTATTGGTTAACGCGGTTTAAAGCCTATATTTTGTAGTTTTTCCAAGAATGCAACTGCGTATGGTTAAGCAGGACACCACGAGGTGGCAATACAGGCATTGCTTAATTACGTGTCAAAGCATTTTCCTTCGCAGGATATTTTTTCGTGATGTCACCCATGCGCCTTTTTTATTCTTGGTTATAGCTAGGCCTTGCTAGAAGTTTCTACGAAAGTTGACGGGTAGGCGACAACGGCTTAAAGATGTCAAGGCTTCGGATATGTTTTGAGTAGGGTTGCTACCAGGGTGCTATACGCGTTTTGCGGCCGACTGTTCTGTCATCTCTAGCTCAACTTCCCTCCCCATTTTTCTTCTCTTCCTTGTTCAAAAATGTCTTGAAAGAATTTGTTAAATATTACCAAGAAATTCTGCTTAACTGACGAAATTGGTTTAAAACCAATGGTATATAAAAGAAGAAGAAACTGAAAGTGGGCTATGCATTGGAGTAGATGACAGCTTTCCGTAGTGCCTAGTGTGATGATGTTTACGACGCGAAATCTGGCTTTCTCTATAGCTTCTTGGGTCCACCAATCAGCGCTGAACTTTAATATTGCGTTATGATTTTTCTCTCCAACGAAAATAGGGGCGTGGTCGCCATTGGGGTATTCTCCTTTTCGCCAAGAAGCATCGCTAGAGGCAGTGCGAGTTGGTATGTAGTGAACTAGGGCTCCGTATGGCGTTGCTTCTTGGCGCGAGGGAGAACACCCCACTGGCGGTCTCGCCCCTGTGTGTTCGTTTCTCTATTTGTAATTTCCGAATTGGTCTATATCCAGCTTGGTAATACGATATTCGCAGGCAAACGAAATAAATTCATGGTACTACAACCTACACTAATTTTCTTTTTCTAAAGGGTTCCATTTTCGCGGGCGATTAGGCAAATTTTAAACGGGATGGGGAACTTTCTTAGTTTTAATTCAAAACAAAATGTTTGTTAATGGTTTTGTCTCATTTTGATATGTTCATTTTCTTAGATGTTTAGGAAGAAAACTGAAAGGCTTTTATTATTATTTTTCTTTGCATCATTTATATTATTTGTGTTTTTCCATTGGTTCATGAATATCGCATTTAATTTAATTCAATTTAAAGCTTCCCCGGCGGTCTAAAGACTTTGTTAATTTTAAAGTAAGTTATTCGCAAAATCAATAGAAAGCTGACTTAACGCTAGAACAAAACCTGTTGTGAAAATAATAGCTTTTTCAATGTCTGATCATTTAGCCCTCTTAAACCTACAGGGAAAAAATATAGAAGAAAATCTGTAACGAAATGGCTGTTATGAATTACTCTTTTTACTCTATCCCCCCTTTCCACTCCCATATAGTCGATGTATTCCCACTTCTTTGGTCCTAACAGCCTCGTTCTGTTGGATAATAGCGAAGAAACCGTTCTCTCTTTTTAAGGAATGGGGCCCCTGAAACAAGAATGGTCCACAGGGGGCTCGTAGATGCTCCTTTACGCAACCCTCTCCCCCTTACCACTCTTATTGCTGCCATCTTTAAAGGGAGAGTCTCCGAACGAAAGAACTTCGCAACGCAAGCCATATTTGGTTGAAGAATGGTTTTCATATTGTCGTTAGTCGTGACGTTATGATACTATTAGGTGTAATTTCGGAGTTGATAAGTTGACGATATTTATGAGTGAGACTTTTCCTTGAACTTTCGCATCTGCTGCCAATGTTAAGACTCGTCTCGTTCTCCTCCCCCTCTTCCCAATAAGAGTTAGCCGGGGACTCGTGATTGTGGGCCAATCCGTCTAGAACAGGGTTCATGAAACGCAGTTCATTCCATTCGTACACTATGGAATCGTAAAAGACGCCCCCTCTCTTTTAAAAATTGAAGCTATAGTTCTTATACAAATACAATGGCGCTATAAGCGGCAGCACTTAACAATTGCCTACCGATAGGTAGAGACGTGCGCAAGGTACACTGGGACAGTTTCAGTTCATAATTTCCACTTCATCTTTCTGGTGCAACCGATTCAGTATAAAAGCGTGCAATTTCCGTTGATAGTCCTACTATTTTAGATTATATAACAAAGTAAGATGGTACACCGTGAAGGCTGGAAATTTATGAGAAGTATACTCTCAGGGAAATTGGTTTGGGAAATTTCGTACGAACCCTGTTGAAAGGCTCTGTTTTTTTCGCTTCAGTCCTAGCGTCTTAATAGCTTTAGACACCCCTATGGTGCTAGAGACGTTTCTCTTCCTTATTTCTCCTTATCTTTTTACTTTCCTCCCGCAATCCTTCGTTCCTTCTCTCTCTCTCTCTCTCTCTCTCTCTCTCTCTCTCTCTCTCTCTCTCTCTCTCTCTCTCTCTCTCTCTCTCTCTCTCTCTCTCTCTCTCTCTCTCTCTCTCTCTCTCTCTCTCTCTCTCTCTCTCTCTCTCTCTCTCTCTCTCTCTCTCTCTCTCTCTCTCTCTCTCTCTCTCTCTCTCTCTCTCTCTTTCTCTCTTGGTAGATGCCTGCTCTATTAGTTCTTATAGAAATAGTTTTATATATACGTAATGGCAGCCACTGATATGGCGCGTGCCCCGGGTGAGTGACGTAGATATATCAAGGAGGATTATATCTGGAGATGAAATATGAGAATTGGGGGTTTGTTTTTTGAAAAATATCACGCTAGTGAACATTTCATTTATTTTCAAAACTTGTATACCATACAATCGTAAGTAACACCCTCGCAATTTCTCGGTTGACAGATTTATCTAACTGCATGTTATTACCCAATAATAATATTAAAAGTATTGATAGAAATTAACAGGGATGGTTATTTACGTCGCAATGAAGATTTGCATACTACTACTGGTTTTAATCCTCTTTGGTAGAATATGGACCTAGAATCTATAGGATTATCAAAAACAGCACGCGATTTTTGGGATAAAGGGTATACTCTAGACTGAGGGAAAATTATCAGCTGCTTTTGTCTATTCTTTTATTGCCGCTTTTTTTTACTGGTCCGACCAAAGTGGGTATAAGGCAGTTAGTTGGTCGTTGGTTAATATTGCGGAACACCTGTCTAGTTTTCTAGCATATTTTGTCTGGAGGAATTATTGGTAAGGCGGCCATCAAATGTAAAGCACTTGTGTCACACGCTAAGTCTTGGGAATTTGTACTTCCTATTTTTCCCTTTTCTAAACTTAATTTCGAAAACTCGAAGGTTACAATAAAACCATACGCGTATTTCATTTTGGTCGTTGTCGCCCGTTTTACGATGTCGTATACTGTTCCGTGGAAAGTTCCACTTTGTTAGATCTTTGTCTATGCATGACGTCTCTGAAAGTTTAGTTTTCTGTCGTTAAAATATCTTTATAACAAGCAATTCCGTAAGTTTTTTTCCGTTTGTATCTTTTCTCTCTACTTTTGATGGGAAAACGTTTACAACGCCGCCTCTTTATTTTTCCCAGCAGTCGTCTGAATTTTTCAACAGTTTAGTTTATATATTTTACGCTATGCTTCCTCGCTAACGATTTTCAGCCCAGTTTCGTATAGAGCGAGGTTTTTACTTGTCTACCATTTTTACAGCAAAGCCCTCGAAAGTAAAATTTCCTCGTAAATTCTGAAGTTTTTCGAAGAGGAAAAAATAATTTTCATTTCAAACTGAAATTATTTTCCGAAAAAATATATATTCAACTTAATACACTACTATGCCATCAGAGTCGAAGTTTAATATTTATCTTTTACTTTTTACCTCTCCGAGTGACGTATGTCACGTGAGAGGTATTACACCGGCCGTGTCTGTCTGTGTGTCTGTCTGTCTGTCTGTGTGTCTGTCTGTCTGTCAGACCCCACGTGACCGCGTTCGCAGTTTACAAATCGGAGCAAACAAATACCCGATTTCCGGAACGCGTTCGCGGTTCACGGAAATTTGGTCATTCATCTACCAACACCAGTCTTTACTAACTGGCTTCTAAGGACCACAATCTGCTAGTCTTTGTCCATCCCACATGGACACTAGTCTGTACGTGCTTTCTTCCAAGCACCACCAACTTCTGTTCTTCGTCAATTCCACATTGACACCAGCTTCTATACACTACCATCTTCTGTTCTTCGTCAATTCCACATTGACATCAGCTTCCATGCACCACCATCTTCTGTTCTTCGTCAATTCCACATTGACATCAGCTTCCATGCACCACCATCTTCTGTTCTTCGTCAATTCCACATTGACACCAGCTTCTATGCACCACCATCTTCTGTTCTTCGTCAATTCCACATTGACACCAGCTTCAATGCACCACCATCTTCAGGTCTTTTGTCCATTCCACATGGACGCCAATCAGTACATTCTGCTTCCCCTCCGTCATTGTTTGGTTTCAAGATATACGCGGCGATCGGCTAGGGTTACGAGAAACGTCTAGCCTCCCAATGGCAGGGCTTCCACCATCGGTTCACGCAAATGCGTTTTTATCTATTATTTGGTTTTAAGATATACGCGGCGATCGGCTAGGGTTACGAGAAACGTCTAGCCTCCCAATGGCAGGGCTTCCACCAAAGGTTCACGCGAATGCGTTTTTATCTATTATTATAATGGAATCGAAATGTATATATACCCCAAAATTTGAAAAAAGCGGGCAAGAGGGGTACCCTTCACTTTAAACGTCAATATTAGCAAAGTTTCGAAAGATAATAGGAACAACTTTATTTTAAACGATTTAACTATTTTTAAAGTTATTTACTGGCGATTAAAATAATTAAAAATAATTATATTTATTTAAATATTAAAGATAAACCCAAGTACCGAAGTCGTTAAATCATTGCCTCCTATATCTATCAAGGCCCGTGCATTGCGTTATATTTCGTACATTGTCTCTTATATCATTTTAGGCCCGTGCATTGCGTTATATTTCCTACATTGCCTCCTGTATCTATCAAGGCCCACGCATTGTGATATATTTCCTTCATTGCCTCCAATATCTATCTAGGCCCGTGCATTGCGATATATTTTTGAGAACAACAACCAAAATGGGAAGCTCCTCTCAGAACCATAATAATTTGTTTTCTCTGTTATATGAAATGAAAATATGGATAATATTTTCGGCAATTCGATTTGAATGGCTCTTTCTGATGTATCATTCTCTCAGCACTGTTCATAATGGACAGGAACGTAGAGATTCGAGACACTTGGAATTACGATAGTGTTTCAAATCCTCTGTAATGAGGGCTTAACGACTTGGAGTGACTGGAAAGATAGATACACATCCTATTTTTTAGTTGTACCATGCGTACCACAATGTTGCCAGGCGTTTATTGAAGGATGCTTGGGTACTTGGTACAGACTGTTACGTCTACCAAGTTTCCTAGCATCCAAGAATAAATAGGATTCATAGAAGCCAGTGTTATGGGCATGTCATGGGTCAAGTCGTTAAATATATCGACGCAGTTAAATAGCTGATGGCATTATTTTATCCACTTTCTCATTGCGTTTCGAGTGGAAGTTCAACTTTGGCACGGACGACAGATGGCGCTCTTAACCTTCTGCTTCTACCCCCAAAAATCGCTGTTGTCTGCTCGTTTTCCCCTTCCGCGCTTTTTCGTTATAAACTTATGATTTAACGAACTGTTAAGATAAAATTTCATATTTCCTTAAACAGATAAGCTTCTACTCCTTTCATCTTACTCCCAGTTAGATTTAACCTTGTTAAAACATAATCAGATGAATTTGAGTTATAATGTCGTAAAATCCTGTGCATACAGTTACCTAGGAGTGATAGAGACATTTTTACCGATGTCTAGAGATGTTAAGCTTAAGCGAAATTGTTTTACGTTTGAATAAAAATACCGCTTCCAGTAGTGGGTTTATAGTACTCCTTGTTTGTGTAAGATTAGTGTAGCTGTAGAGCGTTGTTGCTGTTTAGTTTATACGCCCCCTAGGCCTATTTGTGAAAGACCTTTTTTACGCACTTTTATCATTCTTTATTTGAAAAAAGTGTTGGCAATGTATATTTTTTAAATATGACGGAATTGCTGTTGGTATGATAGCGCCCTATTAGCGAAAAAAACCTTTTTTTAAACAGTTGATTCATTCTTTGATAGAATTTCGAAGGAAGCAGTTAAGTTTTAAATTTGCTCTATTAATTTTGTTCGGCAAATAATATAATTAAGCCTTACGTATTACTGAAGGAGATTGATTTTGCCAATCTTTGTGAGTATTTAACTGTTTAATAATTATTTTGGTTAAGTGGGAGCCTAGCTTATGTGTGATTGGGTTGTGGCTTCCATGATTTGGGCACATTTGCTTTTTGTGTGGCGAGGTATGATTCAGCTTTGATATGGACAAATGTTACAAATCGTACTGGTAGACTAAGAATGCGGTTGAGGTATAGCGAGAGAGTAGAGTTTCCACAGCAATTGAGAGATATTGAAAAGGCTTGAACAATAGACTATTTTAAAATTCAATTCCTGCACTTGCAAAGAATTAAAAAAAGCGATAGATGCATATATTTAGGTTGTTTAAGGGGTAGTGATAGTCATCTCCACTCGGAGAGGTAATATTTTGGCTTTCCCAACTTGTTACCTCTCCGAGTGACGTATGTCACGGAGAGGTTCTAATTTCGACGTGTCTGTCTGTCTGTCTGTCCGTTGTTACACCCACGTGACCGCGTTCGCAGTTTGCAAATCGGAGCAAACGTGTATTCAATTTCCAGACCGCATTTACAGTCCCGGAAATTGTATTCCACTTACAGGCTATTACTCCATTGCCTGTCTAACAACTCAGTTCATTTATCCACCCCACATGGAAACCAGTCTGAACTTCCTGGCTTCTAAACACCACCATCTTCTAGTCTTTCGCCCATTCCACATGGACACCAGTCTGTACTTACTGGCTTCTAAACAACACCACCTTCTCGTCTTTGTCCATTCCACATGGACACCAGTCTGTACACCTGGCTTCTAACACCACCATCTTCTGGTCTTTGTTTTTGTCCATCCCACATGGACACCAGTTTGTACACCTGGCTTCTAACACCACCATCTTCTGGTCTTTGTTTTTGTCCATCCCACCTGGACACCAGTTTGTACACCTGGCTTCTAACACCAGCATCTTCTGGTCTATGTTTTTGTCCATTCCACATGAACACCAGTCTGTACACCTGGTTTCTAACACCACCATCTTCTGGTCTTTGTTTTTGTCCATCCCACATGGACACCAGTCTGTACACCTGGCTTCTAACACCACCATCTTCTGGTCTTTTTTTTGTCCATCCCACATGGACACCAGTCTGTACACCTGGCTTCTAACACCACCATCATCCTTAAGGTTAAGACATACGCGGCGATCGGCTAGGGTTACGAGAAACGTCTAGCCTTCCAATGGAGGGGTCTTCCTCCAAGGTTCACGCAATTGCGGTTGTTCTTGCTTTTAACTGTAGTTCGACACCCTTATATACTACCTATTTGAGTAAGGAGAAGCAACCGGCGTATGCTTCATTTCAAACGCCAATATTAGTCAAGTCTCTCAAGAATGTTTAATTGTTCTTTATCAAAACGATGTAACGCTCAATAAGGCGAACAACTAACGAAGAAAATATTAAATATTAATTATATTTATTTTAATATTTAAGATAATCTCTTTTCTCAATTCAAAATTAATACGGAAAGAGTTAAAAAGCAGTCTATTTTTTTGTCTGTGTGTGTCTGTCCGTTGTCACACTAGTGCGCCGAGTTAGCAGTTCGCTTTGTTTTGATGTGTTAAGAAATCCTACAGAACCTTAATATTCACTTTTTCCATAATATAAAGTGAATATGTGGAAATCTTTTTCGTAATTACGATGCATTTAGTACTTTTGTAGCTTTAAAGCTCTGTTTCATTTTGATATTCCAAGGATGTTTTTTAATATTATTATTTGAAATGGCTGTTTATATATTACTTAAGCTATACTACATCTGTATATAGAATAATCCTTGGTTTAGTTATTTCAAGAAGAAAGCTAAGGCCTGGATTCTATCGGGTAAATCAAGCTTGATCCACAATAGGCTTAGCGAACCAAAGAGTAAATAATTGATACCTGAGGTGGAGTAAACTTTGGGTTTTGATTATCGTGTCTGTTATGAAGGGACATTAACGGTTCAGAGTGAGCCGAAAGTTAAATACACGTTTAAATAATCAGATTTAGATTTTATAATAGAAGAAAGCATCATGGTAGCAATTAGATCAGTGAAAGGGCCAATCGTTATCGGGTTAGTGGTATGCATCAGAGAATAAATTTTAACATAGAACTTATATTATTTGTAAATAATAATTTGAAACCTCGCATTAGCGGATGATTATATATTTAGACAATGTAGAGAAAACTATTCAATGACTTAAGCCTCGTTAGACAAAACAAAGCGAAAAAATGTTGCTCTAGTATTTCGATATTGAGTCGTATACTAGTCTTTTCCCCGACTCGGAGAGGTAATATTTTGGTTTTCCAACTTGTTTAAAGTAACTTAGCTCTAGTTACACCAGGGATAGATTTAATTTTAGAAGTAGGAATGGAGAACAGAGTAATCTGGGCTCGCGCCATAGTCCCGGACCTCTTTCGACGGGACGGAGGGGTATGAAAGAAGAGGCGGGTCATAGCAACAGAGGTAAAAAGGTATAACGTATCTTTTGGCCGTCCCTGTCAGCAACGTCATCAAAACGTAGTTTAGGTGAGCCAATAAGATAATTTAAAATTTTCGTTACGTGTCGGGGGAAGGGGCTCTATACTGGGCTATGAGTCGGACTGAAGTAAATACTAATCGTTCTCCATTCCTACTTCTAAAATTAAATCTATCCCTGGTTACATGGATATAAGAAATGTAGGCATGTAAATAAATCTTGTATATCTATGATTTAGAGAACTACTTTACTATAAACGCTTTGTATTTTTTGAAGTAGCAATAATTCTGGGTCCCAACCAACAACGTCGTACCCGGGTTCGCAGCTCTTCAACAATGATTTATAAGGGCTTCTTAAGAACGGATCACGTGATGATGGGTCCAGCGGGTGGTGGATTTAGGCGGGCATAGTTGGACGTTGCATCTCTGGCTCTCTTCTTTTTTTCTCAAAGAGGAACAATGGAGATGCTTGCTTAGCGATACTCTTTCGCACACTCTTCCTGTATGAGTTTTATATATACCGAACTCTAGCAACTCCCAGTCTTGCGCAGCCTCACGTACAGTTTAGAAAAAGCGCGCCTTTTTTACATTTTCGCGCAATTTTTTTTTTGGCGCGGAAAATATAGTAAATGGAGTCTTAATGGTTATTTAAGTGTTGAATTTTTCCAAAAGCTCATGGATCGAGTAACTTTGTTCCATTTTGTTTTATTACTTCGCCTTATAACCATAGACTTTGTAATTTTGAAGAGGACCCGCAAAGAAGTAATTTGGCAACTTCGGGGACTGCATCTCAATTACTTACCCTGTGAACGGTGCTTTTATATTTCTGGAGATTTTACATACATCCGCTGTAGGCCTTAGTTTAGAAGGTTCTGTTAAACTTGGAATGTTATGTTTTCTATCCCTTGTATTATTTATAAGAGCCATGTTTTAACGAGGTTGTTTTTGGCTTGTTTTGTAAAGTACTTTGATGCCTTAATTTTGCAATGGAAAAGGTTATTCATTGTTTCTTTCCGGGGTGGAATTAATTGAGTCGAAAATCTTCTTTGAAAATTGGGGTTTATAAGAGAAAAATGGGACAAATTTTATAAGAGCACGCACTGTGTTAAATTAGATTATGTCCTTTCCGAAAATACTAAATTCTGCAAAATCGACTTAACCTACATTCAAAAGACATTAAAATTTCCTCATTGAGCTTCATAATTCTTTTACATTCCTAAAGAAAAGCTCCCAATAACTTTCAAATCAAGTTGCCAAAATGTCGTGCACGTTAGCAGTAATGTACACTGCATTTTTTCATCTATCTCAACGAGTACAGGTTTTTTTTGAGCATGGTTCCTTTACTAAGGAAATACGTGTGTATTCAGTGTATGATGATGATAGTCTGTTAGCGTGTGTGTTTCTTTCGAAGACCCGGACGTATACGGTAGCCCTCCCGGGTCGTTGATACCAACCTGCCTTAAGCCTTGGCCCTTAAACCTTAAACCTATCACGCGGCATACTCCGTACTCAAGACTCATTGAGTCACCTTAGAAGCTTATACCTGTTGCGAACTATCAAGTTATGGTGATAAATACACGGGAATCAAACGGATGTGTCAAGGTGGTTGTTTAGCGAAGGATAAGTTGAGTTTAGTTACAACAACACTCAAGAGTTCAACTGATTCTCTGTGATGGGAGAAGAGATTTCATAGAATAGGAGCTATTACACTCGGAAGAGATTGCAGGGAGGAGGTTGGACAAGGTCTACAAAGGTTTATGGAAACGGTCAGGTTATCCGGTGATTTCCTTTTTTTATATATATAAGAATGTGTTATAGAAAGAGACGCGTTTTACCTAACAATATCAACTTTGATTCCTTTACTAACCTTGGTATCTTGGACACAAAAAGTTTTTTTTTGTTCCTTAACTTGGTGCACTTTCGCGTCTCGTGCAGATAGGCAAAAAGATACACTCTCTTTTTGAATCCCACGGATTTTGATTTGACACGCGATGTATGTATGCTACGCTCTTTCCTGGATTTTCTACTCGCTCTCTTTTTTTGTAAATAATATCCAGCGATAAAAAACCCGGGTTTTTTGAATGTTTAGTTTATCATATTGCAAAATTTTTGGTCGGAACTTTGCGCTAAAGTGTAGTAAAATCTAACCCTGACAGTCTGAACAGGGATAGATTTAATTTTAGAAGTAGGAATGGAAAACGGTTAGTATTTACTTCAGTCCGACTCATAGCCCTGATATAGAGCCCCTCCCTCCAACACGAAACGAAAATTTTAAATTATCTTATTGGCTCACTTAAACTACGTTTTGATAACGTTGATGACATGGACGGCGAAAAATACGTGATTCCTTTTCACCTCTGTCGCTATGACCCGCCTCTTCTTTCATACCCCCTTCCCCGGGAAGGGAGTAAGGAACTTTGACGCGCGCCCAGATTACTCTATTCTCCATTCCTACTTCTAAAATTAAATCTATCCCTGGTCTGAAATTATATTTTTTAAACATTAAATGAAATGCAAAATTTTCATCTGAACATGATTATACTGTTTTTTTTTGCTGTAAACAAATCCGAACATTATTCTTGTCGAAAATTACCTTAGATTCAAAAGAACGTAACAGCTTCTCAATTATCTAAGAATGCAAAAGAACGCAAAATTTTACAAGGTTTTGACTTTCAAATGTCCAAGTTTGTAAAACGTATTGCTTTAATTAGGTAAGGAGGGTCAGTGTACGGTTTTGGTCCCTCGTGTCCCGTTTTCCGTCGTCTGTTAATGCCCAAAACCTATCCCAATCATCATTGTCACGGCCTTTATTGGCTTCCCTTAAGACATATCCCCGCACCTTGACTCTCTCTTCCCGTAAATTCTAGGTTTACTAACGCGTTCCAAGTTCGATACGCGAATTGTTAAGCTGTCGACTTATCCAGAATCAGCTAGGCGACCAGCTCTAACGATTGGTAAGCCTAATTTATCCAAATGCCAAAACAGAAAACGGAAGAGGGGGTAAAGGGGGTGTTAGAGATGTCGATATATTCCAGAATTTAATTATTTGTTCCTAGTTTGATTTTGGTTTGTAAAGCTCGTTACCCATAAAATGTTTTAATGTCTTTATTTTTTTTTAGATCAGAATATGGGAGTATTTTCGTGGATGCGTTAGTAAATCAAGAACACAAAGGCACACACACGTTTAGGGATGTTATAATGCGGTATTTACATTCTCAACATTAAGGTAAGCTTATTATATTTTTTTATTGAAGTTGGTTTTACGTGGGCGACTAACGTTTGCAGCAGTTCTTGGAAATTTTGGTATCGAGATACCAGTAATTCCGCATCTATTTATTATATCTTTTTTTGGAAATCAGTTTTGTTGACGAGTTGCGGATTCTTGAATAATGTTGTCAATATTGGCTGATTTTTGATTTATTAATCATTAGTTTCTGAGAAAATCCAATATTTATCTGATTGAATGACTTTCTTAGAAGGGAAGTATTTTAAAAGGAATTTCCATGAAAATATGGTTTGATTCATATTGACAATTGATGCAATAGGGGTAGTAAAAATTACATGAAGTAAGACAACATTTCAAAATGATTGGGAAAATTTAGTCTTTTTCACCAAAAGTCGGATTAATTTTTTGGATTCTAAAACCACCCTTAGCAACTTTATTTTTTATAAAATAAAATATTGGAAGGATCTTTTGGAAATTTTAACCATACATTAAGGGCCCGGATTTTAGTTCAGTGGAAATTTTTCAAAGCAGCAAGAACAATACGAAAAACGTTACAACCAATTACAAGTACTTTGTTTTAGATTTACATGCACTTTTTTTTAGATTTACAAGCACTTTTTTTAGATTTACAAGCACTTTTTTTATATTTACCAGCACTTTTTTTTAGATTTACAAGCACTTTTTTAGATTTACAAGCACTTTTTTTTAGATTTACAAGCACTTTTTTTAGATTTACAAGCACTTTTTTTAGATTTACAAGCACTTTTTTTTAGATTTACAAGCACTTTTTTTAGATTTACAAGCAATTTTTTTCAGATTTACAAGCACTTTTTTTTGGATTTACAAGCATTTTTTTTTTAGATTTACAAGCACTTTTTTTAGATTTACAAGCATTTTTTTTAGATTTACAAGCACTTTTTTTTAGATTTACAAGCACTTTTTTTTAGATTTACCAGCATTTTTTTTTAGATTTACCAGCATTTTTTTTAGATTTACAAGCACTTTTTTTTAGATTTACAAGCACTTTTTTTTAGATTTACAAGCACTTTTTTTAGATTTACAAGCAGTTTTTTTTTAGATTTACAAGCACTTTTTTTTAGATTTACAAGCACTTTTTTTAGATTTACATGCACTTTTTTTTAGATTTACAAGCACTTTTTTTTAGATTTACAAGCACTTTTTTTAGATTTACAAGCACTTTTGTTTAGATTTACAAGCACTTTTTTTAGATTTACAAGCACTTTTTTTTAGATTTACATTACAGGGAGCCCACCGGTCCTATAATTCCTATAAATTCCTATATTTTTGGACCTGTCCTTTATTATCCTATAATTTCATGAAAGGTCCTAAAATATCCTATATTTTTGACTTAGTCGAAGTTTTCGTATAGTTTAGCATCAAATTTATCAAAATTTAGCTTTTTTTTATCGAGATCACATCTGAGACACCGAAATTGTGGAGCTTGCTTAGGATTTTTTATATATTATATTATGTTATATTTTAATTAAGTTCTTCTGAGTTTTCAAAGTAAAATCCAATTTGTTATTTTTTATTTTTTGGGATTTTTCTACATAGTTTAAGCCCAAAATTGTATTATATTAGAGCATTTTTAGTCGTATATTTTCCTATAAAAACACATTTTTTCTCCTATAAAATCCTATAATTCCGGAAAAAAATTCCTATTTTTCCTATAAGGAATTTAAATTTAAGAGTGGGCTCCCTGCCAATCAAAAACCATCCTTATACATTAAGAGGCCGCTCCCTTCCAATTCAATAAGTAATTAGATAAAATTTATAATATAGAAATTACTTTTTATTCTAAGGTAGCTAAGCCTATATTGCGATGACCATGGGGAGTATACTGTCTTGTATTTTAGTCTAGAATAACGCCAGGTTTTTCTTGAAAGGATAAAACATGATGTATCGTGTTTAAGAGAGATGTAAAATTTCTCTCGTTCTCCGTTTAAACAATATTGGTTTGCGAGGAGATTTTTCTCTTTTGGGTGATTGATCATCAACTCAAGTTCTTAAAGGAAAATAGTAGATACCAGGGTACAAGAAATAGTTCAAGATAATAAAACGACTCCAAGGGAACAGTTTCTCCTTTTATTTCTCTCACCAAGTATTCGAGTTCTGAAACTGCAGGTGACTTAACCTGGCCCAAGAAGAGAGAAAACATTCTTAAAACCTCAATCCATACCCTAGGAATTGTATTATTACCTTGTGGCTATAGGCCTAGTATAGCTTACTACAAAGCGAGTGCCGATGTTTAGAAAAAAAAACATTTTAAAAAGAAGGTTTTGGGGCTAAAAATGTCGAGTGGGATTTTTTTTTCTACTCCAGACTGACGATGGCGTTCTTATATCAAATCGATTCCTTTATTCGAAATAAATGGACCCCTGACCCCCCAAAACCTTTATATTTAGCTAAGGGTACCAACAGACTCAAAAGGTAAAGTCTCAGAGAGGACTTGAGAGAAAAACAAGTCTCTTTGAAACATTCAGGAAAATAGAAAATAGAATGAGAAAATGGAAAAAAATGTCTCAGATTCTTGGAAAATATTTAAAATATTTTTAGAAGTGGGATCAGAACGCGGGAAATTTAAATACCTCGATTATGTATACAATGATGCCAAATACCTAAGTCTAAATTTAGCCCACACTTTAGAATGCATTAGAACCGCTTTAGTGGTAGAAATATTGAATACTGTACAACTAAACATATTTTTCAAAGAGATTTAGATATTAGAATACTCTTCGCTTCTCGTGAAATAAGACGGGATTACGCTTTGTCACTTATCCTTTAAGAGAAAAAGGGAACGATATCTTTAGAAGTGTAGGTATACAGCGCAAGTTGAATGGGCGTCTTAAACACCTGCCGCCTTGGGGCTGAAAAGCTTGAAATACTCGAGTTTAAACAATTCTTTATCCGAAGTTATTAGGAAGAAATTGGGCCGACAATAGCTCGTTTACTTTGTTTGTTCAAAGACAATTTTTTTCCGGTTTTATTTTTTTAGACCTCTTAAGGAAACTTCTTCCTTTCAAAAATTTTAACTATCATTAATTTGAAACAAAGAAAAAGGGGGGGGGGCTCTTAATGATTTTGTAAGCATTTGTCAATGAACATCTTAGCTTTTTTTGTCTCAAAGAAGTTCTCTGAATGAAAAGATACATAGGATATGTAACAGAATCAGGTTACTCAGTTTCGTCGCTTTAATCACGTCTCTAATTTCTAAATAGGTATGATATGAACCTTAATAGGGACTTTAACGACTAACTCATCTAGAACAGGGCGAAAATTGACTCGAATCCGATTAGCAATCAGGCCTTAACCCCCCCTTTCTATAAATAACTCAGTTTCAACATACAGTTTCCTGATCAATGCAGTGCGTAACCATTTCCGCTTTCAATTACTAATTAGTTTAAAACTAACTTCCTGGTATGGATATTCCAGTCAAAACACGCCCGATCTTCGTTTATTAAGGCTATACTCAGGCCAATATCTTTCTCCGAACGATAACATTATAAATAAAGGTACGGGATTATAGTAAACAAGAATGGAATATTTACGCGATTTACGCTAGAGAATTTTTAAACACTCCGAGATTTTGTAGGTACATCAATATTCTCTTTGTTAAAACGTAAACTTATTATCGTAAGTTTTCATTCGGCGCATATCGTTGACGTCTGTTATCAATAGCACTTTGAATCTTTGCTTTTGAGGAAGGTTTGCAGAGAACCGATACTGCGTTGGCCTCTGATTGGCTTCCTCAGCTTTTAGGTAGGGTAGTAGTTTTAGTACAGTACGGAATCGTGAAGTGCGCCATCTCTGTATTAATAATAGCAGCTAGTTCTCACACAAATACAATTAATGGCGCTACGCGGCAGCACTTAACAATCGCTTACCGAAGGGAAGGGGCGTGCGCCAGGTATACTGGGAGATTTTCGGTGCCGCAGGTTGCCCATCATTATTACCACTCCATCTTTCCTCATTTCTCCCTGGTTTATGAGTATATTTCTGTTACTTACGAACGTTGACTTATGTCCAAAACCTAAAGACTAAATTGGTCTCAAATACTACACTCGGGACTTGGCCACGCAAACAAATGAACCAAAGCGTAGGAATGAGCTATAGAGGAAGTCTATAAGGGAAGCGAGCGAACTATTTAACAAAGAGTAACTTGTGATTATGTTCACTTTTAGCGATGTTTTGTGACGGAATCCGAACATAGTAATGATCGGAGAAATTTGCACTCTTCTTAAACAAATCATTATCACATTACGCGCAAGAGAATTTCTCGGGATTTACTCGACTCTCCTATTACGACGTTTAATGACTCGACGCCAAAATATGTTTGCCCAATTAAGGGTAGTTTCCCCCCACTCGAAAATACACGAAGAATTTGATTAAGTCGCTTTAATTGGCTCATTTACTAAAACGGAGCAAGGGGGAAAGGAGGGGTATATCCGAGCTAATTATTCCACTTGCATTCTGAAAATTATTGCTCTCCGACTTAACCTTTACAGTTAGGTTAGCTATTCGATTCTCAGACGCCAAATGTACACAGATTTGTGTACGGTGGTGGTAATTTGAATACATACTATAAACTTCGCATTCGTAAGTATAGGCTTTTATAATCATTAACCCTTAAAATTTGCCCAATTAAGAACGATTCAGTTCATATATATATTCAATATTGTTGTATACAAATTACGTTATACGTTGAAAATCATTGCTATATATAGGTATATGTCTTTAAAATATGTATATAAACATCTGTGGCTTTGAAAACGAACAAGGCTTTAAATTAACTATTATCGGAGTCTCCTTTGAAAATTTCCTAGATATTGCATAGGTAGCCAATAATCGTCTGCTCATTCAAAGTATTTGTTAGGCTTCTATGGTTTTCAATTATGAAATTTCACGTAAAACTTAATGTGTCGTGGTTAGTGAATACAATGTTGTTGATCCTGTTATGGACAGTAAATAAGTTAGTTTTGTACATTATTGGAAAAATTGAGCCAAGGGGTTATTCACTTTAGATAAACTTTCGTCAACAGTTTGAGTATAGATTTCCCTAGAAAATAATCGAAATATAGACTCGATAGTATAACTGGTTTAAACATTATTATAGATTGATTCTGCAGTGCGTTTTCCGTACGGATGTAGATTTATGGTCTTTTGAAAGTTCTTTTTTTTCCCTGACCTATCTTTACTCAAGCTAGAGAAAGAGACAGAGAGAGAGAAGAAAAAAGGTTAAGAAGCAATGGAAACAACTGTCATCGACATCTGGTAAAAGCGAGGTGACTTGAACCTCGTAACTTTTCTACCTAGTTTTGTAGTACCGAACCGGTCAGTTAAGGTCGTATTTGTAGGTTCACAATACATATTCACTCCGTTCGCACTAGAAAATACAATTGTAAGATGCAGATAGCCCAGCGGTACTATAAAAGCCTATATTTTGAACCTGTAAGATAATATATTATCAGGGATACATTTAATTTTAGAAGAAAGAATGGCGAACAGAGTAATCTGGGCGCGCGTCAAAGTCCCGGACCTCCTTCGTCGGGACGGAGGGGTATTAAAGAAGAGGCGGGTCATAGCGACAGAGGTAGAAAGGAATTACGTATTTTCGCCGTCCCCGTCAGCAGCGTCATCAAAACGTAGTTTAAGTGAGCCAATAAGATAATTTAAACTTTTCGTTACGTGTTGGAGGGAGGGCTCTATACTGGGTGGTCTTTGAGTCGGACTGAAGTAAACACTAACCGTTCTAAATTCCTACTTCTAAAATTAAATCTATCCCTGATATTATCCTATAATTTCATGAAAGATCCTATAATATCCTATACTTTTTGACTTAGTCGAAGTTGACATTCGTACGTACGTCTCAGATATATTAAAATTATTAACTCCTTTGGTCTGGTCTAAAAGGAGTCAATGCGAACTGATCAAAGAGAACTGAACGGTTGAAGGGGGAATCCGAACTTTATCCGGGATAGTCAGTTCTAGACCAGACACTCCATAAATCATAAAAAAGTCGGCCATGGAAACGTTTCCGAAGAGAAAGTATAAGAGTTGGAGGAGGTACGTTTGCTATGGAACGCTATATAGAAATATAAAAAGATCCTGCTGCCATGGTGGATCGAAACGCTAGGAATGAAAACGCTAATGCTTATCCCAGTTTCTTCGCGTACCATCGTTGATATAGCCAGCTAGGGGGCCCCCCCCTATACTATAGCAAGAAGGGCGACTAAAAAATTTCTTTCATCTCTAAGAAATCAGCTTGCCGTAGAGTTCATTTCGTCCAAATCATAAATCTTTTACTTTCTCTCCTCCACGTTCCCTATATCCCCTCGCCGATCTTTTTGCAAAGTTGACGACGTTAAGGTGCAATATGTTGTAACTGGATGTTATCAAATATTTAGTATAACCTTTAGCAGTTAAATCTTGAATTTGACCAGAATTCCATTGGCTTTTGTCAATGATTCATCGTTACGTGGCCAATTAGCTCCATTGGTTAGTTGAGGTCATTTTTAGACATATTTTCACAGAGACCGTGAAAATTCACAAAGTTGCTCGAACAGAATAGTTCAATTTGCCTAATTGGTGAACAGCTTCTCAGTAGTAACACGGTTAATTCGCTCGAATTTTTTTTAATTTTGCGTTAGTACTTAAAACATTTTGCCTCTCAATTTGTCAAAGTGGACTAAACGTTTATCCCGTTTCATACTACATTCACTCACTTCCGTCTCCATTTGATACGCTCTATGGGTTTTAAGGTGAAACATCAACCCGTATCTATATCGCCATCCAAAGTTATTCTTCGGGTATCGAAACCATTCATTTTTTTTCACCGCCGAGACCGTTTTATTCCAAAAATGGGAGAATATATAGAGTTCACTCTCTTTGGCCAAATCAGGCTATAACTCCTGTCTTTTCAAAAATCGGTTATATCTTTTTTCCCCCCTTCGAGGTATATAGAGCAAACTCATTGGAAAAGTAGATACACGCAAAGCTGTAATTTTTATCAAAATGATTTCGTTAATTATAAAATTTTAAAGATAAATTAATATGTACTTTGGATCGCTTTTGCTCGCAAATTTCTCAAAATTCTATGGTTAAATTTCATTAGGATATTATTAAATAGCAGAACATCACTTTAAAGATTCCGTTTCTACACATTATACCTTAAAAGAACGGCCTTTTTCTAAATATAAAGGGAAAATATAAAAAAAATTAATTGATCTCTTATTACAATACAGGGTGTTTGTGAAAGGTCCATCAATAATGAAAGGGCGTATTTATTGGGCCATTTTGAGTCGAAAATGTTCTATGACATTTTTCCGTCCGGGCCACTGTTTTCAAGTTATGATTGGAGTAATTTACGGATGACCCCCTTGAATTTAATTAAGAAATTGAAAGACAGCGTTAATTTAATTAAGGGGTCATCCCTAAAATATTCTAATCATAACTCGAAAACCGTGGCTCGGACGGCAAAATGTCATAGAACATTTTCGACTCACAATGGCCCAATAAATACGTTTTTTCATTATTGATGGACTTTTCACAAACACCCTGTATAATTAGAATTTAATTAGTATTAAAAACGAGGACTACTGTACTGCCTTTGGTTTATGCTAATCATTTTGTAATATGAGATCATTTATTTTTTTAATATTTTTCTTTTTATATTTTGAAAAATGTAAAGGTATAGTAATTTGATATGAGATCTTTTCCTTTTAGAGCGAAAGAAGTTTTCTTAAACATTTTCCGTTCAATCTCTTTATTAATTTTAATAGATATTATCAAAAACTTCCAATTTAATTTACTTTCGAAGCACCATGAAGAGAAAACTGCGAGAGTTCCCTATACACTACTTACCTCTTTTTTGTTTCTCGGACAAAATTGAGCTATTTTATATTTCTTGAGCTTGAAAGAGGTTGTAGGTGCCGTTCTTTTTTCTTTTCGATATGGCGTTCGGTTTCGGATTGTTAGGTACAACTCATATTATACTGACCGCGTCTATTTTTATAACGTCTTGCTGTTTAAGACACCCCAGACATATTGATATAGAATACAGTTTTTTTTCGAGTGAGTAAATTAACCGTTTCCACAAAACTTACGCTTTGGGAATATCGACTTACAGTACATTTTATCTGATATAAATGGGAATAAATACTGACATTAAAATTTATTTTAATTATTTTAAGAAACTGAGAGAAAATGCTAATTTAATTAAGGGGTCATCCGTAAAACACCCAAATCATAACTTTTAAACAATGGACCGGACGGAAAAATGTTGCGGAAGATTTTCAACTCTAAACCACCGAAATTTGTGATGGACTTTGAAAAACACCCTGTATATTCGTCATTTTGAAACATATGTAGCATCTGGTATGAAAAATGCCTCGATGGTTGAAAGTCGCCAAGCTGTCAACCACTTGATTTAAATTTCGTTTATTCCCTTACTTATCATGCCTATCTCGTGTCTCAATTTTTTCTCACCCTTGAACTACGTTTCTATATCTTTTCGAGTGATTTTGGGACACCTAGGCTGTCCCAGGGACCGGCCGTCTCAACCAGGAGCTGCGGAGAATGATAAAAAATGCTTTAGTACTGTGCGTGATTTGAATACTACGCCAGCGGCTTATTTTTACTTTGTTCGATAAGTTGGAGACATTATTGTGAAAGGCAAGAATAGGTGAATAGAGTTTTGTGTTGTGGTTGTTTTAAACCAGATAATTTGTAATTTTGAACGTGAGATGTATTTAAAGGGAAGCCACCCACCAGGCGTGAAAGTTTAACATTAGTTTCCCATAGAATGAATGAATGGTTTATTGACCCTTTTGATTACAAATCCCTTTTGGAACAGGGAGGAACCCTCTAACGTGGGTTCACAGGTCCGAAAATAAAAAAAACTAAAACAAAGCATTAAATGTCGTACAATAAAAAAACACTAAATTAATATTTACACGTTACAAAGTCAACAAGAAAACTATTTACAATTATGTACAATGACAGCTGATCGACATATGATTCAATCCTTTAATAGGGCATGGGGCAGAGAAGGCGCAATTTCGCCCAATTGGCTAAAATACTTTTTGTGATAGTTATGACTTCCATATTTGACCTATCCCCGAGAGATAGGCTATCCGCCAGGGTAATGGGCCCAAACCTCAGGTACGGGGCTCTTGCTTGTGCCAGGGCCGGACAAAACAGCACTACATGCTCGATGTCCTCTAAGACCTCCCCACAGAGAGGACAGCCGGCCACCTCCTTATCAAAAATGTGGGAAAGACGAGCGGATGTTGCTAACGCCCCCGTCCGGGCCAGGAAAAACAACCCACTAGCAAGGGAATTATCATAGAAAGGTTCTATGCCCGGTGTTTCCTTTAACGAATACAGGGTCAGACTCGGATGGTCAGCAACATCCCTCCGCCATTGTGCTTGAGAATACTCAGCAACAGCCTTATCTACCTTGGCATACCACTCATGTAACGATTGAACCGCGCTCCGGGACACTCCGGCACCATAGTTTTCGTGAAAAAACTCAACGCGCTTTAGCCAGGTAGTTTTCCTGGGCATTGCTCGAATATAGCAAAAAACCCGCTGTGCAATGCGCATGTCGTCCATAAACAATAACCGACCCAGATAGCGGAGCTTACTTTTAGCCTCCCTCTCCTCGAAGGCAGACCAGGCCATTTCACCCTTGACAGCGGCATATGATGTAATAAAGTTACCCCCCAACGCGGCCTTACCCACGGTAAATTGAGCCTGATTAAGACGACGACTCGTATTAGACGAGAAACACATAACCTCATTCGCGTAGGTTAACGCCGGAACCGCGACAGCCTTCCATAGTGTCCTCATAACATTGTACTTATTGTACGAGTGGTACCCCTTGTGCTTTATGGCACCAGCCAGACGGTTGGCCTTAGCCATCACAATACTTTCCTGCGGTTCCAAAAACTTCCCCCTATTCGATACCTTTACACCTAGGTAGGTTACCTCAGTCACTTCTGCTAATACGCAACCTTGCAGGAAAACAGGATCGGACCCCCTCTCAAAAGGCAAACTATTTTCGAGGACTACACATTTATCTGGGCTAAAAGCCAACCCATATTCCGCTGCGTAGGACCCACAAATATCCAAAATGGCTTGCAGCCCTACCCGCGATTCAGCAACAACAAAAATATCATCCGCAAAAAATCCACCCACTACCCGAGATTCCCGCGTCGCGCCGCCAGGGTACCTAAGCGTAAAACCGAGGTTGGAAGCCCTTAGGGCCCTGTCGAGAGGTTCCAAATATAGTGCAAAGAGGAGAGGAGACAGGGGACACCCCTGTTTTAAACCCACCCCACTGGACACGAAATCTGTTACCACATCCCCAAACCAATACCGGTACTTTACATCCTCATAAAGCCTAGCCAAGAGAGTAACAAAATGACCTGGAATGCCTAGGGTCACCAGTAACGCCCACAACCGAGTCCTACAGACGCTATCGTAAGCCTTTCGTAGGTCCAGAAAAGCGAATAACGCTGAACGTTGTTCAATTCGAGCAATGTCCAACAACTGGTATACTATAAAGAGACTATCAGCCCCTCGCCTATCCCGCCTGAACCCGTTCTGTAGCTCCCCTAAGATATTATTGGTCTCAACAAAATGTTCCAAGCGTGTTTTTAGAATTGCCACAAATACCTTAGAGACGCACTGTGATAAGGCAATTGGCCGGAACGAACTCAGATTTTCAATGTCCTTCCCTCCACCTTTGTACAACAATTTTATTTCCGTGAGGCCCCACGTCTCTGGGACAGTCGAATTTTGTAGGACTCCATTAAATAGGTCGCACAATACCCGACGCGAGCACCCGTTCAGGGATTTTATGAGGTCATACGAAATAGAGTCAGGCCCCGCCGCCTTTCCCGTGGGGAGAGCGTTGAGAACTGTATCAAGCTCATGGGGAAGAACGCCCATAGAACGCCTGTAGAAATGTTTAACCCGCAATACACCAGTGTTCAGGGAGAAGTTTCAACCCAGGGTGAAATAAAACAAACATAGGTTTATTATAACTGATCTTTTTAACATTACATTATCCGTGTGTCTGATTCCCACGGTATTCTTTATTATCCTTGCTTAAATAATTTTACCCTTTCTAAATTGTACCAACAAAATTTCGCCCTAATTAGCAAAAAAAAAAAAATATTTTCGATTTAAGTTATTATAGATACGACATTGAAGCTCTAAATTTGATCATCTTCGTAGCTTCTTGGTTCGTTTTTCTCGGACGATGTGAAAGATCACAAAGACATAGGGGTAGAAAGAAAGAGGGACAAAAAAGATGAGTGTATATTCAAGTTGGGGTGTGAAGGGTGGTTCGGGCATTATCTCGGATGCTTATGCTGATTTATGCTAAAGACCATGAGAGTCAAGTCCGGGGAAAAAGCGACACGGCGCCCGATTTAGCCCGCCTGCCATCTTGCAGGACGAGGAATTCATTTTTGGAACCCTACCCAATCTGAAAACATTCTTTTCTTTTACTCTTTCTTAAATAATGTCGCTTTGTCGCCGGGCTAGAAAACTATTTGCTCGTCTTTATGTCTGAAAAAATATTTTTGACGGGGTTCTGAGAATGACACGTCAGCGCCTTGATATCTTAAGCTGGAGGTCAAAGGTTAAACACGTCTTTCCAATGCCAAGCTATCGTCATTCCTACAATTTTGACGCGATGTTTCTTCTTTTACATATATGAGAATATTGGAAATGATTCAGAAGTTCGTAACTAGAACCAAAGGCAAACAGAGATAAACGAACTTGATTGTGAATGAACGCATGCAGTATGATGTTTAAAACATCGCGTACGTTCTCCTTATACTGGCTCATTTTCAATTACTTCCGTTTTCCCTTATAGACTCCGACAAATTTTTCTGCAATCTCTTTTACTTTTTGCTTATATTGTACATTAGGCGTGTTCCTCTGGTTTCGTTTTCATTTCATATTCTTTTTCTTCATTGTTTGGACTACTCGTTTGCCCAGTAAGATTTCTTGGCGGTCTTATAATGGTGAAGTCACTGACCGCCGTCTGTTACAAGCTTCATCTGGTATAGTGGTAGAACTAATGGTCAGTTGGATATTCTTGCTTTTCCTTTTTTATCATCTTCAATAGTTGATTAAACTGAAGTTATAAATAAAGAAGTCTTACTGAATTACGTAGAACATTAGTGGGAGCTTTTGGATGTTCAGTAACGTCCGGTTACTTAACTTTTCAGATGTCCTTAATGTTGTGTTTTTCCTTGGAATGTTTATTTATATACGAGACCAGTCGACTTTATGTTTTACCGTTTTTGTTTTTACTAAATACGACTTACCGATATGAATATATTCAAATATAATATGAATATTGACAACTAGAACTTCATTTGATTATTACAGAAGTAATAAAACGCTCATAGTTAATGTTTCATGTAGAGATTGAATAAATCTTGCCGATCAATCTGGAGCTAAAGACATCTACAGGCTGCAACTCGGAATAAGTTAATTCTGTTTTACTTCGTTGGTATTTTTCATATGATTTCGCCAAAATAATAGACTAACAGAAGAACGGAAGCAAGAACCGTACGCACAAAGAGTCTTGTCAAGTTTTATTTTAATTATTTCTTTGGAAAACACACGAAACTTTCTGCCAGACTTATAATTGAAAAGGAAATTTTTTAATCAGATTTAATTAAAAGTTATTGTAACAGGTGGCGCCGAACAAAGTTTTTCCACGAAAGTTTTACGGAAATTAGTTTCTTTCAAATATACCCTAAAAATTTTAACTATCGACCCAAGTGTTTTACAGAAAAATGAATCGTTTTAAAATCAAGATATTTTCGTAAGAAAAAATTATTTTGTATCAAATATGGATAACCTCACAGCATATATCTTTCTTATAAAATCTCCAGAAATTCTGTGTGGCTTTTTTTACCAAGTACTTCATTCCGTAGGGCGTCTAAAACCCTGGCGCCCTGACTTGTCTTTCGCAGGCCGCGAATTTAGTCACTCTAGCTATGGAATTTATCAAAAGGGTCGAAATGAATTATGGGGCTTAGAATATTTTCATCTTGATGCACCACTGCAGTTGCTCGGTCATTGCAAAAATATTTCTGGGGTGCCAAAGTCTTCTCATGAATTTGTTTTAATCTTTCTGGGAATATTGAAAAGTTATCTGCGGGAGAGTGCTCCTCATGAAATATTTCTTCATGAAGAAAATAGGTGAATGTATAATAAGCAAAGTTGTGGCTTGATCAGCTTGTTCAAAACGTCACTGTATACGTCACGTGGTAGTGTCGTGCCGTCGTGACTGGCGAAGAGGGACGTCACGTGATACTAAACGTCACAATTTCTATAGAAACACCTATTATCGAAGCCGGTCAAGGCACAGCTGACGTTTTCACAATTTAACCCAATCCCAAATCCTTTACCGTTTTAAAATATTCCAGGGGATTTGAATGAATTCATGGTCTTAGAAAGTCATCCTTTTTCTGTAAATTTATTCCGGGCCAGGGTTAGAATTTTCTTTGTTTCCTGATGAGGCAAGCTTTTTCGTATACTTGACTATTTTATGCAAATACCGGGAAACCTTTCTCCTGGAATTTCAGTCAGATATTTTTTAGGCGTTAATTTATTAATATTAGTAAAATATTAAGAGGTTAACTCAGGCTATGACCTGAATACTTGAATCGCTTTAATGGAAATCTCAAAGAATTCTCGCAATTACTCTCATTTTTGGTATTTTTACCGCTTTTTTCAGACATAAACTGAGGAATGTATTTAATAAGAATTACATTTTTTTGTATTTAATTTAACCACGGATCTATAAAAGATAGTCTATCAAGCAAATATTGAAATATGGACATACAGAAAACCGTGGCACGAGCAAAAGAGATTAACATTCTATTATATTACGGTTATTCTAAATTATGTTTAGTGTTAGGCGTGTTTTATACTATTACACGTTTTTCTCTGGTATATCAAGGTCACTGGAGATTTCACAGAGGTGCTTAAAGATAAAAGCTCGTAAAACGTTACTTCTTTCCGTGTCCTCTTTAGAATTAAAGATTCCTTGAGTTAAAATTATTCTGGAGGTTGAAAGACCTCTATTTTTATATAAAACTATTTAGAATCGAGGTCTTCAAAACAAAGAGCCCGAGTAATGTGCCGATTTCAACGTGTTTCAATTTCAATTCAGGGAACTAGACAGGGATGCGTGGCGTGGGAGGTTAGATTTCAGCTGTAGAAATTCAAAA
Source organism: Phalangium opilio (assembly GCF_054372755.1). Lineage (NCBI taxonomy): Eukaryota > Metazoa > Arthropoda > Arachnida > Opiliones > Phalangiidae > Phalangium > Phalangium opilio. The sequence continues at coordinate 315,110 of NW_028324229.1, forward strand.
TCAACAATGCTTTCTTTAAGTTCCGTCTGCGATTCTGGTATGGTGTCGCGTCTATCTCTCAAGTTCTCAACCCGTTTTCTACTTGGATAGGGGTAAGGTTGATTTGCCCGTCCTACTCTCTATATCCTCTTGAAGGAGGCGAGTCGTTCTGGACAGAAGTATCTGACAGCGTCACAATGGAGCAAATTCGCCCAATGACGCTGCTGGATTCACAGGCATTCTATTGTGATTTCCCGCCTAATTTCAAAGCCTGTTCGCATTTATATATATAATAACATCGAAACTCACTGTACGTTTCAGCAAATGATCATTATTTTACTATAGTTCAACCCACCTCTTGATAATTGACGAACGGAAATTGATGACTCGATTAAATGGGGCGCTGTAATTGGTGGAGATGTTTAAACCCCCTTTTTCAATTCAATTAAAATGGGATATTGAAGGGGAATTATGTTTATTTTTTAGGAACACGTGTCCTATACCCAAGGTTTTCATAAATTTGATCAATTTGGGACCTCAAAATTATTTTAGTCTTCAACTGATGTCAAAAAATCTGATTCTTCTGGACAAGACTAAATGAAGTCTATGAAATCCCTCAAATATAATTTTTTGACGGGAAGGATGAATGTCTTTTCTAATTTTTAGTAAATGCGAACAAATCCCTTGGAAATTCCTTCTTTTTGTCTGTTAAAAAGAATAAAAAGGCGTCATTTTAATCATCTTTTAGAAAACGATAAAGCTTGATGGGTGAATAGATGATGTGCGCCAGTTAAAAAAGAGAGAAACAATTTACCTTCCGGAGAAAAAAAGAAGTCCTAAATTGAAGGTAAATTCTTTCCTCGAAGGCTTCAGAATGAGAAAAATCCAAAGGGGGCAAAAACTTATTATTTTTCCTTATATAAGAAAGATGAGGAGAATGAAGTGAAATTTGTAAAACTCCGTTTAGTGGCTTTATAGGAAATCATTTGAGAACGTTCCTAAGGGGGTTAGATTAGAAAGGATCTAGGCAAGTGTTGTTTTTTCTCTCTCACTCTCTCTCTCTTTCGCTCTTTCAAAAATCGGATAATGCCCTCAATCCACGGGTTTCCTCCCGAATCTCTTTGTTTTTCCACTCCCAGCGCTGTTTGCTCTTAAAAACGATTTTACAAGAACCCTCTGTATTTTTCCTCAGTTTTTCGCTTCTATACTACATACACGAAACCAATTATAGGAATTTTACCCTTTTTTTTTAATCCCGCAAAAGTTTCAGATTTTTAAGGTTATTAACGTGGTTAATGGGAGTAATGGTTAATTTTTGGGCGAAAAAAGGTTGTGGGTTTGATTAAATTAACAAAGGTTTAATTGTTTTTCTTTTTGCTAAGATAAACTAATTATAAACTGAACTAGATTGTGAATCAAGGGTAATTGATATGAATTAAATAGACCAATAATGCGATGTGGCCTCGTTTTTAAATAAAATTAAGATAATAGAGTACAATCTTACAAATTAAACTTTGACTTTTTTAGAAAACTATGCAATGAGCACGTGTGCAATTTTGGGGAAATAATTTGTGATTTCAAAAGAATTTAAAAGTTAGAAAATAGCGAAACCTTCCGAAATTAATGGTTTTATGGTTTTAGACATTACTTAGAAATTAAGATGCTTAAAAGATGAACTCTTTGATTTGCAATATTGCAGGAGGAGGTGGATATAAGACCTTAATTTCGAAGTTAATCAGTATCAGGGTTTAATACTAAATTGACTATCTTGTTCGAGTTGCCATTGGCGTCGTATGGGAGTGGGGGGGGGTCCAATAATGTTCTCCCGCTCGGTCGTTTTCCTTTTTACCATTATTAATCAAGCGACGCCTTGTGAGATAACTTGGAACTGGCACGTTTTTATAATTTATGTGTATAAAAGAATTTTGCGCCGGCGTTTTAGGCAGTCCCAAGTCCCATCGTTTTCCATGGACTCTCACTTGTCTCCGCGTTCTGCATGCCGTTGTTGCGAGAATTGATTGCCGAGATGCGCTTGCTGCCGTGCGCTTTGGATGAGGAAAAGCAAGGAAAGAGAGAGAGATGTTTATTGATTGTGGTTTTTAATTAACTTTTTAGAAGGTTTTTGTCGCTTCCCCCAAGCTACGAACCCAAATTCCGATATAACGAGTATATCCGTAAGGGAATAGGATGGGATGTTTACGAGCTATTTCTCCCTACATCACACTAGCCGAATCTCTGTCTTTTTGAAACGAGGGTCTGGTCACTTTCCGTGCTTAAAATGTCCGTAGTAATGTGGTAACGCATTATCTTATAACCAATATAATTCATTATCAGAAGGGGATAATAGAAGAAGGATGACAATCAGTATCCTCTTAATACTTTAGTGACGTGATCAGGGTTTAGAACTTGAGTCAAGAAATTTCGTGGTTCCATAATTTTCCTATATGAGACTAGAATTTTTACTCTCAAAATTCCAACTTTTCTACAAATAAATAAGGAAATTTAAATTGGTCAGGAAAAATTACATTATACTAAACGTAGAGAAATGTCAGAGAATTTATATAAAAAACTTGAAATATGTCGTAATCCCCGATTTGAAATCTAGAACCTCTATAAATAATAATCTTTTATTTAAAGTTTTAACTGTAAAATTCATGTCTCAACACTGCTTGATGATAATTGGTTTCTCTCAAACTCTTTTAACTAGTCCAACAGACGATTCGTTAGCAGAGAGTGGTTAAGTTCTGTACAAGTGACAAGAAACACTCGCTACCAAATATATATTAAAACAGGGGATCCCGTTAAGCCTTGGTTGCTTCGTACTCTTATTATTAAATTAAACTCCCTTAATAAAGGCAATAAACCTCATCACTCTAGCTCGAGATTTGAAAACGAACCTTCGGGTGACGCTACGCACCGGATATACGGAGTTCGTTAATTGATTTAGGGAAATAAGCTAAGCGTCGACTGCTTAGACTTTGAGAGAAAGTGGGTAAAGCATAAGTTTGTTAGATACGTTCCATAAGTATGACAATGCCTATATTTCGTAATGCTTGAGACTTACAGAGAATTAGTGCGGGAATTCACTACACTCGGTTAATTTTTCAGTCCATCTTCCTATTTAGTCTGTGCTAAGCCTTGGACAGCGCCTCACCAGGCGTCGCTTTACCTCGAATCTATGACCTACTTCAATCACTTCATGACAAGCTCCAGTTTGTAACCAGTGAGAAATTTATGCTTCACATATCTTATGAACTTATGGTAAAGAGAGATGTAAAGGGGGACAAAAGTATCGAGCGACTGACATTTATAGAAGTTAATTCATACTTAGAAACGGTATGGTATAAGCCAAAATAACGCGATTCTTTAACGGGAAGTTATAGTCTTTCTTAGAATGGAAGGAGGGAGATATTTTTAACTCGATTTGGTTGGAGGTTGTTTATAACTCATATTGCGAAAAATGGGCGAACAAAGTGGATTTTATCCATATGTAATCCAAAGTTCATAGACTTTCGTAAAGAACGTATGCATTGCAATGGATGTTATCGCATAGCAACTCAATTCGAAAATTAAACACACTTTTAATTATGAACTTCCATACCAAACCGTATTCATATTTCTCTCATTTTTGACAAATTAGCATTTCCCCATATCACGAGCTATGTTTTCCTAACCGCCTTTTCATTCGTATTGCCCCAAGGAGAATTTTCTCGACTAGATTTGCGAATGAGAAAGCGGAGTTAGTACCTTCAACGTTCAATATATGTTTAATATGGAATTTTAAGGTTATTTCAATGATTGGTATTCGTTTAACTGTGTAGTGGAAAAATGTATTTCAGCTTCGTGATGATTTAATTAGGTTTATAAATATACCGCGCAGCGTTTGTTTTGAGGCTTTGTGAATATACATTGTTATAAAGATGACATGTTTAAAAATAGACGCGTATTTAGTATATTATGACATGTTGTTTGACTTGAGTTTTGGAAGGTTAGAATATTATGCAATATACGTTTATTATCATCGTGATTTTATAAGATATGTTCCATAAGATTGCCATGAAGTGACGTATGAAGCCTGGTGAAGCGCTGTCAAAGGCTTATTACAGACTAAATAGGACGATGGACTGTAGAATACACCAATCTTAATTCTGGTTATTAATTAATTTCTTCAACCATAAATTATCAGTGTATTTAGAGACTTTATGAAGTGTTTTTGATGATGGGTGGTAGTAATTGAATCTTGAACTTGCGGGGACCTTTTGTGTTTTTGTTCTCTGGGAAACCGGAAGAGTTTCGTGATTGGTTCTTGAAGTGGTGGGTCAACAACGGAAGATATCTCTCCTTATTTAATTGCATTAAAATCACCGTCTCTGTCGCTAATTGAAGTAGACGACATCCTGTGTCCTTAACACTTAGAAGCTATTTCCTTCTTAAAAACATTGCGAGTTCATTAGAAGGGAAACGAGGTCTTTTCATTGTGTTTTGCTTTATTCTAGACAAGATTCTGATTAACTTATAACTAGATAAGCACGCTTAATTTAATAAGTTTACCCATGTTTTTTCATTAGGCCTTATACAGGCTAAAGGTAACCTAAAACAGGAAAATCTTCAAAATTAAAAAATAAAAATTAGGAGCAAAAGGAAAGTGGTTTGCGGTTCGTATAAATTTGTTGGGACACTAATTTTCTAACGACTTACCATTAAGAAAATATTTCGAAAACGAAGACTATCCGAGACTCCTGCCGTCCAAGTTATAGTAGCTTTTAAAATTTTATGACCCTCTGTGCACCGGACCCATATTACCCACATAGTCAGTGACCTATAGACCAAAATGGTCAACAAGTGGTAATGATATAGATAAATGAAGTTTCTATATGAATCTCTGACACTGTCGTCATATTTTCCGTCTTGGTGACCTTCGACACAAACTTCAAGGGCATGATGACCCCCATTTCGTTTTCACAACTATAAATACGTGGTAATAAGGTGAAGGCAGTCTAAATAACAGCACGTCTAACGTTAAGCCATCATTAGCAATTACTCGGCAAGTTGGGCTACGGTATGTCCTTCGCCCTCTATCCCATTGGTTGAATTCCAGGACGTAATACCTTTAACAGTCTCCGGAGAATTACACTCGAGCCCCGGGACAAACGGGGAGACTGTAATATTCATTACAGGTATAATATTAAATCGTTAAGTTCGATCCTTTATAGATTAAAGCACCAGTGAACTGGGATAATTAAAATTAATCTACGCTGGAGAACGTGCATGCATGCTCAATTGATCGAGGGGTCAAGTTTTTTAAAAACATTGGTCGCTATCTCGGGATCATTCTATATATAATTTTACGAGCCGACGGAAGAGATTAGATTCGTGGTCAACTGAATTTCTATCGCGTTTTCCGAAATGGAATTCCTGAATGGCATTTATATTTAGTTCGGAAAAGGTTTCAGGGCAACATGAAAAATCCGTTAGTATATAAAGGTGTTTCTAAGGCACACCGTTTTCATGTTGTGATTGAAGTGTTTTACATCAATTTAATCAGCATTGCCTTGCAGTTTGATCCATCTAGTTGAGTCAAAAGTGGTATATCGCCTGAAAAGGCCTTAAGGATGATAAAATTTAAGCAAAATGTTCCCAAAATTTCAATTATTTGTGAGGCATTTTGCTGCGATGAATTGGGGAAAATAATACCTACGATATATCTCCGTGACAATTTAGTAAAGCGAGTGAGACTTTAATTAATTCACATTAATTAAATTTAAATCAACAATCGGAATTATTGGTGATTGGCAGTAGAACTATACTTTGCCATTAAAGAACAGTACCTAATGGAGATAAACTATGGCGTATAGAGTTTAAGTCTCTCGTTACGAGTCGTGTTCGCATTATGGATCAAATCATATTTTAGTTTCATTCAATGCCATAGGATGGCGTTTAGTTCATCCGATCCGAAACTTGAGTTCGAAGCTAGAGAAAAGTGGAGGCGAAAAGTTTTGCGCGCGCTGGGACTCTCTCTCCCTCTCTCTCTCTCTCTGTTTCTCTCTTTCTCCCTACCTCGCTCCTCCTTAAAGCCGTCTTCTCCTCAGTACCCAAAACTCCTCCGCAGATGATTCTAGTTTCTCCAAGTGACAGGGTGCTCTCTCTCTCTCTTCTTAGACCCCAAAACTCGGTACAAGCGTAACTTTGCGACAAAACGTGATGACAGCAATCTTTCACAATAATGAAGTGTTTAAAATTTATTGGTTTACCATCACGCCAAGTTCTTTGTTATCACCGAGAAATCTATTTGGATTAATTTGTTTTGTTTAAACTTAATTTAGTTTTAAAACGCGGTTTTTTGGACTTAAATTCATTTGATTTAGATTAACGTTTGAGTTTTAAATAAAACTATCAGTTACGGACGTTTTTGAATAGAAACGTCTATAGGGTCTGACCAAATTCAGGTTCACGACCCTTTCACAAACGTGCAATGAGACTGAAACGACCCATGGTGAATATTATCTGTCAAGTTCTACTTTATTTGGAAGGTAATTTTAAAAGTTTGTAAAAATTTATATTTATTTTAATTTAAAGTTTAATTATGTTTTTTATATCATCGTGTATGTCCAATATATCTTAACCCCGAGGTCAAATTAATCGATATGACTAAAATAGTCTAGAAATCTAGAGTATCGTTATTCAAACCTTAAATTGGATGTTTAATGATTTTTTATTCCTTAATTTAAAATGACCAAGGGAGATTATTTATATTAAACCGAATCTATAATTACTCGTAATCCCTAATCTTAGTAACCCATAAAACTTCATAATCTCTATTCATTAAAAGTCATACCATAATCCTCTCAGCACCTATTATACTAATTCGTGAAGGATCTAACTAATCATCTGAATAAGGCCTAAAAATCGTTTCTTTTATATAAAAGAAACTAGGCCTAATATTCCTAGTCTCATCGCGTCCATTTCCACCCCAAAAAATGCCACTTTTCAAAGAGAGAAAAGGAAAAAAAGTTATTATATCAATTTCCAATCTCTAAATTTATTCATTTCCTTTAAAAATGATAAGAAAAAAATATATATATACGCATATTTTAGTAATGGATATCACGAAGGGGTTGCTCATATAACGTTTTCTTTTTTTTCCCGATATATATTTTCCAAATTTTCCAATGAGCCTAATACCGAAACGGCAGGCAGCTATAGCTAGCCTTACGTTTAATAGCGTTGGCGGTGAAAGCCATTATCGCTAATGCTTATTCGTTCTCCTTTAAGTAAAAAACAAATATAAGTTTTCATCCTTTTCCTAAGCTCTTACGAGTCCGTTCACTATAATACAATGAATACGGTGTAAGCTAAACCGATATGTAAATTTTACCAAACCAATATAAGTTTCCCCGAATTAAACTTTATATCGTGAGCGCTGTTTCTATCCGCGCGCTTATTCTCTTCTGTCTCGGATCCGAAATTCCGCTTAGGGGCTTAGCATTGGGAAACTCTTATTGGGGGACAAGAATACCTTCATCGAGGGATTGGATACTTTGCTTATTACTCAAGATTTTTTTCAATATTTGGTATTATTTTCTTATATATTTTAAAAATTAAATTATCCATCCCCTCACCACGTTCTATATCCGAAATATGACGTGCATTAGAATCAATCCTTATATGTTAAACCCTTGAAACGAAAATGAGAAGGCAGGAAAAAAAATATTTAAATAAAATAAATAAAAAATTTATACATAATTTTAATGGAAATATGATAATACCCTTTTATAGGAATACGTCAATTTTTTTCTCTCGTGATTTTTATTATAAATAGGAGATTTTATATATCTTTCATCTTGGTTCTCCAACTTCTGAATTTTTTGACGTCTCTTGGCATAATCCAAATAATAACAAAAGTTACGTTACATTTCTTAAGGAAAGTTTAATCCCCTGTTAAAGAGAAAATAATTTTTGTGAGACAAGTATGTCAGCCATTTCTTTTTTCTTTTAATATAGGGCGTGTCCACGATATGATTGGATCCCCCCTTAGACACAAGGTGAATTAGTTTTAGAACGATGAAGAAAGAAAAAACTAAGGTTATTTCTTTCAAATACACGACCATTAAAAATACATTTAGAAGACTGACCCCGGTATCTCTTAATAATTTTGAACTTTAATTTACTCGAAGACCTTATATTGAAAGGATATGGCGGCGGCTTTCCAGCTAGAAAAGGCTAGACTGGTTGGTACTTGGGTTAAAGTTCAATACTGTCTGAACCATTTATCGTGAAAAGCGTGCATTAAGATGGATTTACCAAAATAGCTCGTGTTATACCCATCTGCCTACGATCAGCCTCTTTCTCAAATTTTACAGAAACCAGATTCCCCCGGCTTTTGAATCGAACAAGCTCCTATCATCTATCTCTACGAAATGTCTGCCTCGTATCGCTTAAATCTTACTTGTTAAACGGCGAATTTAAGCGTAAACCATAAGCCTATTACGTACGATCCTCTAAGTAAGTGATATCTAGTTTATTAGGGAGAAAGTATAAGATGCCTAAGTATTCGCGCGCCATGGTCTCAGTTCCCCTTTCAAAATACAAGGGGGGACGTAAAAGGAGGCCGGGCTATTTCGCCCCTCCTCAGTCGGAAAATACGTAATTTTCGTCATTCGCATCGCTCTGACGTGAGTTTTCAAGAATCAATGAGATGCTGGTTGTAATTTGGAGGCGGGGCTTAACTCCAGACCTGCGTTTGGACTGGAGATAAAGCTGGAAATATGGCGAATTTGTACCTTCCTCCTAATAAACTAGACATCACTTCTTGGTAAAATTAAAGACATTCAGTAGTGGAGAAAATGTACTGATCTAATGGGAAGCTTTTTAGAAATGTACTTTTCCCCCCGCTTTCCTGGGGGTAAGAATTTTTCGTCATGAAAGGCTTTTGTCGCCATCTAGTGGTGAAATTTTTATCCCATAGACGCTAATGTTGAAAATGAAAATGTGCTGCTGCTTCGTTTTGAAAAACCAAAATATACTTTGGTACTAAAGAATTTAAAATGTATGTACAATTTTACCGCTCAGAACTATTCTTATAGTATTCGTATCTCGTTTGATTTACAAGGATATTTTTTAGGCATTGTCGTTTCTAACTTACGACGATAAACTTCTGAATAAACTAATTCTAATTCCTATCACACGAATTCCAGTGAATTGTATTAAACACTAAAAAAGTATCCCCAGTTCAGGAAATTCGCAGGGAAATCAGCTTTTTTACAAGACTTAACTATTAATCAGTAGACTTTATCATTTGAGAAGATATTTAGAAAAATTACACTAGCTCTTTTAAGGTTTTGATCAACTTCCACTATTTTCGTCGTCAACGTAAAAGAAATTTTAATTCAAGAGAATCGAGATTAACTTCCTCAATTTTAATCCTATTGGTCTGGACTACTCAGGAGCTTAAATCCTCTTATTTTAATGAAGGAAAAAAATCTATCTCAGATAACGGATAATGGCGGGGTACTTAAAAGGTTTTTTGTCTCTATACCGCGAGGTTCAATTAGGAAGTTAGTTGTATGGCTTATAAGTACCGCAGCCTCTCTTTGATGGTATTACCTTAAAATTACCAGACCGCAAATACAGGGGAAATTATTAAATAGATGAAGAAGCTGAGAAACTTGAACTTCAATCATATTTGATATTAAATTAAGAATATTATGAATTTTGTATCTTTTGATATTTTGCCAGTTTTGATTATTGTATTTCTAAACATAACTATTATGTATCGATTTTGAATTGAAAGAATTAAGTGTATAATATGCTCAAAGTATTTTACTTGTGCACATAGTTTAAATTCTCAAAAATGTGAGTGGAGTAATGATTGTAGTGAAGCGTATTGACACAATCGTTTGCTAATGATTTATAAGTCATGGTCAGATTTTTGTAAACACAAGAATTAAATATTATTGGTTAGGGACTCGAAGAATTTCCCTATATCTCGAATAGAAGCTTACTCTAAAGTTTAGTGATGAAAAAAGAATCTAACAATGTAATTAGCTATTTTGCCGATTGTTGTAACCCGAAACCCACCTCATCTACAAATTACGGCGATGTTTAATATTCATTTCTATAACTAGCTGAAATAGGAATATTGCTTTCTCGCATTGATTTAACTCATAATGGATTCGCGTTTTGAATTATTCGATTTCGAAGAAATATATTCGAATTTCCATCTTATCTATTAGTAAACTTTGGGACTTCCTTTCCATTCCAAAACTCTCTCGTTTCTCTCTTATATGGGCACTGAGTTTTGGAAATCTCCCCAAGGCATACGTATTATTCGCTTAGAGAGATAGCTTCTGTTCAATGCTCTAAATTATGTTTATAACCAAGGTATACGGATAGTTGAATAATTTAGTTTCGATGGAAAATTTCCAAAACAAGAACGTACGCTAATATCAATTATAGAAGCTCTTAAAGGTATTTAACTTCTAGTAATAATTTAAAATGATCTAAATATACCTACAATAGTTAATATTATGCAGGGAGTTTCTGATTAGTCTTTTATAAATTAAGGGGCGTGTTCTTTGGGCGATTTTGAGTCGAAAATGATCTTTCTTATTGGAAATAGTAGAAGTGAGATGAGACTAGAAGTATCGAGGTAACCAAATTCTTCACTCGGCGAAAGTGAATATTCTTGATAACACGCCAACGGTTGGCCCTCTAGTACCGGTTTCTGAATTTTCCCTCCAAAACGTGAGACGCTCGTGGCGGTAGACAGTCGAACTAGATTCAAGCACAGGCGTCCGTGTTCCGCGGCTTTAGGTTGAGGGGAAGGGGGTAGGAAATGTTTTTGGAACTCGACCAATTTTTTTCTCTGTAGTGTAGGCGCGATGGAAGCGGCATAAAATCCTCAAATTTGTTCACTAGTGCCAGGATCTATTACCAATACTAGAGCCCTTCACTTCTAGTCTCATCTTACTTCTGGAAATAGTAAATATACTATAAATTCGATAATAGATAAATTACGAAAATTATTATACACTTACAATTCCGACCATGTAAAACCTGCTTATAAGCCTTGCCTGGAAAAATCATTAAAAGTTTGGTACGAACAAGACCTTATATAAATTTAGGCTTAAGCCACTTTATTTTTCTTTTCCATTATCTTCTTTTCCAGAACAAAATCAACTTGGAAATGCAAACTTTAAAATATTCATCCTTCCTTCTTAGGCTTTTTGTAATAATACGCTCTTCCCTATGTATGTATAGTACTCGTTTTCAGTTTCCAAGTTAAATAATGTAAATACGCCGAATTATTTTTGTCATGGGGGTTAGTTTAACTTACTATTTATTCTTCTAATAATGAATTTCTTATTTTCTTAGACGGTACTCAAAAATTTAGGGAAAGTACTATAGATAATGAAGCCATATACTTAACGTCTATTTTTGGAAGCTTTTGAAGAATTTTTTTTTGTATTTTAAATGATCTTAATTGATTTTCCCACGAGGGGAGCTAGCTGTATGTTATCTTGGAGTGGAAATGCCTTTTATATAATTCTAAAATTATAATGAAGCTATTTTGTGTTTGTTTCATATTTAAATACCCGATTATAATTATATTTTAACTCAATAATGTAACCTCATTCTAATTCTGCCTTTTTAAAACTACAAAGCAAGCTGTTTAGATGTATTTATTTTTTATTACTCCATGTTTGTCAGAATCTAATTTGCACGTGGTTTTTCTCCCTCATTATCTACGTATGCACGCGACCTTTTCCCGCCATTTTATAAACAGTTTCACGCGCGCTTTAAAGGGAGGGTGAAGAGGAAAATCAAGTGGTTTTTTATCGATTCTTCTACAAATTATAAGACCATTCTACATAGTGAAACATTCAGGAAATATCTCTGAATGATTTTAGAATTCAAATTAGGTTCAGATTTTATGGATAATTTTAAAGAAGGACCTCCGACCAATCGCGTAACGCCCTGCCTTTTTATTAACAAAATTCTCGTGGTACGCTCCATGTCTCGTGCCACGATTGTCACGTCGCGTGCAAATTTTATCAAATCTCGTGATAAATTTCATTCGACACGGAACCTGCAACGAGAATTTTGTTAATAAAAAGGCAGGGCGTTATGTGATTGGTCGGAGGTCCTTATTTAAAATTATCCTTAAAATCTGAACTTAATTTTAATTTTAAAATCATTCGGAAGTATTTCCTGAATGTTTAACTACGCAGACTGGTCTTGTAATTAGTAGAAGAATCGATAAAAAATCACTTGATTTTCTACTTCACCCTCCCTTTAAGGGATTAGAGAAAAATAAACATTTCACTTTTCAAAACAAAGGAAACTATACTTCCCCATCTATCTTAGAAAAGAGGCATTTATTAAATGTTAAATTTATCGATATAAAAAGTAGCACCGCAAGTAGTAACAATATAAGGGTGTTATTTATGAGCCGATATCCGAATGGTTTACTCCGAGTCAAACTATACAGTATACGGAGTCGTTTATTCAAAACAATAAGAGGTAGGGCGGGAGGTAGGGAGGGAGGGAGGGAGGGGTCAGTATTATGGGGATGGGTATGGGTATGATCATCGTTCTTCGCTATATAGACCTTAAAAAGTAGAGTGCTTTTGGCCGAGGATCGAGGATTTAAGCATCCAGACTGGACTGGGAAGAAGCAACTATAAATCCTAATAAAAATTGCTCTCGATCTTTATTTGAACTAGTTCTCTTATAGCTATACGTATAAGACCTCTCTTATAAACCAAGGCCTAGCTGCATCCATTCCAGGCCCTTTTCAGCGGACGCATTTTTAACTGCGGATACCGAGAAGGAAAATAAAAAACAATAAACAAGGTGGTAAAGACAGTTTCAAAACCTATTTTCAGTATACTTTTAAGAACTATATATGTTAGTTTGCGAGAAGAATGGTTGATGAAGAAAATGATCTTATCTCCTCTGACGTTTGAGTGCGTTTGCCACGTTTAACAATTCGCTGAAGGATTTAATTGATTTAATAGTGGTTCTTGCAGTGTTTGAATATAGACCTAATTCGGATGATTTTTCTTTGAGACTCAGGGAGTGTCACGGTACAGTTAGATTTTAGGTCGCTAAAGTTTTACATTTTAAAAGCTTAAAACAAACACTTTATGGTGTGATTATTTATCTCTGTCCAACATAACCCTACATCAATCAGTTCAGATTTGACAAAACATTTCTTAAACCCAACCATTATGTTGAAAGCCAGTATAATACATAAATTTCTTCCACTTGGAATATTTAAACCACATACTAACATCTGATTGAAGGTAAGGGGAGGGGTATAAAACTTCGTTAAACCGCTAGCTTCTTCTTCCCCGCATTTCATTGGTTACTCGAATGTTTATGAGCCTGCTTAAAGATTCCAATCTGAAGAGGAGAAATCTATGTATCTCTGTGAAAACTAACAGATATAACCTGAAATGCTTAGAGTAATAAACCCGAAGACCTTGGATAACAATTGAAGGTGTTAAAAAAGCAACGCACACTCGGGGCATTTTTTTGCGTTTCTTTTATTCGTTTCTTTTGGTTCTCTCTCTCACTCAGGCTCCTACGTACTTTTTGGCTCGAGGAATCAGTTTTAGTGTCTTTGATAAAGCTTGATGCGAACTTTATTGAAGCTAATGCGCCTCCACCCTCCCTCCCTTCCTTACTTCGCTCCAGGACCCACTAGACTAGAGTCTATCTACCATTGATTCGATGTTCTTGAAATAGAAAACCCTTTTTATACCTGATTCCCATTGAACTCTTACTAGTCGTTGATTCAGGTTTTATTACCTTCCGCTTTTTCAAAGCTTCGATATATATCGCGTATACTTCTCTCTCTCTCCCACTCTTGTGATTTGAGATTCCCCATTCAAGATAAGTTACTATACATTGACTTTATTTTTCTCAATAAACTGAAGCCCAACTCGAGGTGATCATTTTGGTATGGTGTTTTCTTTATGTAAATATACATATAAGAAATTAATTTTAAAAGTTATTGAAACGTGAAGATTTGGAAGATTAATAGAGCGTTACTTACAGATGTACAGACGAAACTGAACGAGTTGAAACGTAATCAAACTCGTGTCATATGTATATTTTATTTGAACTAGTGGAAAATCAATTTTTTGTATTAATAATTTGATCCAAACTTACTTATCCGTAAGATAAAAAGGAAAATTCAGGAATTAAGTTTTTATTTTTTTATAAGGTATATATGTATTATTCTATAAAACTTCTTATAAGGAATAACCTTTATTTAAGGATAATGGCTCCCTCCCTCTCTCTCTGTCTCTTCTTTTCAACAAGATATAGGCCTACATCGTATTTTTTTCCTTCCTAGGGAGGGCTTTTTTCAGTCCCTAAATATTATAAGAAGCTTAGCCTTGTTATAGCTGTTATCTCGTTGTTTTTTCTGTTCCTATTTCTATTCAAATTTGATTAAGCTTAACTTCAATAGGGATTTGTATTAGAGACATGGGGTGTTTTTTTATTTCGTATTTTACTGGTGGGTGGCCTTTTTCTTCAACATCTTTGTGTTACGTAAGAGTTATATTTAAAGTTTTATCCTGAAAGTTGATTACAAAAGAGCCGGATATCTCTCACGAACAACTGTTTTGACTAATCACGTGATATTAACTCTATGAAATTTTTAAAGCTCGTGAAATTTAAAAATTGAAAAAAAAAGGCTTTCAACTAACTGGTTGTATTACACCAGGGATAGATTTAATTTTAGAAGCAGGAATGGAGAACAGAGTAATCTGGGCGCGCGTCAAACGGGACGGAGGAGTATGAAAGAAGAGGTGGGTCATAATGACAGAGGTAAAAAGGAACTACGTATTTTTCGCCGTCACCGTCAACAACGTCATCAAAACGTAGTTTAAGTGAGCCAATAAGATAATTTAAACTTTTCGTTACGTGTTGAAGGGAGGGGCTCTTTATTGGGCTATGAGTCGGACTGAAGTAAATACGAACCATTCCCCATTCCTACTTCTAAAATTAAATCTATCCCTGATTACACACAAAGGGCTTTTCTTGTTAAAATTATCAAAAATCAGTAACACTGATCCTGGTGGGAGGCTTCGCCTTGAAAATTAGTGTGTTGCGGGTAAAACATTTCTACAGGCGTTCTATGGGAAACTAATGTTAAAGTTTGACGCCTGGTGGGATGCTTCCACGCAATACTTTCCCCCGCAAACACAATTGCATTGCGGGTAAACAGTTTTACAGGCGTTCTATGGGAAACTAACGCTAAAGTCTCGCTCCTGGTGGTTGGCTTTAATTTAGAAAATATTTTTTATTTTGCTACTGAAACTTTTAGGACCCAAAAATGGTTGGTTTTAATCTTTGCCTATACATTAATAATCTGATCAATTCCGCCCAACGCGTTTGTATAAAAAGACCTTGCCAAAAATCCCTCTAAAACAAATAAAACAATAGACAATTAAGAAGGAGTATTCAAGCGTTAAAAAGAAAATAAATATTCATTAGTTACGATAAAGAATCGAGGCATGAATCGGACGAAGGCAAAAATGTAAACATTATCTCGCGGTATAGGGATATATATAGTCAGTTTTGCGGTTATAAACTTTAAATAAACAAAACTTTTCTTTCCATTCAATTAAGTCAGAATAACTTCACACTGCGTTAAAAGTGCGACGCGTATAATCAGAAGTAAATTAGCTCGACGCTAACAAGAGTTATTAAATTATTGAATTTTGGAATTAAGAGTTTTGGGTGGAGTAACTGTTTCTATTCATATCGCAAGGCATTATGGTATAAATCCAAATATAATTTTATTTCCATCGTCAGCTATTTTCCTGAAATATTAAAAAAATTGGAGAATGGATAATTAATTATTTCAGATTAATCTCCTTTGTCAATAGAAATGTACCACGTATAGTATTAAATCCTATAAGCTCACTGCCAACTTAAACTGGCTCTATTTGAATGAAAAGCGAGACTTAATTGGCGCGATCACTGGCTCGAACTCGGTGCTAGGTTAGTGTACCCCCTGGAGGGCATTTTGGGTCGAATTTTCCAGCCCACTTGATAACCTAATTAGAATTGACTCATTTTTACCGACCGCTAAGCCTAAGGTAGGTCCGGGTCTTAGCTATACGATATAGACTCGTCTTTTGTAGGAAACCTTCGTATATTTTTATTTATTCGGTCTTGTGCACTTGTTAAAATTATAAGCTTAAGAAATTTGTTCTTCTACCTACAGTATTAAGAAGATTATAATCGTATTATTTTCCGATTGATTAATTATATAAGGAAAAAAATTTACAAAGGCTTAGATAAAACTTCAAACATTATAATAAAGTGTAGCGAAGTTGTGCGACGATAAAATATTCGCTTAGCATATTGCTAAGATCGCGATTAAAAGGGTTAGGGAAAACCTCACTACAAAGAGGAATAAATATAAATGCGTGGTCCGGGCTCATTACCCTTACTTTCTCTAGCGGGGTAGCGTATAAAGATTAAGTAATAATGGTCAGTATTTGTCTAGGGGATTTTTATAGGGGGAATAATTAAACGACATTGAGAGTTACCAAGGTCTATGTTTAATTTTAATAACATCACTAACAAACTAATAATCAATAAACTAAAATAATAAACATGCACGCGATAAAGGAAATAATAAAAATATTCATGCACAATGAAATAGTAAACTTATAAAAACAAAATGGTCATGACCCATTCTCTTCTCGTTAAGCGAGATATATTAAGTATTGTATCTCGTTAGGCGAGATACTCTATACGAATTCGTAATGATAATAAATAAAGAAATGCATTCAGTTTTTGTAACGTTACGGTTTCGGCCATTGTTCGAGGTGGGGTGCACCGAAGTTGACAAACACGAACGAAGAGTTCTCAATTGTCCATCATACGTCCGCAGGAAAGACGGAAGGCGCGACTCGTAAGCGCGAGCATTGAAAATGTCCGACGACGGTTTATCAAAGTATAAACATGAATTAATGCGCCCGAACTTAGAACTTAATGTGGCCGTTTAAGGCGTCATGGTTTCTCGGGAGCTCCAGGGGGCAGAGTCTCCAGTGGCTGGAGCATCGGCTGGTCGTTCTGATCGGGCAGCGCTTCCTCCGGAAGGTCGGGATACGAGTCATGCTTTTTAGAAGCCATGGTCGAGCTTTTATAGACGGCAGGCGGTAGGCTTTTCAGTGCCATGAAGAAAATGACGTGGTGTGGCGCTCTCAGATAGAGTTCGGGGTTTTCGGGGTTTTCACCCTCGCGCCTGGTGACGTGGTGGCGACGGCTCGACAGCGTCGCGTTGGCGGGGCATCCCCGCTCTCGGGCCGTTCGCGTTTTCGGTAAATTACCGTGGGGTGAACCCCAGTTCGCGCGCGTACTTAAAATCTATTTACACATACCATACTACAACTATATACATTATATACAAAATTTTTTAAAAAAATAATAAAGACATCGAAAAATAAAAATACCTGGCAACTCTCAATAAGCGAGGGGTAAATAACCTGAAAGGGATGATACGAGGGGAACGCTATTTTTTCCCAGATAGAGAAGTTCGGAGAACTAGATGGCCGGGGCTTCTTGTGGCCACGAAGAAGCCGGGTTTTGGGGAAAGCCTCTGAATTGGTAACCAACGCCAGCATTGGGATTGACCTTTTCAGAAGTTTCCCCGGGAAATTTATTATTGACGGATTAAATATGCGAAGTGTAGGAGATTTTCTTAAAGGGATAATGAACGAAATAAAGGGATAGTGGGGAAATATAAATTATTCAGATTTTATCGTTACAAAAGCGTTTTCTTTAAGCTCTTATTGGTTGAATTTCATACACCAACCAACCAATCATATTTAGTTACTAACCCTAATCGTTAGTTAACGCATAAGGTTCTCAAATATCAATATAAAATATTTTTGACAATCCATTAATCAAGTTTCGCACCTAAATCCTTACCTAAGCTAAAAAATAGGTATATAAATAATTAAAAACTCTCAAGCACGCCTTAATTGGATTGCTTACTAATATATCAACGCCCCTGTCAAAGTAATTTAAATAATCTTACTGGCTAGATACGTCACTGAACATGTGGCGTTTTCTGTAAATTATTAGAAGCGCTTGAAAATTTCAAAATTCATAAGCAAAGGCCTAACGAATGCGGACTTTCATAGTACTTCAATTAGAGTGGACAGATTTAAAACTTGGTAGAAATATGCCCAAGGGTCTGTTTTGGAAGCTGAGTAGTTGACTTCCTTCAAAATAATATATTGATTTTTTCCCTTGGCATTTTTCAATAATTTGCCATGATATTGGTGTTTTTTAAAATATTGGATACGAACCCATTTTAAGGTAACCTTTTTTCATATTATATATTCTATCTACGTGAGTGGTTTTAAATTAAATATACGCTTTAACGTTATCGTTTTTAAACTATGTCGACATAAACCTAGACGGAATTAAAAGTTTATATAAATAAAACGGGGCATAATAGAATAACACCGAAAACACTTCATTTTAAACGAAAAACTAGCTTTAAAACCAAAAAACGAAATCGTATAATATGGTTTTGAAGTCTGTTTTTTTTTTCATTCCTTCTTTTAGATACGCAACCTAGCGTAATACACATCGTAATTTTTCAATTTTTGTTGTGTTTTTTTCTTTCTTTTTCTTGTTTTTCAAACCTTTTCCGTCATATTTCATAGCAATTTTCTGCCCAGGGTCGCTTTGGGATTTTACGTCGGGGAATTCAACTTCAAATAGAGAACTGGGACTTGTCGGGAGAGAGAGAGGGAGCGAAATACGCTGAGGTGTAGGAAAATTGCCTAGTATCCCTATAGGAAAGTTATACTGAATTCATCCGAAATATTTCTAGAATGTTAGACCCCACTGCGTGCTTTGGGAGAAACGGAAAAAGTCGAATGCTATGGAGTGAACAAGAAAAATTACTATAACTAATGTTAACATCTACGTGTGTACGTGCAACTATTAAATACTAAACCTCATATTTAAGAAATATTGCATATTGCTCTTGCCATGCTTGCTCTATTGTACTTCCAAAGCCCAAATCCGTAACTTTAAACTTCACTAGCCCATTCGTGACTGAAGTATCTATATGATTCTCAAGTTTTCCACCTCACCTTTATAGCATCCATTTTAAAATCTACGTTTGTATAACAATAAATACGTAGATAAAACTGGGAATCAATAGGAAAATTGTTTTCCATCGTTGCTTGTACCATGCCGCTTTTTTGGAAGACTATGGGTCAGTCCACCTAAATTTATTTTAGCAACGAGACTACGAGACCAAACATAGAAAACAGTCTCTCTCTCTCTCTCTCTCTCTCTCTCTCTCTCTCTCTCTCTCTCTCTCTCTCTCTCTCTCTCTCTCTCTCTCTCTCTCTCTCTCTCTCTCAAAATATATAAAGGGTCAAAGTAGGTAAACAAAAAGCTCGTGTCCAATAGAATCAATTAAATTACCATCTTGCAGTAAATTAAAAAATTGAACAATTTTATACCGGAAGAGTTTAATTTTTCTGTCTAAACTTCAAAGAGAAATAATACGCAATTTTGCCTTAAAGTCAAGAGTATAAATTTGGGATTATCTCTTCTTTGCCTTTAGCATCTTCTTGTTTTCAAATCATCTCTTTTAACATCCTTCGTAAGCACGGAGAGTCTGTAATAAACTTTCTTCTCATCCTTCTTGGGAATTAGCCGTACTTCTTCCTACGCGCGTTATCTCCTCGCGAGGCGAGCAATCGCTTACTAAGAGTCAACATCCGAAAAAGCTTCTCCATCCTCTCCTCTCATCCCATATACACTCTTGACACATCTAACTCGCAAATCACTCAACTCCTATTTATAGTTGTCTAGTATCTAGCTATAGAGGATGAGAAGTATATACTATATCATAAGATATGTTCCATAAGTATGACCCTACTTATACTTCGAAATGCTAGAACGACAAGCGAGAATTGACTACATTCGGTTGTTTATTTTGCAGGACTTCAATCTTCTTATTTAGTCTGTACTAAGCCTTTGACAGCGCCTGACCAGGCTTTACCTCGAATCTATGACCTACCTCATTCACTTCATGACAAGCTCCAGTTTGTAACCAGTGACAAACTTATGCTTCACATATCTTATGAACTTATGCTATATGGATGCTGGAAAAGAAGAAGCCATCGTTTTCAAACCAAGGCTTAGGGAGTGGAATAAACCACAGACAAATGATATATTTCATTGGGACATCTTAATTTAGAGTTGGGGATTAATCGTTTAGGATTATTGTGTTTGTTTTCACCTATAAACCGGAAGTGAAGTAAAATTGTAAATGACGTTACGTTTGTAATTTATTAACCAAGAACAGTTTTGATGGCATGTTTAATTGTCTAAGTTTCGATGGAAAAAAAGCGGCCATTTTTCTTCTAAGCTGGGATCTTCCTTCTCGCGGTAGGGTACGGTATGTTGTGTTATCGAATCTGGCCAATTATTTATCCATGATCTACTGCCAACGACGGAATTTTCTTTGTACTTGTTCTATTATTTATTCTATCACTGTATGTAAGGTACCTTTTCAAGATAAAACAGGTGCTTTATTATTGTCAATTAAATGCCATCCAGGCAAAAGGATACTAGGTTAGTTAGTTGCCTTCAACCTATCTTGGCCATTTGATAGACATGCACGTACTTCAATTATTAATACTGAAGATAAATTGGAAAAAGTTCCTTTTGAAATATGAAATATTTCTACAAAATCTGTAATAGCATTTGAAATGGTTTTTCACTGTAATTGCAAACGTTGAATCAATTTTGGAAATATTCCATAAATTTTATATCGAAATAAAATTAGATCATGGTGTTCAAAGTAAATAGATCCAAAGGCCAATGAATTGTGGTTATAATACATATAATGAATATTTGAATGGAAAGTATACAGGGTGTTTCTGATAAGTCTGGCATACATTAAGGTGATTTTCTTTGGGTGATTTTAAGTCGAATAGGATCTATCTCCATTTTGCCGTTCGGGCCACTGTATTCGAGTTAAGATTGGAGAATTTTACAGATAAGGAGTCATTCCAAAACACTCAAACAATAACTCCAAAACAGTGACGTAACCGGACGGGAAAATGTTATAGAAATTACATTATCGACTCAAAATCGCCCAAAGAACATCCCCCTTAATATATGACAGACTTCTCCGAAACACCCTGAATACTTTTCCCTTCAAAATTACCTATTCAATTATTCAAATTCAGGGCATAAATAAATCAGATATCTTGTTTATTTTAAACCAGGAAATGAAATATGACGACACCACAAATTTTGGTAGACTTTATATTTTCGATTAATTATAAGGAACGAGTTGGTCATTACAAGTTGCCGGTACTTGTAAAATATGACCAGTCTGTCTGCCATCCCTCTCTTTCCATCTTCGCTTCTCTGTTGACGACCTTTGTTTGTTTTAAGTCCAGATTTAAAATTCATATTTATTGAACGGAGGAGTCGCGTTCCCTTTTAATTACGATTCCAGAATACGACTACGCACCGATTTCAATACAAATTTCGACGAAAATATTAAACAAATATATTTGTATTTTTAAGTTTTAGGAATATTGAAACTGCATGGCAGAAGTAGATAAATACGGAAGCTATTGGCTTTTTTAAAGGAAAATTTTAGGTGACATAACATTATACCTTAAAAGAACTGCTTTTTTTCTATATATAAAAGGAAGAATTTTAAAAAATAAGTGATCTCTTTTTACAAAATAATTAGCATTTAATTAGTCTTAAAAAACGTGGACTACTGTGCTGCTATCGGTTTAGTGGCATCTGCTAGCCAGAACCCCTCACTCATATGAGATTGGTTGAATTCTCACAAGCTGAGAGAGGTAAGGGTATGGTAGGGGTTCAATTTAGCAGACGCCAATAAACCAATGGCTGGACATTAATCCTCGTTTTTAAGACTAATTAAACTCTAATTACTTTGAAATAAGATATCATTTATTTTTTAATATTTTTCCTTTTGTACTTTAAGGCATGTTGGGGTGAGACGGATTATAAGCTGCAGGGGGACGAACTGGTACTCATATTCAGACACATAAACTAATGGTAGATTTTAATAATCTTCTATGAGAAAAGTTGGTAAAACTAACGCAATAATTTCTCTAAACTCCAACCAAACTTTAAGTCTTGGCTAGTATAAAGAGCCCTACATCATGTTTACTAACCCAAAACCACGCGTTTCGGGCAATTGATTCCAAACAAAGAAGGACCTTAATACATACCTCTTTCTTTTTTGACCACAATGCGTAACGCGTTAATTTTTAAGGCGCAGAAAGAAAGCGTAACCGTGTTTGCGAGCACGAGCCTATGAAACTAAAAAATTCGTTTACCCGGGGGCTTTTCCAAATTGGAACCCCCATAAGCTCGGGGACCTCAAAAAATGGCGCTAAAATAAAAGGCGGGAAAGGCTACAGAGAGGGGTGGCTCATAATCGGTTTACATAAATAATGAACCTGGTAATCAAAAAATTTGGTGGGCGCCTGATGCCCTGGGCTCCTAGGACACTCTAAACAGAAAAAGGCTTCAATGAAAACAGGGTTTTTAGATGAGATAGTTTGAAGAAATGGGTTCATAATCAGCTGGAATTTTTAAGGATACGGTCAACCATAGGTTTATAAGATTATGTTTTCCATAAGTATGACACTACCTATACTTCGCAATGCTTGAGACTTACAGCTCGAGCTATAGTTCGAGAACGACAAGCGAGAATTGAAGTCCTACACTCGTTGAAGGACTTCCATCTTTCTTAGTCTGTATTAAGCCTTTGACAGCGCCTCACCAGGCGTCGCTTTACCTCGAATCTATGACCTACGTCACTTCATGACAAGCTCTCGGTAACCTAGTGACAAACTTATGGGTCAACCATGACCCTTTACTTTAAATGGATCCACGTGTTCCATAAGTAATTTGGTTCAGTGTACGACTTTACGTTTCTTTAAGGTCTATTCTTAAACTGCGTTTTATTGAATTCTTTAACCACCTCACTTATTAACGATCCTTGATGAAACTATGAGGGTTGGTTGGTATAGAGAAAGAGAGAGAAGGCCAAAGCCTTGTAGTTAGTATTTTGGCAATCGTTCCCCAGGGTAGTTTTGGGAAGAGCTAGCCGCCTAGCCTCGCTGGTTCTTGTTAACGCCGGGAGTAAAATGGGAAAATGGCTCCATTAATCACCGCTAGTGGGTACCGCGTGCCTTTGTCATTCCTCGATATGGGTCGGAACCACCATACAGTCACCCCGAACACGATCGGGCTCTTGTTACGGGGCGACAATGAGAAGCTAGTCGGCTATACCTTCTCTTTCCAAAGTAAATAAAACAGATGTTGTCATTTACCTGTAGAATTATAAGCCCTTCAACTGAGCTATAGTCTCTACGTAAACATATATTTATATATTTAAAAGGCCGTTTCGCCTCGCCAACAACCAACCGCATTCACCAATCACGTCACATCAATACTTAAAGCAGTGGAATTTCAAAATTGAGAAACAAAGGCTTAACGAATACTATAATTTATTCTGAAACAAACGCGACTTTACCAGTTGGTTAAAGACCACGAAATTTCAAATTTTAAAACGACTGGGCTCAATGGATATCTTAATTTGTACCAATGACGTAACATCAATATTTAAAACACGCTGTGAAGTTCAAAGTTGAGAAACAAAGGCTTAAAGAATATTATAATTTATTCTCAAATGAGCGCGACATTACCAGGTTTTTAAAGAGCGCAAAATTTCAAATTTTAAAACGACTAGTCTTAATGGGTATTTTAATTTAAACGTGCTTTTCTACTACATTTTTGAAATGGAAAGAATTAAGATTTTGATAACGTTGCGTTTAGAGACTTCTGATTCATCCTATATAAGTTTCCACCGCGGTCGAGCTGCCCTTTTGTTTTTTGACCGACATAGATTTTTACACCAGTCTTCCTCCTGACCCCTTCTACAGTCGTTTCCTACCCGGTACATCGGCTGAAGCTACTACCTCTTTCGTAGCTTATAAGCCTTGGCTGCTAGGCCCTTTTCTTAGGTTTTTAGTACCACTAGCCGCCTATCCCGCTGCCATTATTGAAAATTAATTATCGTTCGAGACCTTTTGTTTTTTAAAGGTAGGCATTGTACGATCCATTTTAACTTCTCGGATATTGCTCTCGTATACAGGCAATGTGTATTGCAAGACCGCAACGTTTACTTTTTAAGGCTTCAGGCTGTAGGAAGGAAAGGGTTAAGTTATTGACTTTTAAAGCCCCCCTCCCGCTACATTCCCTATTTATTTTTTTTTTTAAGTTAGAACTTTTTTAAGATTACGATTTTATTGGTTTGACCTCTAACAAGCGATATTTTAAAAATTCGGATACATACCTAGGTTACAATACATTTATTTGAAGGAAAATATCCCACATTATACCTTAATAAACGGCCTTTTCCTAAAGATAAAGTGAAAAAGAAAATATAATTATCATATAATAGTCTTAAAAACACTGACTACTGTCCCATCATTGGTTTAGGCTAAAGTGACGTCTGCTAGCCAGAACCCCTGACCCCTACGGTATTGGCTGAACCATGATCTCATTCACGTGAATGATATCTTGGCTAAACCAAACCGTGCTGGTTCTGGCTAGCAGACACCTTTATTGTATGATGGTATGATTTACAAGCACTTTTTTTAGATTTACAAGCACTTTTTTTAGATTTACAAAATTTACAAGCACTTTTTTTTAGATTTACAAGCACTTTTTTTAGATTTACAAGCACTTTTTTTTAGATTTACAAGCACTTTTTTTAGATTTACAAGCACTTTTTTTAGATTTACAAGCACTTTTTTTAGATTTACAAGCACTTTTTTTAGATTTACAAGCACTATTTTTTAGATTTACAAGCACTATTTTTTAGATTTACAAGCACTATTTTTTAGATTTACAAGCACTTTTTTTAGATTTACAAGCACTTTTTTTTAGATTTACAAGCACTTTTTTTTAGATTTACAAGCACTTTTTTTAGATTATTGGTATCCCAAAATATTCTGTGAAATTTGCAATTAAATAAATTTTTTAATTTTTGTCGGGCTTCAATTGGTCCGATGGGAGTTTCTTCTTCTTCACTTGGAGTAAATTAACATTAAGTTAACCATCGCATTTAATTCCAACCTTTTCTATGCTTTTACCTGCAGAGAAATTTTATTTCGAATTGCACTTGACTAATTACCTACTTTGTTTTTGTTCTTTTCATTACAGGTGTATGGGCAAGCTGGGAAGAATGGTGGACGTACGATGGCATATCCGGTAAGCGTCACAAACCCCTTATTTAAATCTAATCTCATTAACTTTAATAAGCGAAAAGCCGTAATTAATCGCGTAGGGTATAATTACTAAGGTTTATAATACTAATAATGATGGGAGCGACATGGCATAAAAGAAAATTAATGTCTTTTATTATTTTTTAAGTTATACAATTATTGCCTTCTTCCTCCATGGGTCTCATTCGCATTACAAAAAATTAGGCTAATCATATAAATCTAGTAAAAAGTACCTTTCCTGTTTTTTTTTTTTTTATTTTTTTCCCCCGGTGTGTTTCACTCAATTGAATCCCTTGACTAGAAAAGGGTTTGACGTGACATCATTAACCTTTCATCCAAATGGAGTCGCGTTGGCTATGTTCCTAAATGGGAGAGTGTTTTAAATACTTTCAAGAATGTTGAATTAATTTAGTTGGAACTGGGAACCATGTTTCAGGATGTTAAAGGCGATCTATTGTTTGGATTCGTCTGGTTGCGATTTGGGTGCCATTTTTAAGTTTTGGGTAACTGAATACCTACCACTACTGAAATTAGTAAAGTTTGAGATACCATTGTATAACAACCACAACAAAATGTCAAAAGTCATGAAACACCAAACCAATTGCCTAACACTTGAGAATTCAAAGTTTCAAATGGGTTTTAAGAAGGTTGCTGCCCACATTCAGTGGGAAACACCAATGATATTTAATTATTTATTCATAATGATGTTGTTAATTCAACTTAGATTGTTTTGATATTTCTCTTTTTAAACTTCATAACCCTTAATTGACAATTAGATATTAAATTTCATGGTAGAATGTAATGAATTCGGGCGTATTGGCGACGACAGTAGATCATAAAACGACTGACGGAAAAGTTCAATTAAAATGTAATAAGTCAAGCAGTAAGTTTGTTAAATAAATCATCTTCTATTAAACGTGCTTTACGGACATACATACGTAAAAAATGGAACCTAGCTTTGCTTTTGATATTCATTAAATTGGCGCCCGTGTAGGTATAGAACGTCTAGACATTTTGGGCACATCCCAAATATTGCTCTTTTTGATTTAAAAGGGTGGGTGAAATTATTACGAAATATGTTATATTTGATTATTCTGATTTAAATAATTTCCTTGCCATTACATCTCAGTTAATTTATTAACAGTGATAAGTGCTAACATACTGCATCTGAGTTATGTTTTGGAATTTTTGAAGTTTAGGCAAAACTGATAAGGATTTGTATTTATTTTTATAAATACTTTCAAAAATTAACAATTTATAACGATGAGCCTGGTATGGCACTTCTCCATGAACATTGGTGTATTGCGGGTAAAACATTTCTACAGGCGTTCTATGGGAAACCAATGCTAAAGCTTCAGCCTGGTGGCTGGCTTGCCAAAGATGCTCTTGGTATCTTTAAATCATTAAATATGTTATAAAATTTATTAACCTCATCAGTTCCATCTCACGCATTTTAAAACAAAAAGCAGTAAAGAAGGTGTATTGTGCACTTATTAAAATAATAGGCTTAAATAATTTGTTCTTCCATCAACAGTTATTAAGATTAGGCTTAAATAATTTGTTCTTCCATCAACAGTTATTAAGATTAGGCTTAAATAATTTGTTACAGTTATTAAGATTATTATAATCGTCTTAATTTCCAATTAATTATTTATACGATTAAAATAATAAGTAACCAAGGCTTAGTTAAACCTTCAAACGTTTGTAATAAAACGCTTTTCTTTAAGCTCTTAGGTTCAAATTTCATACACCAACCAATGAATGGTATTTGGTTACTAACCCTAATCGTTCGTTAACGCCAAGGCTCTCAAATATCGATATAAAATATTTCTGACAATCCATAAATCAAGTTTCGCGCCTAAATCCTTACCTAAGCTTAAAAAACTAGGTCTATAAATAATTAAAAACCCTGAAGCACGCCTTGGATTGCTAATAAATTAACGCCCCTGTCAAACTAATTTAAATAAAGTTACTGGAGGATACGGGGGCCCGTTCTCTTTCTCATAACCAGCTTTAATTAATCAAATTTAATGGCAACATGATTACGATAACTTCATCAATTTTTTGGAGCAAAAAAGAAAAGGGCAGGGGTTCGGATATGCGGCTCGCTTCGTTTTTCTGCTCAAAGTATGAAACAAAACCTAGTAGATAAGCGGGTTGGCTGTAACTCAAAGCCTAAATATTCCAAGTTTAAGTGAAGATTTGGGGAATACTTTAACCTTCTCATCTGCAGCTAGGAGCACAATGCACCCCAGTCAAATATTAATTATCCAGGGGTTTGGGATTGATAGATGGGTATATAGCTATAGGAAGTGGCTTTAGACTGTCTCGTTCATTTTGGTATGAGGTAGGATGTTAGTTCCTCTCCGGATTACCTCGTTAAAATAGGATGAAAAAAAAGTGTGGTTTTGCGAAGCTTTCCCGATAGGCATTTTACACTCTTCTAGAGTTCTGCTCTTTTACAAGCTAGCTGTTTCGTTCTATACACTCTAGACTATGTTGGATGGATCTAGGAAAACCGGGTTGGTTCTTCCTCTTCCCTCTCTTTCCCCCTTGGGCTGTAAAAGAGACGAAGAATGCTGGGAGTTGTTAATTTCTAGTGTCATCCCCGGGAATCGATTCCAAACTTTCTAATTAACTTTTTTGCCCAGTTTTCATTGTTAAGCCTTGGCTGTAGGCTTTATACCATACTTCCCCGCGATTACTCTCTGTTCATTCTCTTTTTCCCTTGTTAGTGTTTTAGTTTTACCCCGGTTTTATTCACCAACGTTCATATCTCCGTCTTTTAAGGCCCGCTTCGACCTCTAGGCCTACAGTAAGGAGGCTTTTTTTTTAGCCTTGCCTCATTCACGCCTCCTGATGAAAGGCTTTTTAAGGTTTTAAATCCTAGTAGGTATCATTTAGGTCAAAAACTATTTATTAGCGTTTTGTGATACTTAGACGTTCAAGTTTTAGTTTTTTAAAGAAAATTGAAAAAGATTTCTTTTAAAGGAATAATATGGGCTAGATTTTTTTATTATTTTAATCAAAAGAGCGTGTAAAATAATTAATATATCAATTGAAACCATGTTTCTATCTACAATATTAAAGAAGTTACAAGCAATTTAGTGTTCGACGCGTTAGACTTCTTTACGAAGCACTGGGGACTAATCCTATTGGACGACTAGTACCACATGACATATTTGTCCAATAAGATTAGTCCCCATTGCTTCGTGTGAAAGCCTAACGGAATAACGGCCGAAGAGTGGCCACGTTCCGAAAGCTCCCGTATTAAAATTTTAATTTAAATAAAATAAAACTCCTTGAAGTACCAGTGCCAATCTTAAATTTAGAACAATAATTTAAAAAAACGATCAGAATTTTAATATTTTTGATAATTTCTATTGCCCTTATTTCTACTCTCGAAGAGAAACAATTCCCTATCTGAGATTTTTTCGAGGCCCTGTTTCTAAAGCTGGTTTTACTAATATAATTGCAGTCTATACTTAATTCTTTAATTAATGAGCTGTCGGGGTCTAGCGGTTTAAGAAGACTTTTAATTACGACGTACTTTCCAAAGAAGGGTGTTGTCAATTCGAGGCTGATTTTCCTCCGACCGTTCTCGTGAAATACTCGCTGCAATTCGTAGATAATTTGAAAGGAACGAGCCAAGAATCTTTAAGTCACGTTTCTACACTCGAGCTAGCTAGGTTTTCGTTCTGACTGACTGCAGAAAGTTCGTACCGTTGATTTTAACGCTCCAGTAGCCAATCAGAATAAACCTTAATGTATATGCCCCTCCCCTCATTTAAGACTACGAACTTTGCTCCAACTTCTTCCGAGTTAAACAAAAGACTTTGCTAAAGAATATCTTCACTTAAAGTGTTAGTGACATAATTTTCGTCACCCACAAACTTAAAATGCAAAAAAAATCCTTGAAAAATCTAGTTTATTATGATATGTTTACTTTTGTATTTGGTTTCGTAGAAATTTGTAAAATTGCAATCAAAGTTTTGTGTTTGGAAAAGGCCTAGTTAAAATTTTGTTTCGCTTGATGACGTAGTAAGGAGAAACTTTCACTCTAGATGTCGCTCACGTGACGCCTATAAGTGTCTCAGCGCCGCGTTAAGCCTATTTTATTCAGATTCGCGCGGCATTAGCAAAGAACTTGGAACATATAGCCCCCTAGAATTACACATCCACGCTCGAATTTTTCAATTTCCAAGCCCACTTTTTTTTTAACGATAACTTTATCATTCGTTGGTAACGCCATCTATAATGCTTGAGACGAAATAATTATCTGTCGTCTGCTTTGCTGAAGCTGAATTTTTCTCATTTGCTTTAATTGCTTATGAATTTGGGCGCATAGACGCGGTAATGAAAATGTTTTTAAATATTGTTTTGATATTATTTATTGTGAAAAGTAGGCCTATAATATTAAATATGTTTGATGCAATTGTAGGCCTATACTTAGCTGTTGTCCTTAAAATAATATCAATTTGGTAAGCTTTTTTCTAACAGCTTCCATTTTCATTTTTTCATTAAAAATACGAATAACTTTGGGAACTAGAAAGTTCAGATAATGTTTTCATCCAATTTCTTGGGAAAAATGTTTTCACGCATCAGACACCTTTTTACGAGGGATTAAATTTTGAGAGCAATTGTTTTAGAAGCAGTACCACCATCATTTTCAAGGTTTTGCATCCGCAGGCTTTTTTTGGTGAGATCAAGAATTTTCACTACGCTCTCCGAAGGATATATTAAACTACCATGATCTCTAACAATTAATCCTCTGGTCGACTTGGTCGTAATGCAGTAGTCGTGAAAGCTCTTTCATTGATTGCATTTGAGGACTTTGTGCAGTTTCCGTACACAAATCCAGCCAAAATAGTGTCTCTCAATAGGTTTGACCCATCAAAATATAAATGTCCTCTGTTAGCTTTGAGAAGATTTGGTGACACAGTATTATCATGAGCCAAGACATTTGCACAACCAGAACCCTCAACCAGAAAGGCGTTCTTATAAGCTGCTTTAAATTTTAAAATCGTGGGATTGTTGTTTCATCCACCTTTTTGTCTTACTACTCCGAAAAAATATGGTTTTGAGACAGTTTGTACGTTGGAAGGTAATTGTTGTTTTGATTAAAACAATATATTAGTAGATATCAACAGATTTTGATGACCCTAAACTATCGCTTTTTTTTTGCTAGCCCGACTATGTTTCCTATAATTAATGATTAAAAGTTTGAAAACACAGTTGGAGTTTCTCAAAAATTTCTTTAATAAAATATAATTCCATTTCTTAGGCGTGGGTTTGTGGGTACACGCAAAAGTAATGTAGAATAGCGGTTTTTCCCAAGTGACAAAAAACTTTATTTTGGTGACTTTCCGATAGTCAGATATTTGAAAATGATTGCTAACAGGGTTGCCACAGTACCTGGAAAACCTGGAAAAGTCAGGGAATTTAAAATAGGGTTGAAAAGTCAGGGAAATTGATTTAAGTTAGTAAAATTTCTGGGGATAAGTCTATATTGAAAGAGTAATGAAAGTTTTCTCCTCATCCTCTCTTCTTAACACAAGTGAACTCTTGAGCAATCCTTAAAAATGCTGTCTAGAATTGCTTTTATGTAAAAAAACCTCTTAGACTGTTAGATAGTTAAAATGTTTCTTAATGATTTTAAGGTAACAAATACATGGGAAAACTTTATGTAGAGGGTTTATTTAATTAAAAGCACTGAAAACGTGCTGCAAAAATTTACGTTTTCGGCCTAAAAAGGTCAGGGAAAATCTAAGAAAAATGTCAGGGAAAACCTGGAAAAGTCAGGGAATTTGGTTCTGAAATTGAAAATTCTGTGGCAACCCTGTACAAATCGCGGTATTTTTCCCAGGAGACCAATTTGATTTTCCAATGGCATTGAGCCATTTTACTAACAAACTGGACTGATCACCGGATATCTTTATTTGAGTTGCAGTTAGTAATAAAAATAATGTAAAATTGTGGAACAATTATCGCGCTTTGCTTACTTATGATAGGAGGACTGTTCCCATCTGGAACTCCATTCCTACCGAAGTAGGTGGCCAGCCCACTCTCTATTTAAACTCAAAATACGTAAGTTCCTAAAACTTTAACTCGGATGGAGGGAAAGAAATCCACCAATCCCTATCTCTTTAACCACCTTTTTACTATATTATCAGTGTATAAGTTCAAGTTGGAGCTGTAAGGCTTCACAGCCCTAGCTCGTCAATTGAATGGAGCAAAAAAATAAACATTTTTATTTCTCCGTGTATTTTTACATTCCTCAATTGAACATTTTTTGCCCATTTTATACTCGCACACTTTGAAATTAGCGCAAGAAAGTGTTTTTCTCAATAATAAATCGTTTTTATTATGTTATTAAACGTTTAAAAACTATATTTAAACATGTAGTGTATTAAACTAAAAGCACTTTGAAATCGCGCTATTTCCCGCCAAAAAGTTTGAAAATGTTTCATTTTCGCGCAAAAAATAAAATATAGAAATTCTAGTTATGCGCCACACACATAGATGGCGTTACCGACGAATGATAAAGTATACTTGTTGAAAAAACCGGGCGCGCGAAGCGTAGATTTGATGTGTAATTGGCCATATGTCTAATCAGCGCCACTAGCGGATGGTCTGAAAACTACTCCCATAGAGTCTAGGTATATTTAAGCAGGTTTGCAGAATTTCCGTCAGATGGCGCGGCGTTCGAGCCACCTGGCTATGATTCTGCAAACCCTCTTAAATATACCTAGTCTCTATGGGAGTAGTTCTCAGACCATCCGCTAGTGGCGCTGATTAGACATATGGCCAATTCTAGGGGGCTTTTATGTTCCAAGTTCTTTGGGCATTAGTAGACTCGGGAGTCTCGGGCGCGCGCGCTTGGATTTTCCGCGAGATGCCGTGAGTGACGTAGCAATTAGAAAACCCGCCAAAAATCTTCTCCGCAAATTTGCTTTTGCCCCCCAAATTTCAAGTTTTCAAAGTGTTTTATCTGTGTTTTCCTTCATATTTAAATATTAATCAAGCATATTTTTGGAATCAGAAGAGTTTAAACTCTCAAAAAAGTAAGGTTTTCTTTAGATTTGAGATAATTTTCAAATCACGTCGCTATTCCTTTAATTTAAGTTTGAAATTAAATTTTCAGAGAGATAATGACTGTAGAATAAAATAGAATATTTAACATTCTCTCAAACATTGTTTTGTTCAAAATATCGAACAACAACTCACTGTTATTTGCAGTTTCATTTTCGTGGAAAATTAACGGCTTGTTAAACAAATTATTTTTTCTGAGAAAAGGCGAAACTTTCTCTGAAATATTTTAGGCACTAAAATGTAGCTACTTAACTTTTTTTTTATTTTAGACATTTAAAACAAATTTTAATCAGTTCCTAGAAAAGATTTTGGAGTAATTTTCAATTCCAGGAATTTTAATTTAGTTTAAATTAAGCCGAAAAATTCGCTTTGATAATAAAACCAGTTGCTTTAAAGATCTTTTGGAAATTCAATTTTAAAAGTTGGTTTTAACTATAGTTGTTAAGGCTAACTCGTAAACATACACAATGTTAAATTTCGTGGAAAAGGATATAATGTTGACTCAGTGAGTTTGAACTGAAGTTTCACTAAGAAAAACACGTTCTATATTATAAGATATCAGTGTTTGCATAAATAAATTTAAGCAAAGATCCTTAAAGATGCAATTTCGAATTCTCGGAGAGATTAAAATATCGAGGAATAGAAGCAGTTCATAGCTTTGTTATTTACCATTGATAATGGCAGGATTTCAAAACATATTGACAATTACTCTTCAACTGTATTATTCTTTATGGCCTAAACGTGGTTTCTTAGGAAGATACAGGAAACCATATGCCTGTTTCCTTACGTTGCCTAAGGTTATAAGTAACTCGAGTGGATGGTCACTATACACTAGACTGTATCCGTAATAGAGCCATTTGGTACTACGTCTTTTCTGTTACGAGGAAAAGTGACCTTATACCTTTGACCTCATTTCCGTGCCTCCTTCCTATTTAGGAGTTGAAGACGCCCCAACTATCTACCTCTTTCGATTACTATTTAAGGCCTAATGCGGGCCTCGGTAGCGAGGTAATGAGACGAGAAATGGCCTTTCCCATCCTTCCTCCTGAAACCCTCGTGTACTCCGATTAATAGAATTTTTAGGGTCCACTGTCCGTCCCATAGCGTAGACCAAATGCGAATGGGACTCGTTTTTAAGTCATCTTCTTAATGGTCAACTTGGATATTGGTGTTTTTAATTTTTTTTTTTGGTCCGTTGTAACCAAAGAATTTAGCTTGTCCGGAAAGGTATATGTTAGGCTATCACAAACTCGGGAAATTATCCTGTAGAGTGTAGAACCGGAGTTTTAATTCCAAAATTGAGGTTCACTGGATTCGGTTTCGAACCGTGATTGTCTTATTTACTCGAGCCCTGATTGTTTGTTATAAACCCCAAATATTTAGTATCATTTAAAAGGAATGTATTGATACAAATATACTCATACCCCATGGTTCCCTACTGTAAGTTAAGAACGCTAGACTCATTACGTAATGACTGAAGTAAATAAATTCCGAAATTATCAGGGATGACAAAATATATCTTGATATTTTGCAAATAGGTCACCCGCGTTTAAAATGCAAGGGCTATATAAATAACGTCGAGTGAAGTTACTTTTTTGTAATGAAACCCAACTCAACTTAGGTAGGCACTTTGAAGCAAAAAAGTCGTCTTGGTTTTTTTTATTTTTTATTTTTTTGGAAAGAATTTTCTCCGTAGCATAATTTAGATAATTTACATTTCTTGGCGTGTCTGCGTGCGGGTTACTTTTCTTTTGCATTTTAAATGTTTCTCGAAACTGTAAATCGATGTTTTTATTTCTTTTTTTAGTTATAAGAAAAAGTTTTAAGCCTTTTAAAGTTGTTACATTTTGAACATTCTTTCCGCCAAATAATTATATAAACTTTAACTTAATTTCGAATAATAAAATAAAGCTTAAATAGTTTGGTACAATACAAGCTCAGTTTTTTAAATAATGGTTTAAAATTGGGAAATTAATTTGATAATGTCTTCCTAACATCCTTCGTTTGTAAGAATCTTATTTTACTTTCTACCCTTTTTTTCTTCGTTTCATTTTGGTCCTCTCAGATTATGCGGGTTGCTTAATTTAAAGATGAAAGGGTCGCATTCGCTTATTTCTTTTTTTTTTTACTTTAATTTTTTATTCTCGCTTTCTCTTTCTCGGAAAGTTTGAATCGTTACAAAACATTAAAGAGCCGTTTTTAAAAAAAAAAATCCTTTTTTTTTACTTGGTCTTCTTTCCACTCTCGAGTTCATCTCTTCTTTCATTTTTTGGCTCCCGCACGCATCTTTAAAATGAGCCTGATTAGAGAGACTAGCTGAATGCCGAGGTTCAAGATGAGGATGGAAGATTTTTAACATCCTGGGTGAAAAAAAACGGGCCTTGGTTTAATAATAAGGGTTTTTTGTATGGGATAGAAAAAAGGTCGATGAGCTTTGAGGGGTCGTTCAAATATTAATATTATATAATGGAAGCGTTGATAAATATATATATAGTGTGTTTTTATACGTCTGCTATAAATTAATGGGTGTGTTCTTTGGTGAAAACGTCACGGAACATCGGGTCTACAACATTAAGTTTTAACATAGGTTTATGAGATATGTTATAAGTATGACGACACTAACTATAATTCGTAATGCCAGAGACTTACTGATAGCTAGTTCGAGAACGACGCTAGAATTCACTACACATGGTTTTGCAGTTCATCTTCCTATTCAGACTCTACTAAACCTTTGACAGCGCCTCACCAGGCGTCGCTTTACGAGAATCTGTGACGTTTCACCTTAGTGAGAGCTTGTCATGAAGTGACGTAGCTGAAACGTCATCCATTCTCGTGAAGCGACGCCTGGTGAAGCGTTGTCAAAGGCTTAGTACAGACTAAATAAGAACATTGACTGCAAAACGGAGTGCAGTCTATTCTCGCGTCGTTCTCGAACTAACTATCAGTAAGTCTCTAGCATTACGAAGTATAGGAAGTGTCATCATACTTATGGAAGATATCTTATAAACTTATGACAATAGTGATATTCAACTAAATTGTAGTTTAGATGTAAATTCATCTAGATAAAGACTTGACATTAAGGTGGCACGACCTGTCCTGTCATATTCTACTTTGAAAACCCGCAAGATATTTTTCTGATGGGTATATTTTTTTCTATTGGATTGTCGGCTAATGCTTTTCAAAAAAGTTGGCTCTAGATGCTTTTGACTTTTCTGGGGTTTTTTCTTTTTCTTTGGAATTTAAGGATTTTTTTTATTTTTCTGCATAATTTTTTATCTCTAACTCGCTTGATACTTTTCAACGGGAGCGATTAGGAAAAAAATACGTTTTTTTTCTCACCATTTCAGTTTGCGTTGTCAAGTTCAGCTTTTTCGTTGTGAAAAATAAGTTGACATTTTTTATTTTTTTTTTTTTTGTATTTGAGGGATTTTTTTTCAGGACAGGGGTTAATCGCTGTATGTAGATTTACGGACTTTTTTGAGGTGTTAAATTTCGATTTATTTTTAAAGTCTTCTCGTAACCGTTTTACGAAGTTTTTTTCCATAACGTCATTATTGTAAGACCGCTCTGACAGCATTTATAGCTTGGAAAACTAGATTAGAAAAGTCTGTGACGCTGATTGGTCAACCATACACATAGATTTCTTCAACTTGGAATCTTTAACAGGGCCATTTTCTGAGCCTTTCCAATTGAATTAAATAGGAGGAGGTGTAGAAACCGTCATCCCTGACGTCATTCGTAATGTATTTGAAATTAACCACCACGTGATATTGACGTAGCTAACGACCTGCACCTTGACTCCCACGTCCTATGAGAGCCAAACACCGAACGTAAACAAGTTATCTGAGCGAGTAAACTTAGGGTCAACGGTTGTCCTAAATACGTGAATAGCCAATGAGACTCCAGAGAGATGAGTTGGAGCGGGATGTTTAACAAAGTTTTAAGCCCTTCCCTTTACCTTCAATTAGATATTAGTATGGGGGTTCATGGCCTCTTAAAGATTCCAAGTGGAAGAAATCTATATTTATTCCTGCCAATAAAAATAGGCATATATGATTTGTTAATTTTACGCCCTCTGAATTTTATTTTTTCTTCAGATAATAACTTTTCTCGAAACTTCTATGATTAAAACACTCTTATAAACCACTTGCTTTGGGAAATAAAGGAGAACTTCGGAACAGTTTTCCGCCCATCTCTCTCTCTCTCTCTCTCTCTCTCTCTCTCTCTCTCTCTCTCTCTCTCTCTCTCTCTCTCTCTCTCTCTCTCTCTCTCTCTCTCTCTCTCTCTCTCTCTCTCTCTCTCTCTCTCTCTCTCTCTCTCTCTCTCTCTCTCTCTCTCTCTCTCTCTCTCTCTCTCTCTCTCTCTCTCTCTCTCTCTCTCTCTCTCTCTCTCTCTCTCTCTCTCTCTCTCTCTCTCTCCTCTGGGAAATGCAATTTTGAGAACAATTCCTATACATACGCTTCGAATAACCCGAGATAAAATCTTCGTAAAGACAAAATTGAGATTCGAACAGCGTTGCCGAAAAATTCCACATTCTTTTTATTAAAAACGAATGTTACGAAATATTTCCAGAAGTTAACTTGGGGGCTCACGGGGATGATAAAGGCAACTGCAGAATGATATCCCCACCCAAAAAAAATAAGAAAAAATCCGAGAACAGACAGTAGTTCCAAAGATATCCTGTGCCTAACATCGAATTGAAGAATATTTTTGGGTGCACGCCTTTGTAGTTTTGATTTTAGATTTAGGTTAGGTTGTCTAATGGGTAGAAGTCTTTGTCGGGTTAGTAAATGCCTTTAATTCGTGGTAAGCCTTTGACAAAGGAGTACGATCAACACGAGGCAGATTTTGATGATCTGAATTAACCGTAGTTCATTTTGAACTAGAGAAATATGAAGCATGCACGGACCACCCTTGGTGGGTTTCAAGTTTCAATCCCCTAAGCTAGAAATGGGACACATTGTTTCTACAGTGTCCTTCTTGATTCCTCGGGTTCCATCTGATCCTCCGCACGGGGAGGGAGCAAAGAGTTCTGATCCGCTTTCGTCTTCTTTCCAATCTTGGATAT
Organism: Phalangium opilio; assembly: GCF_054372755.1. Classification (NCBI taxonomy): domain Eukaryota; kingdom Metazoa; phylum Arthropoda; class Arachnida; order Opiliones; family Phalangiidae; genus Phalangium; species Phalangium opilio. The sequence continues at coordinate 352,610 of NW_028324229.1, forward strand.
ATTTTTTTTTGTCGTAGAAGAAATGGCGGGACGAAACCAGCGGCTCCTTTTATCGTCAAAAAGTATCCGAGCTGAAAATTTGCGGAATATTTGAGATTTCTGGTTTCGCGGGATCAACTTTCCCCTTCTAGCTTTTTTTTTTATTTCTTTTTTTTTTCTTCCACAAATCCCTGAAAACTAAAAGTCATTTCTCGTTTTCTCCATCTTCTTCTCATCCCGTTCTTCATCCACGGAATCCGAAAATTTTCGTGCCCCTTTTTTGGTAACCCCCTTTCTTTTGGAACTATTTTTCGCAGACCGTAGGAAGTAAATTCGCCGGAAGTACGAATAATTTTTCAAATTCCGAGTTCTAATGAAATGGGTGCTAACGAACTGAAAAGCGACCTTCAAGTCGAGCGACTTTTCTATCATACTTTAAGGGGTAGTTAGCTAACTGAAAGCCTTGGAATGCGGTGCTAATGAACAGAAAATAAACAAGAGAGTTTTCCATCTCGAATTTTTGTATCCCTCAGACCAAAATCCTCTACTGTTCATCTTCAGTTTGCCCGACTAGTATTTTACAAGAACTCCTCAAAACTCGGCATGGTCTCTATTGTATCCTTAAGCAATTAACGAATATACGACGAGCATTTAAAATCCAAAGTTAAACTTTATTACTGAAAGACAGTATCGTTTGATTTAATACAAGTTAAAGCATTGAACGCCAGAGAGATAGTGAGTGGATAGAGATTACAGTTTAGACTATTTATACAGATTGCCTAAAAACTAATGTTTGTAGGTGATAGCTTTTTCCGTACAGTCTCTCCATTGATAGTCTCTATGCCCACTTTTCAGTTCCTTAGAACCCTTTTCGTTGGATCTTGGCCTTGTACTTTGTAGGATACGTTTGGAAATTTAAAAGAAAAAATATCCATTTTCTGGACTGATTTACATTCGATTATTTCGTGGTTTATACAGGGTGTTTGTGAAAAGTCCATCAATAATGAAAGGGCGTATTTATTGGGCCATTTTGAGTCGAAAATGTTCTATGACATTTTGCCGTCCGAGCCACGGTTTTCGAGTTATGATTTGAATATTTTAGGGATGACCCCTTCATTAAATTAGCGCTGTCTTTCAATTTCTTAATTAAATTTAAGGGGTCATCCGTAAATTACTCCAATCATAACTTGAAAACAGTGGCTCGGACGGAAAAATGTCATAGAACATTTTCGACTCAAAGTGGCCCAATAAATACGCCCTTTCATTATTGATGGACATTTCACAAACACCCTGTATACTTCTGACTGGCTCTAGTAGCCTATTCAGAAATGCTATTTTCTTCCAATGGTATCTTTGTTTTTTAGGGAGGATGGGGTTTTGCCTTCGAGTCGAGTTTTCTCACGAGATGAAAGAGGATGTTTCAAAGTTAAATCTGAATTTTTTTTTGTCTTTTGAGATGGGAAAGGATATTTAGAGTTTTGAACTTATTGTAATAATGGGTTTGGGGGTTAGGGACCTTTCAAACAAAAATATATGACCTACTTTACTAGCCACAAAAATATAGCGACTATATTTGAAAACACGGCGCGTGTCCGAGTGGTTTTTTAGGGCCCTTGAAGTTGATGTCGGACTAATAAGGCTTGGATTGAGGGTTCCAGGATTTACTTTATCTCCGTTTTTAATTGTAATTAAGTTTCAGAGATATGTAACGGTAGGCCAAAGAGCTTGAGTGCTATGTGCGAAAATTTAACAGATAAATAGAGTCAAGTGTTTAACTTGTATTTCATTGGAATTCCTCGTCTTGAGTTCAATGATTCGCTCATTGCCCTTCTCGAGGACATTCGAAAAGTGTTTTTAGACAGTGACTTGACTCACTTTGAATCTTTTTTTTAAGCAAGGCCTAGAGTTTGTTAATTTTAAAGTCAAATGTGAAAGGATCACCGTACTACGTAAAGCCCCTGGAGGTACTCGGCCCCCATTGTGTATAGAAAAGGGATTTCTATTCCGCCTTCTTGTGCTAGGGAGCAAACGAACCCTATAGATCCTTACAATCATCGCTGCCTCTAGTTCTAGCTTCTCTCCGCCTAACTTTCAACCTCGTTTCAAGAATTTTTGTAGATATCTATGATCGCACCTGAAATGGAGATAAAAATTCAACGCCGCCAAGGCTTAACGTCTGATTTATCATGCTAATTAATGGGGGATTAATTAAGATGGCCATGAAAATTCGCAATCCCCGTTGAGTCTAAAGAAAAGTTGTGAAATGCATAATTTAAATCTTACCATAGCGACTTAATTACGGTAATGGGATCATGTTTATTTTTAAAAATGTGTATTAGTTGTTAAGCCTAATTCAAGACTAACCCGTTTCATTATTATACCTTCAGATCGGCTAAGACGCGTGCGTTAATAGGCTTAGTATTACAGTCTCTATATGACGTCACGCGATTTCGCTGGAAAAGACATTCCCAAGGGGAAAATGCAAGGTGTTGTTGGACGCTTGGCTCTACATCTATTATTTAAAAATGTTTCCTTTACAATCATCGGAAGAGCTCCGTGTAATATCGGAGCGTTCGGTTCGGTGCATCTGGGCCGGGTACGCTTACTATATCCATTTCTGATATCGACCTTTCGAACTATGAGATATTACTAGTCGATGCCGATCGATTCCCATGCAGGCCTCTTTATGAAGGAACGAACGACACAGAAAGCGAGAATCAATTTTGTCACGCATAACTTACCATTATCCGCCCCGTGTTTTCTTTCTGTATGTATGCATACAACGTAATTACATCTTTGATTGGAGATTGTGTAGTGAAAACATTTATTGGAATCAAGTTACAATATACATTTTTGAAATTCAAGTGAACTTTCAAATAGAAACGATACAAAGTTTAAGTTTGAGTTTTTTATTTTATTTCGATTTAAAAACCCGAAAGTTCAATCGTTGAACTTTCCTTTTAAGGATATCCCTTGATTAGATTGATCTAATTATCCTTAGTTATTCGCCTATACATTCATCATTTTTTAAATAATTCCCTATTATGGTCGTCACACCAAATTGGGTCGTTTTTTTTCGCGAGCTGAAAATGTCCCACGTATAGCGGTCAGTCCCTAGGTAGTCATAGAGAGAACCCGCTGGGTTATCTTTGGAACCTTGATGGAGATGGGCGGCAGCCAGAAAAGGAAAAAGAAATTTCCTTCTCACTTCTTTCCGTTCCTCTTTTACTTTCTCCCTCCTCCATGAATTGAGTTTGATTCTCCCATTCGTATGAACTATAGTCATAGGTTTACGTAGATAGTGCATGGGCTAGCAGAAACTCAAAGAGATACGTCAGTATTCTTAAAGAGGTTCGATAGATTCTTCTAGTCTTATAGAAGAAGCCTTCTTCTAGTCTTTTAGCTCTGTATAAGAGCTTGGATCCCTTGGGGTTCGTTTTCAAATAGCCCTCCTTTTTAGTAGGGTGGGGATCGAGTGCTTGGGCACACTCCTAATTGTATAATGGGGACGTTCAGGCCGGGAAGTAATCAAAGACTTTTTTCCAGCCTGACCCGGCCACACTTCCATCTATATACCCCCATCACTACTCCTTACTTTCCGTATCCCAACTATGTCGCCCTCTCTCTTTACAGCGTGGCTTCTCCGCTTTCAGGCTCGGTTCGACCCTCAAGTTGCAAGGGTTGTTCAAGATCCCTAACGAGACTAGCTATATATTTTTTTATCGAGTGTTAGTGCGGTGTCAATGATTGGTGTTTTTCCGTGACCGTGGGTTACTGGTCAACTAGTGACCAGTATAAGGTTGAGAATTTTGCAAATGTATTCGGAAAGGGGTCCTGTCCATAGAATAAATTGCTCAAGGTTCAGAGCTTCTCAAAGTTGTGGTCTCATTGAAATATAAAATAGCAGTCTCTGAGAAGCGCTGGTGTATTTATACCTCGAATGTTTATTAATATATGTAACTAGATGGAGATTATAGAAGAACGATGACACTCTGCATGTATCCTCTTAATACTTTAGTTACGTAACATGATTCTTCCCATGCTCACCCTTTTCGTTTCCTCTCCTGCTCATCAAAGTTCAGGTGGGCATCGCATCGTGCTAAGGTGAATTCTATAACCACAGCAATCAACCCACATACCTCATTTTGACGTGGGACAAAAAAAAATCCACAAGCGCCTGGCAAATAGTTAAGCGCTAATAGAGTAATTATGAGGGAACTATTTATCGCGTATGTGATTCGGTTTAGTAACCTTGCTTCAAATGTTCTGATGCTAAGAGAAGTATTATATACTTCCTATGCAACGTTTTAAAATTATCTCCATGAGACACGCTAGAGATGAGTTTATAAGCGAAATAGCCCATATTTTGAATGCCATATTAACGTCGTTGAACGTGAGTTGTTTAACTATTACTTCTCTAGGCTCTCGTCGATCCCTAAAGGACTTTAACTCTTTTTCGACAAAGCGATACCAAGGAGTAATTTGACTGGTTTCGAAAAAAGAACGCACTCTGCGTTGAATTAAAGAATAATCAATTGTAATAATTAAAGCAGTTTAAGATATATTTTGTAACGACTTTTTATATTAATTAACCAACATTTCCCTATCCCTTTAAAATATGTTCATTATCCCTTTAAAATATTTATTTCCCTGATTATTCACAGAGCCTCAAAAATAAATTCCCCTTTGACCCTTTTGTAAAGGCCTTAACGCTGGTCGTTGGCTGACAACGAAAAGGTCATCTTCCCTTAGCTAGCTTTCTTTAGGCCAGGAGAAAAGCGATGCTACATTCAAATTATTAAAACCGTGAAGTTACCCCCCCCCCCATGTTTATCTACTGGGTTCATAGCATCCCCCGAAAAGAATATTATTCTTAAACACCACATTGAGAGTTGCCAAGTGTATTTTTGTAAAGTGTATTCTATTGTATAAAGTTAAAATATCGAAAGCAATGTATATAGAAATAGTAACAAGCGCGAAGATGGGTTTTTAACCATCAATACGAAAAGCAAAGAAGAAGCTCGCGAAACCACGAACACCTGACGAAGAGGTGAAAAGAGGACAATACTCTCAGGCGACCTACGTCACAAATACCCTAGCAAGCCACAAAAGATTTGGCCAACGATATAAGCCCAAGATTTTCTATAGATCGTAGTCTTTTAATTTCGGTCGTTAAAGCCAGAGGTTATGCCCAATACCCTCCAGCCGAAGGATACACAGAAGTTGCCCTCGATGCTGGACAGACTCTGCCGGACGCTACTCGCTAATGTCGATGCTGGACAGACTCTGCCGGACGCTACTCGCTAATGCCGATGCTGGACAGACTCTGCCGGACGCTACTCGCTAATGCCGATGCTGGACGCTAATTTCTAATGCCGATACCGTACACCGCATTACAATTCCGCTGCCGTATGCCGACCAAAAACCTCGGAGCTCGGACGCCAGAGTGTTCCCCAAGAGGGCCCTCTAAAAACCGTTAGTCGTAAACCATTCGCGCTAACCCGAACCACGCGTCCCGCGTACCGTTCCCGCCAAAAAGACGTTTCGTTCCTTGTTAAGGAAGCGCGCATCGTAAGATGGACTTCTAAAAGGCTACGTGCCTCGCGCTAACCCGAACCACGCGTCCCGTGTGCCGCTCCCGCCAAAAAGAGCACTCATCGTAAGATGGACTTCTAAAAGGCTATGAGCCTCGTGCCACCGTTTTTCGTACTCTGGACTCTACGTCTCACGTATCGTTATGATTTATTTTAATTTACTATTTCATTATTTTTACTATACCATTATGTTAATTATTATTTCATTATTTAAATGTCGGAGAACATAATCTTGTTAATTTAGTTTTAAGTTATTGTTAGGTTAGTTTTAAGTTATTGTTAGGTTAAAAGTTAAGGTCATGACCAGTAGAATTATTATTAGCTTAGGTTTATTATTTTATGGTTAACAATAATTAAATGATTAATCTTGGTAACTCTCAAACCAGTAGTTTTTATTCACTATAAAATCCCCTAGACACAACTGACCACGTGATTAATTTATACGCTATGCCTATGGGCAACCGAACCGGACCAACCTATTATTTAATTCCAATTTTGTAGCTAGTTTTCCTTGGTTTAAAGTTATGCTAAACCGCATTGGTTTTAGTCACCCAACCCAACGTTAAGAACGAATAAGAAAAACGCTACAATTTTTACCTTTCGTTGACAAGTCTCAAAGCTTTTGGGTTGATGGTATTTTTAAAGATAAAAGCTAGTGGCTGGCTTTGATACTTCTTGGAACTAATGTGAGCGTTGATGAAAGTTGGATGGTTCCCTTTGTTTTCCATCATGTCGGAAAAAAAGTTTTTCAATTCGGCGAAAAAAATGTTGTAATGAGTTACATCGTGAGTTTTCTGGCGTTCAACTATTTCACATAGTTGTTTCATTTCGTATGATTTCTGAAATGTAAATAGTTCTAAATCATGTTTCAGAAATTTAAGAGTATAATCTAAGTCTGCCATAAAATAAGGGGATGTTTTTTTGGTGATTTTGAGTCAATAATTTAACTTCTATCTCCATTTTGCCGTCCGGGACACAGTTTTCGAGTTATGATTTGAGTTTTTTAGGGATGACCCCCTTAATTAAATTAGAAATCATTGTCTAAATCAGTTTCTTAATTAAGGGGTCATCCGTAAAATACTCCAATCTTAACTCGAAAACAGTGGCCCGGACGGCAAAATGTCATAGGCAAAGAACATCCCCCTTAATTTATGGCAGACCTATTGTTTTTGATATAATTACGCACGTCTTGACAAACTGCTTTTACACCCAAGTTCAACTGGATAAACAAATTAAGATGTGGCGTACGCCAAACATCGTCTATGGTTTCGATGTTTATATTTTGGGGACTAGAGTAATTGGCTTTCAGGAGTCCATTGAATAGATTGACCAGTATCACTGTGATTAAAATCCAGAATCCCGTGGCCACTCTTACAGCTGACATAGAGGGAATGTCATATGCTAATGTAAATAAAATAAGCGCTTATTGCTCAACCGATTGTGGCGGTATTTTCTCGTACCTTTGCCCATTATCGCTCCGAAGTGATTTAATGTATTATCCAAAATACATTGCGAAATTTTGGTTCTTATTCCGTTGCTCCGTTTCTCGATAATTTCGATAGTTGTTAAGGTACAGTAGACCAAAAAAATTCCCAGCCATATCTGAATGATTATTAGACAGAATTCTATAGTTATGACCAGGGACAGATTTAAATTTATAAGCAGGAATGGAGAACGGTTAGTATTTACTTCAGCCCAGTATAGGGCCCCTCCCTCCAACACGTAACGAAAAGTTTACATTATCTTATCAATTAAACTACGTTTTGATGACGTTGCTGACGGGGACGGCGAAAAATACGTAATTCCTTTTTACCTCTGTCGCTATGACCCGCCTCTTCTTTCATACCCCTCCGTCTCATGTAAGGGGGTCCGGGACTTTGACGCGCGCCCAGATTACTCCGTTCTCCATTCCTACTTCTAAAATTAAATCTATCCCTGTTATGACTAAAATCAAAGATAGAATTGCATGGGAAATGACAGAAAGTACAATGTTTATGACGCTTGTTTCAAGTGTCTTTCGGCTATTTCCAATTTTCTTTGCCAAAAAAGTGCTAACTTGATAAGGTAAATTTTTCATTTCTTCCCATGCTCCAATTGAATTATTAACAACAGTAGCGTTTGCTTCTGATATGAGGGTAAAATAAGTGTACATGATTGGGACAGTTGTAATATACTCTTGAAGTTGCAACGATTTTTGATGAGCTTTACTGACAAAGGGCCCCGGAACTAATACGATATACTAGGTAGAAATATATTACAAATTATAACAAAGGTAACTGCTTCACCTTCATCGACATTCTAAGATTCGAATTCATAAAATTACACGTTTTATTTACCTCGCCGATGTCGTAATCGATGTTTTCGTATTGGTAATTATACCTGAGACGTTTGTTGTTTTCAAATACGTAATAATACAATCTTTCCATTGAATAGTATTTTTCTTTCCAAGGTTCAGGCTACATTTACATAAATAATTATGCATTTTAAAAATTTCAAATCATTTTAGTCAAAGTGTGTATTGAGTTTTACCGATGGTGAAGTAACTGTGAAATTGTAGATAATTTCCTCCATTAGATAATACTTAAATGTCACTAAATTAACGGTATAATTAAAAACTCGATATGCCAGTGATTTGTAAAATTCCCGATTTAAATTTGAAGTACTATCTTCGCTGTATTTCGTCGACGTCCGTCCGCTTTTGTTCCATTTTTGAAAAGATTGTTTTTGAAATACAGCACCCAAAGATATATATACTCTTTCTGTCTATTAATTTCCCCGTTTTCGAAAAACGAATATTAAAAAGAAATAAAATAATCCAAAATATTAAATATTTAATGTTTGAAAATAACACGACAAAACAATAATTTAAGAGTCATTAGATATATTAATATCATTTATTTCAAACTTGTTTTCATATAAATTCCAAAGTTTTAATGCAAAATATTAACGTTTTGGCGTGTAACAAACTTTTTTGAAGCAATTAGATAATAAATTAATGGTAAAAGTTTAATATTTGGAGAGTAATGTTTAAAAACAATACATAACATCATTAGTATAAATTGATACAAAAATTAAAAATCTCAACTATGGTTTGTTCAGAGAACGAATTTATAATTTATTTTGTAGAACTTTTCTGACGAGTATAAATTGACATTTGGTTCTAGCTAAATTTGTTGTCCGTCACGAATTGAACTGAACTAAGTTTAATAACAGCCAGAACGAATCTTACATTGATTAAAATTGTAAATATTGTATTCTTATCTTTCAGGTCCGGCTTTTTGGGGCCTTTTAAACCCAGAATGGCGGTTATGTACAAAAGGTCGTCGTCAATCTCCGGTCAATTTGACTCCAGATCACCTCCTCTACGATCCAAACCTCAAACATATTCAAGTCGATAAACTCAGGGTAAGTTCCGTTTCTCTGTTCGATTACCAGGGAACTTTACATCTTAAAATAGAAGGAATCCTCCCATACACCCATTTTATCTCTATGTCTAATGTACCCCGTCGGTAATTCGGAAGTTCGTCCCATCGGCATCTCATTACTTCACTCTAAAACTGCGTCATTGCCATGCGAAAGACGCAAAATTGAACACGAGACCAATCAGTCCCAGCCTCTTTTTCCATGGGTGACGTAGAACTGGACCTTGCGAATTTATTCCTTCTTTCTATTTTTAAGATATGGCTCCCTGCTCTTACCACCCACATCCCTGAAGTAAATGTTTAACTCTCGATGTCTATAGACACAGACTGCAAGCAAACACAAATTTTGACCAATTTCAATTACCTAACGAGTTACTATGTTAGCTTTACGAGATTTGAGCAAATGTCCGTCTATAATATTATTCCATTCATCTATTAATTTGCTTCTGCTAATACAATTCTAAGTTAGGCCCTACACTTTGCAAAGAGACGAGATTATCACATGGGATACTTTAAAAGAAGGGGGGGGGGACGGTAGTGAATAAGTATTCAAGAGACCATGAGATTCGGAATCGTTAATCTTTTCTCCCTGCTACGCATTTTTTACCGCCAATATCTCACCACGAAACCCGCTTTCATCTCAAAGCTAATTACCCAAGAAAAGGGTGTTACATTACAAAATGCTTGATCCCAACCTTAGTTTATAGTGGACATTCCGGATGAAAAATTCTACATCAGAAATGGGAGAAAGGGTGATGAAAAAGTGTGAAAATAAGAAACTCGCGGCTCTTTTTTCGCTCTGCTACTCATTACGCTAATCAAGTTATATCACTTCTTTCTACACCGCACCCCCCCCCCATCCCCTCAAGAGCACCAGGGAGTCAGGGAATATTTTTTCATCATCTTTGATTTTTGCGTCCATTTGGGACGTGGCCCCTTTGTCACCCCCCTTTTCATTCGACAATCTCTCTTAGAGGAATTAAATAAGGAAGTTAGATAAGTCAAGTCCCTGCGCGATACCAATGAATTGTATATTTAATCAAGAAGTGATATCTAGTTAATTAGGGAGAAGGTTTAAGATGCCTAAGTATAGTCCTAGCCCCCTTTCAAAATACCAGGGGGGGGCGTAAAAGGAGGCCGGGCTATTTCGCCTCTCCTCAGTCGGAAAATATGATTGTAATTTTCGTCATTCGCGTCGCGCTGACCTGAGTTTTCAAGAACCAATGAGATGCTGGTTTAATTTAGAGGCGGGGATTAACTCCGGACCTACTATACGTTTGGACTGGAGATAAAGCCAGAAATGTTGGCGAACTTTTATCCTCTCCCTAATAAACTAGATATGACTTCTTGATTTAATATTGGAATAGATCTTTCAATCCACACCTTCTTTCGTTATTTCCTCCACGATACACTGACTACTCTCATTTCTGTTGTATAAGTCGATCGATTTGACATTTTCGTCATTACAAGCAATTTTTTTTAAGTAAGGGACTTTTTTATCGCGGAGTCTTTTTACTTTGGAGCCTCGGTGCATGGGCTATCAGCTAATTGTGTTCCAAGAAATACCGTTATTCAGCAACTTTCCTTATTAATTTCGTTATACCCGAGGCGATGAAGAGCCAATTTTTGATCAAGAAAAAAAAAGAAATTTTCTTCTTTTTTATTCTTTTTGAATATGGCAAGAGACAGTAAAGGATTTCATTTCAAATGCCTTTAGGTCTAATCTAGGTGATATTAATTTTATTTTATTCAATTTTAGATACATTTTAATGATCCTTCATTTTATTTGTAAATTTACGAAGCTCTATGCATTTTTTAAAGAAAAGGTTCAGATAACATAACATTGCGCCTTGAAAGAACAGCCTTTTTCTAAATATAAAAGGAATTAAAGATTAAAAATAAATAAGTGATCTCTTATTACAGAATAATTAGCATTTAATTAGTCTTAAAAATGAGGGCTATAGTGGCGTCTGCTAGCGCGAACCTCTTGTTATGTTACCTGAACTTTTCCTTTAACAACAACGGTTGGAATGTTTTTACAGGAAACTCCTAAATTTTTTCTTACTTTACTTCACCTTATCTTATATTTTGAAGCAGTTAGGCTTGAGAACTGATAAAAAAATAATTATATTTCTTCAACGTTATTAAATTTCTACTTGTTTAAAACCTCAAGAATTTCAGCCAACTAGAAAGTAAATAACCATGATAAAAGGAAATAAAATAATCCGAAAGACATTACGTTGACTGGATCTAAGGATATAAAAAAATCTCACGGGCGAATTCCCGAGCTTATCTAATGCCCATGTACAGAGGCGCGAGAGAAAGTGGAGCGAAAATGAGAGGCGCAAGCTCGCGCTTCGAACTTGTTTTCGCGCCATTAATTATGAAAAGGGGATTTTCGCGGGAGATATTAGGTGGGGAGTAGAAGCGTTATTCTCGCGCTTCCATAGTAACTTGGAGGAAGTAAAAGAAGGAATGCGCCTGAAATCAGAAGAGTGAAGAAAAAAATTTGATTAGAGAGATATTTGTTTACAACCGCAGAGGAAGTGCTCACTGCTCTAACCGCGTATTTTCTTATTTACCCTTCTGAATTTCCTTCCTAACTTATCACGTGACGTCTAGCTCCTCCACTGCATAGCTGCGCGTGAGATATTGTTAAAAATATTTACATAAGTTCATAAGATATGTTCACCATAAGTTTTTCACTGGTTACAAACTGGAGCTTGTCATGAAGTGACGTATGTCATAGCATAGCCCACTTGATCACGCACGCTGGCTGCACGCGCTCTAGAAGCCCGTCCAAACGATTTTTTTACATGTTAACTCGCGAATGCGGCGCATCACATAGGTTCGGTCTAAACTTTCAAACCCGTCTGGTTTTAACATGGGCGTCTATGGGAGGGGACCAGTTTTTTCAACGTTTTTGGCCCAAATAGTGCACCCACTGGTTCAAATCTCTTGAATTTTTAATGAGACGTGTATTGAAAGGTTTGATATTATCCTGTAAAATTTAAAGTCTTCAGCTATAATAGTTTTTATTTTTTATAAAAAAACTATTATAGCTGAAGACTTTAAATTTTACAGGATAATATCAAACCTTTCAATACACGTCTCATTAAAAATTCAAGAGATTTGAACCAGTAGATGCACTAATATTGTCAAAAACGCTGAAAAAACTGGTCCCCTCCATAGACGCCCATGTTAAAACCAGACGGGTTTGAATTTTAGACCGAACCTATGTTATTCTCATTTTTAGGGTCGATTGAGCGGGCTTCTATAGCGCGTGCAGCCAGCGTGATCAAGCGGGGTATGGTCATAGATTCGAGGTAAAGCGACGCCTGGTGAGTAGGCGCTGTCAAAGGCTTAGTAATGCAGACTAAATAGGAGGATGGAAGTCCTGCAAAATTAAGTCTCTAGCATTACGGAGTACAGGTAGTGTAATACTTATGGAACATATCTTATAAACTTATGATATTTATAACTAACGGCACAGTTCAAGTTATCTTCCCTTTTATCTGAAGAGAGGACTCTCCTTCTTTCTCTACGTCCTCCATGCTCGTGGTCACATACGAATGAAACCTCTGTAGTTATTTCATCTTTCTTGCTTGTATTATTTACGCAAATCGGCCGTCATCGCGAATAGAGTCGACTGCAGCAGCTCCGGAATAAAAGCATCTATACGTGTATGTCTTTCTCCATTTTATCGCGCTGGGTTTATTTTGCATTGTCTTAAGTTTGCTTAGGACCCTTTACAACGATTAGCGCTCCTATAGAAGGATCACTGACTTCCAATAGAGAAAATGGGATAGTAATATTACCCCTCTCTCTTATCTCTAAAAGAGGGGGGGGGGGGCTCGCGAATATTTTGAACCCCCTTTTTAACTTTTAATTACGACCTCTTACCCCCCCCCCTTCCTGCGTTGCAGTTTTTATGAAAGTTTTAAATTGGCTTTTAAAAATGTGGTCGGTCGATGGAGAGTTATGATTGTACCAAAAGGTAAATACCATGCTTGTTCAATTAAGGTATGCTTTGTGACATTGGTGGATAATAGGCGCTTCACGTTTTACCAGAAGTGAGATGAGACTAGAAGTGAAGGGTTCTAACATTGGTAGTAGATCCTGGCTCTAGTGAACAAATTTGAGGATTTTATTGCCGCTTCCCACGCGCCTACACTACTGAGAAAAAAATTGGTCGAGTTCCAAAAACATTTCCTACCCCCTTCCCCTCAACCTAAAGCGGCCGAACACGGATTCGGCTCCTTGAATCTAGTTCGGCCGTCTACCACCGCGGGCGTCTCACGTTTTGGAGGGAAAATTCAGAAACCGCTACTAGAGGGCCAACCGTTCTTGTGTTATCAAGAATATTTACTTTCGCCCAGTGAAGAATTTGGTTAGCTCAGTACTTCTGGTCTCATCTCACTTCTGGTTTTACTGTTTTAAGCCTAGTTGATTATACAGGCAAGTAATTTATTCATTTAATCTCTAATTTGTTTTAACGTATATCGTGAGTATATAGTTATCTATTTCGATTAGAAATGATCACGCTATTTCATCGTTTATATAAATATTTCAAAAGAGATATTGAATTCAGTATTGTCGATGTGAATCGAAAAGTAATTCGTTGCAGATGTCGAAATGTAATTTTGGGGTTTTTTAAAAATTCCTTTGAATAGAAACTTGCAATTTCCAAATCAGCACGATCCTTTTATGAGGTTAAACGTAGATGATATAAACTATACGTACCCTGGATTTTAGTTATTGGCAATTTTATCACTTAATGTGTCCACTCCCGGGTACATACGTCATCTCATCCTAGCTCATCATCACTTTCGTTAAATTAAAAGTTTCAAAAAGTCTTTAAGGATTAGTTAATAATATCATTCTTAATTTCTCGAGTTCTCATCGCGGATAAATGAGGGGAAAATTAAAGAGATAAGGCTTTTGTTTTACCGAAGATTTATTTGCTAAGATTTTAGGCGGTATCCTAGCCTTTTCTAAATCGTTTTTAAAAGATGAAGTGGTTGCTCTTAAGTTATGCAAAGGCTTAGCTTTTCTTTTGACTCTTAAGAGAAATGATCCAAGGCGTAGGGTTTCACTGGCCCTAATAAATACTAGAGTAGGGTTCGTTCTTATAAATAAAATTCCTTTTCCTGAACGCAAAATATATTAAACCGAAGTAATTGCAGGAAGATTAGATGAGAATGGAATTGTAATTGCTTGACGTGTTTTGATAACTTTTGATTTAACATCTTCCGATAAGTTAGAAAAAGATTAGCCCCAGAACTTTCGCAACAAATTGGGTTTGAAGTTTTTCACTTTTTACTTTACTTACTACAAAGACGCGTAAATAAAATGCCAAGAAACGAAAAAGAAGACTAAGGAAAGAAAAAAACATTCTATAAAAAAGGCTTAACATCAGTAATAACACGTAAAGACGGAGGAGGCAGGGGAATTTTTATTTAGATGTCTGTCCGATCTTTTAGGTGTCTCCATCAATTTTATTTTGTGTACTTTCATTCTATTTATATGTTTAAGGGGTAGGTTTACGAGGGTGCAAGCTTGGTCAGTCCTTTTTAGTTAATTATGAATTATAGGGAATCTAAAACTTTAAACAAAATTTATTGAGAAGTCTCCGAGAAGTATGCATTCTTGGAATATGTTCCTAGCCAAAATAGGTTTAGTTTTGATAAGAAACTATGTCGAATATAAAACTGGTTTATAGTCAAAACATTTCAAGGAATTGTCTATAAAATAATCCCATTGAAGTATTTCTAAAGACTGCTTTTATTTCAATTCAATATAACGTCGTGTATTAATGCGCCGTAACTTCCGTTACTTAACTTTGCAAACTATTATTGAAGGAAGATGTCATTCGCCGTTTCCTTATTTTCCTACAAATCCCGACCATTTCACATCCTTGCAGAAGGAAAAAGAGAAAAATGGAAAAACAGTTGACTTCTGCTACGTTTTGCTAAAGAAAACATTAGTCTACGTGCGAAATAACCTAATCTACGGGAGCGAGACTTGGTGGTGGGAAAAGAGTCGAAAACAATTCTTAGGCTCCCGTTTCTTGAGACCATAAGTTCATAAGATATGTTCCAAGGGCTTGCCATGAATTGACGTAGGCGTAACGTCATAGATTCTCGTAAAGCGACGTCTGGTGTGGCGCTGTTAGTACAGACTAAATAGGAAGATGGAAGTCCTGCAAAATTAAGCGAGTGTAGTCAACTCTCGCTTGTCGTTCTCGAACTAGCTCGAGCTGTAAGTCTCTAGCATTACTTATGGAACATGTATTATAAACTTATGTTGAGACGTATTTGTATTGTAAACGTGCAGCGTGCATCTAAGCCTCGGCCTTCTTTATGTTTACTTTCTTCTCGGGAAGGAATGGAAAATCTCGTGTCTTGACTTATAGAGTGAATTCTTTCCACGAACCATTTTGGATCCCGCATCACTCTATAGCTAAGCAGTTAAGACGTCAAAGATAATGTATCGAGTAAAAAAGTCAAGTGACAATATGGTAAATGGTTTTGGTAGTTAATCGTTTTATATCTCTTTCTCTCAAACTCAACTCCAGTCTATTTCATCCAATCTTCGTCCGTTTTATTTACGCGGTCATTTATTGTACTTTGGATTTTTCAATTCGATGCAGACACACGTACTTTAGGGACTGTCTTCCATCCCGTCCCTCTATCTCTCTCTCTCCCTCCCTCCGATTTATTTTGGGTTTTGGGAAGATGGGGTTCCAACGCGTGATAGATTTGCGTATGAGAATGGGAAGGTGACGGGTTACTCCGAATGGGAAGTGAATAGAAAGGAACCAGGTGTTTCGCGTGGTTTGGCAATTTTTCAGCTTCTTTGAAAAATACTATTGCTCCTATATGCAGCTGCTTCGGAAGGTGCAGTTCATTATTTTTCCACGCAGTTCAATTCGTATCGTGACATAGGTTTCTACTCCAATTGAAATAATGTTTTTGTATTGTTGAAATAAGTTCAAATGGAATTACCGTAATTGACCAACCAATACTTTGAAAAAACGTGTGATAGTCCAGATTTCGGTGATTCCGCAAAATGTGACGCTTAGAGCTACGATTTAACTAACTCCAGATGGTTCTTAAAAACATTTAACGCTCTTATGAGGACCATTCAAAAGTTCACGTTGGTGAAGTTGTTTTGCTCGTTTTGACACGTGTCAACGATTACGTAAAATAAAAATATTCGCGGATTTAGTTTGAAAAGTTTCAGTTTCGTCGGGTAGTGTCGAGATGGCGCCTTTTCATGCCTTAATTACGCGTAATCGAGTACGCCATGAGTTAGCAGATGCCATATGAAATGTTTTAGGGTTTTTGGCCCGCTCTTGAGGCGCTATTTGTCATTTTAGATTGGGCTATTTTAGCATTCAAAGGTTTGGTTGAAAACTCGTCTGCTATCACGTCTAAACATTGAAATTAACGTAGCACCGGAACGAAATTAACGAAGCAATCGACGGTAATGTAAGATATTACTCTGGTCTAGTATAAATGAATCTATTGAGCCACGAAGAAGCTTTGATTGTAAATTTATAACTTTCCAGCTATTGTGAAACATATGTCTCAATAATTATAGCTTAAACTCTAATTTCAAGATGCTTTAGAGTATATTAAAAGCCACCAATTCATTATAAAGTACTGCGAAACCCTCCCCCCACCTCCCTCCTCTTTTGGGTTTTGTATTAAATCCCTCCCCAAAGGAGTTTATCAGTAAAGCGGTCGCTTTAATTATAATTTGGCGTTTTAGTCCTTTTGGTATCTCCTTTCCCCTTTTTGAAGCCAGCCTTACTTACTCGCGTTGTTACAGTGGAAAGAGAAGCATTTTTGAGAAAACCTTTTAAGGGAATTGCATTGCTACAACCGAAAAAGAACACCAATCTTTATTAATGAATGAAAACGGAAAAGCTAGAGAGCGGTTCTAGGGTGCGAACCAAGGCCCAAGATCGCAATATCTTCGAGTCGACTTTGAAATTGGGAAAAAAGAGAAAAAAATGTTTGGCAAAGAAAAGAGACTGAAGAGAGAGGGAGAAAGGATTGGGGAGAAAGAATTGAATGTAGATAATATCCACAACGTTCTCTTTTGACAGTGAAGGAAAGACCCGTCCAAGGCTTATCACTTTAGCTACCTTTATTGTTTGGTTCGCAGTGTCCAGAAATACAGGATGAGAGTATATCTTAAGTTAGTAAAGGGGGAAACGATGAAATGGTTCGGAGAATGGTCTCTTTTCACTCGATCCTCTCTCTCCTTATACCCCCACCAATGAAACCCCTTCTTTAACAATACTCCCAAACCAGATAACAAACGGAGAAAAAGGGATGTGTGGGAAGGGAAACCTTTTAAAAATCATTAACTAACGTAGCAAACAAACATTTCGTTTCGTTTGAACCGATCCGAAGGGACCCCTTTAAAAGAAGCGAGTTCCAAATCGGATTGAGCTTTTAAGCCTTTTACTGGGAATCCAGCTTTTTACTAGCTAGACAAACCCTACTTCCATTAATCCTTCATAACCCCCTCCCCCACCCTTACAATACAATGTCTGCGAAAGAAACACACTTTAAGTTAATGTTTTCAATTTTTGCCCTTTTAAAATATTTTTATGATGGTTTTAGAGATATGGTAACAAATATCCATTGTTGGTTAGAAAGAAACTAAAAATTAAGTTTTAAATGTGCGAGTTTTATCTTGGAAAACATTCCATTTCTCTAAAGGAGTTTTGCCAGAAGTAGATTAACTCTGGAAGATTTCAATCGTAATTTCTTCGTCGTAAATATCTCGTGAAACGTTTTTCGACTATTATTGAATGAGGAGACTAGGGTTAAATTATAACTTCTATTCTGAAGGCTCTGAAAAGATAGATATAGTATATGCATGTACGAAATGGTCATTATAACAAAACCAAAAATATTAAATTTTCAGTGTCCTTAAAATTCTTACACTATCATTAAAACCACACATAGTTAAGTAAAAGCCATTTCGTTGCACTCAAAGTAATAAAAGTTTTAGCGATCAAGGAAGGATACATATTTTAATCATAAAAGCTTCATTCTAAATATAGCAGAAAATATATATTTAACTTCGAGTTCTACTTTCAGTTCCGGATGACAACAGTAGTAACAAAATGTGTGTTCTAGCTCAATGCATTTCAGCAGTTTTCAGCTATGGAAATATATGGCTCTAGAACATACATTTTGTTACTACCAGAAGTGAGATGAGACTAGAAGTGAAGGGCTCTAGCATTGATAGTAGATCCTGGCACTAGTGAACAAATTTGAGGATTTTATGCCGCTTCCATCGCGCCTACGCTTGGGAGGAAAAAATTGGTCGAGTTCCAAAAAAATTTCTTACCCCCTTCCCCTCAACTTAAAGCGGCGGAACACGGACGCGGGTGCTTGAATCTAGTTCGGCCGTCTACCGCCACGAGCGTCTCACGTTTTGGAAGGAAAATTCAGAAACCGCTACCAGAGGGCCAACCGTTGGTGTCTTATCAAGAATATTCACTTTCGCCGAGTGAAGAATTTGGTTAGCTCAGTACTTCTGGTCTCATCTCACTTCTGTTACTACTAATAACAGAAACTAAATAATAATAACCAATCCATTTTCTTTATTACATTTCGGAAAACATTTATATATAACAAAGTCATAATGGGAGTTTCCATTTGATATAAATATTTTATTTTATTAAATAAAAAAACAACAGATAAACATTAGATGGGCGTTTGCTAAAATAATAATAATAAAAATAGTGCAATGTCAAATGGGAAAAAGAAGAAAATCGAAACAATATAATCTAAACAACAAATGAACCCAACATTTTAGTAATTTTAGATCTTGCTTAACGGTGCGGTGTATAATTTACCTGAAACTTAAAGGGTTTATAATACACATTTGAACTCTCAATACTGTCGATATCCGATCCGATCCGGAGGTGTCCCAAAAACGCCAACTAAAGCGATACGTATAACCGTATCGATTGATTTTTTTTTTCACAACCCGTAAGTTTTTCCAGGGACGCCGTTTCCCCTACGCTTATAAGAGCAACAGAAAATTTTGATATACATCTTGACACGTTTTACCTGTCCCTAAGGATTAGGGAGTTATCGGATGGCCTTTCGATATGTTTTCACTGTCTAGTGACTAGTCATTTCGAACTAGGGGAAAGAATTCCCTTAACGAAATCTCAAGCTACTGTTTGTTCAGCTCTTTGGAAGGCCATCGTTCTAGGTTCCAACACTCTAAAAGCTATGAACCCCGGGCCTATCTTTGATAGTTCTTTTTTTTTTGCGTCATACGCTTGCTTCATGTCCTCCACAACTTTGGGTAGGGAATCAAAATACAGGGTACAGAATTGCCCTGTTGGTGTAAGTAATAGATCCAAGAATGCATTGATGTTGATGGTACCATTCTCGCGAAAAATCGTCTGCTAATGTTTGTCGTAGCACAAATAAAATGCAAAGATAGCACTCTAGCAAAATTAATTTAATTTTTATTCGTGGAAAGATTAATTTATTCGGAAATAAAATATCTCACGACTGTTTTCACGAAATATGCTGGGATACTTTTTAGAATTTCAGGCTCTACATATTCTCAAGACACACAAATGATTTAATTAGGACGGAAATCCAAGTTTTGGCAGCGGTATTCCTCCAAAAAGTTAACATTTTCCTAAAGATTTCTCGATGGAAGGCGAGTTTCACACCCTGTATTTTTATCTTCCTTTTCTACGTCTCTATTTCTCTGGCTTTTATTTTCATCATCCTGAAAAGAAAAAAAAATATACGATAAAAAATCAGTTACATCTCAAGAACGGGATTGGGACAAGGGGAAGGAAGTTTGTTGATCTAGAATTTGAACACCTTTAAAACGCTGGCATGGATAAAATTGTTTTTCGATTTAAGGTTTCTTTAGCAATTTGTACGTGTAACTTGGAGCATTCTTTATAGAAGATGAGTTCAAATATTTGAGAATTTTCGCGCGTTAAGAAGTTATTTTTTTAAGGAACTTATTTTCGACACTAGTCTAAGTACTATGTCACCAGACAATATATTTTTTGTTCAACTATAAGAACTTGTATGAAGATTTATGGTTATTAAACCATTTCTTTTATCGCTTCCCTCAACATAAAGTTCTTGCGCTTGTGTTCGAGACAACTCCCCTGTTCCCTGGTTGTATGTACAACGACGCACTTGGCCTGATGCCCCAAGTTCTTGAAGGCCTGATGCGTGAACCCCCTGATTTAAGGTCCCATCGGGGCTTTGATAAAAAAACTAAGAACAAGGGGATTCGTGACGTATGTATCTCGTGATAGGGACCTCGAGGCTTTCCGTCACAAATTTCTTGTCCTTAAGCTGGAAAATTTTTGTCTTTCTTCATACTCGAGGTCCGGCGCTCGGGGTGGGTTGGTGGTCTTTACCAGATGAAGCTCGAGTAAGAGGGGAGTGTGGGAGGTATTCTCAATGACTAGGCGTTTCCTGCCTTATGAATATTTAACAGCGACCTCGCGCGTCGGCGTCAGGAATTATTCATAGGAGACATGACACTTCGCAAAGCCTCGACGACGCGCTTTTGCGAATTTCTCCGTGTCTCCGGCCGCCGCGTCGAAAATTACCCCAACCAACCACACCTCCTATAGGATTTGATGTTTCATCACTGAGCTAGTAAAAATAATGTCATCAAGGCTCTTGTAATTAATTCTAATCGGGCGGGTACCAGTTACTTTATGGCTTTTCAACACCCTCTTCTTCACTGTACTCTAACAATCCTTTCACACCCCTCGTTAATGTTTTTTTTCTTAACGTCTATCCTTCCTTACCACCTACAATTTTGGAGAGTCGAAGTCGCGTTCCGACTATATTATCCAAGATATGTTTACTAGATTCATTCCTCAGAAATTATGACGTTGTATTTGTTATATGACGTCATATAATAAATAAATAAATACAACGTCACCGAAGATAGAAGTTAATTGAAGGTAAATTTACATTCGTCTCCTCAAATTTATCCGCCACTTCGAAAAAGTGTAATATTAACACCGTCTAGATTATTTAGTATTTGTCACGTGACTATGGGAAGCTAAGAAAGCCATTTGTCTCGAGGCGCGCTAAAAGGACTTGATCCTCTTTAAGACAAGGTGGAAACGTGTTGTAGTAAATACCTTAGTCTCGCTAACTTCAAGGATAAACTAAACTCCTCTTAGAGAAGAAGATTCAGTTATGGATGGATCAACGCTTTAATCCGGGTCTATAATTTAATCCCTTTATAAAGTGTCATTTGCTATTGGGTGACGCGTGATGTTGTTACAACCGGGTGCGGCCAGTGTCATTCTAAGCTGAAAAGGGCTGGGCCAATAATTAAGTTGTTTCTCGGTTAGATAGTTGTTGCTAACACCTTTTCTCAAGGTTAAGGGGTGGTTCATTTATTGATAACCGCTGAAAATATAGCATATGCAGTGAGTTTTGGGGAATACATCGCATTTACTCCTTTAAAGAATGATTCCTTTGAAATATCGAGTGACCTTGGTATAGCAGAAAAATGACGTGTCCTCTTTTAAGTCCCCAAGTTTCTCTTTTTAATCCTGAACTGGAACGAGCATGCACTTACTAATATTAATTTTTTTTCTCTCTCTCTCTTGTTTACGTAGGTTGCTGGTACAATCACAAATACGGGACACAGTATCATATTCCGAGCTGACAAGCTACCGGCTCCCGAAACAATCAACATAACGGGAGGACCTTTGTCTTACCGCTATCGCTTCAGTGAAATTCACATACATTACGGCAGTGGCGACGATCGAGGATCGGAACACACAGTCGGGGGCTACGGATTTCCAGCCGAGGTACGTACAACGTTACAGATACAGTCAAGCGTATTCTATTGATTCGAAAGCCATCATTTGAAGTGCCCATTATATCATTTTAACCTTGTTAACTAAGTCGGGGCATAAGTTTATAAGATATGTTCCATGAGTATGCTTTATATGAGACTTACTGAGAGCTATAGTTCGAGAACGACGCGACAATTGACTCCACTTGATTTTGCAGTCCATCTTCTGTACTAAGCCTTTGAGAGCGTCTCAACAGGCGTCGCTTTACGAGAATCTATGACGTTTCACCTACAATCTCTCAGTAACCAGTGACAAGCTTATGGAACATATCTTATGAACTTATAGTCGGGGTTAGTGGACGGTGCCACGCAAGACCGTGTATCTTTGGATAAAAGCTAGTGCTAGACATTTCCTGTAGTTAATTTTGGTTCTGCTTTTGACCGCTTTAAGTAATCGACTTCTGATTTAGACTGTACAGACACAAGATATACGCTTAGGTATCACATCCTCTTCCTGGAGTTCCGGCATTTTCCCGCGTACTCCATCTCCTATAGCCTATCCTGTCCTATCAGCTCGCGTGATAGCTAAGAACCGCACCGTTTCTGTTTATGAATCAATGGAGCCTTATATATACTGTCCCCACTCATCTAGCGATGCAAGTACAATATCGGTTCTAGTTAATAGAAAACAACGAACAAGAAGTTGTGTAAATATAAGAATGGCATTTTTACTCAAACCTGCAATTACCTAACGCAAGAAAGAATCCATATCAATCGATCTGAAAGTGTATTAGTTAGAAGTTGGTATGGCCCGTTGGATTGAGCTTTGGGTTTGAATCCCGGACCAGATATTACTGAACTTATACTAGTCATGTTTGGAAACAAAACATTTTGTTAATTTACTTTTGATGCAAGCAAGAATTAATTTAGTTTTTGTTATTTATATAAGGATATCGGACCAATCAGAGGGGGGTTTGGGAGTTTGCGTTCCCCAGAGTCGCAGTCTTGTATACGGGCAGCTGTTACGCACATATAGCCCTTTCAATAACGGGTTAATATTAAGTATACGCGTATTTTCTTACCGACAACTTAACATGAAAGCATTATTGAGTACCGTGTAACAATACCCGGAAACTAAGTCCACGACTATCATCTTAAGCTGTTGGATTAGGGATGTTTTTTATTCTTCTTCGTTGCTTTCAGCGCGCGACGATGGCTAGGCAAGCAAATCTAGAGTGCGTTGAATGAACTCAAATGTTTGCTAGGTGTAGATTAATAGGCTGGAAGGCAGGTTTGCGTATTTTTCAATCGTGAAGGTAACGGTTAAGTTCTTAGGTGATTTTATTCATTCGGGGTACGCGGATATTCACCCTCACTCTCGCGCCACTCAATCCAGAGGCAGAATTGGAAGCTGTCCGATTATCTAGACAGCAAGATGAAAGCAGATGGCGTGGCTTTATCAGCGAGCTTGTCGTTTGTATTATGCGAGGGAGGGGTGTTGTGGGGAAGGAAACCGTCGCTGATAAGTTAGATTGGCCGGTTAGATTTGATGTACACATAAGTTCCGTTGTATGGAATATTTGACGATGGTATTCGACTCAGTTAGGCCTTGTATTTCCTTATCTATTTGAGCAAATACTATTCGGGAATTGATAACGGAGGGGGCGTGCACCATCCATGATTGGAAAGAGGGGATGAAATAGCTTGTTTAGTTAATTTTTATTTCATTGGAAGATTGGGTGCATGGGTTGCTAAGCCTCGACTTCATTCTCGGATGCCGTTTGGGGAATAAGCAAACAACGTCTCAATTCGAGCAAAAAGCTCTTTGCCTTTTTCCCTTTTATGGGGATACGTTAGTACTAAGACCGAATAAAAATCAATCTCTGAGAAAGCCCTCTCGTGCCACGAGCGTAACTCTGTCTCCTTTCTCCCTCTCTCAGGAATCCCTCTTTCGATTCCCAACCTTTTGCTCTCTCTTTCTCTTTCTCTTCATCCTCTCGGTACTTTCTACCGTTCCTCGACCCTATCCCAAAGATAAACATGGCCACCGTTCTGCTGACGACATCGCCTCGACCACGGAGTGTCGCCTCTGGTCAAACCTTTCTAGACCTTCTGTTTCTCGCTGACCACTGTCCATTCTATTTTACCCTTTTTTCTTATAGAGCCACTATTAGTGTATTCTTTTGCTCTATCTCCACTCTTTTAGGCTTAGTGGTGGCACTGTCTCCCTCTCTCTACGTATACCCTAGAACTTGTATTGGTTTCCTCTTGCGTTCTGCACAACTGATAATTTCTTTTTACTTCCATGTAGATTCGTGATGTAGTTTTAGTGATGTTTTCATGGGATGTCTGTCTAATTACTAAGCCTGGTGATAAAACCACGAAGCTTTTTTACAACGCGCTGAATTTTACGAGGTGAAATCCAAAATTCTCGTTCTAAAACTAATCAGACTAGACCAGGTATAAAATATAGCCTACCTTCTTTACTTATAAGCGCGTTGGAAATCGTGACGAGATCTAGGAAGAACTACTCACCTTTCATTTCTCCTTAAAGATAATATTACTCTTTAGGGGGAATATATAAATTTTTACAAGACATTTTAAAAAAGCTTTCGCAGAAAGATCGTAAAAATGTAATTAAGTCCAATCTTTCGAGAGTGAATGCGTACGATGGGACTCCGAATGGCATTTTTTCCCCTTCCGTTTCATGACAGTATAAATTTTTGCGGTAGCTATAGTCTTATGGAGAAGAATTCCAAGAAAGAAAAAGCTATCCTAGTGCTTGGCTTGTAATTACGATAGCGTAAAAGAATCCCAGGGACCCACGCTTCCTATCCTCTCACCTACAGTAGTCCGAACCTCGAATCCCGAAGCCCTTCGTGTTGACTTAATAGAGAAAAGTGGTCCGAGAGACGCGTATGATACGATGGACCGTAGACCAAGCTTTCCTAAAAAAGCAAAAGGTGTTCTCGAGGTAGGTACTGGGTTCCATACCGTACCGTAATTGGAATTCTTTCTGGGACGTGTATTATGATTTTTACAGCTAACATATTTCTTTTTATTCTTCTTTTATTTTTGGGGAAAAGACGTTTGGTACAAAGAGAGAGATGGTCGGAGGAAGGGGAAAAAAGAAAAGTAATAAAATCCCAATGTCGTCATGAAGGGGTACGTGATTTTTACCTCTTTCGAAATCTCCGATTCCTTTACTTTGGTGGGAAAATCAAGGGAGAATTGGGATTTCTACGTATTTATACCTTACGACTTCGTAGATACCTAAAATTTCACGTATACAGTTCGCTGATAAAGTGGGAATGAAGTAAATATATTTGCGTTGCGCGCCCTTGGATTAATTTCTACATCTGATTAGGCAAGTCAGCGTACAGTTCG
This sequence comes from Phalangium opilio, assembly GCF_054372755.1. Lineage (NCBI taxonomy): Eukaryota > Metazoa > Arthropoda > Arachnida > Opiliones > Phalangiidae > Phalangium > Phalangium opilio. Next base: position 377,841 of record NW_028324229.1, read on the forward strand.
AATCAATTCACGCCGTTGACATTAGTAGGTAGGCCTATATCTTTCCAAAGTCCGTCAACGCGACAAATATACTGACAACTTTGCTCTTCAGCGATTTACTTTTGAAACGAGAAACTCGCGAGTTCTTTTGAAGTTATTCTCTTTTATCCGTTTGAAAACTATTTTTTGTCAAAGCCTATACGTATCATAATAGTTTTAGCCTACTATTCTTTGAAGTTATTATTTCTTTTACCTAAAAACTTCACTATTTTCCTTTCATGGCGATCTCGGTATTGAAAACGTTGCTTGTTCCGGTCACTGAATGACCATGCAGACTTCGATTTTTGGGGGATAAATATTCCCCTCTTTTCTACGTCACCTTGGCTTCCCCCGACGAAATAGATTTAGCCGGTCCTACCCAATTACCAACCCTTCATGTTCAATACTTTTTCTTTCCACCTTCCTTTTCTTTTCTGGCAAGTTTTCTCTGGCCTTTCTTGGTCCATCTCTCGCCTCGCCTCTCTCTCTGACTTTTACTTTTTACACTTTCATACATATACTGCAACGCTTCCCTCAACGTAACGGTCTTTACCATCTAGGTTCGACGTCTAAGATCTCTTTCGTCTATGCTATGAAATTTTCCGGCCGCCATGGCTAGGTTGTACTGACGTTTTTTCCAGTATATCCGGTCGTGGTCGCACGGATAGTAGAATTTAGCACCGAGGTTCGTACCCATATTTTTGGGCTTTGTGTCGCGTAAATTAAGTTGTGTAGCTGATTATTTGAATACAAAACATCTAAAACTTAGGTTTAGATCAGATTATTCTTATGACTGATTAACTTGGAATTTATCAAATTCTTCAAGGTCTATGCGAACAGGTCGGTTTAGATCGATGAAGAACGGTAGCGGCAATGGGTTTCTAGAAGCTGGTAGGGTGTCGGTGATCAAGTGGCTTTCTCATATACAACCGAATTCCGGACTTGGTCCGAGAAAGGGGAAGTGGGAAGTTAGGAAAGTGAAAAAACCATCCCGCCAAAAAGAATAAGGGAAGACGGGCTTCGGGAAAGTGTGGCGCGCCACCGGTGAAAGTAGGTTTGAGACGGGGGTAAGCTATGTCTTTTAATTCACCAGTTCCGCCTGCTCACGTCGCTGGCTCCCCACCAACCGACGGTGCAACACTTGTTGTATATCCTTCCTTCTGCCTACCTCTTTTCTTAAGGGTAGTATTTTTGGAAGCCGTTCTTCTTGGATTCAGTAAGCCGGGGGATTTCCTTCATCCGCCAAGCCTAATTTTAATTTCCTTCTTTCCCTTTTAGGCCTAGCTCAATATCAAGCTCTTGAAGTACTTAAGTCCAAGCCACGCCATCTTCCTCGCGGTATAAAGTTCCAAATTTTTAGTACTTCAAGCATCGATGATTTCCCATCCATCCGATCAGGAACTTTCTTTCCTCTTTTCTTTTGAAAGGGTTGGATGGGAGGAAGAGGTAGTCAAGCCACTTTTAAAAATTGACGAGAAATGCCATGGGTTCCAGCCGGCATCTTTGTTTTCTAGGTGCTGTAGTGTACAATAGGCTTGGCTGAATAAGGTAGAAAAAGGGTTGTAGTTTAGGATATCGCCCCTTTCATCTACCATAGAACTTAGTCCATGCCTGCTCAGTGAATATTTATCGTCAATTCTGGTTCCCAAATAAAAATAAAATTCAGAAATGGCTTCTGCTTTTTTCTCATTATGAGATTTGACCATAGGCTTAAGGTGCCAGATCAGAATTGCACAAGTGTCGACGATCGCCGAAGTGTATAACTTAAAGAACATTACTTCTAATTATGTCTTAACTGTTCAGTATAGTAAAATTAATAACTATCATTTTATTTCGAATTATGGACTCTATATTGATGAAGGAAAGATTTAGAAACCATGGAACTGGTCTAATATGAAAGTGAAAAAAGAAAAATAATAATTTCGTCTTTAAGCCCACTCGTTACCGACGTGATATGGCCGGCAAGCTGGATAAGCACTTTATTTTCTTTCTTCGTGTCGCTTGGAGCAGACTGGGCTTCGTTTAATCGCTTCTAGATTGAAAATTCTTTATTTTCTTTGGTAGGTTACCATGGTAACGGAGCAGTTCCTTCACGTGCTAAGCCTAATTTTTCTTTTCCTCCTCCGAAGGGTAACTGGGAGACTAAAATGATTAATAGGTGACCGGGGCTCCATTCTTTGCCTCATCATTTGGCTTAGCAACGACTTTGATATTAATAGTTTCATCTGGCCTTCCAATGACCCCATATCGCGTTTCTCCCGGCAACTGGCTACATACTATAGAGAAACCACGTTACCATCCACCCTTTTAACTATCATAACTAATTTTTCTCTCTTTTTTATTTGTTCTTTTTCAGCTTCAAATATTAGGGTACAATAGCGACCTCTACAATAATATGAGCGAAGCCATGAGAAAGAACCACGGCTTAACAGGCATTTCTGTGATGATGCAGGTAAGATGTTCGATTGTCAAATTACATTTATATATTTATTTTTGTATCTATGGGTACGACACACCCCATATAGTTGAGATTAGAGTCTTAACCAATATTTGTAGTTATTTTCCACGCACCGTAAAATCTCCGATCTAACCTTCTCTGTCGTGTTACTTTCAGATGGGTGACTTATCAAATTCGGATCTGAGGATCCTCACGAGCCAATTGCACCGGATTAACTATCGCGGTAAGCCGATCATCTTCTCTATAACTTCTCTTCCTGTCTTTTCTCTTCGCGAGTTTCCCATCGGGACATCCTAAATCCGAGTTGTATAATCCCAAATCCTTCAACCTACCGATTAAACAAGGCCTAACGGTCGCCCTCACGCACTCAAAAGGGAGAGATACGTCCGATGATAAGGACTAGATGGAAGAAGTGTTGAGAAAAACCTCTACGCTTATCAAACTTATCAGGGTTGAAGTAGATGGCATGGTTAAGTATATATTCGACAAGAATATGACCATGGAGGGAGTGTCTTGGGGTTTGTAATATCGCAACCATCACGCCTATAACGATGTCAAACGCAACCGTAGGGTACGGCTAAGTTTACTTTGCACTCCATCCAGCTTTTATTGTCGACGCGTTTTTAAAGGGACTGCAAAGAAGGCATCGGCGGGTGGGTAAAAATTATTTGAAATACGTCAGAGGCACGTGACCAAGGAGAGGCGTGGTTCAAAGAAGCTTAGTTCGTTTAATTTCGAAAACCACCACTTCCTGGAATTGGCGCTGCAATCTCGCGAAAAACAAGGACTAGATGTCCAGTTCCACTCCATGAGGAGTCTTTGTATCTTGGCATCACGTGATGTCTGTGACGTATTTCAAATAATTTTTACCCACCCGCCGATGCCTTCTTTACAGTCCCTTTAAGTACCGTAGTATATCCGGAACTTGTCTGTCGCCCAGGAAACGAACAATATATGAAGGGATTCGAGGCCGCGCTCTATCTTTCTCAAGCTTTATTAATACTCCTCTTGATAAACTCGTTTATAAGGAGACTCTAGGGCTATTAAAGCTATGGGCTTGGCTTGGATACAATTTCGCTTATCATTTGAACTGAAATAGAAAATATTTCCGACAGCGACCCGAGACTCATTTATCAGTCTCGCGAAATCCCGGGTTACGAGTTAGGAATCGCTAGGCGAGATTCCATCAGATAATGCAGGAGCTACATATACACCACTGAAAATAGATTATAACCTTAATTCCGAAGGTATCAAATGCTATTAGCAGAACTGAACTACGTGGTCTTCGCCCAACGCTGATGATGTGGAAGTGTTGTTAAGCGTAACTTCATGTTGATATGTTTCGGAATACGTTTAACATTTCAGCACCTCGACATTAACCTCTTAAACTATCCGGCGTTTAATATAGGCCTTGAATCACCTGTGATTAGCTATTTCGGTATTAAGTATGTCGTTTTAATATGTTCAAGACAGCCTGTTCTTTGGAGATGGGTCGCATTTACAGTGAAATATCACCTAGGGAATCAAAATATTGTAGACGAAATGCCAGGCTAGAAACTGACAGTTGGATTGTTAATTTTGATACGTTTGTCCAATATCGGGGACTTATGGTCGAGCATTGCTAGACGACATAACTCAGTAGCAAGGATTAATAAATGAAAAATTATGCACTGTCTCTGTAAATTGAAATTATGTTTATCGCCTTTCTTCCTCTCGTTCCCCAACTGTCAAAGGTTATCGTATTTTCCTGGAATCTCTTTCCGTTAGGTTTTCTCTAGAACCCATAGAAAATTGGAGAACGTTTGAAGATAAAATGATGCGGTAGTGACATTATGTCTGGTTCTCCCACCATTACTCTTGGTTTAGCAACAATATACGACTAAATGCAAAATTAAGAACCAAGTTCATGAGATATGTTCGTAAGTTTGTCACTGGATACCGAGAGCTTGTTATGAAGTGACGTAGGTCATAGATTCTAGTAAAGCGACGCCTGGTGAGACGCTGTCAAAGGCTTAGTACAGATTAAAGTGTAAGTTGGACTGAAAAACCGAGGGAAGTCAATTCTCGCTTGTCGTTCTCGAACTAGCTCTCAGCATAACGAAGCATATGTAGTGACATATTACTTATGGAACATATCTAATAAACTTATGGTACACCCTATTATTACGTTTTCAGGTTTTCTATGGGTTCTTTGTTTTCTGAGAAATACTTCCATCAAACTCTTTAACATTTTGGCGAAGGGTTTTGGTAAACAAGTATAGTATTCGCCAAAAGGTATATAGCTTGATCGAGTAAAGGGAAAGGAAGAAGGGGCGCCTCCTTTCAAAGCTTTTAAGAACTACTTTCTTAAGGAAAAGAAAGGAAAAAAACTAGGAAAAAAACTCTTCCATCCGAAACATTAGTGAAGGGAATTTCTCCAGTGATTGTCGTTTATACCATCAAACTCTTCTAAATTCTTTCGCTCAAAATCGATTTTTTTCCTGTCCTGGCACGACCAAACCCAAGTTTGTCCATTCTGTAAGGTTTAATGCAGTTAAACGTCGGTGAATTTTGTCTCCTTACGATATCTTCCCCGTTATTCCTTAATTCTTCGACATGAAATGAACAAACTATGGAAGAAGCTTCATTCGGAAAACGAACCATCATCGCTATTATCCTGGCACGTTTACTCTGTAGTGTCAACTAGCTTCCTTTAACGATTGCTTCCGGCGATGGGTTAAGACGATGTCTCTTGTCACTAGAGTATAATTAGGGATCGAATCCTTTTGACGGGATTGATCTTAAGGTGTCGACTATAGTCTGTGCATGCGGGTCCGATTGAAGCCAAGCTTTTTGGCCGACCAAGATCCGAGTTTTCCTATCTTACCTTAGGGATCACGAACGGAATTCTTTTTTAGGTTACTTGGGGACATTGAGGGTATTTTTAGTTAGGGTTTAGTCTCGGATTTAGCTAAGACAGGGTACAAATTTGTTAGGCAGGCGAATACCAGGAAATAGATTCACGAATGTAGAAGTATACGAGTGATGAAGTTATCATTGTTTGACTCCTACTGTCTAAAATGAGTGTCAATAATAAAGTAGATCTAATTTTCACATTGGAAATTTAAGAAGAAAAAAATAACTATGTTGGTAGAATGGCTTTGTTTTTTAACAAGAGGTCTATGGTTCGAAAGTTACCAATGACACGTATGAACGTCCGAAACAAAATGACGCAATATTTTAAAAAGGTAAACTAAGGACATTATTAATATATTAATAATATTTGGCTGCCTTGATTTTGTTAGTTGAACTGATTGAAAACTTGATTCTAGTATTGTATTGCTTAAGAAAATAAGGGGTACTCAATAATTGGTTGCGCGTGGGAAGTTTCGTGGAAAGGAGGAAAACATATCGATCGACAAATCGAAAGAATAAGCCAGTTGGATGATTTAGTTTGAAGAACAAAGAGAGAATATAAAGCTTAGATATACACGTGCGGCTCTCCTATGAAAAATATTAAATTACTCACTTTCTTCAAATTTCCAATACTTAACGATTTTTCCAGAGTTTGAATTGAGTTTGGTTTAAAAATGGATCCACAACACCGAACGAACACAAATTAGAAACAACATTTGTAAATGAGTCGTTAATATTATTTACATTTCACAGTGTATCCCCGTATTACTGCAAACAAACTTTTGTTTTGTTGTGCAGCTGAAAGATAAAACAATTTGGGTTAGACTTCCACTAAAAGCTCTCTTTCTTATAAGTTAAAAATTTAAATAACTTAATATTCTAAACTCGTCTCACCAGTTAGGACTTGACTTTTATCCACGCTTCATTGCAGTTAGTCAAGTTTTAAATTAATTTAAGCTGCAGAAAAAAAAATAATCTTTAAACCAAGTCTTAAGTCTCTTGACACTATGGCCAAGGCTTAGAGAACGGTCAAAGGTTCATTTGATATAGAGTCAACTCAGTTTTCCGCAATGTTTACGTATACCATAAGTTTATAAGAAAGGTTCTATAAGTATTCGTAATGCTAGAGACTTACTGAGAGCTAGTTTGAGAACGACAAGCAATAATTGACTACACTCGGTCTTCCTATTTGGTCTGTACTAAGCCTTTCACAGCATCTTACCAGGCGTCGCTTTACGAGAATCTATGACCTATACGTCACTTCATGACAAGCTCCCAGTAACCCGTGACAAACTTATGGAACATATCTTATGAGCTTATGGCATACGTTAGGTCTATGCCTTGTTGTGTAAAAGTCTTTTCCATATAGGTCTAGTTTGGTTTTGGAGTAAAGTAGTTTTTGGGAAACATAAATGGTAGCTGACGCGGAATACAAAACAGGCTATTCTCGGTAAAAAACGAACTGGATTTTAAGTTCAAAAGAACTGTACTCTTGTGGATTTCGGTTTTTTTAGCGTAACGTACAAAGCAAAAAGCCAAAGACGCCAGTACTTTTAGTTAACGCCGAAGTTCGAGTTTTAGACTTGGCAACGAATGTATGGTAACGTCTTGTTTGTGTAGTATGTGACCTTTATTGTTTGGACTTGAGGAACTGCTTGTACCTACGCGTATTTCCTTCTCTTCTGAAATTCTAAAGTTTCTTGACTTTTAGATCCTAGTCATACTCCGAGCTTTGAGTGCAGTACCAAATGGGCGCAACGTCATAACTTCCGTTAGAGACGAATGGCACTACTTTACCAACTAACCTTGGAACTTCTTTTATATCACGACGTTGTTATCCTATAATATTTAGGGCCACTGATGGAATTAGGATCTAGAGGAACGAGTAACTGCATGGGCCTTGGGCTCTGTCTGTGGGATTTCTTCCTTGCTGTGGCATAATTGAAGAATTTAACGCTAGAAGAAGGAGGGCTACAATACATAATTGTATTAAGGCAGGGACGTAACTATAACCTCAGGGACATAGGGAAAAGGAGAGAGTGCCGGCAACCTCTGTCCCTGCTGACTCCAGGAGTCTAGCGGCTCTAGGTAGCCAACCAATTATGAGGGATTTCCAGACTCCCTCTGAAGCAAGCTTTGTTTCGCGCCACTCGCGTCACGTCATCTAGGGTTTTGGGAATTAACTATTGTATTTTGCTCGTCGAAAGGGTTTATGGGTAATTGCGTGGTTATAGAGCTAATGGGCTATTTATGTTTTCGACTAGACCGATGGTCTGAGTAATCGAAATTAGGTTAGAGTTTCCATAAGTTTTAATACCATTAAATGTCTTTCAAAGTAAGTTTATTGATTTACTCGACTCCGTGTCGTTTCCGCTATCAAATCCTTCAGCTATTTTTAAATTTTATTAGTTTTCATAAGTCTTCAAGTTTAAATAATTCAGAATTCCTTTGAAATTTCAGTTTATTCTTTAAAATATGCAAAAAGACAATATTGAATCTCCAAAGTCAGTAAACCATTAAACCACCCTGGGGTTTTGAGCTCTTAAAAGAATGTGATATTTGAAATGAAATCTAATAAAAGATAAAACCTCAGGGAGTTCAAAAATCTTTCTTATATTATATTATATTGAGCATGATTAAAAGTATAGTAGAATCTCAAACCTAACCCTTTGCCGTTGGGGATTTGAATAACAGGCAAGATACGTATACAAGGCGTTTCTGATAAGTCTGTCATAGATTAAGGGGTGTTTTGGACAACTTTTGAGTCAAAAATGTAACTTGTATGACATTTTGCCATTTGGGCCACTATTTTCGAGTTATGATATAAGTTTTTTAGGGATGACCCCTTAATTAAATTAGAAATCGTTGTATTTCAGTTTCTTAATTAAATTTAAGGGGTCATCCGTAAAGTACTCGAATCATAACTTGAAAACAGTAACTCGGACGGCATAATATCACAGAACATCTTCGAGATAGTGTTTTGGTAACAAATCTGACTGTTTTGAGCTTTGAAAATCCACTCTGTGTATAACTTCTGTTTACGGTATACACTCTTTTGTACTTTTCGCATTTGTTTGGCAGTTTTAGTCAGCGCAAATTTAGCCATTAAAAGAGCCACAAAACCAAAGTCCCGAAATTCCCAGGTCATCCTTTTGTTCTTTCCGTTGGCTTTACAAGAGGATTAAGGAAGGTGGACTATAGCTCCCCCAGAAGGAGCTTATCCTACTTGAACCCCAATAACCACGCCACCCCCATACCCGTGTCTTCATTGGCTAGAATCTTCCCGGGTCGGGTCTATGAGAGAACAGTACATCGCACTAGAATGGAATGTGGGAGTAATGTAAGGACCCAATACTATTCCAGTAAAATCCTTACCGAACCAAACCGCAATGAAGAACAAAAAAAGAAGTACAAGAAATAAACATCTCCTGGTCCGCGGGAGTCTTGGCCCCAATGTCTTCTTATTTCATCCATGAGAAAGACCCAGGAATTTTATTTTGTTTTATATATATATCGAATTTTTTTTCTCCTTTGTTTGTTTCGAATTTTATTTCGTAGCTTCTAGGTAGCAGGGTTCTCGAAGCGATGGTTTGAGAACTCCACGACCGAAAGCGAGTGTATTGAATTTTACCATGACCCCATAGGCATTCCATGCTTTATAATATAAAGTTCAGTAACCATATATTCCAAGAACATCCATAGAAATCTCAAAGAAAGGAAACTTTTCACTGGCCTAAACTTTTCAGGTCCAGAAGAACCATGTGTCTCGTATCTTGCATATCGTATAATAAAGTTGTTGTTATTAAACATGTTAACTTTACTAATTTTTATTAGGACGATTAACGTAAAGTTAATTTTAACTCTCTTTGGAATATAAAATGATTTTTAATTCGGTCTTTAACTTTAGTTTAGTTTAGGGATTGCGGCGTGCCATTTGCGTGGTGTATTACTGTCATCTTCACCAACATGTTTCTTACGTTCGACTGACCACTCTTACAGAATTTCGGTTTTTTTATGAGTAGTTCATTTTATTTTTTGGGTTTTTCAAAGCTGGGTCTATAGAATGAGAGAAAAGGGTTTTAGTTTTTGTTTTATTGGTCTTTCCCAGGTCGTTTTTTGGTCATTGTTACGAAAGAATTTTCATTTCGAGTCTTTGAAAGCCTCTTTCTCGATACGAGTTTATATCTACGTTTTTGGAATGATAAATTGTTTTTGATTTCATAGAATTTTTTTATTTCGTTTTTCTTTTATTTGGTACAGGTCAATCGGCCCGTTTGAAGCACGTATCAGTGACGGAGTTGTTACCCAACACTCCATTTTACATGACCTATGATGGTTCGGTTACTTATCCCGGCTGTTACGAAACAGTCACGTGGATGGTCATGAATCGACCAATTTATATTACCAAGCAACAGGTAGAATTGGCAAATTATTTTACTCCCTTTCATTTTGGAATAAATTAAATTAAGAATTAAATCTTCTAAAATACGTAATTTCTAGCTTTTCGTCTTACGTAAACTGATGCAAGGTGATTCGACCAATCAGAAGGCACCAATAGAGAACAACTTCCGTCCAACTCAGCCAATCAACAATCGAGTTATTCGAACTAATATCGATTTCACCAGACAAGAGGTTGGTTAAAATAATTTTTAACCAATTTAATTAAGTGACTACATAAATTTATTTTAAGGGTAAGGGATGCCCTACAATGGAAAATAACCCTAGTTACCAAGGTAACTAACTGATTAACTAACGCATTAACTAATCTAATTATTAAAACGATAGCTAAATAATGATATCGCTTTTCAGTCAACACGTGGGGAAAACTACCTTAGCCCATTCAGTAGGTGCAAACAAAAAAATGGTTAAACAGATGGTTTCTTGCTAAAAAGTTAATAACTCTTAATTAACCCAATCAATCCCGAAACAAAGTGAGAGTTTCTTAAGTATTTAAGTTAATTGATTAACGACGAAATAGCGATGAATTTATTTCCATATCTACAGGGCAATATTCCTGTCAAACAGGTAAGTCTTTGGAAAAATTAAAATTGTTTATTCATTTTTGTAATTGAGCTTCAAAAATAGAAAATGAAATCTCTTACAGAGGTGCCTTTTCTGTAATACGAAATATTTTAAGTTGGAATAATCTACAACAAAAATACGAAACTTTCTCTTCCAAAACTTTACCATAAAAACAATAACATATCTGCCAAAACAAAGTAACAGTGACCCGATAGTTTTAACCCTTTGTAGTGTTGAATCCAATAGTGTCCATCAGAACTCTATAATGGACAAACGAAAAAAGGAAAAAAAATATATATATATATATATATAAATCTATATATGAAAATTTATTTTAAATTTTCGTAAAAGATTGTGGTGCGTGATTGCATGCTTGGTGCGTAAAAATATATACACTAACAGTAAATATTTGGTGCGCGTACGTCTGTGTGAACGCGACTCGCGTTGTGGTTATTGGTTAATATAATCACGTGACGCTGTCGGTGCTTTTGTGGTTTATACACGTGACCCAATAAACCGTGCGTATGGTCTTGTTCGTACCAGTATTAAATATAGTTTTCCGATTTATTTTTATTAGAAAAATTAGCTATAAATTCATAAATTTAAAAAAATTAAAAAAAAGGAACAACAGTGCTCAAATTGAATATTAGGAATTAGGCCATGTTTAGTTTCTAAATAAGCGGTAATTTTTGTAGACACGTGTTTATCGTTTAAATTACGCGTTATTAAAACAAATCAATAATTAACATTTTCATTAAAAACTAAACTTCCCCAGCAATATATGACAATCTCCATATCAAAATTAATTAATACGGTATACGGTAATAACTTGAAAAGCGCTGTGCGGGCAGAATTTTTTTTTAATAAATTGTATAAAAAGTGAATCTCTTATCACAAAAAATTAACAGAAAATTAACTGATCGAACAAATTGAACTAATATTCAAACCGTGACGAGAAAATGCTAATAATTACTAACAAAAATTAACATCAATAATAATGTTTCCGACAAACTTTGTTTGTATACGTTTCAAAAAAAAAAGGTTGCCAATATTTCCAACAATTAAAAAACACAAAATTATCCTCTCTATTTAACAAAGAAAAATGAAATTATTCTATTTCATTTAATTTAATTACAGTTTGATTAATTTATTCAGCACACATTCTTTTTAGGCCTACTTCATATCGTTTCTTTCACTTTACCTATTTTGTTTTTCAATGCGAAAGAAATGGGTACGATGCAGTTAATAATTGGAGTTGTGTGAATTTTACACATAAAAACGTGATATTTCTTCAATGAATTAACACCCTGTACAATCCAGGGAAGAAAAAAAAATACCTTTTCTTTGGAATTTAAATTGTCTTTCTAGTGGTTTTAATTGAACCATTTGCTAATTCTCTCATGGGTAACTTTGAATGGTAGAAGCTTTTAAAGCGCGCTTCCTTCGTCTTATTCTTTTTCTTTCACTTTCCTTTGCTTAAAAAAAAAGACAATTAAAGATTTAGAATAAGAAAATGATTTTCCGTACCGGATTTCTTTATTCTTAAAACACAGGATTCTTCTAGGAAAGGTAGATTAGTTGGCGATAAGAGGTACTGCGGGGGAAACCATTAAAAGAAAATAGGCCCAAGAATGGCGCGAATGGAGTGAGCCCGAGCCCAAAGGGGCTGGAAGTAAGGACTCTAAAAAGATGCATCTTTTTCTACGCTATCAGGGAAGCATATCTTAAAATAAAAGGAAGGAATTAATTCGCAATTTTCTTTTGCTTAATCTCAGTTATGGTTCTCTTAAAGCAAGTCTCGGTGTGGTTTAGTTTAAATAAATGCCACTAGATGCTCCCATAATCGAGGGGTGGAGCTGACTAACCCTCTAAGCATAGCAAAGGCTAGTTTTAGCTTCGCTCACATGGACGAGTTCTGATTGGTTCCTGCCTTTGTCAAGGTAAAATTTGTGTATAGAATATCACGACTTTGTTGTCCCATACCCATCAATTTTACCCACGGATCTATTACCAGGTGTCGTCTGCTATTACGCTTTTGATTTGCTGATAATGAATGAAGACTTTAGTAGTTTATTCAAAGTCTAATTATCCTACTTAAATATTTTAAATATATATATACTTTAATGTAAGCATTACAGGCCAATTAGTTTGCGCGCTTCCCATTTGTTAAGAAATTTAACTTCAAATAGAAAATCCTCGCTTCTATTCATTCGGCCCATCTAAAGGTAAGTAAATAAGTGAGGCGTAAACCGTAATTTGCATAAGTTAGGTTGCCTGTCTTGAGAGACCGAAAAACGGGAGCCAAGGCAAGGACGAGTGCATTTTGTGATAGGGTAACACCTTCTGGTAGGCATAGGGAATGGATAATTTAATTCCAGACACTAACGACCAAGGCAGTACCCGTGAAAGAGACTAAAAGACACTCGCTCCGTCCCAAAACCTCTAGCTTTCACTCTCTCTAGTTTCCAAGATTAATTCCCAAGCTCCCTTCCGAATTAACACTTTTATTTTTTAGTATGCAGCATGAGGATTAAGTCTCACTTGCTTCATATTAATTTTCTTTTAAAATTTAGCTTAATATGTGACAAATGTAGAAAAATTAACAAAAATCGTAAAATTTCTTTGTATTTGGAAATTAGCTTATTAATTAATAAAGAGGACTATTATATACCTCTGCTGTAAAAAACCCCACTAAATTCCGTATTATGCAGATTTACACGAAGGACCATTGCCATTATAAAAGATGGGGGAGGGACGCTTGTATGCTACAAGTAGGATGGTGAACTTTGGTCTCTGTTATACTGTAGTCTGTTTAATTGTGACCCTCTCTGCTTTTTATAAAGGGGAACTTATTTGAAACGATTTTTTTTGGAACAAGTCCAAAAATAATTTCCTATAGTACCAAAATCTAACCCGGACTTCATCTTCGATACCGGGGTCGGGTATTATTACTTTCCCCCATTACCCTGCGCCACCCCTTGCCAATCTTTAAAATTACTAAATGAGTCATTATCAGCCGTCGATTCTCGACCGGAGCGGCAGTTGTCTCGTGGAGTCGTGAACTGATTTTTTTCTTTTAAATATTATATCAAAGGTTTTTGTTTCATAAATATGAAAGACTACTTGCTTGGTTTGTTAGTGATGAATTTTGGCCTATAATTTGTTGGGAAACGTGTTGTGGTTCGCTACAAGTACTATAAATTTTTACCCACATACTTGAGTACGCATGAAGTCTTGGATTGTGGTTTAGCTCATGGTATAAATCCTATTTAACGACTCTATTACTCGGAAGGAATTACTGAACATTGCTAAAAACTGAACGTCTGTGGACTGGACATGAACTTTGCCTAACCAAGAACTTCAGAGTTTCAACAGTTAACATCGAGTAAGTCCCAATATTGAATTTAACATTTTTAATAAGCACATCGTATTTTGAGATCCTCTAGTACCTTAGGCCTATTAAAGTGGCTTTTAAAACCTTACAATATACGTGTATTGTGTTTTAAAGAACCACTATAAGATACTAACATTTTTTATTTTAAAACTAACATAGTTTAATAAGCACATGAACACACTAAAAACGCTGCGAATCGCACTAACCCCTCATATACGTATTTTTTGCTAACGCTTTGTATAATTGTTGATAAATCGCGCTGGCTGTTTTACTGACATTTGATAAAATTCTCGCGAAAATATGACTAATTTTGTGTTGGGAGGGGCTTCGTTATTATACTTTTAAGTACTGTAATTAAAATTAGGTGTATATATAATGACTTTGAATTCTCCTAACCTAATAAAGTTTTATGAGAGTATACCCATTAAAATATACATAGTCTTAAAACTCGAAGGATTCATTCCATTTACACAAGGAGCCGAGGCTAGGTAGTCTGCACTTTTTGTCCACGAGTAGCCTGACCTCCTTGTGTAAGTGGTATGAATCCTCCTAGCCTGAAAACTATGTATTTAATATACAGCCCATTTTTGGAAGGGACACTTTTGGGTGACAAGTTACTAAGCCTAGGTCATTGTGGCCAACTAGTTAATTAATATTTATTGTAGGAAAGATATTAGGCCTAAAATTTAATTCCGCGTAAAGACCAACGTACTGATATAATGCCAATATATTTAGTCTAATTATTTGACCTACTAAAGTTCCTTTCATGGATCTCTTAAAACCTTCAACGGGGGAAGGAAAACTGGGGGGCTTTGGCGATGCCTAAACCGCGGCACGAGGTGGAGAGGAGCCGCAAAAAACATGCAGCTTTTCTCGTCTTTTTAGGAATACAGAGTCCATGCATTGAATGATTTTTTATCCATTTTTGCTTAAAAACTTGCCTAAAAATATCAGCTCTGTGGTTATAGAATTTTCAAAAAGAAAGTCATGTCTACTGAAGTCTTATTACTCCCCAAGGCTTAGCGAATTTTAGGTATAATGTTTTTTTCTGAAATAGACAAGACAGATTTTTAATTAAATGGCTTAGTCGATGGGTCCTAAGTTTAAGAGGTCATTTTTAAAACGGAGTGTTATTTTAGGATATCTTCTTTTATATTTTAAAGTCTCGTTCACCGCAAAATTTTAATAATGTCCGATTTTTTTTTTCTTCAAAAAACCTTTGACACTTTTTTAAGTTTTCTTTGCTTGAAGTTAAGCCTAATTTCACCCTAAAATCTAAGTTTATAAGATATCTTCCATAAGTATGACTACCCATACTTAGTAATTCTAGAGACTTACTGAAAGCTAGTTCAAGAACGACGCGAGAATTGGCTACACTCATTTTTCCGCTTCATCTTTCTATTTAGTCTGTACTAAGCCTTTGACAGCGCCTCACCAGGCGTCGCTTTTCCTATAACCTCAGTCATACGAGAACCTTTGACGCTTCACCCGCGTCACTTCATGACGAGCTCCAGTTTGTAACCAGTGACAAACTTATGGACTTATCTTATGAACTTATGCTAAAATAACTTGCCAAAACGTCCAATTGGGATAGAAGTGTGTTGACATAGTATTTTACTTCATCTAATGAACGTTAGAAATAATAGAAAATTTAATAAACCCTTTGGTTCTAATTTCGTATATGTTAAGTAAAATAGAATATAGTTTATATTATTACGTGGTAGGGTTGAAAGAATTTATTTTTGGAGGAACGTTAATCTAGAGGGGGCGGACGTCAAGTATGTGTCGACAATTGGGTACACTTGTTATTTCGTTAACAGCTACGGCAGAATCTTTGAATTTTTAATGGGACGCTCGGGAGTTAGAACTTGGCTCTCCAACACGACACGCGCAAAAGCGAATAGTGAAGCGCCCTTAGGACTCTCTCGGAACACGCGAGACTGTTAGAAATATTATACAATCTCCCCTGTTACATTCTGTTCCGTGTTACAGCTTAGCCTTCTACGTTTTTACTTGTCACTAAATTAACAAGAAACAATCAATAATGGTCTAGGTAATGTAGTAAAAAACCTCACGAGACAGTACCTGGGACCGGAGAGTCAAACTGAATGATAACTTCTGATGATAATTTACTTCTGGAGGGTTGTCGCGCGACCAGCATTAACCGCTTTTAATTGTATTAACAGAGCAAAGTTGACTACGCCTGAAAATTGATGACTTTCAAGGGGTATTTTTAAATTTACGTCATATTCGAGTGTTTAAATTTAATTTTTAGGAAAAATTTTGCGTTAACCATATTTTTAATTATTTAACAATATATTTTTATATTGAGGCGTTATCCTAAGGAACATTATAGCCTAAGCTTAATTTTAATATTTTAAACATGTGTAAGGAAGTTTTACTATTTTAGGTCTTCCTCGTAAATACTTCAATAATATAAAACCATTGCCCCCCAGGGTACAAGATGAAATGACGAATGTCTCTTACTGAATTCGAAATTGTTCTTTTACATAGGTCAACCTTGTAAATTCTTAAAATAGCTGCATATTTTAAATTATATAAACGCTGATTTGTTATAGAAACCCATATCTTACTATAACGCAGCGAAAGTATATTAAACCTGTATAAGTTTTATAAAAACATTATAATTTAACATTTCATCCTCCTGCAGGATTCAATTCCTGATAAAGCCCTGCAGATTTTCTTATTTTAAGGGTATTTATGACCTATATCCACTCAGTTTGACCCTAACAACACTTTTCCCCTTTAATTTATCTCAGACTTATCCGAAATGCAGAACATTCATAGTTTTTTAAACCTATTGTTAATTTACTTTTAATCAAAGAGCCGTTCGTATCTTGAATGGACTTGGCACATAATTCACCGGATTTTTTAAAGTTTTATCAAATGTTAGGTTTCGAAATGATTGAATATTATCAATGGAGGCTGACCCAAGGCGGAAATATGGAGTATACAATCACTTCTAGCATAGATCCGAAACGCACGCAGCAAACCTGATTTATCGTTTGATTAAGAGCTGAGAGAGAGAGAGATGAAGATTCTTCAAACAATTGAAATGTCCTAAGGCGGTTTAGTTATAAATCAGGATAATGTTTGGCTAAGTAGGCCTTGGCTTTAATTCTAAGCCTTTGCGCTGGTCCTACCCAGTCCTCCATAGAGAGGCTGGCTAAACTAAGCATTATACTCGAAACCTTTCTTCGTTGACTAAAATATTTGTAAAGGGTGTATTACAAGCGAAATTATGGCCTAATTTGTTGGAACAAAGTAGAAAATAGGCCTAAAGTGTTACAACCCCTTTAAGAGAGTTACGTTGGGTAGCCGCTTGCGTCCGTCTTAATTTGAATAATCCAAGCATTAATTTCGTTGTTAAACAACTTGAATACCATCTTGGGTAATTAATTACGTGGAAGTGTAGCTAGCGGCTCGGTTAGTTCACTAAACTTCATTAAATTCTCGCTGGGAAAATCTTAATTCTTAATAACCGATTTTAAAGAATACCTAATTATCTAAAAAAATTAAATTAAATTTTAATCTCACCCCAAAATCCAAAATATCTGGGGAAAGTTATTTCAATTTTGGAGTTAGGCAGAGGGAAGACTTCCAATTTTTCCAATTTCGAGCGCACGTGGGGACTAGGAACTTAAATTACCTCGAAGAGAGAAAGATAAAGAGGAAAAATTTTATCCTCTAACTTTGGAGAAACTGTGGAAATTTTTTTTTTATTCACTGCAAAACTAGCTAAACAAAAATCAAGGGATGAGGATGGGAGTATACTAGGGAAGTAAGGGCTACCATCTGTCGAATGAATCCAGTTCCATTAATTTACTTAAATTCCAAATCCTTCCGCCCCCCTTTTTTCCCTTTTCGATTTTTCCCAACAGAAACAGAAAGGTGGTAAAAAATTTATTCCACGTGATGGGTCGCTCCAGGCTGATACCACCTTTCTCTCCATCTCTCTCTCTCTCTCTCTCTCTCTCTCTCTCTCTCTCTCTCTCTCTCTCTCTCTCTCTCTCTCTCTCTCTCTCTCTCTCTCTCTCTCTCTCTCTCTCTCTCTCTCTCTCTCTCTCTCTCTCTCTCTCTCTCTCTCTCTCTCTCTCCCACTCTCTCTGGAAAGTCTTTTCCAATCAGAAAATAAGGAATCAACGCCGAGGGTGTATCGAGATAATTTGAAGTTAATATCCTTTGATCTATTTTGGAATTTATCTATTCCAGTAATTATTCAAAGTAAAGTTTTAGGTGCTGCAGCTTTGGGTAGTTAGAAATAGAGATCAGGACACTATAGAATCGTGTATAGATTTAATTTTAGAAGTAGGAATGGAGAACGGTTAGTATTTACTTCAGTATAGAGCCCCTCTCTCCAACACGTAACGAAAAGTTTAAATTATCTTATTGGCTCACTTAAACTATACGTTTTGATGACGTTGGTGACGTTGACGGCGAAAAATACGCAATTCCTTTTTACCTCTGTCGCTATGACCCGCCTCTTCTTTCCGGACTTTGACGCGCGGCCAGATTACTCTGTTCCCCATTCCTACTTCTAAAATTAAATCTATCCCTAACAGAATAATTTTATCATGGACATAACATTCTCGTGTGTTATTGTCAGTTTTGTAGTGTTTGAGTCGCTTTTAGTCCCGAGGCAAGTTTTAAGAACATACCCTGGACTCTTTTCCATTTACTCTTGGTACTATATTTATGTTTAGTTGAATTGAATCGCTACACTCCCAACGCCGTATTTCAAAGAAAAGCCGAACCAAATAAAACATTACTCAAAAATATATGAAAGTTGGATTCTCCCCCCAACTTTGTAATGCAAAACAGCGATGAATACCAAAAAAGGGAACAGAAAATTTCACGCGTACAATCCGATAGCCTTGTGTGCCCAGCGTGTAAAAGGCACCTTTTCAACGCCTGGTTTGATGGAGTCAATAAGAACCAGAGGGGTTAGGAAGCTTTGATGGAATATATATATATACGCAACTTCATGTACACTCTCGAACTGTTTTAACTGGTGACTAAACCGAAATAGAAGCTTTTAGAATCAAGCCTTTGACTGTGGAGTCAACCGGCACTGTTTACTAGTATATGCGCATCTCATACGGTTTTAAGCAGCGAGAAACTGCGAAATTGACGCGCGTGACGTGAATGAATATACAGCAGTGGAACACGGAACCAAAAGTATATAGAAATGAAGGAAAGTGAAGCACTGGGGTTGGCGGTAACTTCATTGGTCCACCAATAAGCTCTTTACTTTAATATTACCATGGAGGATTAATAAGAGAGGATGTTCGGAGTCAGACAAAATGCACGTTACCCGTTTACCATGATTACCGCTACCCCCTCACGGAAAGAGAGCTTATGTTCTCGCACATGCGTTCAAGCCTCCTTGCTCTAGCTTCATGAGCTTGTTTATAACTTTAAATATCCCTGGTTTCCAACAACGTTCACGTGATGCGCTACACTGCTTGCTGTATCTGCCTCGTTTTTTTAACAATTTCTATTTGCTTTTGATGAAACCAAGTCTTAGTGGCAGCTTTTTTTCTTTCTTTCAAGGGCGTTCTACGTATATACGCGATCGGCCTTAGTTATGTTCCGCTGAAAAAGGTTAGGAAAAAAGGAATCTACTACACTGGCGTGTCTCGATTCCAAAGAGGCAGGTTTTTAAGATCCCTTTAGCTACTATTCCTCAATACGAAATCTAAACGAACGAGACCAATTTTTGTAGAGCCTGAGACTTCCTTAAAGAGAGTACCAACGGAATCGAATGTCATTAGGGCCTGTGATGAGAAGGGAATTGGGTTGTTTCCAAAGTTGAGGGACGCGATATACCATTGCTTCGCGCATTATCCGTGACCGGGGTTCGTACTTGGATAGAGTCGCGGTTACCTGGGACAGGATTACTGGAGGTCGATGGTGTGAAAGAATGCTATTGTACAGGGTGTTTCTGATAACTCTGGCATAAAATAAGGGGATGACCAAAGAACAACCCCTCAACTCATCAAAAACAATATAGATGAGTCAACTCGATAATAAATTTTAATTAGAAAATCAATAAATATTCTTCTATCTAGTCATTCACTACTAAAATCTTTGTAAATAATAATATTGATCAGGAGCAGTCCTTTGGTTGCTATGGGTTGGTGTATTTTGATGTAATATTTGAACACGACTTAAGTTTATTAAATAAATTTATTTATTCGGGTTGAATCATCTTTTCTTATTGGTCGAGAGTTATTCTTCTGTCTGATTTAGAATTATCAATAAAATTAATATACCCTCTTTCTTAAACTAAAAGACTAATCTAAGGAAAAGGGACATCTGTTTTGCATTTTCGAATTAAGTACGTGTTCTAAGGGATTAGCGGGGGCCCAACTTTCGTCCGCTCTTAATGCGAACCCCCGGATTCTCTATTCCGAAAACTCTTTCCCTTTTACTCGCGAACTTTGTAATAAAGCTAAAGGGTCCCGCGAAACCGTTATTTAGGCGCGGCCCGAGATAATTACGGAGTCAGAATCGCCCGAGCTTTTGCTAGCTCGCTAGAATAGAAATTACAAATCGAACCGACGCTATTATGAAGTTCATCCCCTTTACAGTGCGAAGGGTACCATTAAACTTTAAACTCGTCCAAAGTTTTGAGCAGTTGTGAATGAATGGAAAATCAGGGATGTTTGGATAAATTCTATTGAATAGTCGAGCGCGAAGCTCATAATCTAAAGTAAAAATATTACCTCTTTTCGAATGAATTCCTTGTCAATGAAGGAAGCGTCATTTTTAAAGTATTCTCGAATTAAAATGGCAGGGAGAAATGAGGTAAGATGGAGTGTAAATGATGATGGGCGACCTGCGGTACTGAAACTCTCCCAGTGTACCTTGCGCACGCCCCTACCCTTCGGTAGGCGATTGTTTAGTGTTGCCACGTAGCGGCATTGTGTTTGTATGAGAATTAGTTTCTATTTTTAAGACATAGGGGGCGTCCTTTACGATTCTGTACTATACGACCATACCTAAACGCTGAGGATGTTGGGAGAACTTCGGAGCCGTTCCGTAGTTGGGGCAACATAGGTTTGAGGGTGCACTTCATCTCTCTCTCCTTCAAGGTTCACATATTGATATTATCGTTCAGAGTTCAATTACTTTAAATTATACATATCTGAAAGTATGCATATAGCTTTGCAAAGAGGGCGTATTTTCTCTCAGATTCCGATAGCCCTATTTACAAAGATCTGCCTATCTATACCCTGATAAACTTGATTCACTTTTCCCTGACCAATTTCAATTCGCGCGTTCGTTTGTACGCCCCCCTATACTGCTCTCTTTTGTAAACTTTGTTGGAGCAGACTTGGTTGTTTGGGAGAAACGGGGGAAAAGCTGCAATCTTAACGCTCGGAAAATCATGATCGACCTAGAAGTGTACAATTAAACAGAGGGGACAATTTGACCAAAGTGTCCAAGAACCTCTATCAGCTCGATTAACGATTTTTAGATGACGATTGTCATGTCCAACAACACCGTGAGCCTAAAGTAACACGCCCATTCCGGGAAAGGCCTAGTATAGGGAAAGAGATTGAATTTGGGTGTAGGGGGGGGTAGAAACGATAGGCCCCTTTCAACTTTGACCCCATTTAGATTCTCAATTTTCAACCTTTATGGTTTTGTTCGCACTTTGATTTTGACTTTACTACCCAGGTCACGTTCAGATGTTGTACATTTTCTTGGTCATCACTCTTTATTTTAACTTTTGCGACTAATTTGTCACTACTCAAACCTCAATCTTAACCTCAGCATTCAAAAGCCAAAGCGCGATATAAATTCCAGTAACGGCCATTTAGGTTTAGGTTATAAATAGCGGAAGCTACACCCAATAAAAGAGGGAGCGTTTAAAGGAGCTGTTTCCGGTGTTGGCCGATTCCGTTTAAAATGGTTAGCACTTCCGCTTTGGCGGATGGCGTGGAACCTAACGGAAGAACCTTGAAACTTAGCACCACCAATACTTATTTTTATAAGAGCGTTCCACGCCGCTATAAGGTCAGTCAATATGTAGTCCATAACTGAAGGGACTGAGGTTGTGGATGTAACATCAAGGAAGGACAATTGTATTAACACTAAGTTATCAATAGTGGCTGGATCAATTCGTTTATAAAAATGTGTACGGCAATCGATCCCACGCGGAAGAAAAACTTGTTATGGTTTTCAATTAATCTACTTCTTGTATTGAATGGAAATTGGCAAAGGCGAGCAGCCTTTCCCGTTGGCCATGTCACGGGACAAGAGAACCGAGGAGAACGGGCCGGGAAATTAATTTGGATTCTCGGACATACCCTGTATGACCACGCCATACACCCCCGATCTCGTTTATCCCTGTACAGGATTCAGGAAACGAAAGAAAAAGGTGCGCGCTGGCTTGACCCTTTATCCGATATTGGGGCCTTCCTTCCTACCCTTCCATCCAGAATGAAACGAATAAGGAATAATGCAGTAGTCAGGCTGATGGCGGAGGGAACAACCAGAACGAGAAATACAACGGGAACAAACGTTTGATTCAATTTCGGGTAATAAATTGCCACGGCCACCAATAAATTAAAGTAGCACGCTCCCTTGTTCCATAGCTGATCAGCGCATGCTTGATAGAATATAAATAGAACACGGAATACTTTTTAAACCAATAGGAACGTCTGTCTCTCTGCATGGTGAAAAGTTACAAATAGTTTAGGCTAGATTTTAACTTGTCCCATAGCAATTCTCTTTTAATTAGTCCGTATTCACTTAAGAGGCGCCTTAATTGAGTGAACTTTAAAATTCCTTCGCGTTGGCTGAGAGATATAAATTTTCACTAAGCCTTGGCAATTTTAAATGTAGAAGGCTATTGAGGTATGGCCTTCCATTATAGCCCGAACTATAATCCAGCACACGTGCTGTTACATAAGGGTTTATCCCCAACACTAGCCATAGCATCTTCCACGAAGGGTAGGGCCAACCAAATTGGCAGTTTCCTAGGCCTTCGTCCTATGTACACTATACGTCATTCGCTGGTGTGTGTGTGTGTTAGTTTTTTTGTTAGTTCAACGTAGGGAGTTGGGGAAAGAAATTCTTATTAAGTATTATTGGTCACGCCACCGTTTATGGCGGCCTTCAATCACGGGTAATTAAAACTATAACGTCGTTTGGGCTACACCCAAAATTACCTTGCCATTTTCTCGCCATTTTTCTTGTAGAGGGGAACAAATATATGGTGGAGAAACGTTTTTTTGTGGTTTGACCTAACCAGTCCGAAAATTAACGTGTTGCTTTCTCGTTATTAATGAAGTATTAGGTCTTTGCCAGGCGTATATTTACCATGAAGTGTAGAATGAGAAGAAGTAGAGTCAGTTTATAGTCAAACCCAAGAATATGGACTGTAACATTTTTGTACTGCATCAGAGGAAATTAATTCAATTTAACCAAACCTAACTAGTCGACTCGTGAACACTCTAAGTTACTTACTCTTTGGAGCAGAATCGCTTCAGTCGTTTTGATTAAAAGGCGCGCATTCATGAGAAAATGAGCAATTGGGAGGGTGATACCCATGGCCAACTTTATATTTATTCATTTTAAGCTCGATTATAAAGATGTACGAAAGTGATAATTGAAATGGAAGGATTCGCGTCAGAGAACAATGTCCTTTGTTCCTTGGTTGCATGGTTACCAATTCATACAGAATATCCGCGTTCTTCCAGAGATAATTTAATTGTTTAAAGATATTGTTAATCAAACAAAAGGATTATATTTCCCCCTTCGAGCTAATACCATAGTATCCCCGCATTTTACACTTTCGAAATTTACTTCCCCTTGAAGTATTTCGTATACCCCGTCCTCTCTTACAACAAAATGATAGACGAAACCCTTTTGGCTTTCCTTAGCAATAGCATCCAAAGAGTTAGTAAAGTCTAGACAAGTATAATAGAAATCAATCAACGCAAAGTTAATCTACAATATTATGGTTAAGGTTTCACTATAGCAACACGCCTTTTAACTTATGGTAGACTGCCTGTAAAAATAGTTGACTACTTCGGATTTATTGAACCTTTTAGTGAATCGTGGAAAGAGAGCTAGGGTGTCTTGTCTAATAGATGTGAATTCCCCCTTTCCTTTTCTGACTTATCTATTTAACGTCTGATGTGTTGCTATTGGGGAGTTTTCCTTTGGCATTGGACATAAACGAGTTAGGCCTAGTTCGTAAACGGATGATTACCAAAGTTTGCTGAACAAGAAGAATTCCTAAAGGACGTCTCAGCTGACAGCCAAACTCTATTTTATTATTTTTCCCATTTAAATTTCGAAATAGAATGAGTTATTTTGCTAAATTTCTTTGTGGTATTTGTTTTAACTTCCAAACAAACCTAGGCATAAATGTCAACTTATTTGATTGAATTTGCTGATGCTTTTTAATTAAAATTATAACCCATCAAGTCATCGGAACTTTTCGTTCATTTTTCTTTTGTTCTTAAAAAGGCTTAAATTTAAGTAGATATTTTAAATATATATTGCGGAAATCTTAATGTATAAACTTTGAAGCTCTTATTACTAAGATTTATTTGGTGCCCTCATAATGAAGCAAGATGACTTATATTCATTAAAATTCTGTATTTTTATACTGTTGTTTAAAATTCAGTGGGCTTAACAACATTAAGGGTTGCATTAAGTTTGTACAGAATGTGGGAGACTTTTGTTTCTTTTTCGAGGGTCCTCGTAAAACTGCGGGTGATCTCGACAGTACTGGTATTAATTAGCCTTTGTTTGAAGCGAAAACCTAAGCCTTATATAACCAACTTTGAAGGCTAAAGTCCAAAGTGAACGAGACCTTTTAGCGCGTTCCATTGTATATTTTAAACCTACATATCGTAAAGTAGCTTTTCTAATTAAAATTTGTGTGGGTGGTACCTAGCTTGTTAAATATATACTAATAGGAAGCACGTGCTGGGCGGGAACTGCCAAATCAAAGCCCGCGTATTATCGAATTTCCCGCGCTTTTTCCTCCTTCTTACGTTGTTTTTCCGCGCTTTTTACACGCTTCTAATTTTTACTCTGGTTCTCATGGAAGCAAAAATTAGAAGAATGAATTAATTTAGTTCTGATGCGAGTGTTAAAGTCGTTCTCTTTGCAAGACGAGCTAGGAAATTAGGCAAACATTTAAGTGCACACTCTCTATAAATTATTGTGGCTCATTACCTGGATTTTTCAAATTTATATTCAATGTTACTTTTATTATTAGATAACTATTCTGTATTGTGCAATGAGATTCCTGGTGATTACTGGGAAAATGTGTTTTATTTCTATTTTATGTAAATGTTTTTCTCCCCACATGCGAGGGAGCCGCCCTGATATTAAAGTGTGTATTTTTTGAATATATAAGGCAGTAAAGAAACCTAGAAACCAAACAATGTTATGTTTGGGATTCCATTTCTAAGTAACTTAGTGTAGTAGACCCCATGTTCTTTGGCACTGTTTGCTCAAAGAACACACCCTTTAGTGTAATTTAACGGATTTATCAGAAACACTATTTTATAACAAGGATAGATTTAATTTTAGAAGTAGGAATGGAGAAGGGTTAGTATTTACACCAGTCCGACTCATAGCCCAGTATAGAGCCCCTCCCTCCAACACGTAACGAAAAGTTTAAATTTTCTTATTGGCTCACTACGTTTTGATGACGTTGCTGAAGGGGACGGCGCAAATTACGTAATTCCTTTTTACCTCTGTCGTTATGACCCGCCTCTTCTTTCATACCCCTCCGTCCCGTGGAAGGGGGTCCGGGACTTTGACGCGCGCCCACATTACTCTGTTCTCCATTCCTACTTCTAAAATTAAATCTGTCCCTGTTTATAATTAAATATTCAAAGAATAATATGACAAATTCATGGCAAGAATAGCATAGTGGGAGGCTGTGTATTTTTTTTCTTCATTCACGTAAGATTGATCACTGTTTCTCTCCACGCATATACTATACTCTCGAATATTTTTCTTGGTGTTGTTTTTTTTCTTTTTTCCCGCCTTTACTTTTAGCGCTTCTAAAACCCTAGAAAATCGATGTTATTCCATCAAGTTCTTTGGCGTAACTCGCTGCCCTCTACTACAGTGCACTTTCCCCTCCCCCTATTTTCATCCCCCGTGACTGTAATTTATTGTAACATTTTTACGTCATTTAGATACGGATACTAGATTACCCTAGCTATCATCTATTTATGCTTGTAGAGGCAAAATGTTTCTTCCCGTTTTGCATGCATGTTCTACGTGAACCAACAATCCAGTTTATGCAAATATCAAATAGGTTTGAATTTTCACGAGGTTCATTCAATGATGCGATATTCGCCGGGTAAAACTTTAGCGAACGATTCTGACCTACTACTATACAAAATGGTGCAAACTGGGCAAGCTATACGGTTACGTTATGCATCACTGGGTTAAGTTTTTCTTTCTTATTTATCAAGAAAGGTATAAACTTGTAAGACAAAAGTGTATTAATTTCGATGTTGTGAGATTCAAAATTGAGCGTTATACAAAATAGACCATTTCATTAATGACTTGCGTAGAAAGCAATACACCCTTCTCGAATTATTAGTATGGTCTATAGGTTCAGTCTGTTTATCTCGGGGAATTTTGAGTTTAGGAATTTTATCGCAACCAAGAAGTGATATCTAGTTTATTAGGGAGAAGGTATAAATTAGCCACATTTCCAGCTTTATCTCCAGTCCAAACGTAGGTCCGGAGCTAATCCCCGCCTCTAAATTACAACCACCATCTCATTGGTTCTTGAAAACTCACGTCAGCGCGACGCGAATGACGAAAATTAAGTATTTTCCTACCGAGGAGAGGCGAGATAGCCCGGCCTCCTTTTAAGTCCCCCCTTTGTATTTTGAAAGGGGGACTGGGACTGTGGCGCGCGAATACTAAGGCAACTTATACCTTCTCCCTAATAAACTAGATATCACTTCTTGTCGCAACTTTGCGTTAACTCACTTCTTCTGAGTTGAAAATTTTAGTCAGGAAACAAAAACGGAAGTTTAAATTTTTCATTTCTTCCTTAAAGAAGAAACGTGGGGAGTTTTAAGGAGAAAAAATAAATAAAAACCGGGCATTTCTCAGTTTATGATATAAAGGAGCTGACATAAAATTCTATTAAGCGTAGTGGAGTGTGTTCTCGCATTTCCTCGGACCTCTTTTTGTTCTAAGGCAGGAATGTTTTCTTTTTTCTTTCCTTAACGTATAAACCCGTTAAAAATGTATCGTTTGTCAAAATAAGGAGTTCTGAATTATCTTTCCCGAGCCTTGGTAACCCCTTCTGTATAAACTTTCAACGCTAAATCTTTAGGTAAGCCTAACGACTATGAGGGCCACTCAGGCCTGTCCGCACGTAAAATCGCTAGCAACAAATGCATAGACGTAATTCGTTTTAGGAGCTAGTGAAGGAAAAAGAAAAAGAAAAACTGCGAGCTCGCTTTTGCTATAAATTGCTTAAGTTTGTCTATTATACAGAAAATTTGCTTGTACATTTCGGTCCAATGCGTTTTTCTGAACTTGTGTTAATTTACCTCGCAACCTGATGTGGTTTTTAATATTTTTAAACTCCTTCTATATAAAAAGAAATTTGTTAATAAATATCTGAATACGTGGGCTAATTTTGTAAGTTTCTATCCCATAATTTAATGTTAAATGTTTGGATATCATAAGTTTATAAGATATGTTACAAGATAAGTATGAAACTACCTATACTTCGTAATGCTAGAGACTTACTAAGAGTTAGTTGGAGAACGACGCGAGAATTGACTACACACGGGTTTTCAGTCCATCTTCCTAATTAGTCTGTACTAAACTTTTGACAGCGCCTCACCAGTCGTCGCTTTACCTCGAATCTATGACCTACGTCACTTCATGACAAGCTCCAGTTTGTAACCAGTGACAAACTTATGGAACATACCTTATGAACTTACGGGGATATGCTATGATATTCTTAAATGAACAAACTAAACACTTGTAACTTCGTACCATCTATAATAATTTCCTTTAATACGTGGAATACCGGGTATAAACCTATAGTTAATTGCCAAGAGCGTTAACTGCATATTTATCACTAATTATAGGAGAGAATCACCATGGTAACCGGGTAAATTAACACCCTTAGGTCTAAGCTTTCCTGTAAGCGTATAGAACCAAAGAGCTTTATTCCGAAATATATATAAAAAAATCAACCCTTAATTTAAAACAATCACGTATCTTTCGATAACACGGGTAATAGGACTTACGTGACGTCACGATTCTTTACTTAAATCCAGCGATAACTTTATTTTTACTAGAGAAAATCGTGCTGTTAATTACAATGGACTCGCACCATACGGGACTTTAAAGGTATATTATAAAGTACCTCTCACCAATAGAAGAGAAAAATTGTCATTTTTATCTCTTAAAAATTATTACCATAAATTTCCCAGGGTTCTAGAAGTACCATAATGTGGGTCGCATTTTAATTCCCATACGAAATCTTGAGACTCCCACCCCCCTTTTTTTAATTTTCTTTTTATTATTAAATTTTGGTAGGTATATCTTTGAAAGAAAGTTTCTTTTTCTAAAAACGACACTAGCTCAAACGTTTCCTTATCTAACTTTCACTGCAATCCTCTTTTATAGCACATGGCACGACGTATTCGTAAATTAACTCAAGCGTCACATTATTTTAAACGTGGCTTCAGTTAAATTCGCCTTTGAATTGAATATTCTGTCTTTACTAAAAAGGCCAGCACTTTCTTTACCTTCTAGCCTAGGCCTAATATCGTAGATGAAATGGTTGAGAGCATATATGTTAATGAAGGGAGGTCTAAAAAGTGTTCCCAGATCCAACTAGGCAGAGGTATCTTAAAGGCCGACTTCCAGCAAAAAGGGATCTAGCTGCATGGGAACACGGGCACTCCATTGTTAGTCTCGGTTGAACCCTTTTCGCTGGAAGTCGGCCTTTAAGTGTCTCCAGTTCACACTATGCAGAGGTATCTTTAAGGCCTTTTCAGACGTTACAACTTTTGACTAAATGAGTTGAAAAGTTGTATCGTTTGAAAAGGCCTTAAGTGCGTTAAGGTCACGTTATACTGCGAGAAATAGTTTATATAAAAGGTCTCTAACTATAATTCTCCAAGCGTACATTTTTGGTGTTTCTCAACCATATTATTTAGCAAACCCTGGTTTGGAATGGATTATACTCCGCAATGCTTACATTTCGTCTTAAAATTTTAGGCTTTATACATCACGGTATACCATTCCCTGATATCCTTTTCGGTCTAGCTTGCTTACTCTATATGTACGCGTAGACGGAATGAGGTTAGGCCTAACATATACTTTCCTATCCTATCCTATCCTCGTCTCTTATCTGTGTCTTCATGTGCGGTATACGTCCAGAGGAATGGGGGAAGTTATGACGGGAAAGACGCTCTCTTACGCACGAGATGAGCGCTGATGTCCACTTTACCGGTAAAAATTTGTGGAGGATAGGTGCATGCGTGGATATACTGTAGGGAGACGGTAAGAGGAAGGTGATGAGACCAACTGCTTGTAACGCGCCCCTCTGGAAGAATTTCTCTACCTCCCAGTACCTACCAACCCTTCTCCCAATCTCCCTTCCCCCTGTTTCCAAGAAAATGGTTTTGTTCGTACTTATATTTATGGATGTTCATTTGAGGAATAAAGATTAGGCTTAACGCGGTCGTATCATACGCTGTCAAATGCAGATGTTATTACAAACGTTTTTAAGCGCAACAACGATTATATTTCATTCTTGATTTTACGCTTGAATCAATGCAGTACTTTTATTTATTATTAAATTCAATTTAATTATATAATAGGTAAATTGAAGTAGGTGTGTTCTGCGGGTGAAACGTTTTACAGGCGTTCAATGAGGAAATAACGTTAAAGATTCAGCCTGGTGGGTGGCTTCAGTGCCTTGTTGATACGGCCATGGGTTTCATTTTACCCATCAAATTAATCTTTCACGGATTAAGTGAAGTAATATAATATACGATATATTAAAATGGTCCAGACAAAATTACTTACAATCCCTTATGGGGAAATGAATCGCATTATGAATGGAGTCGAAAAAGAAAAAAAACTCGAATCTATGATCAATCATACATTTCAACCGGACGTAGGGTGAAGGGAAATCCTCAAAAAGGACCAAAATAGTGAAAGAGGTCCTGGATTTAAATGCATATATAAATATAGCGTACTTTCGCTCGAGGTGTCAGTTAAAATATCCGATTCATAACTCAGTTCTTTATCTCCATTTGACGTTTGAAGAATAAGTCAACTCCGCCTCTTTTAGCCATGCCACCTTTTTTTCAACACGGTTCTGTTCTGATTTCAAGGCGCGCCATCGCGTGACCAAAACCAGTGATTTTTTTAAGCTAACAAAAGTGATCGTGATTTCCTATATAAATTAATGGTTTCGAAGGTATTTGATTTCCTGAGGATAAGTTCAGTGTCAGGTATACTTGCCTTGATAAACGTCAAGCCGAGGAATTAAGGAATTTTGCGTTGAAGTTGCCAATAGGTTCTTCTGAAACACATTTGGTTTTTCAACAAACTAAAATATAATTTCAATGCCTATTTTTGATTTTTTACGCTTCAAATTTCGGGGAAAGAAAAAATTCTCAGCCTTTGAATCTACGTCACTTCACAACAAGCTCTCAATAAACATTGACAAACTTATGGATCACATGAACTTATGGTTCACAAGAGATATCTGAAATAATTCTTCTTGTTTCACCTGAGAATGTTAGATTAACTCTTTTTATTTCCGTTCACGAACAAGACTTGGACATTATTTTTCTTCCTTTCGACCTTGAAGCGGAGGATAAAACTAAGCCTTGCATTCCAGAAATTACTGGCGTTTCTGAAGAATTCTTCCATTCTTTAGGAGATGATTCTGAATCTTGTAAATGTATAGCCAAGAAAAAATATTTTTAACGAATGAACTAAGCCTTTGCTTGACTTCACGTACTTGAACACGCGTACTTCTGATCATCGTATCTTGTAAAATACAAACCAGTAGCCTTAAAACTATTTTAAATCGCTTTCGGCTGTTGTTTGTCATCTGAAAGGCGGTATATAGGGTATTAGGGGAAGGTTTCTAGTAGCGGCTATCAAGCACTTTTCTAAAACAACTTGTTCTCGTTGAGATTTGCTTGTGTAAACTTGTTGGGCCCCCTAGTTTTCTGTCGCTTTATGGGGGTTTTGGAGGCAGATCCCTAATTTGGCTATCTCGAGTCTCTAGCCCAGTTCAGCTGCCAAGAGTGAGTTTTCTTTCCACTTTATCCCTCTCCCTTCTTTATCGATTGCTAAGCCTAATCGATATTAAAAAGACTTTTTTCGAGGGATTCGACACTAAAACTTTCCCTGGTATATTTAAAACCTTCCAAGTTCCTACGTTTCTGAAGTTTGTTTACATTCTGACATCAGATGATCATTATTGCTTCATTATATAAACCAAATTATTTACTATGATTGTTTAGAGGTCTTTAGCTAAGACACACTGTAGTTTTTTCCTCGTATCAGTTTTCATATTTTGAAATAGTAAATATAACCTCGCTCCTCTGTAGAAAAATTTGGCCCGGGCTAAAGTCTAACCAAGTGGAAGGCAAGGGCGTGAAGCGACCCCTGGGTATGAGTACTGGACCAAAAAAAGAAAAAAATATTCTACTAAAAGATACTTTAGTCGTGGACTACTTTTTCGATATGAAAACTGGAATGGAGTATTCATCCGAGTAGCTTTGGTTTTAGTGCAAATTAAGAGTGGGAATATTGATTAAAAAGGCAAGGAAGTGCCCGAAATATGAGAGATACTTTCAACGCCAGTGAAAGAAAGAAAAAATGTAAATTTAATAAATATATATTTGAATTATTTTTATCTTAATCAATACTCACCATTCCATCTTTTAGTTTATTCCCCAATATTACATCATCCCCTTATCATAACAATAGTTTGCTTTTCAAAGTTTCAAATTGCCCAAAAACCGTAAACATCGCATCATATTTTTCGAGTATATAATAATAAACAAGGCATAGAAAGTATAAAAATAAAACCAACTCAAGTGCCCAATTTTCTTATATTTTTTGGGTTTTTTTTTTCTTTCCTTATTCCTTTCTGCATATAACCTTAACCCTACCCCTGAAGCGATTGCCTAGGGACCCAAGAAAAAGATGCAGGCGGTTGGCCCTGTTTCGTTTTTCTTTGCATTGACATTTATTATCAAATTGAACTGGAATAAAGAGCTATTGTAAAGAATTTCGAGGCTTCTCAAAGAGATGTATAGATCTTTCTCCATCTCGCCTCATTCAGGTGCCCCCCCTTATATTTGGTCTAAACAGATGCGCGCACGTGAGTTATGAGATTCGTGGCCAAAGAGGCCGAACCCCAATTCTTCAGCTTGTTTCCTCAAACATCTTTCTCAACCAATACGTTTTAGGTTTTTTGGATTCTTGTTTTGAATAAAATATTTAGTATGTCGGTTCCGAGCAGTGTTTTGGTTTCATTTGTTGGTATATTTATGCCTTATTTTGGGTAAAATCGAGGGATCAGACACTAGGACTTGGGTTTACACTGAGATCCAGAGTGTCTGCCCCTCGGGTAAAATTGCCTTGACCAGGAATCTCATAAACACTGCAATGGGTATAAAAACAGGGCCCGTTCTCGATACTAAAACAGCTCATGCATCTGTTTAATGGGAGATTGCTATTTGCTTGAAATTTCACTGAACTGTTCGCGAAAGCTGGACGTTAATGAGTATAATTGGTATATCAAGGTCTTCTCTCAAAATTTCAAGCCATATTTCATAGCTAGCTGAGATGGGACCTAAATTAGACGATGTGCTCTCCTAAGGTCACTGTGCCCGGTTCCCTGAACTATTTATCGGGGTCTAATTTTATATCTTGTTCATCTTGTTTGCTGGACGTTACCACGCGCTATCTAACCCCGCGGGCGTAGTACTCCCTTTATTTTTCTTCTTTTTCATTCTTTCAGTGGTTTTTTTTTCTTTCTTCGAAAGATATCTGTAGGGGATGCGAAGGGAGAAAAGCTCCTAACCTCGTACTGCCTTACTGCGCGGGAAATCCTATTCCTTAGTACGTCCCATATCCTATCCAACCAACCAATACTGGTCTATACTAAATCCCGTGTAATAAGAATCCAGAACTAAGGCTTAGCTACAACGAAAACCTAGATCGTCCTCGTCTCTCTCAATTTCGGGAAAATAGAGGCGAGAAACGAAATGGATGATGATAGATTTTGAGATGGAAAAAAAAAAAAAAATATAGACGACAATTGGAATTGTATACTTCCCGTACTCGCTCCTTACCCGCGTTTTATACTGAAATCGCCCACAAGCTTCAAAATCGTAAGGAATATTTTCAAAAGCTCGCATCAACCAACCAAACCTCTTCCCTTACAGTTGTGTACGTACCATCCTTGGTTATGGATGCTTTCTAGATGAAATGGTTTAGGATTAATCTAATGCGAACAATACACGATGAACAATAGTTGGACTCCTCGAATATAGCGTTGAACATTCACTTTGGTAGAGAGCTTTCGAAAGGAAGAGAACTCTGTGCATAATAGCAATCGTAGATGATTTTAAAATTATGCCACTTCACCCATCAGAAATATGTCTTCGAGAGAAGTGTACCACAGAGCGGGGTAATTATTACCTTAACGGTAACGATATTACAAGAGTTAATGAATGTCGCGATCTGGGTCTAATCATTGCCCATAATCTTTCCTTTCGCTCTCATATTTTTAGAACCTGTGGGCGCGCAAATGGTCTTTTATCCGTTATAAAGGCAAACTTCCCTGGTATTTCTCCAGCCACTTTAACACGACTATTTCAGTGTTATGTCCGTCCTGTCCTTGAATTTGGTAGCCACATTTGGAACCCTCATGCTATTCGGGATGTCTCTGCGCTCGATAATATCCTGGGAAGAGCTTCCCGTATTCCCCATTCTTTACGACATAAATCACGGGAACTAAGACTTACAACATTAGGTTGGTCCCCCCCTCTCCCTTCGTCGCTCTTATTTAGATCTAATTAGCCTTTTCAAAATTTTAAGCCTACCCACCCAACCCTATTTTGCTTTTCGCACTCATAGTAAGGGCACAAGGGGCCACAGTCGAATGCTTTTCCCCCGTCCTTCTCGCACTAACTTATTGCGCGACTCCTTTTTCCGACGCACTGTCCCTCTGTGGAATTCTCTTCCTGACCAGATAGTATCAGCCCCCTCAGTTAGTCAATTTAAACTTAAATTAAAATCCCATCTTCGCCTTTAATCCCTTAAGGAACACAAAATTATCTCCCCTAGTCATTTATTCATAATGTTAATAATAATAATTTAATGTTCATAATGTAAATTTTTTTATTTCAACCACTTGTACATTTATTTATTTTTGGTTTTTTGGAGCTGAATGGCCTTTCAAGTCCTAGCTCGACAATAAATAAACGGAGCAAAAAAAAAATTGTAACACTATTCTTCCCAACATCAGAACATTTGGAGAAAGGTTTATAAAATGAATCAGATACGTATTAAATAGTTCCCTCATCCTTACTCTATTAGCACTGAACTATTTTCCAAGACGCGCTTGTAGATTTTTGTCCCACTTCAAGACAATCATGGTTTGTGGGTATCTCAACTACCCCATCTAACGGATATTTGGGATATTTTTTCTTTGGAAAAAATTGGTAAAAATATCCATTTGTGGTGGGTAAAGAGAAGAAATAGGACAACTTCTCTTCAATCCATTTTACTTTGTTTAGCTAGCCCCTTTTTCTCATTCCATTCTAAACCCGAGAATATTTTATTGGATTTTTCATCATTGCGTAAACGGTCTTTATTAGGTACATCGCATCAAATGCTAAATTTGGCCTATTTTGATTTTTGTAAGAATTCTTTATTCAAAAATTGGAACCGAGTGTTCTCATTAGTGCCGTGAATTATACTTTTCAGTTATTTTTCAGATTAAATAAGTACCTAACCATTTAAAGACATTCATGGTTGAATTTAGTATTTTCATGCACCCCTATAAATACGTTATTAGATTTCCCAACAATATTGTTAAAGTTTTTAGCGTAGTTATTTACACCCCCTTGTAAATTGGACGTTAGTCTGTTGTATTGAAAAAGAAAATGCATTAAAAAAAGTAGCTGGAAATACGGGGATGCCGCGAAGATCCATCTCTGTCCATGGTCGTCAAAAAGACAACCTGTCACTTTGTCAACTTTTCTCTCGCGTAGGCCTATATTCCATACAACCATACCAAGCTTTTTCAACAATCTTCCTCGACTTAGAGCACCGCGAAAGGTTACGCGACCTTTTTACTTCTTTTCTTCTAGTCTTAGGTGAAGTTTACCGCGATTATATAGTCCCGTGTCCCCGTTTGAAATCTCATATCTCGGTTCTGTAAGGAAGAAAAGGGAAAAATCTATTAAAGATAGCTAACCCTTGGTCAAAGAAGGTTACCCTCGGTCAGCTTAATCCACAAAAATCATGGAGAAAGATATGGCATCTCTAAAACGGTTGGTTGTCTATTAATAAAGAATAATTGCGAAGCGATGCCCGCACCCCCTCCTCAAGAAAAAGAGATGATTTTGCAGAAAAAAAAGTAGGAAGGAAACTGGGTTGATAGTCGATCATTCCGCTCAATCGCCAATCGGAGGGATTAAGGACGAAGTGAAGGAAACAAAAGGGATCAAATCCTTCCTTGTTTCCACGTTTGCAATCAAAATTTCACTCCTGAAAATCAACGAAGAGTGGCCCCTTCTGTGTGTAAAATATGGTATATAGTTTAGAACCGACTGAACGATGGAAACATGCCATCAATCATTGATAACTTCCGGTTTTTTTATCGTACTCGGTTCCCCCATGGACTCTCTGAACTAAGCTCCTAGCTACTGGGCAAGAAACAAAGTATTTTCCCTGCCCTTTTTGTTCAATTGATGAAGGGCATTAATTTCACATTTAAGCACTTTTCCTTACTCATTTCTTGATTAGAATTTTTCCAAAAGGAGATATAATCGAAAGTGATTTGATTATGATAGGAGAAAAATGAATTTATCTATCTTTGAAGAACTGAATTATCTATATACCTTACCTCAGTTTGTACATGCTTCAACGGAAACTACTTATAACCGGTACCTCCGATTTGGATAAATGAGGTGTCGAACGTTTTCAATCTCGGGGTGGCACTTAACCTATTGGTTTTCTGACCTCGGGGTCACAAGGGTCATCAACACATCGAAACAAGAGTCTTCCTTCTTTAATATGTTACCTCCAGTTTGCGGTCAAAAAGGTGTCCACCTGATCATTGTTGGGGGAGAGTAGTGTTAACGAAGATAACCGAGAACTACCCAGAACCACTTTTTTTTCTACTAACTTCAAGACTCCCCGTAGATTTTCCATGGTATCTTGATTAAAGAGTATTCATACTTGAACCTTTTGGCCATAGCAAAAATACTAAAATCTGGTGAAATATTTAATGGATTAAGTTCAATTTAATTGATAATATATTTAAAGCTAGGGCGTAGATATACCCAATGTTTATTCTCGTATCAAAGAAAGTAGTGTTGGATAAAATAAGCCTGAACACGAGTATAGCGAATTCTTTAAGAGTCGGAACTTTTCAAAAACCTCTTAAGCAACTGTTACTGAATCCTAAAGTTTTCTAAAGCGAAATTCTCCACACATATTTTTTCCCTAGCTCCTTTACCCAAGTTCTAGATGATTGCCCAGCGAGAACGCTAGAACCAGGCGTAAGGAAAAAAATGAAATATTAAAGAAAGATATATTCTTTTTATATTTTTAAGAAGGTTCGAAAATTTTTGGATATTTTTTTTATCCTGAAATTTTTTTTTCTCTCTCTCTGCTCTTGAAGCTCTCGCTGGTCTGTAAAGAGAATCTATCAAAGGTCTTTTCTTCTTCTTTTTCTCAAGCCCTCTCCAGTATTTGTGAACGCGTTAGCAATTCATTGAGATGCTCCGCAGGGACTACAACCCGGATACCTTATTTTTGACCCCCTTTTAAATTTTTCCTAGTTTCGTTATAGAGGATATACCTTTGAGGAGTAGACAGTTCTGAACGCGTGGTTATCTTCATTTCCATAAAGAAAATGCAATAAAGCGGACTACATTTTTCAACCAATAATGATATGTCTTGTACAGATTGGGAAATGACTTGTCACAATTTGGTGAGATAAAGACAATAGTGTCGACTCCTCTACTGTATATCCTCTATGGTTCCATCCCTAGGCCTTTGAGCACCCGCTTTTTATTTTGATAGAGTTAGAATTTCTCTTTTTTAGTCACTTACGCCTGATGCTGATACCCAGTTGTAACCGTTATACTATTTGTGTTTGATCGTCTCAGTTTTTATTTACAGTAAATATATTTTTTGTTAATATTAGATGTAACATGTACTTATTTCATTGGTAATTTCTGATGTCTCTACAAAAAGAAGATTCCATACATGTATTTTTAAAGGGTGTTACTGATAAGTCTGCCATAAATTAAGGGGGATGTTCTTTGGGTGCACGATTTTGAGTAAAATGTAACTTCTATCTCCATTTTGCCCTAAGGGACACTGTTTTCGAGTTAAGATTTGAGTGTTCCAGGTTTGACCCCTTAATTAAATTAGAAATCATTGTCTTTCAGTTTCTTGATTAAATTTAAGGGGTCAATCTTAATTCGAAAACGGTGACCCGGACTTCAAAATGTCATACAACATTTTCGACTCAATATCGCCCAAAGACATCCCCCTTAATTTATGTCCAGACTGATCAGAAATATCCTCTATATTTGATTCAAAAATACACTCAAATCCCACAAATCTACATTGTAGTTACATAATCACACACACCGAGATAAAAAGGTATACTGTATACATTGATTAGGCCAAACCACACACCGATTCCAGAAAAGAAGGAATTTGTTGGATAACCTAGGTCGGTTTGGGTTAACAAGACCTACTATTTTTCCTTATTTCCCTTTATATTATAAAGACCGGCGCATTTGGTTTGCAGAGCGACTTATTTTGGTGTGCCTGCCTTGCTTGCAGTCTAGAGCTAGCTACTTAGGCTGTGCAGTAAGATTTGCTAAAAAGTAAATTAATCCGACGTTATTAACGTAATAGCATCGACATTGAACTAGACAAAAGATTCCTCGTCTGTTTCGCAAGGTATTACGAGATCAATACTCAAATAATGACTTCGAAAACTGTCTGTTATGACACAAGGTATTTTAGGTTTTGGAATAATTTCCTGGATCATTTCGGATTCATTTGCTTCTGTTTCTAGCTAGCTTTCTGTCCGTGTCTCCGGGGAAGGTACAGAGATGCGTTCTCTCGTTTCCTTTCTTTCTCCTCTCACGATGCCTCATCCCTTTCGTGGGTGGCTAGAGAAAAGTATGTTATATATATATATATATATATATATATATATATATATATATATATATATATCTAGTCTTCTAGCTTGGGCCTTGGTCCACAACAAGGCTCTCTAAGTATAAGATACGTGGGCGTTGCGTAGTACGTCTCTGGCCCGATTTCTTAAGAGCGACCACTTAGAACTCTTAGATCGCTTTCTCTCTTCATGCTATACTTTTTTCCGCTTCGCTTTCCATTGGCCTAATGTAAAGCGTATATATATACTATCAAAGGATGAACGGTCAGAGGGGACCTTACAGCCAGGAGCCAATGTTGAAATGAACTCGGGGGTTCTTACCTAAAGATTCTTGCTGGCCTTCTTCGAACTCTGACTGAAATCTCACGGGCAAAAACAAACGGAAGGTTTAAGAACTTGATAATAAACGACAGGCGTGGAGGAATAGGCCTAACAACTTCAAGAAATGCGAGACCTGACCCTTCGAATTAAACCTAGTTAAATAAATGTTTCTCTGTCTAGCGAGTTGATTAAGCAGACGACGGAGGAACTTTATTGGTTAATCCACCAATAGCTCAAGAGTCTCTTCAATTTGCGCTTCGATCTTTCCAAGTGCCACGATGTACTTATTCGTGTTTTATCTACTTTAGTGTCTACCTTGGGCTTGTTTCGGGAATGAATGGGAGCCTATATTTTTCCCTGGATACTGCTGAATAGGCGAAATTAACTTAGGAAGGAAAGAAGAATACTCCCTCTTCGATTTTCGATACCAATTACCAATTGCTAAGGGGATCCGAACCAATGAAGGTTTCTTTAATTGATGTTTTGGCTATTGGACCATTGGCAAGGGGTCTGGATTCGTTTTGACTTGCCCCGAGGAAGACTTGGTTCATTGGGAAATCTCTACACTTCGTCGATTTAGGATTTTTATTTATTTGTTTCGGTTTACTTTAGACCTTCACCATTTATACGATTCCGCTTGCGATTGCTATTTAAGTGTGGGTATTTATTTCTTTGAACGAAACCGAACTAATTGACATGATGCATTTATGAATTTTTCCTGAACATAAATAATTCAAAGACAATTCTATTTCCTTATAAAATAAATTGGTAGAAACTGGGTTTTATTTCAACAGACACAGCGACGACTGGAAGAAAACGGCTTGATACGTTTTTCGGACAAAATTGAAACGTCCTTGGACATAATTGGGTTCAGGGACGGAGGAAAAGAATAACCCTATCCTTTTAAAAACAAGTCATAAAAAGGGATTTTGTATTACATCCATGCAGCATCCAACACCGCACTATATATTTTACGTATAAATCCACGCGACAATTTAACATTACAGCGAAACTGATACTTTAACCAGGTTACTTAGCAATACGTGTTAGATTTCAAAGTTACCTTGGTAACAGTATCTTTCTCCCTCTTTTTTTATTACCATTGATTCGATTTGAAATCTCGAGGAAGCTGGAACCGGGAGCCGGGGTTATATCTCTTTCTTTTCTATTAAGATAGTCCCACTTTATTTGCCCAGCAGCGCAAGCTCCAGTAAATTCCTAGTGTCCGGTCTGAAATTCCTCTTGTCCAATTGTCTTAGGGTAGGGAGTCGTTTCGGAACAGTAGCCGAACTTCCGAAAAGTGGAGGAAACCTAGGCTTAAGCAACTGGGACAAGAACCTTAGTGGGTACTAGGAAGCTATATTTTTTTCGTCTCTTTCGAGGTTTCTTATGCATTTGTAAACAGTTTTATTCCAATCCAGGATTTAACCGTCCTTTTAGAAACACTACAGAATTTTTTGGTCCAGCTGATCAGTGAGCACTTATAAGAAGGAGAGTCAAAGATGGAAGGGGAAAGGTAACAATAACGGCACAGTCCGATATCTCTCTCACATGCACCTACCTCGGCGCACAGCGGAGGGCCAGACGTTACGTTATCAGCTGTTAGGAATACTGGCCGTAAACAAACTTCTCTGACTTTTTTTTCTTCTCTATGTTGCGCCAATTGCGCATGTGCAAAACTCTGATACCGAGCACATCTCGGTACCGGTTTTGAAATAGAGGGGTGGGGGGGCTGACTGAGAATTTTGCCTCACCGAGTCTCCATCTCATACTTGCTCGCTGAGCTGATAAGGTCTTAGGTGTGCGTTAGGTTTCGGTGAGGTGAATTCTATTTTCTACGGTAGGATATAATAGTTTTTGGGGTTAGGGTTAGCTATATGGTCTCTTTGGAATACGGATTGCTTTGAAATTTACCTCATTCAACCGACTTGGAAACTATCACGCAGTGTCGTAGAATATAGAGTCTTAGATAAGTTTCTATTTCAACTTGGATATTCCGAGGGTACCCTGGGGTAGCGATTCAAGTACTGTTTCCAGTAGCAAATACGTTTCTTAAATTACTCTGGGGTGTATTTATAGTTTCTTTTTTTCCGTGTAAATTATGGACTGTTCTGGTTGGCTTAAGTATACGTTTATAGTGGTGCGGTTGAATTCAGTTCAGTTTGTTCTTTGATTATACGTGTAAGTTTGTTTTCATGAAATGTGTTTGTTGCTTGAGTTGCGGGTATTTTTCAAACTTTTCAAGTTATTTTTTATAGGTTAGTTCTCGTTTAATTACTTAATTATCTATATTTTAAGCGTCTATTTAACCCGTTACGTCTAATAAAATGACTGCTAGGAGAAAAATTAGGAAATTTTGCTAAGCCTTTGTTTTTGAATTTTTGAAATTTCTTCGCGTTTTAACAATTGATAAGTAATTCATAGAGAGAAAAATGAAAAGAAATATTTTCATATTATTTTAGTAAATTGTTTTAAAGAGTTTGTTTATTTTTTCATAAATACAATTATTTAGATATACGGAAGCAAAAAAGAACTATTATACAATTTAATCACGAGATTATAAACGAAACCGGAAATTGAATTTCGTAAGGGAATATAGAATTGATTGGGGGTGTTTCGGTTTCCTATTCTGAAGGGGAATATTCTGAACGGATGGATCATTTTGAAGCTCGGTCGGTCCGATAGGATATTGCTGTTACAAATATAACGAGAGCGTTTGGATCGCCGCTTAATTATCATCCAGGCACGCATACCTTGGATCCATAACCTTTCCCTCGTCTGCTCTAGTTGCCCCTCGTTCCGTGA
This sequence comes from Phalangium opilio, assembly GCF_054372755.1. Taxonomy (NCBI): domain Eukaryota; kingdom Metazoa; phylum Arthropoda; class Arachnida; order Opiliones; family Phalangiidae; genus Phalangium; species Phalangium opilio. The sequence continues at coordinate 419,229 of NW_028324229.1, forward strand.
TGCCTTACTACATGGGATGGGTGGATTCTCGTGAACGTTCAACGGCGTTCAGTTCTATATATATATACGTGTATAAATTATAATTTCAAATAGCGTAAATCAGCTTTAAAGAGGGCTCCCCCCGGTTTTAGTCTAACTCTTGGGTCATATTAGTGGTAGATGAAGTTCAATTCTCGAAGTGGACAGATTCACCAGGCGTCGCTTTATGAAAATCTATGACGTTTCTTCTACATGACTTCATGACAAGCTTTTAGTGACCAGTGACAAACTTATGGAACATATCTTATTTTCACGAAGTATTCCACACTTCATATAAACCTACTACCAATAATTTACTTCTATTAGTAGCTATGTTTCTCCGAATTCCTGCCGGTAACTTGAACCCTCATTTGCATACCCTACTCCACTTTGGTACGCGTTAGGCATATAGCGCAGTAAGTCTGTCTAGCAGTGAATCTGAAATCAATAGGCCATTACTATGGCTACACGTCGAAGTATAGTCCGGTTTGGCGATCACAATAGCTCCTGAGATCCATTCGACTATCGTTCGTTCCTGGCCCCAGCGCTATCGTTGAGTTTCATCCAATATTCCAAGATGAGCGAGATCGGATGAGCTTGCATGCTCCCGAGCCTCGATCCCGAGCCTCGATCCCAAGATGGAACATTGACTTAACCCCCATCCTTCACTTTATAGGAAGTTCTATTTTTAAAATTATGCACGGTCGGTATTATGATTTTCTAAGACTAAAGAATTGCCATGTAATATAATGAAAAATACGGGAATATTAATTAGCCACCCTTAAGGCCTATCGAATAACCTTTAAGTAGTTCTTAGAAAGGGTTTAATATAATAGGATAATACCGTAATAGGTTTAAATTCGTACGGGAGCTCTGATTCCAGGAAATATTAGTACTTTTCCAAGTATTAGTTCCTGCATGGTATTTGAGGACCTTATTATTGATGACCTCATATGGCTGCGGCGAGGTTTAGCTCCTAAGTTACTTACGCGAATTGAAGGGATAATTCTGCAAACCACGTGACGAAAGTCAAATGACTTCACGAGAACAAAGTAATATAAACGTGTTTTGGTATGGCGAAAACAAATAGGTGTGGAAATTATCAAATTAATGGATCGTACCTAACAAAATATATTTCATGACCCAGTTTGACAATCCAATAAACCTCAAGACATCTTAAAATTTTGAACCCAAAGAATCCCAATAATATACTGGCAAAGAAAAACACGAAAGAAATGTGACAAACAAAATCGAGGTCGCCGTCTTTAAGGGTGAATGTAAATTGACGCTTATCAATTGATACAAGAGACTCCTCTTTACAAGGAAAATAAAATAGAATAAAAAGGTTCAGGGCAATTCAAATTATAGCCTCATCGATTTGAAACGAGATGGAATAACTCGATTATGCATAGTTGAGGACCGTTTCAAATGGAGAGAGGGAGAGGAGACTGAAGAAAAGAGAAAATACATATATTTTATTCACGACATTTTATAGGGATGGAAATAAAAAAAGCTCCCAAAAGAAACAGTGATTTGGTTTGATAGAGTCAAAGAAAGATAACTCGGGATCCAAATCTATTTAGTTTTTACGTAAATACGTGTGGAATAAAAGGTAGCAGGCGCTCCTATAGTTCTGATATCTTTTGGGACACAGTTATATATCAAGAAATGAATGAGATCTTGGGTTTTCTTTTTAAGTTTTCATCTGATTTAAATTATGTTTTAGTTTGGGTCCATTTTTGTCTCTTAGGTCAGGAAAACCACAAAGAACGTTAAAATTTGGAAGCAATATGTTAGTTCAAAGTATATTATAGGCTTCCATGATTTCCATCCAATATAAGATATTACTCTTTGACCGCAGTGAACTTATCCAATAGAAACCTTTTTCGATATAGCGTCGATAAAACGATGTAGTTATACCAAACCAAAGGGACTATATAGGACTAAAAACCAAATATATATATCTATATATATAAAATGCATTTTTTATGAAAGGCTGGGTTACGTCCAGAACGTACCCTGCATTGGTTTCTATTGTTTTTATCCAACTTTTCTTCTTTTTTGGTTCATTTTTGCGGCCAAATGGTGGTAAAGGTTTTGCCAAGGGTTAGGCTTGGCCCTGGCGGGTGTATTATAGTCGAGAGTGATTCTGTCCTCAACGGCACAATTTTTTACCACGGACCTCTGGAATATTATATGGAAAAAGTCCCGGGGTTTTGGCCATCAAGCTGTCAAGTCGAGATGTCGCTATGGCTACCAGATTTTTCACTCTCGTCGCGTTGCCATCATGAAGCCTGTAGAAAAATTCTTTACGCCAACTATAGGCACTACGAGAAGCAAATGAAAAAATGGACTATCGGTCAGTTTACCGAAGGGGGTCATTCCTAAAGCCGCCAACGCGAATTGTCAAACTCTTCGGTGTAAATCATGTTTTTGGAGACCAAGTATGATGTAGTATTTAAATCCCAGCTATTAGTCGCGTCTTCAGTAACGCAGAGGAAAGTTGTAGCTGTTTAAGGACACACTAAAGGCCTTTTCAGGCAATACAAAGTTTGACTCAACTAGATTGGTCAATAAGTTGAGTCGGCAAGAATTGTCAGTGATAAATTTTTAATTTGGTGATTCAACTTGTCCAACTTCTGCTCAGACGTCCCAACTCAAGTTGACTTATCTAATTGAGTCAAAAACTTGTATCGTCTGAAAAGGCCTTTAGTTTTCTGATGAACTTGGACGTAATCTTTATCATCGAACCCTTTGATTTTTTTAAATAAATTTTAGGAGCTTTAGAGAATTATGTTGGATAAGTCGGTGGCGCTCCTTTAGCGCGTGTGTAGAGTGCCAGCCGATTCTAACTTCCTTTTAGTTTTGAACCTTTTTATTCCGCGTGGTGGAGTTGAAACGAAGGAAAAGCTCAATAGAGAGAAATCAATGTATTATTCATAGCCGACCCAAAAAAATGGGGACACACTCAGGCTGGCCTCTTCTAGGATTTAGTTTCCATTTTGTTTCGACCCTCGGATTTGGCGGCAAAGAAAAAGGGGTCTCAACTTTACTCATACCTGGTTGGTTTTGTAAATCACGTGACGCGTCAAAAGTCTTACTCCTAACCCTCTCCCACCCCAATTTCACTCTCGCACCAGATGGAGTTGTCAAAATATCCTTCAAAATGGCTTCACTAAAATGATCGCTTCAATTTCTATATTGAGATTACAATTCTACTAGGAGATAAAAATTCATAAGCTCCTTTTTCCAGTTTTCTGGTAGATTAACTCAAAAACATACCCTCCATAGGAATAGCATTACACCGAACTTTGGAGGCTCATAACTCTGGTTCTACTAGAGATACGGGAATGCCCTTTGAGTATGTTATAGTGCTATTTTCCCTCCATCGAACCATATTATAAATTTGGGGTTGCGTCAAACAGGGGCCGAGTAATTAAGCAAAATGTTCAAAAACATATCATTACACCCAACTTTGGAGGCTCATAACTCTATTTCCAATAAAGATACGGGGATGCCCTTTGATTATGTTATAGAATAACACTTGGTTTTATATGAAACAAGACTGTTTAATGACATCTTTCGTTTAGTATATTTTTGTTATACTGCATGCCTTTCGAAGTTAGTTAATCCTAAGGGCAATAGTGTTAAGTAGGCCATTTTGACACACATTTTAAACGCTCCATTATTTCCCTGAAAATATTAAAATACATTTTGAATTTGAAATTTAAATTGTCCTGAACGGTTACTATGATGAAATTCACTTTAGAACCCTGCTGCCAAGGCGCGCTTGTGGATTTTTGTCCCACGTAAAGAATTTACCCTAGCACGGTGCGATGCCCATCTGAAGTTTGATTAGCAGGAGAGCAAACAAAAGGGTATTAAGCCTGGGAAGAATCATTGTACGGAACTAATGTATTAAGGGGATGCGGAGTGTCGTCCTTCTTCTATTACCCCCTTCTGATACTGGAGAATATTCTTCTTCTATTAAAATGTACGTAGATAATTCGCTCCATTAATTTAGTGGTGATGCGATTACTTTTTTGCCCAAGCAAGTCCTATAAACGGTAAAATGGAATAAAACTAAAAAGTTTCTTTAATTGTCTGATTGCGTGATCTCGATTAAGCTGCGTGTCTACACTGATTGCCGATATATTTCGTTCAGTTCACCATAGCGTTATCCCACTTCTAGCCATGCAATCTCTCCTTTTCTGTAGTATTAAATGTTTTTGGGGTGGGCCGAGCAATTTCGATGAACGATAATATTGTACTTTCGATGTTGTTCCAGTGTTAATATTACTTGTGTCGCGTGAAACGGTGTTTTTGCGCCTTTTGGGTTCACGGTATCGTGTCAATTTCACGGTTCAATGCTTAAATGCAAATGGGGGAGTATACTAACATTGCCACGCTTTTATGTCTGAATCGATAAATAAGGCTTAAATGTTTTCTACTAAAAATTTCATTGAATTTTAATTTTCACCGAGGGTTTATAAAATTTAATTAAATATATTGAAACGTTGGTCCGTTCGTAGATTCTCAGTTTACTGCAAATTTTTGAATATCCATTAAATTTGAACTTAATCGTGTCGAGAAATAATTAAAAAACAAATTTCAAGGAGTACGTCCTTCCCTTGGTCTTTATATGACACGATTAAAACCAAGAACCCATATAAAGTCTTAGAACGTATAAAATACCATCGTAGCTTATAAGATATGTTCCATAGAGACTTACTGAGAGCTAGTTCGAGAACGACAAGGGAGAGTTCACTACACTTCGTTTTTCAGTACATTTTCTTATTTAGTCTGTACTCTAAGCCTTTGACAGCCCCTCGGTAAGCGTCAATTTACGAGAATCCATGACTTTTCACCTACTTCACTTCATGAAAAGCTCTCAGTAATCAGTGACAAAGTTATGGAACGTATTTTATGAACTTATCCTAATATGTTTACACTAGGTCGTTCACCGTCGTTGTATTCTTACCAAAATGACGGCGATCCATGATAAAATATGGAATATCGGTGTACAGTTCAGCCCAGTTCTTTGTTTGATCGTTCTCGTTTCTTAAAAGGGTTCTTGGTAAAACGTAAGACCCCGAAACGGTGCCAAGACCCTTCTCTTTCATGAAGCAGTGAAGTAGTTCCTGAGAGCCGCGAAACCATCGCATTAGTCCCCATTGAATGTTTAATTCGATTTAGAAAATTCGGCCAAGAAGATATAGCTTCTGTTGGAGATACCTTTCCTTAATAATCAAAGCGTCGTCCGTTCCTGAAAATTGATTAAACTAAAGTTAATATTTCAATTATAATAGCAAGTTTAATTTAATATTTTCCTGATTTTTACATTTAAACTATTTTAGGTTATTATATATTTTTTTAATTGTTTATTCAGATTAATATCATAACATTTATTTTTACTTGTGTTCGGTTAAAAATTTCTCCATATACGACACCTTGACAACCTAATAACTTCCGTGCATATTCTACCAAATTGGGGAACAGAGAGAGAGAGAAAGAGAGAGACTGAAAGCCGACCAAGGAGAGGTGTAGGCTCTGAAAGACGAGTGTGAACTGAGAAATTGACACAAATTAATTGAAGCGGTGAACTCGGAAAACCGTTTGTAATTAAAACTGAAATATCCTTGGGCCTATTATACAGTAGTTCTCTCACTCGGAGACACACAAATTAATTGACTAGAGGGGAATGCATCTATCTCCCCCCCCCCGCGTCCATAATCCCCTTCAACTTATATTCCAGAAATTGATGGAAAAGGACTCTCGGAGCATAGGCCCACTTTAAAATATAGTTCTGTGAAATTACTTCATAAATAAACCCGAAGTAATCATACGCTTTATTTAATTAGTGCGAGAGCTCTTTATTGAAAATTATTTCTTTGAAGAGGAAATTAAAGAAGGGCACAAACTCACGCCTTTCCACTCTCGAAAATCATCGATGATATTAGGCTCTCTATAATTAAGTGAGAATCCATTCCTGGGCCAGAGAAAGACCGATCTCCAGTCACAATATTAGAGTTTTACCATATGGAGGAAAGAGTTACGATGGAGTGGGGATGATGATGGGCGACGTGCGGCACCGAAACTCTCCCAGTGTACCTCGAACACGCCCCTACCCTTTGGTAGGCGATTGTTAAGTGCTGCCGCGTAGCGCCATTGTATTTGTATGAGAACTAGCTTCTATTTTCAAGACAGACTGGGAGACCTTTACGATTCTCTACTGTACGACCCTACCTAAATGCTGAGGATGCTGGGGGTACAGAGACAACGTTATAGTTAGGGGATTACCACTCAATCCTTCTCTCCTTCAAGGTTTTACATTTCAACCTAACTTTGATTTCCTTCAAGTCGGAGTATTAGTTGATGATAACTTCAAATTAACTTATACACATTTGCAAACTGTACTATTTGATTTCGTTTTGCAACTTGGGTATTGAAATTGGGTTTCACCAGTTAATATTGACACAATAAACAACAAAAGAGAGAGAGGGTGCAGACGCTTGAGGGTTCTCTCTTTGCCTAGCGGGTGCTGTCTTTATTTGAAAAGGTGGCATCGAAGTGTGTCTGTGTGTGCGCGCTGAGGATGAGTATTCCTGGGCTTTTGTCTTCTTAATATTCTCTTTAATAAACGCTTCTAAATTTCCCCCTTAAACTTAGTTTGACCGTTACTAATGCGAGTTTACAGTTTACGCTCGAGATCGTTCCAAACACGAGGTGTTTTCTATGGGAAAGGGAGCTAGGAATATCGAGCTATTGTCTGAAGTTATAAGCGCGTGTCTCGAGCATTTCTATATACATACGTGCACGAGATTCGAGTCTCACTTTGAAATTTAAGAGGTTTATAATAATGTTTCTATAGGTTCGTAATAATAATTATTAAGGTGAAGCGGACAATTATTCCAGCGTCGTAAGCATGTTTATGTGTTCTTAGTATTGGTATTTCGAAGAAGAAATTCTCAACTTTAGAGCAAGGACAACATACCGGAAGTTTGACCCGTGACCCTTTTACATTTGTTTCCTTTACGTGGGTGGTTATTTAGATCAGTTTCTGTTGTTTTTTAAATATATCGGAATTAAGGCAGTTAATTTTCTATAAAACTTAATGAATTCAGTGAAGATAAAGTGTTGTCATACAGCAGTCTGGACTAGCTCTGTGCAACATCAATTATCTCGCCAAACGAACTCTCGGTAGTCAATGTTAGCTATGAAAGTAACTGAAACGCAGTGGTATAAATTAGAACAAAAGAAAAGCGGAAGTGGTTTAGTTTTTCTTCTTCCTCTTTTTCTATTGAAGGGTTTCCGAAACAAGCGTTTTATGTCCTTTTTACGCGCGTTTCCTTTTTCTTCTTTGCTGGCAGTCTCTATATACTTTTTTCCCCTTTAGTTCCGAAGCTTAGGCAAGCCATCTCGTGCCCACTTTACGCTAAATATTACGTTTGCTATTGAATGGCCAATAAAAGGGCTATTTCGGGCGACGGATTTAATGGTACGAGAGTATCCCCTTGGCTATAAAAGGCACCTCCTAACGGCCCCAATAGCAAACTAAAACTAACGCCACCTTAAGAAAGAAAAAAAAAGGACCGCTTCGTATATAGGATGAAAACACGAAATCTAGATCAGTCTTGATACGTCTCAACTGGATTTTGCCGCGTTTGCTAACCAAGAATTGGCCCTTCTTCTGCTGCTTATTATTGCACTCTTTTACCATTGCACTTTCAACTTAATAGTGAATTAAAGTTAGTGTATAATGGCCAACTTTATCCAAGTTATCTAAATCTTATTTTTCTCTACTCTTGCCATCATAAGTAACGCCGGAACAACAAGTATGACACTTCCCATTGGGTGTTTCTGTTCAATGACATTTTGCCGCCCGAGCAACTGTTTTCAACACTCTGTATTTACTGAGGATGCTTTGCACCCATGTTGTATCTACGGTTTTAAACTCTAATACCACAGTAGTCGCTTAGAACTATGAAGTTTTTCTTTTTAGCGGAAAGCACGTTTAACATTTTTCATTAAACGTCAAACTTGGTGTTGTTTTGCTATTTATTTTGCAGTTCATTCCCATCTAGAAGAATTTTACCTTACAAAAAAATGTTACGGTTAAAAATAGAGCGCTATGTTTTCGGATTATACTGTCTAGACCATAAGTGGCGCTGAGTTAGCTCAACATCTTTCAATTTCTCTGAAAACTCGGAAGCTAATGTTAGGTGTCGCGCTAGGATACGAGACTCGGCTCGGGTCTTTCCAAGTGTAAGTTCATTCATTTCCAACGTATTAAGAGCGGAGACGTTTTAATTTCCACTTTGATATATGATTCCTCACATCGCGTGGCGCCCGACTCCATTTCATTTGAATGCCAAACGAATTTCGGAACCTCAGCTATTGGTCTAGCCTCTTTTTACACTCGACTTTTGTAATGGACTCGCACCGTCCCCGGTCTAGTCGAGATTGGAAATAGCCGGAATCCCCGGAGTCCAAGGATAGAAGCTAGTTTTTAGAATGAACAAATCTCATAATAACAACCGTACGCTTTTAGATGAGTGCAACGAAAACCAATTAAAACGAACAGATTCATCGTGAGCTCCAGATGCCCACAGGCGAATAATTGGTAAAAGTCACGTGATATTTTCGACCGTTAGATTTAGGCTTAGCAAATTCAATGCAAGCTAAGGCTCTTGCTGCGATGAAATTATTGCCATGTAAATTTTTGCATCATGCACCCTGGTTATTTTGGGAAAGGAAAAATAGAGAAAATTCTCTAAACTATCGTTTGCGCAATATGGTGTACATACGTAGGCCTTAGCCTCTAATTTATTAAAACGAGGTAAACCATTTTCCCTAATCCCCCTTTTGCGTTGTCGAAAATACCACGATTCTAATGCAAATTATACAGAATATAATTTGCATATTCAGCTGAAATATAAGTTTCCAAAAAAGCCGAAACTCCCTTTATATAATCCCTCTTTATAAAATATTTTCATTGCAATTATATTTTCAATAACTTTATTTTTTATTGAATCCTGCACGCATTTGCAATAGAACGGAACTATAATGCTTTGAATTAATTGACTTCTCATTATTGAAAATCGCTGCACCATAAATAAAGAAACTGTTGCTTTTCTTTGAGTGGGGAGTTTGGTAGACTTTGGATGAGAGTCGTCTAGCTTAAAGCTTTCTTAAGAACTAGTGTAAGTGATAAGAAAAGAGTCTGCCAGATAATACTGTTATCTAACCCGTTGAAATTAATGACCTGTAGGTACTGCCAGCTAACGATTAGAAATCCCTATTGATTTCTTTTCGTATTTTTTTTCCTTTGTTTTTCTATTGAATCTTGACTAAACAACGCCTCTTGCATGAATTTTACAATATAAATTATTTAATCAACACGTGAAAAATCATATTCCTTGATTATTTGATTTGATTTATGAACTATTTAGTTATACTTTAGAAATTCCATTCATATCTCAGGCGAAAATCTTTTAGGAGAAAAAAATATGATCAGATATTCTATATGAAAGTGAGAGGAATGGAAATGGTTTTTTTTCTGGCCTATCAATTTACGTTCCATCGAAAGTTAGTCGACTTACAGGAGGAGGAGGAATGGGATGAGATAGGGTTTTTCCTACCATCCTATCCTCTTCCTCTATCTAAAGAACGGGGATTTAAGCCTATCAAGGATGAAGGAAGATGGAGTAAAAGTAAAGGAAAAAAATATGGTGAATGGGGAGTTGGGATTTCGTGGAAAGAAACGGAGCGAGAGGGGACCAAGACGACGGACTAAAATGTGATATCGTTAATATTTGGTAATGTAACCGTAATCGGAAGCACGACAACTGGGTGATGACGACTGGGTGTTTGACAATTGGTTGCGCGACAATTTTGAGGGCTGAAAATTGGTTGGCAATGAAACCGACAGGGCTAACTCGTTACTGGCAACAATGAGGAAACGTTTAAAGAAGCGCTTCTTAACCAATTTTCAGTTACTTCTGAAAAACTTAACATGATCCCTCTCTGTGCCTTTTGAGAGGAGATCCTCGATGCTGGTGCCAGTAATGGCTCCGCTATCCATCAAGAATGACTCGCTGATGGTGATAACAAGCTCCCAGCTAATTAAACTCTGCTCCCCATCCTCCAGAGCTTCTGATCCATCCCGAGTCTCCCATCTCAAAGACTCTTCTTCTTCGTTCCGATTTCTTCGTATTTTTCTTCTTCTCTCTTTCGCCCGTTTTATCTCGACTTGAGAAAACATGGTAGGCTTAAAGCTGTCCGTACTGGTAAGTAGAGATGGATAATTACAAAGTAGAAAAGTATTTTCTTTTTTCCGCTCTCCTCTTCTCAAGGATTGGGATGGGAGCGACTTACCCTTCCGGAATTTTACCCCAAGACCCCCGCTTCTTTTCAGACCCCATCATTGTTTTCTCGATAACTCCTTGTCATCTACTAAATCTGCCCCAACGTTTAACAGATTAAGAGATTTTTGGGGGTGCAACATTCCTCTTTGTTTTTGCTATAGACTGGAGTCCTATCCTATTACTGGCAGACCTTGTGTCGTGTAATTGATTAAATTGGAGATACATTGTAACAAAGAACTAGTATATGACGCGTCATATTTCAGCCTTACAATTATGTAAAGTAAATATTCAGAAACTCAAAAGCGGTATGAGTTGCTTTTTTTTCACGTTCTACGTGGGGTAATTTACCCCAACAAAATTAAGTTACCTTTTTGGAAAGGATACACGGTTTTCTCTGTAAGGTTTGAAAGGATAAGATGGATAAGTTTTAAAACTTACATGTAATTTTCCACAACAGAACGTTCAGCTTGGCGCTGAACTTTTATCTGTTTAAGTAGTCGACGCACGTGAAGTGAAATACATGTATAGGCCTTTTCCAAGTATGGTAGAGCCCAGGAAGGGCAAGGAAGTAACTGACCGACCTTGGGGATCACCGGGCAGAGGAAAAAAAGTGTTTTTCTAGCTTTAATTGCGTCTCCTCGGTTTCGTTACAAAGTTTTGGGGAAGCTCGATCCCGAGCGCGCGAGTTTATTTAATTACCGCCATTCCCAGATGACCATTTTCCCTTTTCTCTTAATACTTCAGGGTAAAAAAGACGAGGTGGACTCGTATATGGAATGGGTCATATCGCTCTCCCGCGGTTCGTTTTGAATAGAAATGTATCAGAGGCCTTTCTAGTAGGTATGGGTTTAACTATCTCATCAGTAAGGAAACTATGGTCAGTCCGACGGCCAGTTGCGCCGGTCACTCCCCCTTGAGGCGCATTTCTTTTTCTGTACTCCCCTCACTCATTCACCGTAGCTGACCCCCTCTTCTTCGCCCTTCACACAACGTTGCGTCAAATTATTCTCCTTGGTGGTCATTTTCACTAGCCAATGACCATCGCTATATGGCCTTAGGGGATAAAGTGTGGGTCAGTTCGCATTTGTAACAACTAATGTAACCTTCAATGGTGAAACAGAATTGATGGAAAATCATTAACAAAAGAAGCAGAAGACCATATATTTCCTGAACTTTAACTGTATGCTATACGATGCCGTAATATCTTACGATTTCAATTGCATCTCCGTGATTTTGAAAATTATTAAACGCCATATTTTTAGGGGAGAAAAAGAAAATGCGAACGCGTCTGGGCAATGGTCAAATTCAATTTGATGACCTCGGCCACGCTTGGTAACTTTTTTTCCACCTGTGGCGATTTTTTTTTTGCCTGGGCTCCTTTCCTTGGCAGGTATCTAATGAGATCCGGCAATTGCCTTACCTTACCTTACCTTACTTAACGTATAGCTCTAACCGTAAAAAAGTTTCACTCGGGGACTTTTGAAAGGCAATGTGGGAATTTTCTTGATTTACTTCCGTCCGTTTCCAATATATTCTCGATAAACACGTAACAAAAGTTACCTACTTCATCGCTGAAAGAAAAGTGCGTGCATCTACCTGCACAGCACGACTATATAATATGTTAAAAAATACATTAGTGTACTTAAGACAATCCAGGATGGATGTTAAAATTTTTCGAAGTTCCCAGTACTAATCTACTAACGGTAACTAAACCCAATGCTAATTAATATTTAAATAAATACCACATAGTTAGTGTTAATTAAGTAAATCATTCCTCAAAATTTGTTGGCACAATTAGGACACAGCTCTGGTTCTCAGTAATACTGTTTTGATTTTTGGATTGCCGGCAGTCCACCCTGAAATGACCAATCGACCGCGGACATTGAGTGATGAGTTTGAGAGGGACCATCTTCCTCTTCGCGCCTTAATAGCTGACCAATTAGAACCTCAGGAACGTGTCGAGGGTGCGACCGTATAGGAATTCCACCCTTTCTGACGTCCATTAGAAGTAGATTTATAAATCCAGCCCGAGGATAAGACTGAGTATTTTTCCATAAAGTCAGTTAGTCTCTTTTCCACTAGGTTTTGATTACGTTGCGTTGATCCATTTCTTTTTCCTTGTGTGGGAAACGTTGGAGTCTTTCTGACGTCGAGCGGATGATAGCCCTTAATGCTTCGGAAAATTTTCTTCATCCATCATTTAGCGCCACAGATGAAATGTGGCGGAAATTTCTCGGCCAACTTAATTGTAATGTATCGCCCCTATTATATCGGACTGACTTTCCAGACTCATTTTCAATTATTTTAGCTGCCTTTAGAATACTTTATTCATGCTTCGCTCTAGCGAAAATGGACTGCCTATTAATATTTCATTGCATTTTTGGCCGCAGTTGCTCGAAAGGTTAGCTTTACACTTGGAGTAAATAACCATCTCCGGAAGGACTGTTACCATAATTTGTATTAAGATGGTTTTGAAAGACCGTACCGAAGTTTAGATAATATTTTAACCATCACTTTCAAACCTTGAACATTTTTTAAAGCAATGATTTCATCTCTTTTATGGAAAAAACCTTTGTAGTTTTTCTGTCCAAAGTAACCTTTAACGTATAAAATTAATATTTCGGTATCAAATTTAATTTATTTAGCGGGTTTAAATCATCATTAACTATAGAATGGGAAGCCAAAATTAAGCGATTAAATTATGTACATCATATTTTATTTACCCTGCGTTCAGATATACTTTTTAAAAATGAATTCAAGATTCTTATTGCACTCCGTAATGGTTTTACTCCTTTGGAAGGTTTTTTTTTACTGTTCCTAACACACCGTATTGTCTTTAACGTATTTCTGTGGTAAAATCCAGGGAAGAATAATGGGATATCGTTGCAATGATAAAATTATAGCTCTTAAGTAATTTCTGTATGATTTCCACACATTTTTGGGGGGGGGGGGCTTGTAGACTTAATTATGCTTCTTCCATTTGCGAATACTATGGAAAAATGCCACCATGAAGGTGAAGCGATCAAAAGCGACTGGTATACTGATCCCAAGCCATATCCCCAAAAATCCACCGACGTATGAAAATACTTCGATTGGCTATCAAAAATAAATTGATTCAATATTTTCTCGGTATTTTCGCCTTTCATTACTGTACCGTGAATTGTGGCTTGTGGTTATATTCCAAATGATACACTTGTCGCAAGTCCAAGTTGAAAACTGTCAAATTTTCTCTGAAATTATTGAAAATTTATCTGAATAGGTCTGTAGCGCTGATGTCATAATCTATATTACGTGTTGTCTTTGCGTTCGTAGTCGTTCCTGAAGATACTAAGCTTGTAGAGAGTTATTCTGCAAATATGATCAATTGAATTTCGTAACTTCAATACTGTATCTAACATTAACGAGTCCTGGCTAGGTTTTAACCTCAGACAACCTAACGTACCTGCAGCTTACTGGGCAAGCACTTTCGCATTCGTCTCGAATTAAACCCACGTCCGCGTCATTGGAGCAAATGTCTGCGTAACATCGAAATTTAAATACATCAGCGTAAAATACGCATTAAATTTTTACCTTCTTCAGTCATGTTGCAACCCTTGTAGGGTTCTATAAATGATATCGTTGATGGGATACAACCGCAGCTCATGTTAAATGTCTCCCATAAGCATTGATGGTAGCAACGCTATGATATATTAAAAAACCCGTTAGATGGCAAGATTAAAGCATAGCGCGGCTCCACTCCAGTGGATCCCATACAAGTTGACTTTCCTTACGATTTTACGAACTCCAGTTTTGGCTTGGCCAAGCTAGAGGCATTTGTGGGCGGGATTTATACGTGCATGTATAAATCCCGCCCACTTGTCTTTGCCAAGCCAAACCCGGAGTTTAGGAGGAAAGTCCCCTTGTAGGGGATCCACTGGAGCCGTGCTGTGCTTTAAAAGTTTAGTTATTTTATAGGTATTTTACTTCGGCTGTAGCTCTTTCTTCATCATCTGTTATTTTGGTGAGGTTTCTACAAGTTGGTTTGTAAGGCTCTTCGAGGTAATTGACTACGATCTGAACGGATGAAAAATTTATTAGTTCCTGAGTTTTAAGAGGACATGATTATTTGACGTACTTGCTCGACAAAACCCCGGGACACTTGTAAATATGGGATAGAGACGCTTATGTCCCTTTCGACATCCGGGACCAAAAACCGACTGTGAAAATAGACCCATCCCGCTGTACTTTCACTAGAAAAATTGTATTCTCCTAGTTGAAAGTCTAGATCCAACTCGAAGACGTATTCTATGGAATATATTTACCTTAAATAATTGGCTCATTTTGGTTAAGGCTTAACAATAACGTACCATCTTTCGATTTGCTGTCAATCAAAGGGGCTATTGTCCAACAGGAAGAGTAACCGTCGTAAACCCATTGAGAATTGCTGTAATTTTTGGATGTTGGTATATATATTTGTTTATATATTACGCAGATAATATTATGAAAGATCATACTTTTGGCACAATGGTGTAAAAGCGGTTTTGTTGTAAAGTGTGAACATGGTGCACTCTTTTAAAAATTCCTCAATACCCAAAGTGAAATTTCTCATGTTTTTGGAAACCAAATTGACTATTTCGGGGTCACGATTCTTGAAATCAAACTGCAAAAGATTTGAATCCCAACATTGATTTCTCTTTTTTTGCAACTGCTTTTGTTATGAATGTAGATTACCTCTTTGTCCAAACACAGAGATCTGTTTAGCTGGCATAATTGAGTCTTGCGAAACCTGAAAAAAAAAAAGAAAATCAATAATGTGGTTAATGTGTGTACACGGAATACGCGTGTCCTTGTATTGGGGAGATTAAGGTTAAGTGTATGAAATCTGTACCAAATGGTCATCGTAATTTCTTATAAGGTTAACTCACGATCTGGCTGAGCAGATGGTGACCGATTCGAAATCTATGAATCTTCTTCTAACCACTTCGACGTCCACTGAGGTTGGAAACTCGAAATAAAATCCCAGAAAATTCATCAGTTGAAAGACACATATGACCGTACAAGCTATAAAAATCACAGAGCGAACTATTTTGTTCCCTTTACTGCTTAAGCAATAGTCTACAGGGTTGTATTTCGGGTCGTATTCTTCATTGGAGTAAGGGTTTTCCCCAGCGTGTGTTATTCTCGTTTGTAAGCCTTGTCGAAATTCCCTTTGTCTTTGCATTTGATTTCGAAATGCTTCTCGAAACTGTTTAAAAGTTGACGGCTGTCTCAAATTACTGTTAGACCAAGCGGCTTTTGATCCATTTTCATCCGTTTGGGTCATGTTTAGTCGAACTTGATCACTCGCGTTTACCCTAACATGGTGTTCCGATACAGTTCTTCTAACATGATGATTATTTTCGCTAATAGTTGAAGGTACTTCCGGTGTCCTCGCATTATCGGTGGGTATTGTTGCGGGTCGATCGTAATGCATATCCGGTACGGTTTCGATTTCTTTGCCACGATCTGTGTAGTTTAACGTCGTAACTGATCGTTTTCTCCGTTCCTCTTGGTTTGGTCTCATCCTGCCCCTGTAAAATTACGATTAAATTAATTATGATAATTCCAATCCAATCAGTACCCCTAATAGTCTAGGTTTTGCTTGACAACCCATGAATACCCCAAAAGCATCTATCATATTTATTTCAGCGTATCTGGAAACGTTTCTCAAGAAAGTTGAACGAGCTATAATTTCAGTTCGATTAATTATTCATCTTGGCGCGTATCTGTGACCAAAGCTCGAGAACGTGTGAAAATGAGCACCGTTTTTGGTTTCCACGAGCTTATACTTTTGTACTGGGTGGTGGTAATGATTGAAGGAACGTATGTCCAGTCCAATCTCTTCGAACGGTCTCAGGTCTTACGGTCACCATATCTTTAATGGGAAGAGAAATATTCCTTCCTGCATGGAAATAAGTAACATGCAAGGAGCAACGAAGAGGTTCAGCGCGTTCGTCACCCTCTGACCTTAAAACTATCCGTCATGATCATGCACCAGTGAGATTTATTGTCTTAACTTATTATGAAAGGTCATCGTTTTATCCTACTTGTTAACATTTTTGTGATGAGACGCGTCCATTACGGGTCTCATTGCACGTCAATATAGAAAAGGTATAAGTAGCCGTGGTATCGAATTTTCCAGGCTTAAGTCGCGGTAAACCGTTAATCCGTCACATAAGAATTAGTTTCATATATCCGTAACCGTTGAAAAATAGCTCTTGAACAAATTCAGTTTAAACCGCATTTAACTAGTCACGATAATGCCTATCTACAGTAGAAGCTCGAAATATTTAATAGTTAATAAGAATAAGTTTCCTATGCCTATATGACTTATTCTAGGCAACAGAGCGAGCGCAACAAGTAAACTAAGAAAGAATTGGCAATCGCGCGTGCAAGATTTCAGCACAGTCGTAATGAGAAACTTAATTGGAAACGCAACTAAGCAAGACTTTGCGTCCAAGTTGACCACTGTGAAGTTTTTGATAAGCTAACGCCTGTAATACTGCGTCGATCGAAATATAGTAAAAGGGGTAAAAATGGAAAAAGACACGCCGACTTGTTGCCATGGAAACGTTGCGACATACCTGAAAAGTTTGATTATAAACTCGGTATTTGAATCGATGCCTTCAGATAAATAGTAATCAAATTTCCTTGTTTACTTAGCCATTTACAACGAATGTAAACAAATGATTATGAATCAATATGAATGGGATAGAGTAACTAATCATTGGGCGACCCATCTTCTTAAGGGGGGGGGGACTTCATTCAGCGGAAGCTAATTACCACTTGAATAGTATAAAATTGATTAAATTCTGTGTGCACAGTGCCTTTCTGATTTTTCCATGTTATCTTTGTCTCGCTTTTAAATCAGATGTACCCTACGGTAAATTAAAGTCAAGGGAAAATACGGCTAATTTTGCAAGGGGGAGAGAATGGAAAGAGTTATTTACTGAAATTTTGGATTCTAGGGTTGTATGAACCAGTATTGATTTATATTTAGTGCTCTGAATGTGTTGTTTCCAACAACAAATAATTGTTGTATAGACTACATTGCTCTATACTCTTTCGTGGTCATCGATCGAAGCTTGACCATTTTTTTTACGTTCAGTTTCTTTGAAGGTCAAATATATATATGACATGATATATTTAAACGAGGCAATTAAAGTGATTGACATTTTGTATTGAAGGTTTGAAAACTAAGTAATTATTTCGTATTCACCTTAGTTTTTATTGTGACCTTTCTCCGTTCTTATTGTACGAAAATTTAAGGCGAAAATGGGAAAATAATGGAGTTCTTTTGACATGGGCGTCATAGAAAATTTTAGTCATTGTACGTCAAAGGACTCATTTTTTATATTAAGATCATAGGTAATATATTCAATAAAAGTATTTGGTAATTTGAATTTTAACCCTATTGAACAAATATTATATGAAAGTATCTGGTATGACATACTAATTCTCACGAGGTTACTTATGCTTAAATAAAAAAGGCCGGTCAATTTATTGACTGTTTCGTTCCCGACTATTAAGTATTTTCTTTTTCGTTCACCTTATTTATACATCTAAAGGTAAAAGGTGTAACTTTTGCACACAAATGATCATTTTCCTGATACCAAGCAAACATGCGGCCATTAAATGTCTATTGCAAAAGTAGGCGGAGTTCTACGTTTACAGTGCCATTTTCTTTTAACTAAAAATCCCACCTTACATAAAACAAGAACAAAAATGTACTTTTTCGTAGAATGTTTAGCTTGCATGTTTATACCTAATTTCATGCTAATTTTCCCAAACAACTTATTAATAAACGCTTCTACGAAAACCTTCCTTCAAGTTCCACTGAACTGTTAACCATTCTTTATAAAGAACCCCTGGTCTTCCTTCGGGGAAAATACATAAAACCAGAAGGGGATAATACCTTTAGTTCTGTAACATGATTCTTCCCAGGCTCACCGTTTTAGTTTGCTCTCCTGCTCATCAAACTTCAGATGAGCATCACACCCTGGGGCGAATTTATAACTGTTTGGTACTAAATCCTCAGCAATCAACACACAAACCTTGATTGTCTTGACGTGGTACAAAAATACCACAAGCGCATGCGCCTTGGCAAATAGTTAAGCGCTAATAAAGTAATGATAAGCGAACTATTTATCGCGTATTGTGATTCGGTTTAGTAACCTTGCTCCGAATGTTTTGATGTTGGGAATAATCATGTTAAAATTACCCCGCTTTGTGGCACTCTTCTATCGAAGAGAAGTATTATCAAAAGCGGATTATGTTTCACACATACTTCTGATAAAAAACCTGCAGGATCAATCCTTACTTTTGTAATATTGACCAACAGTAAACAGTAAAGTTTTTCGTAATGTATAGTTTTTTAATATTTTATTTATAGACTTAACTGACTCTCAACTTTTTCCAATCAATATGGAAAGTATACTCGAATATAATGCTTGGTAACAAAAGCTCTCCGATTTTGTTCTTAAAGGTTTGTATTTCGCACTATATGAGGCTTATAAAAGAAGAATGACCTTTACGAATGACAGCTGGGCTATTTCCCTTGATTCTAGGGCTGATCAAATTTGTACATATTTGAAAATGTTTATTAATCTCTCACGAAAGATAAAATCTCTTCCGAACTTTATGAAATTGTCTAAAGGTCAAGCAAGATGCAAAGAAAAACATTTGAATTCCTTTGTTTAAGGATTGCTTTGCATTTGTACGGCCAGGGATAGATTTAATTTTAGAAGTAGGAATGGAGAATGGTTAGTATTCACTTCAGTCCGCCTCATAGCCCAGTATAGAGCCCCTCCCGCCAACACGTAACGAAAAGTTTAAATTATCTTATTGGCTCACTTAAACTTCGTTTTGATGACGTTGCTGACGGGCACGACGAAAATTACGTAATTACTTTTTACCTCTGTCGCTATGAGCCCCCTCTTCTTTCATACCCCCCCGTCCTGGGGAAGGGGGTCCGGGACTTTGACGCGCGCCCAGATTACTGTGTACTCCATTCCTACTTCTAAAATTAAATCTATCCCTGGTACGGCTTCAACTAACCTACAACCCCCTTAAAATGTGGTAAAGAACGTGAACCGCGAAATATAAGGTCACATATTGTTGGGCTCAATGCTAGGTTTCCACTTCTATGTTGCACCTCGGCTTTTAAGGATACACAGGGGCGAGCCAACATTTTCTACTGGATCAGAGGCAAAATGGCTGCCTAATTTTTAAGTCCCTTTGGGTAAAATGTTTGAGACCCTGAGGATACACGCGTTACATCTTCTTCATGTTTGCTTCTTAGATTTAGAGAACCTAGCTGACATATCTAGCCCTTATTCTCCCCTAAAAAGTGGTCTATATTTTTATCATCTTCAAAAAGGAAAGGCCCGGAGACCCATTTTCTCCTTATTCAGCGTTAAAACTATTAAAACGGAAAAGAAAATTTTCTTACATCCGTACACTCACCCCACCTGACCCCTTTAGACATATTCGCGGGTCATCCTTAAACACCTTTGCAACCATCAGCGAAATTTGCATAATCTTCCTCTAGCGTTAAAATGAAGCATTAAGACTGGAAAAGTAGTATATAGTAACCCCCATAGGCTCATCTGCATCATCGGGCTTCGAAATAACCTTTAGAAACTAAGAAAAATCTCTTAACTCGAGAGAGGGTACTTTTTTCAACTTTCTCTCTCTCTCTCTCTCTTTTTTTTTTGAACATTCACTTTATCCTCGTTGACGCTCAGCCCTATAATTTTTTTAAATTTTAAATTCTGCTTGTTTTACAAATTACCGTGAATGAAAATCGATGTTTTTGGAGTTACTTCGCTTCAACATTTTGGACATACCCCAATTTTTTAGTCGTTAGTCCATAAGATTTTTTTATAACATTTCACCCCTGTTATCTTATCTCACCAAAGACAAATATAAATAACAGAAAGTGAGGATCAGTAAATGTTTTTAACCATTGGCTCTTCTCACTGCCTTTTATCATAAGTTCATAAGATATACGTTCAAAAAGTATAACGACACTTTCCTATACTTCGTAATGCTAGAGACTTACAGCTCGAGCTAGTTCAAGAACGACAAGCGAGAATTGAAGTCCTACACTCGTTTAATTTTGTAGTCCATCTTCCTATTTCGTCTGTACTAAGCCTTTGACAGCCCCTCACCAGGCGTCGCCTTACCTTGAATCTATGACCTACGTCACTTCATGACAAGCTCTCAGTAACCAGGGACAAACTTACGGAACGTATCTTATGAACTTATGCTTTTATCAGTTATTTTAATTTGTGTCTTATCTTACTTGTCATGAAGCCTTGACCGAATTACGCACTGGGCAATGGTGAGCTCAAGCAAATGTATTCGGAGAGTTCAAGCAAATCAAAATTCAAAAGCGTACGTCAACTGTCCAAATAATCCTTGACCAACTTAACTTGTGAACTGTTTTATACTCAGTTAGCGCATAACGGTTTTATTTCTATATTTAATCTTACTCTACGCTAAGCCTTGGCTCTTTTACAATAGTTTATTTGTTCAAACAGTCCTTCTCTAACTCTGCTAACCGTTTATCAGACGTTTTTCTAAAATACGATTACGAAATCTTGTTCCTATTACGCAATGAGACAAACTTCAACTGTCCATTTCTCTTTTTTTATGGATAAACAGTTTATGCACTTCAAGCAATTCAAAATCCTGATACGTCTAGCTAAACACTCTAATTAAATACCTCGAATCGCGCGTGAGACCAGTTTGAATGTAGTATTCACTTTAATTAAATACTTGTAAATCAAGAGGAAGTTTGAAACACGGTCGCATTGTTGCCAAAACACCCACGATGCACTTTAGTTAATTGTCACGAATACGAATTGTCGTCTTGTCGTTACGTCTCTCTGCTATTTCATATCTGCTAAGCCTAAATTATGAAAGAGTATATTCGTATTATCGTTAGATAATCTATGGTCAAGTCTTTACGTCTGATTGAAACCGTTTCACAATGTAGTTTGGTTTGTTATGTGGCTCGCTTTCTTGCACCCAATAAAATGGGCGTTCCTTTATTCCCCTTCGATAAATAGTCAATCGTTTTTTACACATATAGCTCGTATAAATTTTTATATCGCGTGTTTGCCTGTCAAGAAAGAGCCCTTGACCCAAGAACCCCCCTCCCCCAGGTGCCACTTCGATCGATCACCTTGATTAAAATAGGGATGATAGCCTTGTCTAGTGTCTGACTATAGCTATAGCTATAGCTTCTTCAAGAAAAAAGTTTTAGTATAACACGGAAAAATGATCTATCTCAAGGGTTAATACTCTATTATAATTAATGATCAAATTGGCGTGAAAACAACTTAATAACTTCGATTGTATTCCAATATCGATAAGTTAGTTACTTAATGTAAAACTTTCCCAAGAACTTATCGAACCGCGTGTATCAGCTACTTTCACAGAATTCGGGACTGTTTTACTTCAAATAATCTACTTTATTTAATGATGCTTGAAACAATTTTGATCGTATTCGAATATATTAAATAATAATAGAGCTATAGTGACATTATTGGATGTTTTTTTCCACTTTTTGTATATCTATATCTGACTTGCAATTTATCCAATAATCTATATTCTATTTTTGTGTTCATATTGTGATGCATCATTAATTTCCAAACTTACTGTACCTTGTAAGACAAGCTAGGCTACTAAAAATAGCACGATTAACTTAATTCAAATTAAGTTAATTTAATTAGATCTAAATTGACTTTACTTACCCCGCACACCTCCATATAATTCCTTGCAGTTAAACCTAACGCTCTGTCTCTCAGCTATGCGATATTATTTTGCGAACGCATTTCTTATTCCTACCTAATAGTTTTTCTAAGTAAAGGTAATGGCTTCTGTAACCGCACGTAACTTAAATGAACTTAAAAAGTCGATATAAAGGAGCTACAGACTTCTTGGTAAGCACGTCCGGTTTCGTGTCACATTCTTTTTTTTTTCAATGCGTAATTTAATTTCGACCATATATCGACGCCTAGGACATTTAATATTAAGATAAAAGGCAATGGAGATATATTAATATATAAATAGCAACAAAACATAATGTTTTCATATTTCCATTTTCTATTTCATTAATCAAATAGCATAATTTTCGTCCAGTTTCTAAAGCGTTTAAGGTAGAGATTTGCAGACTGTCTGTCGACGTTATGAAGAAAATGTTGTCCAATTTGTGTTTTTGAATTTTGGTTGGGACTTGGGGAAATAGGGTATAGGACCATGGCTATATTCTTGAGGCGCGTTGTCTCAATTTTCCCAAGATTCTCTCGGCCACGAGTTTGTGAGAATGGTGGCAGGTGCCCCCGCCAGTAATTCCCAAATTTGCCCACCCACCGATCACCCGGTTGGGCATCTAGGCTGGCGTTAAGTTAGCTATGGGCTCGGGGGGTTTTCCCCTCGAATTCGCCCGGCTTGAATACGGGGTAAGGCTAAACCAATTTTCCCGCGAGCTTTAACGCGCCAAAACAAGGGGTTGGCGCGCGCGGGAATTAAGTTTTCCCGCAAAAATGCAATCGTTATCGTCACGTGCTCGCCCATTTTCTCCGAGCTTCCTTTATGGTTATGGCGCGAAGCGGGATCGTCTCCCGCACTCTCTCATCCCCTCACCTTCCTACGCGCCAGTCTCCGCTTTCCAGTTTCCTAAATAGAGCTGGAAAGAAGAATTCTGGCGCGAGAAGAGCAACAGTTGTGTTCCCCACTCGTTTAGGAAATATATATTTTTTTTTCTTTCTTTCTGATGACGTAATTTTTTTATATTTCTCCTTATACTCTTTTTGTGTTGAAAATTGCTTGGGGCCAAAGGGAAAATGGTAGATTTAGATTGTGGTCTGTCTTTGGAATGCGGGGAACGTCCTCCGTTAATGGGTATAGAAAATATAAAGGGGAAATTATCAAAAAAGGAACGTTTCTCCAATTTATACTTCAAAATTCGTATACTTTTGATAAAAATATGGATTTTTAAATACCTTAATTGGCATTGCGATGGAATTCTCCTATCTCTGATTGGACTGTCATAACTGACGTAGAAAATTGAACGATGTTTGGGTTCTTCGATCACTGCTTGTTTGACTTCCTGGGGGATTTCCCCTGCTCTATGTCTTGCATTGGCAAATTTCATTTAACTTTATTATGAAAATAATTAAGAGTTAAAACTACAGTCTCTATTCTCAAACACACACACGCTTGTTAATAAAAACTTCGCGACGTATAAAGGATCAACGACCATATGTAGTCGTACACTGTGGGAATGTGCGGCAAAAAAAAGGGTAATTCAGTACTTAAGGTTAAAAACCTTGATCACGTGATACTTTCCTAATAGCTGGGCTTCCATTGTTTTAAGGAGCAACGCTATTGGAGAGAAAATGCATAACCTAGTGACCTTACTAGCCACGTTTATGGTATTTTTACGTAAACGTTAGATACCCATTAAAGGCTTGCGGTATTTGATTAGAAAACCTAGTTTATTTTTATTTAGAAGGTAGTAGTTAGTACGTTTGACACCAATACGGTTTCTTTATTTGAAGTAACTTGAAATGTTGTGATGTAAACGCCGTCTGTTAGACAGACTTTCAATAAAAAGTGCAAACGTGAAATATACGTTGTGGTTCGGATTAAATATATTTAAAATAGTTTACTTAAATTCTGCTATGATAAATTTATATTATGAGATTTAATTTAAACGCAAATTCATTTAAGAATTTAATATAGAAACACACCAATCAATATATCGATTGTATTTCGCGTAGTTCGAGCCAGACTATAATTAATATTGTAACTAAATTTAATTATTCACTGAAAATATTTGGTTTAATTTTTCATACCAATTTTTTTTAAATACAATCTTAGAAATACAATAAAAAAATTTCCCACTGTAGGTCGCTTTGTAACTTAGAAAATTGGGAAAATCAATGGAGGAAATAAATCGATGTCAAAACAGTTTCTCTGCGCATGTCCCCTTGTCTACTTCTAAATGCATTAGATTTAGTTCGCAACACGGACATCGGTAGAAGACGGCTTGCTTTCTTGCTAAAAACAATTACAGAGTTTTCTCAGCTAATTATCGGGCAAATGAACCTTAATTAAGCCAAATTAGCATACTCGTTACGGAATTAATTTATGAAGTTCCCCGTATATTTAGGTACCTATTATGCTGCTGCATAGTTTTCAGACTAGGATGATTGATACCATTTACACCAGGATGCCAGGCTATCTTGGCCGATAAAGTGCAGTACCAAGTAGCGTGACCTCCTGGTCTGAAAACTATGTATAGAGAACACGTACTGATATTTGAACATTCTTACTACAGTATCATTTTAAATCGAGGGGCCAGTCACTCAGCTGGCCATTTCGTAATATTTGAAAGATGTAACCTTGATAGTGATTAAATCAAATTATAGAGAATCTGAGACTGATTATCCCCTCGATTTAAATGCGATGCTACAGGCGAATATAGACTTTCCGAGGTCCGCTAATTTAGAATATCTTGTTCTGCGCGAGATGGTTAGATCTACCCTAACCCAATAGTTTTGTTCCGATAATTGAATGCGATTATTTTGGAAATTACCTCGTATTATCTCTAATCCTGGGCCTAATCTATACTCAATAAGGTGCGACTATCACTTGACTTACGAGCCTTTGAACAGTTTTTTTTTTTCATCTAAAAAGCTTGTAATCTAAAACAGACTATCGGTTCATTATTTAAAGAAATTCCCTTGATAATTTAGGGAAACAAACTTTAACGGGTCGTGTTTTTTTTCTTCAGCCGCCTAACTGTCCAAGATAACTAAAGAAATATTCATGTTTTCTGATTCTGTTCCATTAGAGTTTGTATCGCGGATGTCGGTAAAATGTATCTTTCCTAAGGGAACTTTAAAAGTAAAAGGAGAAATTGAATCTTCCTCTAGAGTAAGGAAGCGGGTAAAAAAATAGCAACGCAAAACTCTTGCAAAAGTCTCTCAAGGGGGTCATTTGTATTACTCAAAAATCTTGCACTCCTACAACATTCGGCTAGCTAGCTATAGCTCCCTCGCTCGCTCGCTCTGCCCACGTCTTCCAGGGTTCCAGCCTCTAACGTGTGATAGACAGAAGAAAATCCCCCCTATCTTTTTCCAAAGAGCCCTATTTTGATGCCTTTATTTTGCAGTAAGGGGTGTGAATTTAAAACGGGCCCCTTTTCAACCGCCATATAAAATTTATTGGTTCAGGAAGTGGAAATTGTTTTTGAGTTTTCTTATCGTTTGTTTATTTGAAGAGAAAGATAAAACAATGTGTTTTACGTTTAGCCTGATATATTTGATAAAATATTCATGAAATCATAAGTTCATGAGATATGTTATATAAGTTTGTCGCTGGTTACAAACTGGAGCTTGTCATGAAGTGGCGTAGGTGAAACGTCACAGATTCTCCTGTCGAGGCGCTGTCAAAGGCTTAGTACAGATTTAATACGAAGATGGACTGCAGTTCCAAGTGTAAGCAAGTCTCTTGCATAGTGTTATACTTATGCAACTTATCTTATAAACTTATGATGAAACTAGTAGAAAAGCAACGGACCCTATAGAGTATATAAAATAAAATTATGGTTTAGCCTCGGGTTTTTTAAATTTTGATATATTCCGCGCTTTAACAATTCATTGCGGTGTTACGTTGCTTTTGTGAACACATTAAAGTATTCATCAAGTCTTTGTTTTTAAATTTTTAAATTTGCAACTTCTAACAATAGAATATGGTCACGGTATTAGTGGATGATGTAGGTCGACCGGAAGTAAAGAGTTTTTTATACAAAGTTGGAAATCTAAGATTAAGTATTTAGTCCCCTTGAACTCTGGGCAATCTGCGGACTGCCACATTGTAAACTGATTTCTTAGAAAAAATTGATTAATGAGAGTAATGATGTTCTCAGATTTCGATTTAATTCACCAGCAGCCAGTTCAACCCAGTGTTTTGGAAGACCGGGAAATTCTTTCCTACAAACGAATAACAAGATGAGCGAGCGTCAGGAAATAAGAATAAGGTTAAAGGCCATAGCAGAAGGGGATAATTTTAGAAGGATTACACTGTGTATCCTTTTAATGCTTTAGTTATGCAAAATGATGCTTCCCAGGCTCAACCATTTTGTTTGCTCTACTGCTCATCATACTTCAGATGGACATCGCAGCGTGCTAGGGTGAATTCTATAACTGTACGGTACTAAATCCTCAGAAATCAACCCACAAACCTTGATTGTCTTGACGTGCGACAAAAATCCACAAGCGCATGCGCCTTGGCAAATAGTTGATCACTAATAGAGTAATGAGGAGGGAAATATTTATCGTGTATGTGATTCGGTTTAGTAACCTTGCTCCAAATGTAAAATGATCTTGGGAAGAATCACCTTACAGTTGCCCCTTTTGTGGTACACTTCTCTCGAAGAGAAGTATTATTAGGGTTGTAAGTCGGAAAATGTTCCGCTCGGAAAATGACCGAGCTATATTTTTCCGGAAAATTTTCCGTATTTTTCCGCTACCGGTTTTTCAATTAAAAAGTTAAAACTTTAAAATTTTTCAATTGCCTTTCTTTTCAAAACATTCATTATTTTGTTTTAGGTGAATTCGGAGGAGTAAAAAATTGTCCAAGACAGAGTCTAGTGACCCCTATTCTCTATAGGAAAAGCTCACTCATTTGCTATCGCTTGCATGCATAGGGTTACCGTTTGCTCTTATGACGGCATAAGGCGTTAGAGAGTCCAGACCTAACCGTTAAGAGACCCAAGTGAAACTAAAATTATCAGGCATAAAGGATAGTGATCGTCTGCGTCATTGTAAGGGAAACGAGGTGTTATGTTGTTAATGTTATTAAGTTTGTTAACCCTGTTTAAAGTCACAAATTATGGGAAAATCAACCACTAATATTTGGTGGTACTTTAACTTTAAAAACTGGAGAATGTTTTAAATCTTTAAAAGCTAGATAGATTGACTCAAAGCTCACATAATTGCTAGTTTTATATTTTTCCGATTAGCGGAAAATTTTCCGGAAAATTTTCCGCGTTTTATTTTTCCGGAAAATTTACAACCCTTAGTATTATATATTTCTGGTGATATTTTATATTTTGAAAAGATATGATCGAATTGTTGCTAAATATTTCTGGACAGATGGCGCGTAAACGATCCCGTTTCCTCAATTTCTTTCGGAACCCTTTAGAATGTCTTAATATACGTAGCATTTTTAGATCTCAAAGAAGGGACTGAGAGAGAAAGCTCTTTCGAGTTCCAAAAAAAGAAGAAAAAATTCCTCAAATATTTAGGCGAAAATTTTTCCAAAAGGTGAAGGGCTTTCACTAAAGTATCTCCCGCTTTCATCCTAAGCTCACGGCGCGCCACCTTCACCCCTTTAGCGTACCGCTCGCTGTCCAATAAGAAAAGAAAGATAGTTTAAAAAAAAAAAGAAAAAGAAATCGGAATTGGAAAGGATGGTTGAATATTTCTTCCGCAGTCCCGATATCAGTTTTGGTCCATTTGTCAAGGGCTTCCACTTGGGTCCGATAGCAACAGAACTGAGTGCACTAGCGGAGTATCAAGACCCCGCACATACTGACTACTCCCTCGTTTTACTGCCCAAAGGTCTTAAGTATATAACAGTAAAAATATTTTTCTTTAAATTTAAATTAGCCTTTCTTCACGCGTAGAAATTTCAAAATCTTAACTTACGACAGATTTGTACTGAAATCTCTTGGCATTCCTCTTTTCTAACCGAGAAAAGAAAAGCGCTTTAAAGAGAAACTGAACGCTTCGCTTGAGCGGAAAACTGCTTGGAAATCCTCTAGGTTGCCGATGCGCCATGTACACTTTAAAACTCTATTTTTTATACCACCTTATTTCTTATTCTCTACTAGTGCTTTTGCCTTCGAGGAATCACACTCTACTTTTACGGCTACTGATAGTAAATAAGGTAAAAGGTATAAGGAATAGAAACTCTTTTGCCACCTGCATGCACGAAGACATTGGACGAGTTTATAGAGTTTTCTGTGTTTTGTCCTCCGACTTCCGGGAAGTGTGATTCTGTTAATTTTCTTCGGTTCGCTTAATTGGGCTAAGCGTAGCCACGCCTCTTTACCTCGTGACTTTCACCCAAGGTCTCGAGTCAAACTAACACCACATGATGCATTTGGAAAGAGATACCATTCCTGGTTTATATTTTCTTTGCTGGTATACCTTAGAATCACAAAGAACTAACTGCACTACTTTTTCACGCGTAAGCAAACATCTATAAAATCCATTTCAAATTACGTCTTTGTTGGTGGCGTACATTTTGCTTTAAGTTTTCTATACTTCTCCCAGGTGTACGGAGTTCACTGTAAAAATTTTAGTTAAAACTAAATTTAATTTCAATTTTTATTCATTAAAAAAGGACCTAATTTGATTCTCTGGGTTTCTTAATTAAATTTAAGTCATTCCTAAAAATCTCCGCTTTAATTATTCCTTGTTTGTTGTTAGAAAAACATCTGTTTTCATTGAAACACTCAGGTTATGAAGTAACAAATTTTCCCATGAATATAAAAATACTTTTATGATTAATAGTTAAGGTTAAATTAACCTGGCGTTTCTGCAAACCTACAATTTAGTTAAATTAGACACGATATTCTTTGAAAGTATCAGCATATTCTTAGTAAAAGTCGAAAAGATTACGTAACAAAGATTAAAGAGAATAACTAAACAGTATATCTTTATTTCAAGCCCGCTAAGGATTCAAAAGTTTAGATGAAAAAAAAATAATAATAAAGCAGAGGTCGTAGTTTTGAAATCGCAAGTCCA
Organism: Phalangium opilio; assembly: GCF_054372755.1. NCBI lineage: Eukaryota > Metazoa > Arthropoda > Arachnida > Opiliones > Phalangiidae > Phalangium > Phalangium opilio. Next base: position 448,465 of record NW_028324229.1, read on the forward strand.
CTTTTGAAAAATATATTTTATCAAAGGAAATTCAGCTTGAATTTTTTATTTCCTTTGTCTCTTCGCGATTTTCGCTTGGCCGAACAGAAATCCCCTTTTTCGTTTTCCATTTTACTTTTTTAGTTATCTTTTTTCGGAACTGAAATTAATTTTGAAGCTATTTACTTTCTCTTTTAGTTCCTTTTTTGTGTTGAATATAATTAAGTTTCTATTTTTTGTCCGGTAGTGTATTATATTTGTCTAAATAATCTAGTTAACTTAGTTTTACTAATAATTTGTTTAAAGGTCAAACGTGATTGGGAAATAAGGGTCCGAAAATTTCTCGCGTACGGATGTTATTTTTGGTCGCCATTTTTAAAGATGGCCACGGAATATATACTGTTTAATTTCCCTGAAATTTTTCTGCTTATTGAATGAAGCGGTTTGGGCTTGGATTGGTTTTCGGTCGGTCATGCAATCGGTCGGTCATGCAATCAGCGAGGGCTTTTACAGGCATAGATGAAAACCTAACAGATGAAATGGTTAGATTCATTACTAGTTAATTATTTATTATATATTGAACTTTTGTACAGTTTACTTAAGTTTAAAAGCGCTTTTAAATATTAATATTTCTCTAATGGGTTGTTAGGAAGAGTTTCAAACAGAAGCGGATTAAAAAAAATTATATGAAACTAACTATCAAGGTTTCGAAATAATGGTACGCAACAAGTACCTGGTATTTGATAATTTTGGAGAAATTGTTTCTTAACGCCATTTTAAATTAATGCTACGTCACGTTAAGACGCAAAACATAAAGAAGATTAAATTAAAAATTAAATTTTAAAATTAATTCAAGTACATCTTTCGAGAAAGTTAAACTTTGAATTAATCTTTAAAACGCGTCTAGAACAGTTTTCGTCAAATCTTAGGCATAGGAAATTATTTAGTTACTTAAATATATATATATTTTTCGACAAACTTTGTAATGCACTACGTCTCACTAGAGTGATCTCTTTTAACCTTTTTGAGACTCGGGTGTCCTGGTGCCGAAAACCTTTAAAGCTATCTGGAATGAGAGAGGAAACCAATTTAATGAGGCTATAGCGGTTCTACTCGTCGGAAATCTTAAAAGAAGATTTGTCAAAAGGGACGCGAACTGAGAAGAAAGGATGGGTTTTCAGAAAGGACAAGCCATGGTACGTGTTGGTAATGATTCTTCCAAGGCGCAAAGAGTTGCGAAGAAATGTATATCTCGCGGACTAGCACTACTCTCGAGCTTTGCAACGCCTATATAGAAGTGTTATTTCTACAACTACCACACCCCTTTTCAGAGGTAGAAAGTCTTCTTTAACTCACGAGTACCTCCCAAAAGTAACAAATTCCATCTTGTTTGTACCGCGCGTCAACTTTCACTCCGGGCTGGTTCATCCTTCTTTGTCATCAAAGGGCCCGCGCTAAAGTTAACAAAAATCACTTGACCAATAATGCGGACAACTAGAAAGTAGCGTTCGCACTTCGTGGTCAAGTCGTGGTTGGTGAGGTAGTAACTATAAGTTTATTAAATGGGTTCCATAAGTATGACGCTACCTATACTTCGTGCTGAGAGCTAGTTCAAGAATGGCGTGAGAATTGACTATACACTCGTTTAATTTTGCAATCCATCTTATTATTTAGTCTTTGACAGCGCCTCACCAGGCGTCGCTTTACGAGAATCTATGACCTACTTCACTTCGTAACAAGCTCCAGTTTGTAACCAGTGACAAGCTTATGGAACATATCTTATTAACTTATGGTATAACGCGTCTAGAATTGGATCAAGTGGAAGTACAGGCTTTTGATATTTATTATTTTATAAAATGACTAATTCTTTTGATCAAGGCGTACGTTTTCTTCACATTTTCGATTACTTTTATTTTTCTTTGGTCGCATTCAGACTCATTTTGTTGTATATCTTTGGAAACGAAAACACCTCAACCCATGCAGAAGCTTTGAAAGCTCTGCATGGGTTTCAATTTTCCATCTAAACCTGCTCAGTCCGATCCGGTCCATTCCATATTAACTAAACCTCTTTCTGTCACTGGTTAAGGTTTTTTTTTTTCTAGGCTCCGCAGATTTCTATATCAAAAAACGAGTCACGATAAAAAATGGACAGAAAAATGAGAAAAAGTGTCGCCTCGGTTAAACTAGCTAACTCGATGACTCAGAGATTATCTGTTTCCATTAAATATTTAATAAGAATTGGTAGTGCTAAATAATATTGACGGGTTACTCGGGGTCATTTTAAGGTCAAACAAGGGATGATGTTGAATACATCAAGGTTTTTCTGAAGATATCAAAATTAATTTTGAATGATCTCATTGTTTTGGAAAAAACAGTGTTTGCTTGAGTTATAGTTCAATCTCCTAACACACACTTCACTTTATTTTAACGTTATCGCTTGATCTGGAAAATTTTAAGGGTCAAGTCGTATAGTTTTTTCGTTTTTTTCTTTCCCTCACCTCTTTTTCCTCTAATCTATTTTTAAGTCGAAAATTTTTTCCATCTCTTTTTCGGTGGGGGTTTATTCCGTGTCAGCGAAAAATCCGAATTTCGCCAGGCCAGCCGTACGCGTTATTTTTCTTCGACGCCCAGGCCAAAATATCATCAATAAGATCTCGCAGGTAGACCAAGGCCCAATCTTTCTCTCTAAAGTTTTCACCCATCTTTGCACCGGCAGTCTTCTCTCCCCCAAAACCCCTTCTTTTCGTTTTATCTTATTTCTGTTTGAGCTTTCGTGAATTAAAGTTTCGCAGTAATATTGAACTGCTGATAAATATTATAACTGTACTCGTGAATGAGTAACGAAGCCCCTTGTTTCTTAATCATAGGAGAAATGTGTGGCAGATAAATAAACATTCCTGGGAAAGTGATAAACATTCCTGGATAGCGTGACACGAAAACCCCTAGACCTTAGAGATGATTGTAAGGAATATCTCTCGACACCAAAAAAGAAAAGGAAGTTTTCATTTATTTTTTGTTTTCGTGTTTTGGCGTTTTCTTAAAATTTTATTTTTATTTATTTATTTTTTTTTGTTTTTTTTTGCTAAGCTAGGCATGGCTTTATTCCCGAATATTTTTATGACAAGGACAACGCAATAATATTTCTCATTTTACTTTAGTATTTTGTAGTCTGAGATTAGTCTTATCAAAAGTAATAACATTATGCTACAGATATAGTTTTTTAGTAGGATATAAACGTAAACCTCGATTTCTTTTTCTTTTTCCATTTGGAGAAATTTTATGATAGTTTTGAATGAAAACAAATTTGTATAGCTCTCAAAACTGAAGAAGTTGATTAAAGTAAAGGTTCAAATAACATTTCATAAACGCATTCCTGGTACCATATTGGATTTTTAATTAAGCGAGTTAATCAGGAGAAAAAAATCGGTCAATTTTAGTTAAATCATTTTAATAAATACGGAAGGAAAATTCCATCTTACGTCGTCTGGCGTCACAAAGTCTTTCATTTGCATAAAGTTGGGGTCTTATAAGGGCGCCTGACGTCCCGGTTTTGGCGGGAAATTATCCCCATGGTCTGCCTCCCTGCCTTTAATAAAGTTTAATGAGGGGAAGTTCATTAATAAAAGTCTGTTTTCCATTTTTCTCATCTTCTCATCTCGAAGGAGCGCCGGCCGATATACCGGATCATCTTTCTTATTAAAAAGCTCTTAAGGATGCAACGCGATAATTCATTGAAAAAGAAAAGAATGACTATCTAGAAGCAAAAGGAAAGAGATGGTAGTAACTTCGTAGTAAAGTGATAAAATATTGTAACTCCGTTTTATCACGATTTTACAGTAGTTAAACAGTTATTTTGTAATATTATTAGCCAGGAAGACTATTTCAGATATTTATAGATTTTATTTTAAATTAAATAATTTCTACTGTTATAATTAAATTTTTAACAGTATTTTGTGAAAAACCTGTTAAGAGAGATAGCCAACATTTAGGCTGAATCAAACACATGTATTTTCCCATAGCCCCTGTAGAAATGTTTATCACGCAGTACACCAATGTTCAGCAAAACCGCCGGCTTACAGGCTGATAAACATTTTCAGAAATTGCACAAAATACCCTCGTAAGTATAAGCTAAATTAATAATAAAATTAATTAATACGTAATTAAAATCGAGAATAATTTACTTTAAATACTAAACGAGTTTTTTTGTAAATATATTTTGAGTTACAATATTTTGCCACTGATGAAAGCGAGCTTCGTACAAATAATTCTTTTCTTCGAATTTGTTTTCTACTTTCACCTCCTTTTTAATCAACGGCCGATAGATGGCGTTCGTTCTTAATGAAATATCTACGTGTCCAAATAAAGGGTTAATATCTGTCATTTTTTTCTTCTCATCTTCTTAACATTCTTCCTTCCTCTTCTTATTCTTAGCTTGAACCCAAAACATATTTCATTAATTTTCTTCTTTTACTTAATTTATCTTTCCTAGAATAAGTTTTAATTAATTACTTTTCGTATCAGTGCATTTTCTGGGGTGGCAAAATTGTTTTTTGGGTATAAGAATTTTTAATATCTGAACACTACCGACGCTATATACAAGTCCCATACGGGCTCCCAAAACTAGTAAAAAAACTGGCAGTTTTAATTCGCCACGAATTGCCACTAGAGGCTCTTATATGTCTCACAAAGATGATCACGTGAGCATGTAGCAGCTGTCTGCTTAGGCTCCTGAGAGGCCGATTAAGAAAGGATTTTTTTGGGGTTTTTGATTGTTGTATGTGTTGTTTAATTATTGACAAATGCATATAATCAGAAGTAAGTATTTACTTCTGATATAATGTATATAATTTTACAAGGGAATTATTTGTGAACTTAGAAATGTGTTTTCGTAGCTATTAAAGTTATGGTCAGTCAAATAAATTTCAAATTAGTAGGACAAGTGAAAGTGCTATCCAAGGCTTAGGGTTCAATTTCAAATGTTTATACTTTTAAATAGTCGACTATTAGCATTATTACCTAAATAATTAGTCATTAAACCCTATCTTTATGGTTTCATTTTCTAGTCAAAATGTCGTTTTGTATTGTTCCACAATGTGGGCTCAGGGATAAACAGAAAAATTTGTTAGACCTCTTCTGTAAAACCAGGGAGCACAAATCCAAAGGACTCATGGAGAGTCAAAGATAGAAGGGGGAAGGTACTTTATAACGGCCGGGTACCATCATACCATGGCTCTCACGCGCACTACCTCAAATTAGAAAAGTTAGCAAAATTTAGAAGACGTTATAATTGTTTTGTGGATTTAGCTACAAAATAGTTAAATTTTTAGGTCTTAAGTTACTTTAAAACTAAACGTGATATTAGCTAAACCTCGATTAAGTGATAACCAAACAAACAAAATGGGATTATTTTCTTTTAAAATAAACTGAGTCATTTAAACAATGTGATAATCATTCAAAAATCCTTCATAATTAAAATGAATATTTCTAAAAAATTCCTTGGAAAATACCTTTGGTTGACTAAATAACTTTATTAAATAAAAACCAAACCCTAACAACTTTTCTTTAGAAACGACCCCCTTTTTACCTCTCCGAGTGACGTATGTCACGGAGAGGTATTACACCGGCCGTGTCTGTCTGTCTGTCTGTCAGACCCCACGTGACCGCGTTCGCAGTTTGCGTATTAGAGCAAACAAATACCCGATTTCCGGAACGCGTTCGCGGTTCACGGAAATTTGGCCATTCATCTACCAACACCAGTCTTTACTAACTGGCTTCTAAGGACCACAATCTGCTAGTCTTTGTCCATCCCACATGGACACTAGTCTGTACTTGCAAGCTTCCAAGCACAACCATCTTCTGTTCTTCGTCAATTTCACCTTGACACCAGCTTCTATGCACCACCATCTTCTGTTCTTCGTCAATTCCACATCGACACCAGCTTCTATTCTTCGTCAATTCCACATTGACACCAGCTTCTATGCACCACCATCTTCAGGTCTTTGTCCATTCCACATGGACGCCAGTCAGTCCATTCTGGCTTCTTTTCCTTCGTCATCGTTTGGTTTCAAGATATACGCGGCGATCGGCTAGGGTTACGAGAAACGTCTAGCCTCCCAATGGCAGGGCTTCCACCATCGGTTCACGCGAATGCGTTTTTATCTATTATTGGTTTCAAGATATACGCGGCGATCGGCTAGGGTTACGAGTAACGTCTAGCCTCCCAATGGCAGGGCTTCCACCATCGGTTCACGCGAATGCGTTTTTATCTATTATTATAATGGGAACGAATCGTATATATACCCTAAAATTTGAAGAAAGCGGGCAGGAGGGGCACCCTTCACTTTAAACGTCAATATTAGCAAAGTTTCGAAAGATAATAGGAACAACTTTATTTTAAACGATTTAACTATTTTTAAAGTTATTTACTGGCGATTAAAATAATTAATATCATTTATATTTAATTAATTATTTAAGATAAACTTATTTCTACGTACTGACACAAGTGAGAGTTAATATAGAACGAGTAATGAAGATTGCATCTGAATCGAAACACTACACGCATATCAAAGTTAATATAAAGCGAGTAGGATGAAAAGATCTCTTACAAAACGATAGCATTTTCTTTTTGCAGAATATTAAATGGAAATACTTAAATATTTTTCGGCATTACGATTCATTTAGTAGTTGTGTAGGTATAAAGCTCTGTTTCATCTCAATATTCCAAGAACATCTTTTGATATTAACATTTAAAATTTGGTGTTTACTTTTTAATTCATCTTTACTACATTTATATATAGTGTAAACGTAACTTTTAGCTTCATTAAATAATAAGGATGTTAATACTTCATCTCTCCATACGTGTTGAAACGACTGGATTTATGAGATAAGAATTGACCTTGTTTCATGTCCTCTTATAGGAGGTCTTAACGGTTCAGAGTGAGCCGAAAGTTAAATACACATTTAAGTGATAAATATTAGGTCCTTATTAGAATTATTGAGGATACGCAGGAAATTATTAAACGCTTTAGACTTTACAAATGATCATGGCAATATCTCGCCGATTAGAACTATGTATTTCCGGTTTGTCTCATTGGCTGGCGGATCTGTGTATGGAAAGTAAATTCGTCTCGGCTCGGAGAGGTTTTTTTTGGTTTCCCAACTTGTTAAAGAGACGAGGAAGCGCCATCTAACAACCACACAAGTCAAATATATATGGGTGAGGGACCCCCCCTTCGAAGTGCGCGTGTATGGGCCTTGTATATAGCGTCGGTAGTGATCTGAAGCTGCATCTCATACGATGGCTTTTTTTTGGCTTTATTTAATTTGGCTCGAGTTGGCCTTGAACCATGGTTGTTTTTCGATTTCTTTTCAATTGTTCCTTCCTGATTGGATCTTATTAATACAAGTCACGTGTAATCGGATATTAATTAATATTCTAAAATAATCAAGGTCATTCTGAATTTCAATTCATAATTCTTTATAATGGGGACTAATGTTTTTTGGGGGGAGAAGTAAATGATATGTCATTTGCTCGGATAGCAAAAAATAACTTCTCTACTGGAATCTTTAGAATTACACAATTATCGATTTTTCACAAACAAAACACACAATATTGGTAATCAATTTTAATTGTGTTAAATACATTTTTAATTAAATTATGGGCGGATTCAAGGTGGTGATAACTAATTATCTATCATTTCCTGTACTAACCCCGAATATTAATTAGCAAGTTATTAATTTTTCCCGATTAAAAAAAATAGATCCAGACTTCGATTTTAAACGAATTCATGATGTTTGAAGCGTAAACTCTTAATTAAATTAAATCCATCAACTCCTGCACCATATTTGACGAGTTAATTAAAGCAATTAAATTTTACTAGGAAAATGACACAAAAAAAATTTACCTTCTTTAACCTAATTATGGTTGTTAAAAGTAAAAAAAAAATCTAGCAAGTTCTAATTGAAATTTTAGATGAGAAAGAATAATCTGAATAGGGGACGTTTCAATTGCAACTATAACCACGATAGCTATAGTGATATTCAGTGTTTTACTCCGTAACTCCCTAAGTTACTTTCTCCAAATTGTTAAAGGTAAACTTGGGACCTCATTTCGCGTTGGGAGAAAATTTGCATAAATAGGATCGTCGATAATTTTGGAGATACTAAACTAAACCAGGAGCTTAATGAAAAAAAAATCAGGTAAATTTTCCTTCGGGAAGGAACCTCATTAGAATAATTAATAGACTATTAAAAACTCGATTATTTCTAAGGTGGTTAGTTATTTAGGTAGCAGTTGCGTTACTAGCTAAAGACTAGCTAAAATGGAACCGATTAACTGTAAATTACCCTTTACTTCATTGGTTAAAGGATTATCATCAGGCGGGTTTTAAAATTCGAGAAATAATTAAATTATCACGATTAAGAAACTCTTGGAGGTGTCTGAGAGTGTTCCTTTAAAATCATGAATTGTAATTAAGCTTGATGGTAATGTGGCGCGTGAGACCACGGACAGTAAACGTTTAATTAGTCATTTATAGTACTGGTGAATGAGAAATATTAGATGGATTACTTTGGGTTTTCCCTTAAGCTCACTTTGCTCTTTGCCGTCCAATTAACGCTGGCGGTATTCTCCCCAAACCCGCTCGCTCCTTCTTCTTCTCATTGCCTTCTAAAGCGTAGCGCGTTAGTGTTGCTAAGAATAATGCCCCCCTAATGGTTCCTGCGTGTGGCCCTCGTATATTAATCGTTCTCTCTGCTTGCTTAATTCAGTTCGGAATCCGCGAAACCTTCATACCCTCTCTAGAGATATTCTGTCTATATAGTTTTTTTTCTTCTTCTCTAAGAGAGACCTCCACCCCCTCATTCGAACAGGGTATTTTTTATCTACTCAACATTATTACTAGGTCGTATAGAAAAATCATAGATTTTTGACCCCTTTCATTCACTTTTCTGAATAAAAATTCGTGGGACGAGAAAAATGAAGTGTTTTCTCGCCCCTAGGACTTGGTGCCTCTGAATGATTTTTTGATTTAGGCTTAGGAATTGGTAAAATTGAAAAGAGGATAGATGGATGGGTAAATGCGAAGAAGGATGTTGTTGAGGTAAGGCGCGAGCGCGGCACGCGGTGCCAGCTTCTTTGAGATACAAAATTACTTTACCCGCCACCGACCGAAATTACCAATAAAAGCTTAGTGATGCGTGTGAGGGGTTTGGTGGATTGCATTGTGGTGGTACTGTACTGTTAGAGATGATTTTGGCGGGAAAGCTCGTGGTACATGCGGGGGAAGAAGCTAGGAGGATAGTATCGGTGGTAGATTATACCGGAGTTATCAAGAGCTTCGAAGAATTCTTGTCGCCATCCCAGAGAACTACTGAGAAATATTTGCATCACGAAGTTGGTTTCTTCCGTTTAATTAACTTCTCTTATAACGAATGAAAGAGGAATGAAGTAGAATTCGAAATAGTGGAACAAATAGAATTTGTTTTTCCATCTGGCGTGGTTGATTGGACGGAAATGACGTTTGTGCGGGGTGGAAAAGAGAACTGTGCAGGCGTTGAAGACGCTCCCGACGGTGCACGCTTCTCCCTCTGAAAACAGTTCAAAGGATGTTTTCAAAGCCGATACTGGCTTGCCATCAGGTTGCTTTTGACCGCGGCGTGATCTTGTCTCCTTTTGGCTTCATTTCTCACCCCAGCGGGCATTCATTATACAGATTTCGGGGTTACGATTTTCTATGTTAAACCCTTCTTCGTCGATTCCACTTCTATTTGGAGTTGAGCAGAGATGCTCTAAAGAGAGAATGAAAATATTTCAGAATAACATTACCTTTTCCCCATAAAATAGCCAAGGTTGCTAGTTCCTTATTTTCAACCGCAACTTTAACCCTCCCACTTGCTCAAAGGTGTCTAGACACTTTTCAAACCTAATCCATCGTGTCAGATACAATTAAACGGTCTGGTTTTTTTTTAAATTTAAAGCAGCCACGCACCGCACCTGTTTCAGTGAATCCTCGTAAAAATCACATCTCCGTGTAAAGAAAAAGTCATAAATTTTGAACTATTCTAACACCATTCCGGAAAAATGTAGGTGATTCTGGTTTTAACAGGATCGTAAAAAGATTGACAAGAACGTCTTGTTCCAGGGGATTACTGGGCCGAAAAGCTTTGTAAAGAAATTTACTAGCCTTAGAGCACCTATACACACTCGGTAGAGTCGAGGAGAGCGAGCGAATTTCGAGCCTTACCTTATACCCTATAAGGGATTGATTCTTACCACTTTACCCGACCCTCTTCTCGTTCCGTTCAATCTCCCGGCTCGCTTCCCCAGCTGCGGGGAAAAGGCTTACACGAAATGGTTGTAGAGCAGTTTCAATTAATAATCAAGCCAGGATAGTCTAGGACAATTGAAACTTTGAAAAGAGTTCCTTGCACCGGTGGGTGACTGAACGGAGGAAAAGAAGGGGCTTATGGTTAAGCAAGGTCTCGTCTGCTCAATGATCCAATGCCAGCCCGAGATTAAGCGTGAGCTAGGATTCACCTAGCCTTTTGCTCTGTAGTGTGTCTCCGGTTTATAGGTTAGATCACTCTAGTAGATGAGGTGGATGAACTGCTATTTCAAAGTGTACTTGCTATGAGAAGTGTCTTGCTACGCAGCAACGCCTCAAATTGCTACAGACCATTTCGATGTAAAAAACGGGTTGATACGTTGCCGTCTCTGCGCACTCTCATGATACAAAAAGGCTACAGAGCAGGTGCCAAAAAGCGAGGTGCAAGGCAAAGTTTTACCAACGTCTTTCCCTCTTAGTAACATCGAAATGGTCTATTGTGATGACGAAATGAATAGCGTCGTACCCCATTGCAAAATATTAAACCTAATTGGTTTTCGTGGTCACTTCTTCAACCCTCTTCCCTACTATCCTAAGGTGAAACTTGATGGCCACGTGTTAGTCACGAGACGCGCACGATTGATCTCTCGAATTTACAAGCGTTAAGACCGACGGCGGTGGTATAGAGTTGTGGGGGAACTTGCCCTTTTCTACCCCGCCTACATTAGTTCGTTCCTTTAGATCGTTCTTTTTATTTTTCAGGATTCTATATACCAAAAATTCGTTGATTTCCCCGACATTCCTCTATACAAGGCATCCACCAACCAACCGACCGACCGTCTTAGTCTTACTGCAGCCATCATCCTTACCCCCTCGTACTTACACCGATTCCCCTCGGGTTTCCCTCGCCGCCATACCAAAGTAGCTAGCCAATCTTGGGAAGAAAAAGAACACCCGGACCCAGCGCGTATTCCGGGAGGGCAAGCAATGTTCACATCACACGTATACCCTTCGTGGTACTCTTCACGACACACACGATAGAGGAATGCGCATTTGGGGACGCGAGGCCTTCACGAGGAATTTATCTTCAAAACATGGCGGGCGGTGTTCCTTCCGAACTTTTGTATATCGTGACTTATCTTGATGGAACTTGGGGTGTTTTATGAGTTTCACAAGTTTCAGCTTGGAAATTTGAAATTCTTTCTCGTCAGATTCAACCGGTTCAAACACACACGTATCTTGAATTTTAACTTGAAAAACAGGGCTGAAATTTTTGGAATTTCACGAGGCCTAAATCCTCAAATTATCTAAAAACGTCTTTTCTGGCAATTTGTGATGTTTTTGGTTCGTTTAACCATGGGCCTAATGTGGTTTGTCACACTTTAATCTTAGAAAAACCTTAGTAGGTTTCATTTGTACCAAGTTGGCGGCACTGGAGAATGTGAACGGGTCGCTGTGTTTCGGAGCCGGGTCGTATACTTCTCTGTAAAGATTTTATTTCTCGAGCATTATTTTCTCCTTTTGAGGATTCAATTCCGTTTCCGGCCCCCTATGCGGATCTTCTTCTACTTTTCTACTTCGTATACCTCAAACCCCTCACCTTCCATCTATTCTATCTTCTTCATCCTTTCTGGAGAAATGGTAGGGCAGGTGCCACCCCTTCATCCGCCCTCGCGTACGGTGTATTCCTCCCCCCTTTAATACTATACCTTGAACGGGAGAGCGTAGCGAGTGAAGTAGCCAATCTAAAATCAATAAAAACCCAATGAAGTGAAAGAAAGAACTCAAAATCACTTTAAAAACTTTTTCTCAGTCTGAATTTCTCCAGAGCTCTCTCTTTCTCTCTTTGGTCTCTTTTACACGAATTTTACTATTTTAGACAATTCAAAAAAAAGCAATCTATAGTTCTAACGACGCCGATTTTTACTCATTCTTTTTTATACACTTTCAAATTCGGTAGTAGTGAGTCGAGGTTAAATCATGGATCTTACAAACCCTGTAGGGGATAAGAAAACTGTGATTTTTCACAATAAATAAAACCCAAGGCACGAGCAAACCGAGATCAGCTAAGTCAAGAAGTGATATCTAGTTTATTAGGGAGAAGGTATAAGATGCCTAAGTATTCGCGCACCGTAGTCCCAGTCCCCCTTTCAAAATACAGGGGGGGGACGTAAAAGGAGGTCGGGCTATTTCGCCTCTCCTCAGTCGGAAAATGCGTAATTTTCGTCATTCGCGTCGCGCTCACATGAGTTTTCAAGAACCAATGAGATGCTGGTTGTAATTTAGAGGCGGGAATAAACTCCGGACCTATGCTTGGACTGGAGATAAAGCTGAAAATGAAGCGAATTTATACCTTCTCCCTAATAAACTAGATATCACTTCTGGGCTAAGTATTTTCTAAAGAACATTCTAAATTTTTATCCCTGGACGAAGTCCACTGTGTTTAAATTACTTCTTTGCTGTCCACTTAAGACCTATAAAGTCCATGGTTAAATCAACTTCGTGTTGGTTGAAGCTTATAATTTAAAGTTTTCAACTCCGCTCCGAGTTATTGTAAGTTATCGCGATAACACGTCGCCTCTAGACTCCAACTTTAAGAGATGAACTTCTTTTTGAAGGGATAGCGTTCATAGTTTTAAGAAAAACAAATGCTACTTACAATCAGAAAAGTATCTATTAAGCCTTGGCTCATATCCTTTGTACTTCTTAGTTCGTTTCTCCTTCTCTAGAGAAGAAATTTGTCCGTTTTGGAGATTTTCAAATAAATGGGGAGAATTCATGTTAAATGAGCCTTAAAAAAATCAAGCTTTAGTTGGAAAATGGGAAGGCAGATTCTGATAGGGTTCGTGTTCCTTTTTATTTTTACAGAAGGGGTCAAATGGGAAGAAACTAAGTACGTAAAAACCAAGCTATATTCTTTGTAATCCTATTTTTGTGCTAAATAATCATTACCCAAAAGAAAGACACATGTATTTTGTTCTTTCCAACAGATACAGAAGGACATGTATTTATTTTGGTGCCGAGTAATTTTTCTAGTATTTTGTTTCTAATTGGGCGAATAATTGGAGATATCTCAGTGTCACGCTTCGGTTTTTTCAAAACAAATCTGCTATACACATTGAATAATCGTTAATTTTAAAGGATAACACTATCCATTATGTTTTGTTTATTTTTTATAAACCCAGTATAAAATTAGCTAAATTTTCAAAACAATCTCAAGGCAAAATCTGAATATCAAATTTTTATAAAAATAAAAAGAGAAACAAAATCGTCTTTTGTTTTAAAACTAACAGCATTTTTGAAAGAAAACTTTTAAGGATAAAATGTATAATTTAAATTTTAATATTGCTATCGGCGAGTTAGGAAATTTCGATGATAATAAGACGCCGAGGGTGCATGCAGGGTGTCTCCAAATAATAGGTGGTATACTCAAGCACGTGCTAGAAAAACCAAAGTAAGGCGTTTGGAAGGGAGGTAAAAGCGCGAGAAGATGAATTAGGGTTGGTTTGATATAAAAACTTTCTTGCCACCCGTGAATCTCCCCCAACCCTATTAGAAATTATCCCGCGGTAGAAATTATGATGAATTGAACGCAATCCACCCCCCAATTTGCGGAGGCTTTACACCCCACCTACAACCAGCGTATATTAAATTAGATGGTTTAGATACTTTGATTCGAAATACTCCATTGAAAAACTTGCGTTTATTAATAGTCCAGCACCATCTCGCCTACTATTTCTAAACTAGGCCCGAACCTAGATTCAAAAAATCACTGGCATGTAGAATTCTCTTCTAAAATTAAATGGGAGGAGTGGTTAACGCTACAACGATTACTCTATGGCTACGCAGACGCCTTTGCTGGATGATGGTATTAGAAAACTGAAAAGTGTACGTTCAGTAATCCCCTATCCAAAGTTCTTCAGGGAACAAGATGCATCAGTCCCTGCACCGGCTATAGATACGTTTAATATTTAATGCGTCACCAGGGGAAGATGTTTTTCATATCACTTTTTAAGTTTTTCCGCTTGCTTTTTATTTTTAGACGAGCTTACGCAACTCCTCTCTTTGCGTGGTTGATCGTACCTAGGTATAGGTTTAAAGGATTCGCCGTATAGACGTGTCATTTTAATCTTGGTAACGTCGGGGTTTGAAATCTGTTCTGTTTTCTGAAAGCTTGATCGTTAGGTTTTGAAAAAAGGTTGTTGTACCAAATTTTCGTTATGTAAAAATAGTGCACGTGTTTGGTTTATTATATTGTAACCTCCCGTAATAATCAAGGGACCTCCTGGGTTTCTACTCCAGGGGTGTACGGTTACATAGAGGATTAACACACAGCGTTACCTCTGACCTTTCCCCGTACTATATAAGCATCGTCTGCTTATGACATTAAGTCAGTCATTCCCCACTACTAGGATGTAGTAGTATGCTCGAGCATAGGGCGTCTTGCCCTGGTATTGGACTTCATCCATTAATAGTAATTATGTTAAGTTCTTTAATTGTATAATGCAAGTGGCATTTAATTATTATTTAGTTAGTTTAATAAAGGTACGATTGAACCTAAGGAACCTTAGTAGTTATTCTTAGTTATAGCCAAGGCTTTTATGGCCACGTGCAAATGGGGCGAGATTAGTAATCTCGTAAGCGTGGTTACAATATTTTGATTGTTTATTATTGAAATCATTGCATACATAAATCGTGCAATATTAAATTTATAGAAAAAAATAACATTTGGTTTTACGTCGAGTTAGATTTATGTTCCCTTGTTGATTGAAATAATTGAATACATGAACCGTGCAATATTACATTTATAGAAAAAAGTTGCATCTGATTTAATGCCCTCCCGCAGTACCGAGTTTTAAATAATTGAAGTAGTGATTGGTTCTCAGACGAAATGGTAAATTTTTTGGTAACTCATCTAAAATTTTTAAAAATTTGCTTATTTTTCCAAAAATCTCTCGAAATTACTGCGCGATTTGAGAAAATATAAACGAAATTTACTTACTGGATTCCCGAAATTCTTTGTTGGGCATCGCAATATTTTCTTTTACAAGCATCATTGTGCCAATGACCAGCAAGATGATTAAAATTTGGGTTTTCATCTTTTTGAAAAGTGTAGATTTGTTTCCTCTGAAACTTGATATACTCAAGTGTTTAGAACTGCGCGACAGAATTCCTCTTATTTTTCCGTTATTCATAAGCCATATGTTGTTATAGCGTTGCAATTGACGTCAGAAGCGGGAACTAAAATATATACCTATATTTTGAAAGGTGTTTTTGAATTCACGTTCAGAGTAAACATGTTTTTCTGATTGCGTGTCCTTCACGATGTTGAAAATAAACTTGTTTTTCCCGATTGTGCGTCCTTCACGATGTTAAAAATAGGTTTTACAAATATCTTATAAAATGTTGTCTGTTCAGTTTTGTCGTCCACGAACAATGCTGGTACTAAGAACCCTTTCACAGACCCATATTCTTGCATTATGGAATTTTGGTATTTTTTTACAACTAAAAAAGCACAATCAATCAAGATTTGGAAACATAAACCATCATCTAAAAATTGGCAAACAAAATATTCAAAAATATAAATTTCGAGAGTTCAGAAAGTATCTTCTGTCGGATTTTTCTTTAAAAACATTTCTTAATTTTCAGCCTTCTGTAAGAATGAGAGACTTCCTTCCTATGAAGAGGCTGTCACAAATAGAAAATATAAAAAGGAATGGAAGATAAAATTCAGATTCTATCTCTAGTAGCAGAGGTATATATAGTACTTCTCTTCGAGAGGAGTGTACCACAAAGCGAGGTAATTCATCAGAACAACAGGGTGTCATCCTTCTATTATCCCCTTCTGATAGTAGACACACTTTTATAGACATTGGAGAAACGTGCCTAGTTTCTATTCTTTAGCCAATATTCTTTGTTTCAACCATTGCTGCTAACACCCCCTCGAGAGTGTTTTTCGCCGTTTCGCATTATTGCTTTACGTAGAAAGGAGAAAGGGGTCTTTGTCGGTCGGGGCTTCGTTGCCTTCATCTGGTCGCCTACTTATCCCATAGGCTGTCCACTTTTCTCGGTTGCTGCTTGGCGATGGAAACAGACTATTGCGTATGAAAAGGAGCTTTTGCCTGTTAAGCGCGGCCAAGGGGTATTGGTTCCCATTGTTTGATGAATCGATTTAGAAGGAGGTGGTGTCGAGGAACGGAGAAAATCGTAGGAGTACGTAGTTCGTTTCACTTTGTGTCTGGTATACTAAGTTAGGACCGCTCTTACGAAGCCGGATATCGCGATCGTGCGTTAACTTTGCGATGTGAAAAGATAATTTTCCACTTAATCGAAAATACCAAGGCTTAAGCGTGCATTTTACCATCAGTACTCGCTCGCCTGATACCCGTATACTCCCAAATTTGTGGTACCTTCTCTCCGGGATGAATTGCACGGTCGAGTGGGCGGTTGGGTGTTATTCGTGGCGCGGCGAGTGGACAGGGGTCAAAACGGTCACCTGCCAGCTCGACAGGCCTGAATGAAATCAATTATCCCGGGATCTACCTTGAAGGAGAGTGGAAAGAAGTGAACGTACAGCCACCACCAACTTTTTCACCTCCTTCCACTCGATGTTCGGCCCCCATACTTATCAAGATGAGATTATACTACGCGAAAGCCGAGGGTGAACCTTTCTAAGTCCCCGTGACCCGTCTTCACCAGAGGTTGAATCTCAAAGTGAAAATATTGCCATGATAAGCATTCTTCGTTTTAAGACGTTGCCTTATTTCTTTCATTTTGGACCAAAGTCTTTGGTTATTTGTTGCCAATGTACGGGACAGGGAAAACATACAATTGACGAACGAAAGAATGACGTATATTCGGGAATGTTCGTTAGTTGTCGGAATGCAATCGGCATCATTGATTGTATCGACAAGAGATCCGGAAGGAATTTTTGGAATTTCATATTGGGGAAACTTTTTCCCCTATCATCATTCTCTCGTGTTGGTTTTGGGATGCGGAACTGCAATGTCGAACACAAAACGGACGTTGAATATCTGCATGCATTCGTTCGTCTTTCCGGATATTTTAACCCCGGGCCACAATCTCGATTTTTCGGAGGGAAGGGTTCGTCCAATACAGGAAGAGATAGTTTTGGGAATCTGTATATTGGATTTTTATACGCGTAAGGTTGCGGTTTTGTTCCATCGGACATCGCGTCGGCATAGTTTTCTAACTATGAAACAACTGACCAACGATTAAAGATACCATAATGTCGCGACGGAATTTACGTCAGTGTCTTGTTTATGTCCAAAATGTCTAGAAATATGCGGGGATTTAGGAAAGGCTATAGCTTTAATATTTCCTTAAAAATCATTAAAAACCAAGCAATTAAACGAGAATATCATTTTTCATTAAAATTTCTAATGAATATTAGACGTGGAAGATCCACGTGATTTATTACAAGCTTGGTTAATTTTTAGTATTTTTTTTCTTTTTTTTTGCATTTTATGTCTAAAAATGACAGCATAAATAAACCTCCGCATTCCACGGTTCGTTTGACGTTCAGAAGTTAAAGGTGTATGCCTAATTGTTAAAAAAGGGCATTACGGGCGGTTTTACCGTTGAAATCTATCCATATTTTAAAGTGTATATTTTCCTTTGTTCTTTAAAGTCTGTGTTGGGGTTACTTTCCAATATTTTACTATAATTAAATAATTTCAAGCCACGCGTAATCCCCTAAAGGGGATTAAATAAAGTAGGTGAAGCGAAACTCCACTTCTTGTATACATGGTAGCCGAGCGCTATTAGTAATGGCGCTAGGATGAAACTTTAGTAAATGGTTTTAAAAAATACCCATCACTCATTGCAACCTAGCTGCTAGTATTACGTGAAACACGGTTAGGCCTAAGTACCCCTAAAGTTAGGCGGGATGAGCTTCATGGTTATTCTAAATGAGCTTTCCTACCGGTCGCCTACTCGCAGTCAAAACTCAACGAACCTTGCAAAGTTCTAGCTAGATGCCTGAAAAAGCACTAAGCCTTTTTTTATTATCTTGATCAGAAGTACGCGATGCGAAGTAACGTAAACATTGGCTAATTTTATCACCGCTCTCGTAGCGTTTTGAAATTGAAAGTCGGGGGTCAAGTTATTTACTTCTGTTTCGGTGTAGCGTAACCCTAGGGTATCCGTCTAACGTAGTAGCGTTAAAGATACAAGTTAGCTTGTTTTTCCAACCATTTATCATCAAAGTCTTCGCGCTCTAATGCTTAGCGACTATCCACGCTTGCGGGGTGGAAGGGGTAAAGATATTTTAAATCATTAATTTAACCCTCGCCCAGCCTCTGCCCCAGCGCGCCCCAGTCTAGAAACCCTCGGACGGTGGGTAAAACGAGTAAGGGGATGTAAATATGCAAATGTAAATAATTTTTCACGTAAGGTTAGAGTGACGTACGGCCGGCTGTAAGCTTCCTTGTTATACCATATCCTGTTTCCGAAAGGTTTTGTTAAAGACCGCTAAACGTTTCACTAGAACTAAACGTTGAATCTCTTCTTACCTACCTGTCTTAACAATCAAGTACAAGTCCAACGTACGCAACACGGTTTTGCCAATTCTGAATCATTTTGTCTTTGATACATTCAAGATTAAAAAGTCTCTTCGTAGCTTTCTGAATGCGAAATTTAGCTTCACCGCGGAAATGTAGACATTAACGGTACAAAATGAGGAAGGAGAACTGGTTATAAGTTGCCCGAAAAGGATGCTATGGCAGATTATCTCTAGCGCCGAGTTTAATTAAGTTGATCTTTTACGCGGTACGCTAGGTTGCCTGGAATTCGCGTTTGGGTGAACGCCGTGCACCGTCCGTTTTAAAAGACGATGCTCGGACTCGTGAGGGATACGTTATAATTTTGGGAGGCCAGGTGTAACCCCTTAAGCGATGTACCGTGTTATTACCAATTTTCTTCCCCAGTAAAGACTTGTTAAAAATGTTAGATGAGGAAAAGTTAACTTTGACATATTGCCATAATATGTTAATTTGTTAGGAGTAAATGTTAAAATGTAGTCGTATAGTTTCCTGCCACGGGAAAAATGAAGAGTTAACTAAATTTCAATTTGCATGCAGTTTATAAAGGACATTACCTTCGAAATATAACCATACACCTCTCTATGGAAACCATTATCTCTTTGAGAATATTGAGAAAATTCAAATCAATATATTTCGTTTCTTTTTCATGTTTCCGAGTGATAATTTTGGACGTATCGAAATCGTACAAGTACCCAATTAACCCCACAGTACCTTAGATAATTGGTCATCTCAAGAATAACGAGTATAAAATACTTGAAAAAGACGTTCCATCTTTTTCTCATCTAGTGTGGAAAAATCTCAAATGACAGTTGTAAGAGTCGCTCATTAACTTAAAAGAAGGTGCAATTTGGCTTGACGCACCCTCTTATCTGCGACAAAGGAGCGTTCGCATCCGCCATATAAAAATCCTATTGCCAGATCCCTTTCCCAATGGGTACTTTAAATATTTGAAATGACCTTACGCGTCGTTATAAGAAAAAAAATTCACATTTAGGTATTTTTTGACGTAGTCGCCGATTTGAATATACTCTTACCCAAAAATGACCTTTGACACGTCTGAGAAGAAAACGGTTGTAACTCGCTATTAAGGATATCTCCCTGGTTACGAGAATGCACCAGATTACTCTGTAACATTTCTCTAGCAAATTACAAAGACTGGAATTCAAGTTTTTAAATTTTTTACTTTTTTAGCTGTTAATTGCCATGTTTTTCCTTTGAAGTTTACATACGTAAAAAAAAGAGTTTATAGTAAAAAAAGACCATGAAATAGGCCTAGAGACTAGCGATCCTCCCTTCGCTAATGCTAAAACGGTAGGCTGGCTCTCGCTGTAGCCTCTCTTGCAGCTGCTAGTCTGAAAAACCAAATGGCATTTTCCAAATTGCACCTTTACCCCTTTCGCATTCGAAAGCTCTTAACTTGAATAATGAATGAGGCCCGGAAGAAGGCCCTACCTGCTATTTTTTTCTTCTTTCCTTTCCATATAGCTATAGCTTTTTCTCGCTAGCCAAGGCTTAGCGGGGAATGACTGTGAGTGTGTGTAAGAAAAGAACGCGACTGTATTTCACTGCGCTGTTTATGAAGCTTTATTGTAATAGACCGCCTTGCGCAAAAACATAAGGTGGGAAGCTCCAGCTCTTTAAACATTCATGTTGAATATTCTCAGAGGATAAATGGCTGCTCTTTCCTTATACTCCATCTATATACCTTTCCCTTGGCAGCTAAGCCTTCTCCGAAGTTACTTACTAGAAGTACTATAATAATTACATATACAGCCCTGTGTTTCTGATAAGACTAACATAAATTAAGGGGGATGTTCTTTAGGCAATTTTGTGTCGAAAATAATCTATGACATTTTGATGCCCGGGCCACTGTTTCAAGTTAAGATTGGAGTATTTTACGGATGACCCCTTAAGTTTAATTAAGAAACTGAAAGACAATGATTTATAATTTAATTAAGGGGGTATCCTTAAAAAACTGAAATCATAACTTGAAAACAGTGGCCCGGACGGCAAAATGGAGACAGAAGTTACATTTTCGACTCAAATCGTGAACCCAATATGGCGAATTTATTCCTTCCTTCTGCTTAAAAATAAGACTCCCTGGTTACATCAATAAACACACTTTTGAAGACACTCCTTATTATACTCGAGGGTCTTGGTCTTTTTTCCATCGGCTAATATCTCTCGTACCTTTCTTAACTGGGCCTTGTACTATCCTATCATCAGTCTTAAGTGATATTTTTTTGGGGGGTTTAAACTTGTTTGTTAATTTTACATGTCTAGATTTAAATGCATGACCGTTTTACCTTAATTGAAATTCGCCTCAAGATTCTGTTTATTTTGATAATAATTAAGTATTAACGTCAATATACATATTTAATTGAGAATTTCATTTAAAATTTTGTATTTTTGATGCTATTTAAATAAGTATCCTAAGTGAATGTACTGGTTTAAAATTAATGGTGAATTTTTCTTAATATCGTTTATTTATTTATTTAGGGTTGATTTTAACCCTAAATTTGCTAGAAGGTTCCCAGAATTGATAAACTAAATAAGGAAAATTGGTATCAATTTCTTCGAAGCTAATCCTGTACCTTAAGAAAATGACATGAAATTTAGCGTACTATTAATGATGGTTTAGAAACCGATACTTAAGGTAGTTTAAGTCGCCATAAAAAAAACCGATACGCTATTCCCCTATAGATAAAACAATTTATTAAACGTGTTTTTTTCTTTTTGTTTTTTGATTAGACCACGCACAGTTTTAGGTCAAGTATAAATAATGACCACTAGAGAGGACAAAGCCCTAATTTATATATCTGATCGAATGCGATATCAGAAACAAATAATAATCCAAGATTATTATACGTGCATTGAAGTAAATAATTTTTTCCTATTGATTTTACCAGAGAGAATTATAAAATCGAGGAGTAGAGCCTACCAAGGTTATTGTATAATGAATTTCGTAATACTTTAATTGCGCTGGATTTTCATTATGAAACCAGAAAAAAAATAACTATTTCTGTTTTGATATTTACTGGCAAACTCGAATATATTCATTTAAGAAATGTACTAAGGAAAATGGGTAAAAAATAATCAATAGATGACGCTTTTAGTGTATAGTAAGTAGATGACGTAATGGCTACACAGTTTGGACAACGGGAAATTTATCAGATTTTGCTTTTAGGGCAGATTCTTACATATTTTATCGATAAAGATTTCCCTTATTTTTTTCTCTTCTTTAACTTTGCCTTCGAAACTAAAAGTTTGTGAATAATATATGTAATATTGAAAATTGATATATCGTTAGGTTAGAGGCGGCTACGTAATTTAACCAGGGTTCATATAACTTTTGGAAAACCGATTTTCCTGAGTTTTCCAGGTGTTTTCCCTTATATGTATTTTCTTACAAATGTCAATGTGCTCTGAAGCAGACGATAAGTAACGTTTCAGTAACTTACAAGCGCTAGACTGTCCCTAGACGTGGGAATGCTCTGGCAACACGTGAGTCAATAAGTATATGTTATCTAAGCACTCCAATCGTATGGAGTAATAAAAACGGGAGTGGTTTCTAAAAGTAGGAGCAATTCCGGCATTCCGAGCAAACTTACTCAAACCCCACAAATTTCCCTGAATTTTAGAAGGAAAAAAAAAAGAAAATCGAAATTTTCCTTTTTTTTTCTTTGTCACCTTTTATTTCCCTGAGCTTTCCAGGTTTGTATGAACCTTGTTATCTTTTGGAAGTAGAAAGTAGGCCACCAAGTTGCCTTAGATTAAATCATCAATCAATATCTTATTAAATGGATTAACCAAGAAAACAAAATTTCCTTCTTAATTTAAACGTTTAAACTGGCAATATTGTCAATTTAAGCTGCAGGCGAATGAACTTAATATCACGCGACAGAAAAAAAAACAAAACCAAATGTCTGTAGATTTTTGCATTGCTTTTTCACATCACATCATCTCGATAAACCTCTCGGACAATTTTTTGCCTCTATGGCTCTGAAAATGTCGGATAGATAGATCTAGGACTCTATGAGCTCTTGCTAAGGCCCTGGAGATGTAGCGAGAGTAAAAAAATCCCTTCAGATGTTGTTTTTCCCATCGCATTGGTAACTTGGTTGGCAGTTTTTTTTACTTCTATATATATTCTACCCCTTTATTGGCTTCAAAATAACCTCCCTTCTTTATGTACGCTACCTTTTGTCCCATTTCTACTGTATATCTACTACTGTCTTGGAGAAAATTAACTAGAGAAGACTCGAATGTCGTAATTTTCCTATGGTGTCTTTTGACTGATGGAAGATGGTACCATGGTGGATACGAAAGCTCCTTCAGTTTTCTGATCCAAAGTACATACCATCTTCTCTTGGCTCATCTACCGCGTTCATCTTTCTGAGCATCGGTAAAGTGGTCCGAGAAATATTTCCTTTCCTACGCCTTCTTACAAACGAGTATGAGAGAGAAACACCTAGAAGAGACAGGGCTACGAGAGAAAATAACAGTTAGAATTCAGGATTCAGGATTTATTGAGAGACCTGTAAAGTATGTACGCGCAGTGGTACATTTGAAGCTGGGGTCTCTCACCAGAGGCAGGCAGCACTGTCCAAAACGTTTTATTTTCTTTTTAATTTTAAGCCTAAGGTTAATTATTTAAAAAAATATACACAAAATTGTCAATTACAATGGTTTTATTTGACTACGACTCCAGTTAGTACTTTGAAATATCACTCCTAGTCCATACACTTCTCTACAAAAACCCTGAAATGATGGTAAATCTATGTTTTGATGATATAAAACATGGCGGCCACTAATCTGAAGATAAATCAATTTGAAGTGATGCTACAACCTTAGTTTTTTCTCTACTTCCAAAGATAAAAGGGTATCTCAAAACGTCAACTCAACTTGAAGTTGGTTAACGTAGGTAAAAATCGATTTTCTATAGGGAATCGCTATCAGGTAACACTGTCGCTAAAGAAACAGAAAATGTGTTTGGCTACCTATTCGATAAGATTCTTTTATCCGAGTTTTAGTTTTTGATTTCACCCTTAAACTTGGGAAGAAAAAAGGGTTTGTTTTATATCAGTTTTTCTTTTTCTTTGTTTCTGCTTTTATTTTTATTTTTCTGGATATAATATATAATGTAGCGTAGCACCCACGCAATGAGAATTTGATGTTCCTTTGATTGTAATCGAAATATCGCGTGAATTACTGAATTTTCTATCAATATTGGAAAAGTTAACAATCAAATTATATACGAAGCTTGAAAAGAGACTTAAATTCATATTTTTGACCTTCAGTTTTATTTTTAAAAATATTCCAACATTTCGAAATCCAATTTTTGTAGGCGTACATTTTTTTAAGACGAAAGTAATTTAATTTCAAGTTCACGTCGTAGGCTGCTACTTTTTATTTAATCTCGCGTTTTCTGACGTACTCGTAAAACCTTCGACTCTTTTCATTAACTCCCTTATTGAATTAAAACTTTAAAAATTATTCTTCTAAAGTAGTTTTGCAGTATGAATCGAAGGGAATAGGGATTTGTAGAACTTAATTATAAAACATTTTTTTTAGTTCGTCGAAGATTCTTCTTTTATTTCGGGTTTGCTTCTAGCCCCCCGCAGTCTGTTTCACGTGGTATAGTGGAGTCTTACTGTTTCTCTACCTTAACTCTTCTTCTTCTTCTTACAACTTTTCCCCGTGGTAGCTAATTGATTTTATTGCTGACCCAAAGTCGACTTCTTTGAGATCGATTAGACAAACAAAAACCGGAGCTCGAATCCGAAGGGTCGAGACCCCATCTAATTTTTCGTTCGAAGTGATATTTGTTTTTAGTTTTACAGTATTTCACAATGACAGGAGTATATTTTATTTAAGAAGTGTATATTTCAACTGGGAAACGATTGACAAACGTCCTTTAACCGAAACTAACTCCTGTTAATACGAGGTTTAAGATATAAATAGGCTTAATGCGAACGGATATTTCTAGTCTCCTTTTCGCGGTTTTCCTTAGGGGGTTTTATTCGTTTGGCATGAGGGTGAAAGAGGGTGAATTCCTTTTCCTTCTACCTTTAGCTAAGGGGGATTTGATCCCTTTACCCCTTTCTCTCTCCTCTAGAGCTTCTAGCTGACTGAGCACTTTAATTTATGAGTGAAAAAACAATCGGATCCGTTTGACAACGAATAAAGAAAATAGTTCTCTAGCTACTTTTTTTTTCTAACCTGTAGGCCATGCTTCTCAATTTCTTCTTTTTCTTTTGGTGATTGTGAGCTCCAGATTCCGGCTAGTGGCATTAACATTTTCCGGCTTGCTTCCTGGCTAAAATAACTTTTACAGTTTGTGTTGGGCCCGAGACCTAGAAACTATTTTCTTTTTCTGCACCCCGGTATTTCTTTAAAGGAAAAGTTCAGGTAACATAACATTATATTTTGAAGGAACGCCCCTTTTCTAAATATATGAAATATTAAAAATTAAATTATCTCTTATTACGAAATAATTAGTCTTAAAAACGTGGACTATTCGGTTTAGCAGACGCCACTAAACCAATAAAATGGTGGCATAGTAGTCCTCGTTTTTAAGACTAATTAAATGGTAATTAATTTGTAATAAGAGATAATTTATTATTTTTAATATTTTTGCTTTTATATTTAGAAAAAGGCCATTATTTTAAGGTATAGTGTTGTGTTACCTAAACTTTCCCTTTAAGTTGTGAAGAGAAGAGAATTTTGGCTTCGTAGTAGGATGCACTTTAATTTAACAGATTTAGTTAATACGAAATTGTAGCTGATTTTGCAGCTTTTGAAAGCGGATCATTAGCTAATTCGTAACGGAATACTTGACCACGAATGAATTAAAATTACTTTGGTTTAATGTACTTCTTTCTTCACTTTATCTTAGTTTTCGGCGCCGGTCTTTCTTTAATACATTTGCGGGATGTATATCTCGCTCGTGGCAGTACTGGTCACTATATACTGGTCAGCCTTAGCGGTCAGATTTGCTGGCATAGCGCGATTTTCACTCCCTTTTGGCTAATTTCTTTAGCATCGATTTTTTCTTAAGAGTATAGGTGGGATTCCGCCGATCCGATCGAGCACTACCTACACCTTTTCATTCTTTCTTCTTATCACTGTATGTGCCTTTACTTTTTCTGTTCTTTGGCTTCAAATAATATTTTTTTTTCAAACGTAAGGGAGACAAAAATAATTATAAAAAGAAAAGAATAAAATAACGCAACTTTGTCTGTCTGATAGTAACACTTGATTTGGATTTGTTAGTTGCATCAATTTAAGATAGATGGCGCGTACCTTTTTATCAACTCATCATTCAAATTAAGCGCTCACACAAAGTTTATGCATGAAAAAAATTATAAGCAAGATAACTTATTATTATAAATACAAATTTCGTAGCAATTTTCTCACATATAAATTTTTATAAATTCTAATAAAATTTGCATTTTTGCTATATTATTAATTTCGCTTAAGTAATGACTAAATATTCTTAAAATAAAAGCGTTCGTAAATTTGAGAAGTCAAATTAACTTTTAAATGATTTATAAATTCAATAAGAAATAAAAAATATTTATAAAAAGGAATCTGAGTTACATGAAATATCTTTCAATCTGAAACTCATTTTCTTTTCTCTAAAATTTTTTACCCCTTTTAGCTCAAAAATCCTCCAATTTTACTAAAGATAAATCTTTTTTTAAATCTAGGAAGCTTATGACGGGGAAATGTAGGATGTAGGTTTTTCCCAAGGTTAATAAAAAATAAGAGGTTGCCTCTACACCTTTGACTATGATTCCATTACCAAGCTCGCGCGACGTTTTTGAGAAATTTAAATAATTAATCTTGGCTCGCTAGTCTAGCAATAGGGGGCGCCCGAATAAATTCAGTAGAAAGAAGCTATAGTTTTGTAAAAGATTGCTTAGAAATATAAGGTAAGGTGGACGGATACACAGTGTTAAATCGCGTAAGAAATAAAATAGTGTTGAACAAGTCAGGTTGTTTTCTAAGGAAAAACCCCACGAAGCTATTGATCCAATAGCTTGGGTTCAAAGGAAAAAAGATTCCGTTGGTTGAATAATTTTTCTTTCGCCTTTCCAATCTTTTTTTCTGTTTTTGCATCATTTCTAATAAAACGACCCACGGGATTTCCTTTCAGTTCAGTGAAAGATAAAGCGAAAGAAGGCAAAAGTCACTAGGGACTCTTAATTACTCCGACATGTAAATATTTCTTTACTTCTTTCTTTTGGTAAAAAGAAAAAAAAATGAACAGAAAAGGGTTAAGCGATAATTATTATCATTATTTTTTTGGCGGGAAATAATGTTGAAAATTGGCACGAAATAAAGGTGAAAATTGGTACGATATAAAGTTGAAAATTGATACGAAATAAAGTTGAAAAATTAGCGGGAAATAGAGTTGAAAATTGGTGGGAAATAAAGTTGAAAATTGGCACTAAAGAAAGTTGAAAAATTAGCGGGAAATAGAGTTGAAAATTAGCGGGAAATAGAGTTGAAAATTGGCGGGAAATAAAGTTGAAAATTGGCACTAAAGAAAGTTAAAAAATTAGCGGGAAATAGAGTTGAAAATTGGCGGGAAATAAAGTTGAAAATTGGCGGGAAATATAGCTGAAAACTGGCGGGAAATAAAGTTGAAAATGGGCGAGAAATAAAGTTGAAAATTGGCACTAATTAAAGTTGAAAAATTAGCGGGAAATAAAATTGAAAATTGGCGAGAAATAAAGTTGAAAATTGGCACTAATTAAAGTTGAAAAATTAGCGGGAAATAAAATTGAAAATTGGCGGGAAATAAAGCTGAAAATTGGCGGGAAATAAAGTGAAAATTAGCAGGAAACTATCTCAGAGAAACAAGTACTAGAGTAGAAGACCCTGTCTTTGTGCATGAATTATATATTGACGCAGTGATTCGTCTTTCGATTTTAACTGGTCTGATTGGTTGGAAGGTCTGAAGGACGGATATTTTTCTAAGTTAAAATTTAGATTATCGAGAAAAAAATGGTAAATGCTAAAACGCTTGGGGTGGTATCTCAGAAAGCATAAATCGTTGGTCCTTCCTCTTCCCGCTTTCTCAATTAACCAATTACGCATCCCCGTTCTAATTTCAAGCATGAGACAGAAACAGTGAGTGCTTTCGGTGTTAGGCTGGTAGTATATGAAGCGCGGGAAGGCTTAAGCTAGCCGCTGGCGGCATTGGAATTCGATTAATGTGGCTAGCCGGTAGTAAATTTCGAAGTGGGGGAGGGGGATCCAGTCAGAAGGGGTCGTCAAAAACCCTTTCCTCTTATTATATCAGCCTTAGCGGTATCCCCCAGTGGCCAGTAACTGGCCGTCGGACGATAATGAACGTGACCAGCATGGAACTGACCACTGAATAACTATACGCTATACACTCTTTCCGAGTCCGGGAGACTGGCTAGCTCAGGCGTCAGCCCAACACGGATGGCATACAGCCTTTCATAATTTCTGGGGTTATTGCTATTTTAGGGTTCTTTATGAGATGAATTTTTGTTTATCTCTTAGGCTATACCCCGTTATTTTTACGTCTATGTTTATGACATAATTATATAGAGAAAAGTCCTGTCACTTTGTAACAGCCTCGTAAATGGACCTTTTTATTTCTTGGCCCCTCTCTTGGGCCTAAACGTCTAAATATTAAGATTATTATTAATTTAGGATTCATTCTCGTGATTGATCAATCACATGGAACAAAATAAAAATATTTCTTAGCAAAGAACTGTACTGCTACCAGAAGTATGATACTTCTCTTCGAGAGAAGAACACACCAAAGCGGGGTAATTGTAGCATGATTCTTCCCAACATCATTTTACATTTGGAATGCTCAAGGTTACTAAACCGAATCACATTACTCTATTAGAGCTTAAGTGTCATCCTTCTTCTATTATCCCCTTCTGGTACTGCTACCCTTACTAGGATTCAGCTTCTATCTATGGTGAAGCGGTTTGTGCTGGACTTTGATTATCACTCAGTCTGAACTTCAACAGTGTTGATTGACCCCCAGTTATGGCGTTAAATTTATGTGTTCTCTCTGAAAATGTAAACTATACCTCAGGAGTCATATTAAAGCAATTAGACTCTTGCACTCCGGTTAAATTTAAATTAACAAGCTAATTTTATGCCTCTGGTAAACAATTTAAACATTAACAACTATCTAATTCTCCACTCTCAAACTCTCGTATTAAACTAGTTGAGCCTTGGAACGGATGATCGTCTCTCTCGCTTTCTTTTGACCTATAACATTTCGTTAGCTTCTAATTTTAAACATTTATTTTATTAAGTGAACAAAGCCTAACTTGTTCACTTCAGACTGAAGTCCTTAAAAATAAATTCGACATTTTATTAATACCGGGGAATATTTTTCGTAATTCTTTGAAGGTTAGCCTTTGAACTATTCTAAAGCTATCCCGGGGTCATGCGGAATTTTGTTATGAATAGATAAGAAACCTCATTGGGTTCACCTCAATAATAACTCCTTATTTGATTTAATTTCGTAATTAAACCCTTTGAAACCAGTTCTAAATTAATTTCTAAGAAATTGGTCGTCTGTGAGATCAATTTATACTAAATTCTTTAAGAGAAAAAATTCAGTAATTCAGACGTTTAGACTTTTGAAATACGTGTTGAAATAAATCATTTCGAAATTTCTGCAAGTATGCCTAAAAAATACGAAATAGTAGCTGTAGGCTTTCAGTGAACTGAAAAGTAGCGGATTCTATTTGGTGTAAATAAATTATACGTTTTATGGCGTCTACAGTACAAGAAATTCTTTACATTTTATGTGTTTCTGGGAGTCATATTTTAAAGGCGTCTCTGGTAAACGTTTTCTACAATTTATAGAAACACATTTTTCCGAAGTTACCTGGCAAAACTGGTGAAATACTGCCTAACCAGGGATAAATGAAATGATGGATTTGGAAATTATGATGGCCAACTGGTGGTACCGTGGGGGTACAGAGGCAATTGCCGTTAAAGGTATGGGTGTTGCCACTCCATACCGTCTCTCCTTCAAGGTCTAACAGGGATGGTTTCGTTATGATAGGAGTCGTAGACTTTCCAGGATAGAAGTCATTAGCTTCTGATATTTGCAATTGTATTTTTATTATAACTTTGCCTTCATTTACTTTAACTATTTATACAAACTTCCGCTTGCATGGTGGTGGTACTGTATATAATGTCTTGTAAAAACAGCTCGTTGAAATGTTTTCGGATTCTGCTCACGACTTTTATATAATAGAGTGAATCTTCTGACTGCATGCCCGACTCAGCTTCTCTCGCGCTGCCATTTCCAGCCCTACCCTCGCTGTCTCTT
The DNA here is from genome assembly GCF_054372755.1 of Phalangium opilio. Lineage (NCBI taxonomy): Eukaryota > Metazoa > Arthropoda > Arachnida > Opiliones > Phalangiidae > Phalangium > Phalangium opilio. The sequence continues at coordinate 478,680 of NW_028324229.1, forward strand.
CTCTAAACTGATGTAATAACTAGTTTGGCAAACAGGCGCTGTCATTCTTCAAGCTGTCACGTGACCCGCGGGCTATTTCTCGCCCCGAAGAGTCAGTCCGTTGGTCAACCACAACGTTAAGCCTAACCCTTTTCAAAATTTTTTAAAAAACTTTTAGTAGTTTCCCACTGATGTAGCTGACATATCTTTTTAATTCCGATCAAATAAAGGACAAGCAAAGTTTACTTTTTAAGTTAAGGGTCAGCTGTCTTCCATTTGATCCCTTCTCTATTGGCCTCAACTCCTTAATTAATACCGAGTAGAACTCAAAAATTCTTTATCGCGTGATCTTGTTGATTTAAAAATAGCGTATAACGATATGAGCAAATATTCAAAACATGTTCGTATTTAATGTAATTGCGAAATATTAATTAATATATCTGAAAATACAAATATTTTTATTAAAAAGGGAAACGTAGTTCAGGAACTGATGAGAATCTACCAGTATTTTCATAAATTATTTTGCTTTTGAATTTATCTGGAGTTCTCAAGGCTGCAGCCTTTCAACTCTATCTCTTGGTCGAAGGCCATCAATCTAAAGTGAAATTATTTACTTTACGTTACTTTCTTGAAGCTTTAAGGAGAGACGGATGGAATGGCAACCCCTATACCTATAACGTTGCCTCTGGTACCTCACCAACGGCACCGAAGTTCTCCCAGCATCCTCAGATTTTGGGTAGGGTCGTACAGTACAGTATCGTCTTAAAATTACATTGGCGCTACGCGGCAGCACTTAACAATCGCCTACCGAAGGGTAGGGGAGTGCACGACGCACTCTGGGAGAGTTTCGGTGGCGCAGGTTGCCCATGACCATTTCCACTACATCTTAGCTAATTTTTTCCTGGACGTGCAGAAACCCGAAATTGGTTCTACCAAGAACCCACATTAATCCTGATAACTTATGAATACCCACCTTGGGTTTCCATGAACTCATACATTTGTCCTTCGAGTCTTTATAAGCTTGCCAATATACCGGTGACGCAGGAGACAACTACCAATATTGGGAAGAAACATGTAGCCCAGGTCTCTACTTTGTACGTTTCCGGTTCTTATGGGTTCCTGGTTGAATGCGTTAGGCTTAGTACGAGAGAATTTATGCTTATCGTACCTATCGGCTGCGAGGCTAAAGACGAAAGTAGCTGTTCGAGTTTCACGTCACAATATGAACTTCAGGTACTGACACGGCGCGTGCTAAAAGCTGGACCAGAGATGAGAGAGGAAAGCTCTAGGAGAAAGTTTTGGAGAGAGAGAGAGGCCGGGTGGTTCTCTTTTCCTTTAGGTTCGTAGTGCGCTGCTCGGAGAACCCGTTACACAAACAAGGGCAATTTAATTCGGCGACTTTGATCCTGAGTCGCGTGCGGCAGATGCGACCGTATAGCGTCGTCAATCCCTTATAGAGGTTGAAGCGGGTCCTTCGACGCGCCCGACAAACAGGCCGCTGTCATTTTGCATTCAGCGGACGCCTTTAAATATGGCTCAAATCGATCACTGGACATTCTAACACTATTTTCCAACTATCCTATACCATTACCAAAAGCGGGGATCATTCCCCAAGAACCAAGATAAAGTTAAGGGGTCTTCCATTATGGTGATTTACCCAAACAGGTACTTAACGTCATCATATCAATCTGTTCATGGAAATATGGAATACTAGCTACGCTATATTGACTCGCCCCGGATGTTGTAACTCTGAAAACTGAGAAGAGTTTCCCGTCTATGTTGATACTAAACACTAAGTAGTCTTTACCCCTGTTTGAAATATCTGCATGATGTGGTTTTGAAAAAAAAAGTATTTATTTTACAGTCTTTAAAATTCAATTAAACGATGCTTAGTTAGGGGTTATTCATAAAGATGAACTGTCTCAAATAGGACTATATCTTTACAAGCTTAGGCTGCGTTCAGTAACACTCATCAGGAAAAACATCGATGTTTGGGAAAATGAAATCGGTGTTCTTTTGACGTCATGATGACGTTGCAGTTGTTGAAGGGCACAATTTTGTGTAATCGATGCTTTTCTTAATGGCGACGATATTATGATAACGTTACGGCAGAGGCTTAAATAATAAATCCGAACTATTTACAAAGATATTGTACTTCAATTTATCAATTAAATCAAAATTCTGTCAGAATCCATTTTTTACCGAAATAATATATTGCTTTTTAGTATTATTATCCATAAGGATAATATTTGTCAATTCTACATTATTTTAATTGTCGCGGCGCAAAATGACGAAATTTACGTCATGAATCCGATGCTCATCAAAAAAACCTCCTCTCATAGCGTTTTCCTTTGGGTCCTCGCGGAGCGCTCCCAAGGAGCAATAAAAATGGTAGTAGTAGTTTCCAGCTTCGTTAAAAACTGTTTCTGAAGAATAGGATCTCCTAGTTTTATTCCTCCATGGGAGCGCTCCGCGAGGACCCAAAGGAAAACGCTATAACAGCTGATTTTTCTGATGGGCATCCGATGAGCATCATGACGTCACGCCCAAAGACGCGAAAAACCGTTCAGTAAGACATTGATGTCATCTTTTAGTCATCGATGTTTTTGATGCCGGTTACTGAACGCAGCCTTAATAACTAAGGGTCCACGTTAAGATGACGTCACGCTAGCCTCTGCCGAGTCAAAAATCTGTTAGTTTAGGCGAAATCGTCGACGGAGCAAGAATGCCTTGCGAAATAAACTGAAAGGTAATTAATTCGACGCCAATTTATTTTATATTTTATTGAATTTTATTATAATATTCTAAGTGATTGTAAGTTAAGTAGTTTAGTTTGCTTATTGTTTAATTAATTATTAATTTCTTTAGAATTGAATCGAAACGATCCATGTATTTTCTGGATTGGTATTATTTGGCATCGTGCTACTCCGTCATGGTATTCGATGATGTGGATCCCAAGTGACTTATTTCAACTGTAATTCTGATGTCGCCAAGTACATCGTTGGATATGTTCTACGTATCTAGATTAATCGTGAACCTGTGAGATAAAATTTACTATTTAATTTCGAAAAGGCGATAAGCCTTGGCCATTTGAAGGCGGCCATTTTGGTTAAGGGTGAAGTGGGGCTACCGTGACGCAATCTGGTCTATTTTCAAAGGCGCTGGTAGTGCTTATTTAAATTAACATCCGTTTTAGGAAAAATTATTCATTGAGATATATTATTTATTTCGAAATTATTTTATTTTAACCCTTGCGAATGCAGCGTTCGTGATTAGCGACTTTTCTGCCCCAACCCTAAGACCTATGCTCAATTTTTCTTTTTTTTTAAGTTAAAATTTTAGTTGAGGACGACATCAATGACCTCACTTCTTCGCGCAAACCCTTAAACATTGTTATTAACTCCAACAATATCATAAAACAAAACAGACCATTCGTTATAATTTCGTAAAGCATAAAGATTAACAGCACTAAACATAATTTGAACAAAAAAATTCCCTACAAATCCTTGCAGATTTCTAACGAATACAACCTCGTTTATTTTGAAACAAGCCATGTCATGTATCTTGTACGATAATTCCTAGCATGGACTACGTGCGTAGACGCCATTTGAAACTACCTAAGTTATAGTCTTCCAACTTCTAAATTAGTACGGAGGTTATATCCCTCTTATTATCTCAAAATGAAACAAAGCGTCGACCGGACCTAATAGATTTCTGGGGTGGATAAAAGAATGTATATTTATTACCTTTAGCACGCGCTACGTTTCAAAGCCTTGATAGGCACTCCCCAATTAGAGGTTACACCATAGAAACAAGAAATACGTATCAATTCAAAAAGATGGAATTAGGCTTAGTTATTATCAGTATTTGAGCATTTTTCTTTAAGTATGTTATGTTTCTGTTATCTATGGTTACGCACAAACCGCGTGCTTATAGATTAGGCTTAGGGAAAGTACGTGTAACATTGTCGACTTCCTGTCTAACCGGAAATGTGACTTATTGGCAGGAGGCGCCATCTGGTGGGGAAGAAATTGGGAAAAGGACATTAAGAGAAATGTCGTGCGCGTAAGGAGTGACTGTATTGTGATGAAGGAAAAGGGGTTGCGTTGATGGCTCTCTTTAATTAAAGGGAATACCCATATATTCATTTCGGAGAAAAAATGGCTGTATTGGAGAGTGCATGTTTCGTAATCACTGATCCGAGGTAAGATTGCGCGTACGATATGAATACAAGCGGGTGTTTATTGTTTTGTTGCTGCACGAGCTTATCTTGTCTTTAGTCCTGTTCGCATTAGCTTCGCAGATCAGATAGCCACGTCGATTTTGTAATTCTAACAACGACCAGTAAAGGATTCTATTTTTCCTACCGTTGGATACAAATCATATTCTTCCAGCGTCCCTACACTTGCCTACCTCAGGATAGCGCTTTGAAATTTTGAAATAGAAAAAAAATACAGATCATCTTTTAGGGCTAATACCTAAACGGTTCTCTGAAATTTACAACAACTTACTTTGTTAGCCCGTGACTAATTTCTGAAAGTAATTGTTAAATACCGCATGAAGATTTGCAATCAGGGATCACGAATTGAACTAGGGTTCTAGATGGGATGGGAAACAGTCTATTTTATCGACTAACCTACATGCCACGAAAAATTCCCTCCGATGAAAAATTGCTGTAATTATTAAAAGGGGTCGAGGGACTCTAGCAGGATAGCACAAGGAAGGAGCTCGGATGGGGCGATAGATGTATTAGCATATCGGTTCTTTCGGGAGCGGCTGCTCGTGAAATGCTCGTGTAGTTAATGCACGTGCTGTCTTCCTTCTTTCCTACCCACGTTTTGTGTGTGTGTAACTCGCGGTAAAATTCTGACATTATCTCTCCAATTACATATTGCCTGATAAACCGGAAAAATAGCGGGGATAACTTTCCTGCCCTCCTCCGTTAAAGGATCTTTATCCGTTCGTTACTATGCCTGAATTTCAAGTTAGCAACCCCACTTTTAGGAATTTTAAACATGCGAATTGAATTTTGCAATGCCTCATGTGCGACTCTGTTGGCGTGTCTAGCGTTTGATGTATAAATTTAGATATAGCTTGCATTTTATTTTTTGGAGAAAATTGAACTAAAAGTTGGCTGTATAGGGAAGTAGAGTTTAACAATTTGACCGCGGAAACGTGTGAAGCGTCCAATAGACGTTCTGAATTTTAATTTAGTTAAGTCAAAATTTTGCCTATACGTTTTAGGCTTAGTTTAAAAGTAAAAATTATGCATATCAGCAGAAGTATATAATACTTATCTTCGAGAGAAGTGTACCACGAAGCATGGTAATTGTAACATGATTCTAACCAACATCAGAACATTAGAGAAAGTTTACTAAACCGAATCACATACGCGATAATAGTTCCCTCATCAATCCTCTATTGACGGTTAACTATTTCCGGATTTTTGACCCACGTGATGACGAGGTTCGTGGGTTGGTCGCTGAGGATTTAGTAGCAAACAGTCATAGAATTCACCCCACGGTGTGTTGCCCATCTGAAGTTTGATGAGGAGGTAAGCAATCATGAGAAGAATCATGTTACTTAACTAAATGTGTCATCCTTCTTCTATTATACCCTTCTGATAGTAATAATTTATTTCGCCTAAGTTCAGCTGTAGATGAGAATATAAGTTTCATCAAGATTTTTGGCGGGAAATTTTCCCTATTTAGCCAGACTCCAACCCAAACGCGGAGCAAATCCAAAATTGACCTAATTTTCCCAACTTCGCCGAATCAATTAACACGATGTGACCGCGTAATTTATTAATAAACTAAATAGCAATAATTAGGTTTAACGAGCAAGGGAGACGAAACTGCAGTCTCCAATTTATACCCCTTACCGCATTCCCTCACTTTCCGGTAATTTGTCGTCGCGTCAAGCGGGTAACCAAAGACGGTTTCGACTTTGTTATTATACCTTCCATGACGCTTTAAGCCAAAGTACACCGCTTGAAGTGACGAGCGCCAGTTAATCAGTTTTCCCACCTTTTATTTTTAACAAGACAAGCTTGTGTCACTCGAGGTTTTATCTACGAATGACCTTAAACCGACCGCGTTCTATATCGAATCAAGGTATCATTTCGTTTATCAAGGAAGGGTCTCGCTTCGTCGCCTCTAATAGTTAAAATTAGTTAGGATCATATTAGGGATGAGGTTTTAAAGAAACTGTCTACTCATCTGGCAATATTTAATCCCTTTCTATATCGTAGGAGGTTCGGGGGGGGGTTCATTGGTCCGTTAGAATTAGTTCGACCGAGCGAGGGCGCACCCTGTTTTGCCGCTCGTTCAACCAAGGCTTAATGGCTTAATTATGCCCGCGCTTTTGGAGCCATTCAGGCTCGCCATACACGCTATATCGCTTATGGGTAAAGTGGGCTAAGGCTAAGAGGAAAATATTGAAGCGAAAGACGACGGAAAATCGAAAAATACAACAGCGAACGCGCGCCGTATCTCAAATGAAGTCGAAATATTTGACTTAATTCCTTCTTCCTTTCAAATATCATTTCATCTCGAAGAAGGGGGTAACTCGAGTTCCCCTTCGAATTATATGTATTTTAAGTGATGGACAGTTCATATATATATCTTTAGGAGATAAGGGGGTGGGATTGTCTCTGAGAGATATTAAAATTTACAAGATGCTTCCTTTAAGAATATAACACTAATTCGATGTATCTGTAGACGTGGCCACGTGACGTCGTGCATGACCTGTCGAACTCGGTTTTCAAATTTGGAATCCCTCTCTTAATTTCAAATTAGAAGATGTCTAAAGTTCTCAAGATCTCTCGAAATATTTGGCGTGATAAATTTGTTACTTCGAGTCGAGTTATTCCTTATTCTTCGTTTTATTTTCAATTAGGAGATGTACCGCGCTGTTAGGCTTAGCAGTTTCAACACAATGCTATAATTTAAGCCTAAAGCTACTATCCGCGAATCACAATACGAGGAAGAGTGCAATTCTAAATTCCGAACGGAGTTTATACAGCTCTCTGATTTAAATGGAAATTGATTAGCTGGCGGCTTTATATATTAAATTGGAACGGGGGGATAATGCTAATAACTTTGACTTAATCTATTTTTGACGAAAAATAACATTTATTTAAAACAATAGATTCAACTTTCAACTCTTATAACTAACACTTCTGCCCAATTCAAACTAGCGCAATAATATTTGCCTCACAAACCAAGTGAATTTGAAATAGGCCTTGGCGCGACCCCTTATCACTTAATCAAACTGTTAAATGTCACCCCGGGTTCCTATATAGTAATACGATTCTTCTGCTAAAATGCTCTCTCTAGCGTCATCGAAAAATTACCGCCAAACAAAGAGGATGAGACTTGAAATTTTGCGCCATCATTTGATCTAATTCCATCCCTCTTTCTATTTCAGCATCACAAGAATATACATTAGGCCATAAGTTAATAATATTTGTTCCTACCTATACTTCGTAATGCTAGAGACTTACTGAGAGCTAGGTCGAGAATGGCGTGAGAGTTGACTACGATCGGTTTTGCAGTCATTCTTCCTATTGACAGCGCCTCACCAGGCGTCGCTTTACGAGAATCTATGACCTACGTCACTTAATGACAATCTCTCAGTAAACAGTGACAAACTTATGGAACATAACTTACGAACTTATGATTAGGCTTAACGTAGAAGACTTGTACTATGTTTTATATCAGATTTTGATACTCAAAATGCGGGAGTTTCTTCGTCGTTAAATGTTGGACACTTTTAATTCTATCCGTGTTTGATTCTGACAGAACTTCATTTAATATTCTTGGGTTGAATCAAGGTCTTCATTTATGTCTGTACCAGCGCGTGCGGTGTCCGGCGCGGTTCCATATTCTCACCCAATAAGCTTATCGTAACTTTGAGCTGTCTTTTGCCATCGCGTTAATCAAATTTGAATCACTGCTAGTTGGATGAGAGCGAGCGAGAGAGAGAGAGAGAGATCTCTGAAAGGGGGTCACGATGCTCTGGGAATGAGGGCTGCTTCGGTCTCGGTCGGAATTTCTGCGTGAGAAAGCGGTGATTAATATTAAGGGCTCGACCAGAAGGAGACTATGGCTCTAGCACCCGGGCGCCAAGAGTCCCAAGTTTAAATTGTTCATGCTCTTCTCATTTCAAACCTGGAACGCAAATTAGTTAGGCCTAAAGGGTGGTTGGGATATTGTAAGAGATACTGCCCTGGTATTTAAGCAAATGGTATAGGTAGAACCTTCCATGTACCCGCAAGCGACTAAAATTTAAATGATTTATGAATATCGTATTTGTACATGATAAAACATAACCGCGTGAAGTCTTATTCACCATGCCCTTGGCAAGACTTAACAAGTATCAATCAAAAGCGACATTAGTGGTTTATTAAACATTTTGCGGGTTAAGACTTGTCACACGCATGGCCAATAAGGTTATTGAAAACGTTTCATTCTGCCTTTATAAATAACCATCTCTTACGTCGCTTTATGAAAATTTGCGAAACTCACGCTATACACTAATTATTAGTTCTCCTGATAGTTCCCAAATTGTTTTAATGCTTGTTTATAGTTTCCTGAAACAATATAAATAAATAATATACAACCCCACTCCAGTAAATCTAGATAAAAATCATTTTGAAGCTCTAATATTTAAAAGGACCCCTCACTTAGTAGCTAGGGTGATGAAACTGATAGTGGTAATGATACTGACGAAAATATCCCTCTTTTAAAAGTACCCAATTTAGGTCAAAGGTTGAGGCAGTTAACGTCCAATGGCGTAATTACCAGCGAAATATTTTTATCTAGGAAATCCCGCGCCAAAACCCAAGGTATACATTCGCGCCCAAATGCGCTGAAACTTATGCTACTCCAACTCCATTGTCTACATCCAAATGGAAGTTAGTTTATTAAAGCAAAATTGGTGGTTCATTGAGCAAGGAGCTTTGAAGTGTTGGGTTCGTAGCTAATGCAGTTAAAGAACAACTTGAAGTAAACACTCTTACAAACCTGATGTACCCAGTTTTAGTTTATCGCATGTGAAAGGCTTTTATTCTTTGGTAAAAGTTTTCTATTAACAAAATATCTTACTTCCGTTTATGAACTACACTGTTGCCTCTCTTACCGAAGTCTCTAGGACCCCATAGCTCAGATAAGTGACAGAGCCTAGATTGGTGGCTTTTAGAAGCGATTGTAAGCGGATGTCTGGCGCTTTCCGGCGCTTAATATTTTGTTCTTCATTTTGAGCGGGGAAACTCCATAGAAATAAGGTATACGGTTGAAATTCGGGAGTCGGGGAGCTTTTGTTTCGTACTAGTCGAAAATTTTGCACGATAAGACCAGAATTCCAGCCTTTTCCAGGAGAAATAATAAAAGTCAGGTCAGTCAGTGTAGCCTTGGAGAACGTGCAGTGTCGTAGGGTGGAGTGGAAGAAGGCGGAGAGGGTACATTGGTGGGAAAGTTATACAGGCCTTGCTATACTTTGTTCGTCACACCCGCTAAAAGCTAAAGTTTCCGGAAAAACACTAACTTAAGTGCTTTTAAAATAGACTCAATGGCTTTGGCTCGGTTCGTTCTATATTCTATACTAAACCCTTTACTTTTAAACTCCAGAAACCCCTCTCACCTTCGACTTAACTTAATACTTTTTTCCGGATAAATTTAACGAAAAAAATAAAATCGAAGGATTTTCAGGGACTTTTTATTTGGCTTTTTTTTTAAAAAAAAATATTCTGGTATTTTTTTTATTTACGAGTTTCAATATCCAAGTCCTTGGTACCTTTGGCGAGAACAACATATCTATCATATCCTCAACATTTTTCCCATAGGATTTAAATTGTCGAAACTTGAATCATCTGACATCCACTAGAGAACCAATTTACCTATCATACCATCGAATTTCTTAATATTAATATTAATATTAAAATTAAAATTGGTACAGTTCTGATGTACAAAATGTGGGTTGGGTATGTCGCCTAGTTCCAAGGCAACCCTATTTTTATGGTAGAATATTTTGGAACTATCTTATAATTTACCACTATAACGTCACAAAGTTTGTTAGTCTTTGATCTTACAGTAAATTCTACAAAAATTTAATCATTCGAAGCTTGTTTACTCGATCCATGTACGCAATTAGGGAATATTTATAATAATTTAATGGAGGGGCAAAGTTGAAGTCAATAATATGATTTTAATTTTCCATACAACTCCGTAATAAATTCGTTAAAGTTCCGAAAGTAGAATTAATTTTAATCGGCTTCTATTGTTACTAGACGTTCCGAAATTAGGGAGCAAAGAGATGGGGTGTATATAGCGCGACGTCTAAACGGGCCAAATGCATGCCCAAATTGGGAAGATATCTGTGGGAAGCGCTAAAATAGATCATATTGTCAATTAAGACAGATAGGGAACCTCGCAATGGTTCCGAATACCAAATCCGGATTGTACGCGTCAATATATACTGTAAAGGGAATCGGTTGAGTTAGAGCTAGAGCTAGAGTTCGAGGTAGGAGAGAGAGTACCAATGTCCTCTGCTTATGAACGCTAATCAATGATAGGCAGCCAGCATTACTCAGTGCCCATCCATGTCCTTTCGGAAAGCTAACCTTAATCAATATTCCCCAATTGGTAAACACCTCGTCCACCCACTATATTCGAGGTCTGTTTCCAAATAACTGGACATCTCTCGCACCAAGGATGGGTTCACGCTGGAAATAAGTAACTCTCGGAGTTTTGCTTTCCTAGGTATAAACGTAAAGGACGTAATGGTGTTGGTAAAACAACCTCTATGGTTAATTTATCTAACCTTATGTCCACTCTCTCTATAAGGTCTTGGCCTTAATTAAGGGATTCTGTAACGTGATAGTTGTGTATTATTTTTGGTCAGATTCCGATATGGGTATAGCTAATTATTAGGCCGAGATTAAGCTATGTGCAATGACTAATGCTTTCCCATTTCCCTTTTGCGACTCTAACAGAGTTTAGCTGTAGCTAACGCCAGCGTTATACTTGCGAGCGAAACTGTCCTAAGTCTTATTTACCGTGCAGGGTTTATTCTAAAATGGAAAACATACGAAAAAAATCTTAAAAGTCAATGCAGTAAATTATTGAATAACTTCGAGAAATATTTCTAGGGTTAAGCTTTTAGCAGAAGTAAAATAAGGGACTAGAAGTGAAGTGCTCTAGCATTGGTAATAGATCCTGGCACTATTGAACAAATTTGAGGATTTTATGCCGCTTCCATCGCGCCTACACTAGAGAGAAAAATATTGCTCGAGTTCCAAAAACATTTCCTACCCCCATCCCCTCAACCTAAAGCTGCGGAACACGGACGCGGGTGCTTGAATCTAGTTCGGCCGTCTACCGCCACGAGCGTCTCACGTTTTGGAGGGAAAATTCAGAAACCGCTACCAGAGGGCCAACCGTTGGTGTGTTATCAAGAATATTCACTTTCGCCAAGTGAAGAATTTTGTTACCTCAATACTTCTAGTCCCTTATCTTACTTCTGCTTTTAGTAATGACTGTCTTGCAATTGAGGAATTTTTAACTGATTCTTAATTAAGGAATATCATTTAAGCTAAAAAACACTCGAGTTACGTTTTGTTAGTGAGTTGGTACTTATCAAGAAGTCAGTTTTCCCTGTTATTACTTAAAAACTGTAGGGAATAATTCCATGTACCCTTAGTTATCAAAGTAATACTAGTTAAATTTAACTTCGTTTTACTGGGAAACTTTAAGCGTAACACTCATTAAAATTTCTCTAATTCCAATTAAAATTAATGAATATATGTCACACGCTTGTTGTTACTTTGCGCGACCTAAATATGTCTAGACTTATCATTAAAAGTTGTTTATTGTTGATAATTTTATTACCCGATGCCTGCAGAGGGATTTATTAAGTAAATCTCTGTTGTTATGCACTATTTTAGTTAACAGGATTAAACAGGTAACTTGTAAACATTCTAACTCTATTAACCTAGTTTATAAACTAATTTCTCTCACAGAGCGTTTTGCATTTTACTCAAAGGTGTCTTTTACTTTGATTTAGTTCATTCATTTAGGTCTCTTTCTGTTTACCCTAATTTCAAATCATACCTGACTCTCATGTGGCACAAGTTAAAAAAGCTGGTCAAGTGAACACATTCCATGTTCGAATCTCGTGTTTTTTTTACTTGTCTTCTACATGCTTTAATTTGGAAACGTTTGTATACGTTATCGCGTGCTTGTCGTAGATTCAGATTTGATTCGATTTAATGTCATTATGGTTTTGTTTTATTTGTTATGGTAGTTGGAAATTAGTTGAAGGAGACATTGACAAGTGATGTCTAATTGTCTTCTGTTGTGGGTGTGCTTACCATTGACATTGATTGTTCCTTCAAACTTAAAGGTAAAGTTCAGGTAACACAACATTTTCCTTATCTATTTAGGAAAATACCTTTTAAAGTATATTGTTGTGTTAACTGAAATTTTCCTTTAAATAGGCATATTTTCTCCTGCTTAAAATTCGCATGAGGTCTTCACACCATGGAGACACCGTAACGATACAGATTCTGGTCTTTTATTCTGTATCTTTCGTAACATTCCTCAAATGACAATCACCTACGTTAAATTGCCTGTAAATCTCTTTTGCATCGTCCTCAAAACTAAGGCGGAATTTTCAATTTGTTACTATGACAGCGCCAACCATTACCCAGAATTTAACAGCTAATTCCGGTCCCACTTGACTACCGGTTAAAACTTATGAAATATACCTTTAAAATGAAAGGCAATCTTCTCTCGTCTTTAAGTTGGTAAAGCGAACTTCGGGGGCCTCCAAATTCATTTGGAGTAGAAAGTGTCGCCTTAAAACTTGAAACAATGAATACTCTAAAGCCATTTGTTGTCTACCCAGGGAAGACCTTAATTTAAATTTATTTTTAATATCGTGACTCTAAATTTCACTTTGCGAAAGGGTTCCTGATTCACGTGGAACAAAAAAGACCACAGTGTTTTTATAGCTTGTAATACTCAAAGGATAGTTGAACAAGATGCTCTTGCCTGTTTTGAACCCCATTTTTAAACCAGTTCCTTCCATCCTTGAAGTCTTTAGAGCACTAAGTAACATGATAGGTTTAGCGTCTCTTTTTTTCTATTAGTCTAAAGTAGAATTGTTTATTTTTGATATTTAAAGTAATTCCATTTTATAAAGGATAAGTTTTGAATGGATATAGGGATAGACTCAATAAGCCTTGGACTACTTTTCCAGACTTTAAAATGGCGGAATTGTAGTCGAATGTGCCAGGTTGCTAGGAGAGCTATTAAGGGTTTTGGCCCGACCAGTATAAAAACTTAAAGTTATTTTTTTTTAAGGGAAGATTGGTGTTAGAGTTTTTCCACGCAAAATTTATATCTTTAATCCTCGGAAAAGGCAGTTAAATCACTGTGACAGGACCCCCTTCGTTCCCTCGAAGCTTGTGCCATCGCCCTGTATATTGCTTCAAAGCTAGACCCCATAAAACTTGGGTACCCTGGCTCGCATGCAGTGCTATCTTTTTAATGGGCTATTCTTATGACTATATAGGGTGCGGGCGAGGAAGGTTTCGGAGAGTTTCGTTTTTTTTTTCCTGCACTTTACTATTTTTTTCCATCTTCAGTAAGCTATCTTTCCTTCGTTCTCTAGCATTTTCCGTTTTTCCCGCCTTTTCTTTCCAAAAATAGGCGACTAGGATCTTCACTTTCCCGCCAAATCGATTTTGGGTCACCGTGGCCTCTCATACTTATTTTCTGTATACACCTATCAAAATGGTAAAACGTACCACATTTCAACGACGTAAATGCCATAAGAACTATCTGCAAATAATTGGGATTAAACTAATTAAGAATGTGTACCAATAGGACTAGACTTTTATAAATATTGACACTAACTTTTAGTTCTTCTTGGTGCAATACGCTATTAGTTTATTTCCTATATATTCTATGGAACAATTCATTTATAAACATTGATTTCTCAACGTACATAAACCTTCGGGACCGAATCAACCTATTTTGGAGCACCTTGGGCTAATGCAGCGTATCATTAGGGCCCCAAAATAATACCATTCATGAATATGGTGGGGGGTCCCTTATTATATGGGGCGCTGAGAATCAGTACCTTCTGTTATCCTTATAATCCAGGCCTTCAAACCTTGGGATGTACTATATACCTGCTTTACCTTTCTGAAAGGATAGTAAAACAGAGTATCGTGAAACAATTCTATTTATAGTTAACAATTTGTTCGTAGGAGGTCGCTAGTCTTGCCATTTTCAGACTAGCTAAGAGTGTGTGTCTGCGAGAGAGAGAGAGAAAGAGAGGTAAAGCGGAGAAGCGGTTTTAGCAGGCGCGGTGGTGAATTCCAAAAAATATATAGCTGGCACTTTCTAGAGGCGCTTGTTCAGTCGAGTCGCTGGCCCAGTTACATCCTGGCCTGACGGGAAACGGTCCAGGGTACGCTATGGACCACCACTAATTTCACGGACTCGCGATTTTAAGGTCAGTTTTCGGGACCAGGAGAAATTTCTCCGGAGGAAAATAAACCCGAATATGATGATGTCTTCGAATGATCCCGTGTATTGGGATGACTTTTCAAATTTTCACGGTTTTCCGTACAAAACTTGGCGCGCGAATTTCATAATTTAGCTGGAAACTAATTAGAGAAGTGTATTAAAAGTAAATCATAGTTTAAAAGTATCCCATTGCTACAGAATTTAACAAAATATCAGTGAATATCAATGAATATATCTAAATGTTTAGAGCCAGTATAGATTTTTCGCAAAACAGGTAGTTAGATTTAAGTGGAAAGAAATGAAATAGCGTATAATATTAATAATAATAATTATATATAAATATAAACTTAATGTTGTTCCGGTAATCAATTTAGCTTTAAATAATATCATCTAATTAATAATAATACATATCGTGCAGTAACTTAATGTCAAATTTAAATATCAATAACCTCCATATCAAAATAGAAAATATATCAAGAATTTTTAATTAAAGAAATCAAATTTTACGTAATTTCGAACAAGGAACAATTAGCGCGACTCTCATAAAACTTTTTCGAAACTACTGAAACTAACAGAAGATAAACAAACATGTGTTATAAATTTTATGGAGTGGGATATTTGAAAATTCTACTATAAATCGCCATTGACTTTAACAACAATTGAGGATGGTGTCTATTCTTCCAGGACGGACATTTTTGTCTAGGCTACTATTGGTCAGCCTCAAACTTTTTCCTCGTAAGTTATTTTTGAATTTTTATTGAAAATAGGAATTTTTCAATAAGGCTTATTTGAAATAACTCTGTTTGGTTAGTCCTTCATCTTTTTTGGGTACAGCTTGACATTCTATTATCATTAATGGATAATCATTTAATTAGAGAAATGGTGTGGATGTAATGAGTTTTATAACTATACTTTACCAGTATGAATAAATATAAATTATCGTGGATAATGAATAGAAAATTCGGAACTTTAGCTTTAGAAACATCGTTTTGAGTTACGACATAAAAAATGTATTTCGTTTTACATTTTTCAAATATTTAATAACGACCAAAATTTTTTTAAAATTCATTTCTCCAAATGCTTTGCGACCAATCTATGTCATTAGGAAATTTCCGATATTCGACCTAACATGAGAAATATATTGAAATTAAAACCATTATTCTCAACCGAATCGGAAAAACCTCAATTACCCCACTTCCCTTTTTGGGTTTCTTGGTATATCATACGTAAGGTTTTTTCCACTTTTTATATTTATAAGAAAATCTGGGTTATGAAGGAAATGAAAACGATCGTATATTATAATGTATCAGAAGCCACAATATCTTCTTAAATTGCCGCAATCAAATCATACCACGCGCTTTGAGAGAGTTTCAAGTTGGCATTTTGATCATAACTGTATGAAAAATGCCCTTAAAGAATTTTCATATAAATCTCTTCACCCTATGAGGTATATTATGTAAAAAATAGAAGTAGATAAACCTAAAGACAAACCGTAAAAATGGAGTATATAATATCAGGAATGCGTAGATGTCACTTGGAATCTTTACCTTAACTTTTCGCATTTTCTGATCCCTTTCTGCTTGAACCCAAGGGGAGGAGATGTTGAAACCGTCACCCCTGACGTCACACAAACTTAGAAGTAAAGTAACATTGACTTATTTTTAGACTTATGAACGCCGAACCCTAATGTTAACAAGTTATCTTTGCGTTGTTTGAACTAGTAAACCTATTGTGAATTGCCAATGAAACTCGAGGAAAGGATAAGCGGGAGCTTTAGCAAAGTTTTAAGCACCACCCCTTACTATCAATCAGATATTAGTATAAGCTGTGTGACTTCTTGAATATTCCAAGTGGAAGATATCTATGTATTGCTGATAATGTAACGGAGTTAATTGAAAATATAGTTCGAGGTTCCATTTTGATTAAGAAAAAATGAATGATAAATAACCTCCAAATTCATGAGATATTTTCAACATTTTTTTTGTCTTCTAAAATATATCTTCACGATTAAATGAGCTCTTTTATGTCTTCAATTTAATATATTTCATGTATAATAGAAGCTTGGCTGACCGCTTAGGGTCCAAGTGGACGTTTTAAGAAGGGGAACCTTTCGCCCTAAATAACGGTCAGATCTCCACCTTCCTTCTTTACATCCTACGCGCGGTGCGTCCAAGCTATAGCTCGCTCACCTTTCATTCCTTTCTCCCATCGAAGCATGCCTGAAATTGATGGTCCGCTTCACGGAGAGAGGCAAGGCCAACCCTGTACCGCACCACCCAGGGGTCGCAATTTTCTTCTCGTATAGCCTAACACCCTGTCCCGCTCCTCTACTTCCCTACCTACCAGCTGTTTCAACGCATATTTTGGGTTAAAGGTAGAAAGAAATCCAAACAGTACCACCAGAAACCGTTGCTATTTAGGTTTCAAAGCAAAATTATAAATCCGCATGCCATTCGGGACAGTAGCTTTCTTTTAATAATTAAGTTCAAATATTAACAAGCCTCTAATAGCATCGGAAATTTGGTTTTAGATTAAATATATTTGGCACTACAATTCCTTCAACTGTTCCTTAAATTTTCCATGCTGAATTGGCCAGTGTCTTTGAATTACTTGAAGTTTGATTGTCGCCAATTAAAAGCGTGGATTAAGTGGATTTCATTGTCCCTTGAGGGGTAAGAAGGAGAGAGAGATAACGGGAAATTTAGAAAACGGGTACCATTAACCAAGCCGTAAACACCATACTCGAGAATGAACCTTGCGCTGTAGTTACCTTTTTCGTTCGTTTAAAGATGTATTTTTCAGTACAAAAGACCAGCATAAGCGGAAAGGCGTACGTACGTTTCTTAAACACACTTTAAAATGAACACATTGTAACTAAGTATAAAGTGGCAATTGCAACTATAGCAGTAAGGAGCTGGTTTCCCTCGAAATTTTAACGCTCTTTCCAATTTAGAAGAAGGTTAATCCGAAATACGTAAATTTATACAAAACTTTTGGCAAATTTGTCATGGATACGAAAATGTATGTCAGTACAAAATAATGGCAAAAAATAAGGAAATTAAAATTCCAGTACTTTATGGTCGTTCTAAATTTGATTTCAGTGGTATTTTAAGCTAGGCGGGAAATATGGAGTTTCAAAGCTTCATTTTCAAGATAGGCGCTTGGGAAAGTAAATTAGATGTATTCTTCTAAGCTCAGGTGACAAAGAAAGCTCATTGTATCACTATAGTTCAAAATTGTTTGATATCTTTCAGTTAACATTATTCTTTCTTGTCGCTACTCTTTGGTTTTGAAAAGTTCTCTCTTTCGTTTTCGCATTTTGTTGAAGTGCCTATTACTCCAGTAAGGTTTTTTAATTACGAGCTTTTGCTTTACGGGAGCCGCCGTTTGGAAATGCGCGGTTTTAAAATGTAACGTTTTCATGGACGCATTTAAATTCAGGTGAACGCCAGGCTAGATTTTTAATAGCGTATGCCATTTTACTTGCAATGCGATCTAACACCCATCCACCTTTTGATAGCTTTAACAAACATTGATCGCAATTGCGGAATAAACTGTTACAACGGTTAATGGCCCCCTTTTTTATTTATCAAGGAAGATTTTACGATTTTTCAGTGTTAAGATAAACTTTTACATCTTTTTGACGGCAAGGTAATTGCTAAGATTATTCTTGTTTAATAAAAACTTTTTACGTTCGCGTTCAAAAATAACATACTTTAAAATATATTTGACTAAACCCCTGTTTCTGATATAAGTCTGCCGTGTTCTTTGGGTAGAATAAAGCTAAAAAGTGTCAAAGAACATATTTTGGCGCCTAAACAATGAAATATTCTCACATAAAACTAAGCTTTACTTTACCAGGGATAGATTTAATTTTAGAAGTAGGAATGGAGAACGGATAGTAATTACTTCAGTCCGACTCATAGCCTAGTAGAGACCCCCTCCCTCCACACCTAACGAAAAGTTTAAATTATCTTATTAGCTAACTTAAACTACGTTTTGATGACGTTGCTTTCATACCCCTCCGTCCTGTGGAAGGGGGTCCGGGACTTTGACGCGCTCCCTGATTACTCTGTTCACCATTCCTACTTCTAAAATTAAATCTATCCCTGACTTACCCATTTAATAATACTCTTCTGCAAAACAAAGGTTCAATAAGGTTCTTAGATTGAAAAATATTCAAGTTCTCCTTTTCTTATTAGTCCATATCTCCGTAACTAAATGTTGTAGAGTCCCCATCATGCATGTTCTATGTTATTTTCCACTCAGTTTAACCCTAAGTAGTACACACCCATTAATTTATGTTGAAACTTATCAGAAACAACCTGTATAAATGCCGTTATTATCTATAATATCAACGAGGCTAAATTATTTTTATATTAAATCCGTTCTTATACAGGGTGTTTGTGAAAAGTCCATCAATAATGAAAGGGCGTATTTATTGGGCCATTTTGAGTCGAAAATGTTCTATGACATTTTGCCGTCCGAGCCACGGTTTTCGAGTTATGATTTGAATATTTTAGGGATGACCCCTTCATTAAATTAGCGCTGTCTTTCAATTTCTTAATTAAATTTAAGGGGTCATCCGTAAATTACTCCAATCATAACTTGAAAACAGTGGCCCGAACGGAAAAATGTCATAGAACATTTTCGACTCAAAATGGCCCAATAAATACGCCCTTTCATTATTGATGGACCTTTCACAAACACCCTGTATAGTACACCACTTATATAACTGAGGTATCAACTAAGGTCTATTTATAACCCCATGAACTTTATCCCATAGTGAACTTTTTTTTTAGCTTAGCTCAAATAAATAACAAAGATAACACCGTACTAAAGCTTAAATAAGCTATAAATTATATACCTTTTGAACCACCGCCCTTAAAATAACAAAATATTTATCCTTACGTCACGCTTATTATAGAAAAATAACTCATACCTGCGCAGGTAAAAAAAAATCTGGTTTGGAAAAAGGTATATAATCTCCTTAAATAAAAACCCATAGCTATAGCTTATTATTATCTTATCTTTCTTAATTTGGCACGAAATTCGATACAAAATTATGTATTCTATATTATGTACTATGTGTGGAAAGGTAACGTAGCGTCGAAAGCGCGTAACTGTGTAAAATATACGTGATTTCCCAGTGAATTTTATTAAACGTGGGCAAAATGGGTTAGAGTTCAACCGAGTATCTCTTGTTCCCACGCGTCTCTTCATTCGCTTACTGTACACGCATTGGAAAAAAAACCAACGTGTAGAAGCTACATGGGAAAAATATTGTAAAAATAGGTAAAATCGTTCCTGGAATCCCTAATTAAGAATTCTTTTTCAGACTGGGAAACCCCTTTCCACGTTACTTATTTTGTAGATAAGATAGTTGCGAATGTTCCTAGGCCAGATGCGTGGACTTTATGCAGGGAGCCCAGAGGTTCCATAATTAATATAAATCCTTTAATTGTTGAACCTGTTCTATATTATCCTGTAACTTCATGACATTTAACTAGACACCAAAATTGCGGAGTTTTCTGAAGTTTTTGATATATTATAGTTTAATTAAGCTAATCTTTCCTAAGTAAAATCCAGTTTGTTAATTTTTTTCTTAGATTTATTGTATAGTTTAAAACAAAATAGTATATAGTTTGAGCAGTTTTAGTCCTATATTTTCCTATTAAAACATTATTTATCCCATAATATCGTATAAATCCATCTTTACAAACTAAAATCCAATTACTTAATTTTTCATTTATTTATTACCTAGTTTTAAACCAAGCAGTATTATATTTCAGTATTTTAGTCCTATATTTTCTTATAAAAACATATTCTTTGTCACATAATGTCCAATAAATCCGGAAAAAAATCCTATTTTTTTGTTTAAGGAATTTAAATATTTGGCTGGGCTCCCTGCTTTATGGTTTTTGGGTTTGAAAATAATTCCATTTTTAAAAATTAAATGACCCAAAAAGTAACCAAAAACGCCTTCCGGCTCCTTTTACTATTAGTATGAATTTTTTCCTCATCCATCCCATTTATTATACACAATCTAAATCGCGGATCGTATTCTATAGAGAGATTTCACTCTTACTTGTGTCAAAATTTGTATTGGAAGTTGTTGATTCTTTTTGTTAAATTTGTATCATTCCAAGATTGTATTTGTAATGTAGAAGAATCCGTATTACCATGTTCTCTAGAGTTCTCGTGTATAACACGGGCGGCTTGTGCTTCTTCGAAATAGGAGATTTTACGTGTAATGGAAACAAAAAGGCTGCCTTGCTCGGACACACGCCAAGGCTGATAAGGTGGCCATTGTCAAACCGGGCACGTTCATACGCTTCCTGAATTCTCTCTCTCTCTCTCTCTCGCTCGGTCTTAACCTATACCTCCATTCCCTTCCACATAAATTCTTCAATCATTGGACAAAAGGGAGAATTAAATGATTAAACAACCCGTATTTAAACAGCAAAATAACAAACTTTGTTAAAATTATTTCATAAATTTTATATCATAGTTTAAAATGTTGAATTTTTTAATCTATTCCATCAATTTTATATTATTTATTTTTCATTTCATTCTCACTTTAATCCGTAGTTTGTTCTGTATTCCAAGCTATAATAAGGCCCTTCCATGCTACGCTATTTTCCCAAAATTACAAAAGTACAGTTTGTTTTAGCTGTTTGAGGGAGCACTATTATCCCTGTGTGGGTGAAGGTAACGTAGAATTTAATGTAGTTTAAACTCCCTCTTAAAATCATTTTAAACTTCCAAACAATTTTTTTAAGTTTTTATAATTTTTAGTGTAAATTAGGAAAGCCGCCTTATAGGCTGAAACCTCCCCATGTTAATCGTACGGCCCCTGTAGAAATGTTGAACCCGCAATACAACTGTGTTCAGGGTGAAGCTACCCACCAGGATAATGTTATTTCAATAGAGAAAGCATTTATTTGATATTTTTTTTTTAGTAAAACACTTTCGATATAAATAAATATTATAAGTGTATACCCATAAGCTGTATGGCTGTATGGCTCATAAGTTATGAAAATGCGTTAAAATGTTTACCTTAATTTAAAATTATTTCAACCCGTAGGATATAGAAACATTTAATTCATAATATTCGTTCTGTATTTGCTTTAGACCAGTTAAGTAGATTAACTTTAAATTGCAGATATTAGAATCCTGCATACCTAACTTAAATATTTACTCTTTGCATAATTGACATATTTGTAAGTAATGGAGCCTAATTCATTGCGGGAAACCTTTAGAAAGAAAACTTTATTGGCCTTAGGAGTGTTTGTTCAGATAGGATAGTCAGAAAAAAGATGTGTTGTAAGCATTATAAGGTAGTATTTTGCATAATTGGGCTAACAAGTAGATATAAATTTTATGTAATTATATATTTCCTTGATCTCTTAATAGCTTAGGGTCTTGTAAAGTTATAAAACTTCAGTTTCTAGCTTTGGAGTTTTAGAATGGGTTTGGCTAGACGTATTTCCTGTTATCATGTCCTCAAAAGAGGCATTGAAGGTCATCTATTTTTTAAGAAAATTAAATATTTACATACTCTTATGAAATACCATATTGGTCAGGTTACTAAATAGGTCCCCTACATGCAATAAATTTCGTTTAAATTAGTTCCATTCAAATTCAAGGTATAGCCTCATGACGATGTTCATCGTAACAATGTTTCTTTACCCACAGCTAAGCCTTTGTAATTACGTTCATCACTCATAGTTATTCAAGCCAGTCCTCGCAACTAACCGCCTTCGAGCAAAAGCGTACACTTTAAATGCTTGGAAACACGCGAGGATTCAGCCCAGGTTATTTCTTGTAAATAACGTACTTTGTATGAGCTCTAGTAGTCCACGAGAACTATAGGGGAGTTTGAGAAAACTTTTTGAAATCCTGATATACTCCTTTTTTCCTCGATAAGCTAAGCCTAACTTTTTAGGGTTAGAAGTTTTCCACGCGTACTGAAGGTTGCTTCCGCTAGGATGATAATGGAGTGGAAAGTTGCACTTTTTTTCCGAACGCACATGGACCTTTTCATTATAAGACTCGAGGTATAGTGTAATCACTGTTACACCTTGTAAAATATTGGCGAAATTTTAATCATGTAACCCAAACTAAAACTTTGTTAATTTGATAGACGAAAATATATTGCTGTGGTTTTAGTATATTGAACTCCTTCATGCAGCGAGTAAAGCGAGATAACTTTACTCATTTATGTTTGAAAATGTTATCCGCCTCTTTTTTTTAGAAAAGACCATACGAGGTATTTCGATGGTAATAACTAGCTATTAAGCGCGACTACCTTTATCAGCGTTAATATTTTTAAAATGAGTAGCAATCGAAAGCCTTATTTTTTTATAGGAAAGGTTTATGGTTACCCCCAATATGAAACCCAGACTGAGACCCCCCCTAGACTAGCTAAACTTTTAAAAGATAGTTAAGTCATGCAGGAAAAGGCTGCAGATACCAACTAATTAGGGTTTTGGAAGGAGAGAAGGAAGAGGAGTGTAAAAATGACACCACTTTTGCGGAACTAGCTCTTTCAGCAAAGCAGCTTGTCTCCTGGCGACACTCCTTCTTCCGGCTGGGTCTTATAATCCCCCACGCTTGGCGACAAGACCCCGATAAGTTTTCTAGCAGCCATTAAACCTAAAAAGCGGTAGAGTTTCAAACCAATCAGTGCGTAGCCGCAATTAAACTTTTGGGATATTAAGTGCTTGAACGATAAAATGTGCCAGACTAAAAGTTGTTTTAGGAAGTAAAAATTTTCTTTTTACGCTAACGCTGCACCTGCTTGCTGCCATCAAAGTTCATTAAATCTAATCAAGTACGTTAATTAATTTGCAGAAACCAGTCAGATAAATGTTGACAGAAACTAATTAGAGTATTAAACATGTAGATTGTTTCACGAAGGTATTTAAACCTTAGACCTCAAATTAGTCCATTCATCAATTTATTGTCACGTAGTATCGATATGACTCCCGTTTCTCTTTGAGAACGACCCGTCAACAAAACTGTCGGCAATATGGTCTTCGCCTTTATCAAAACCAGATGGTCTAGCCGATCATTTCGCGTCTTGAATCTATCCAATGTCAAACATATCCTATCTGATCTTCAATTACAAACTAGACATAGTTGAATGATGGTGTCTGTGAGGTGTTACGACTTTCTTCAATCTTCATGATTTCCCGTAGCTGGATCATTAATTCAATCAGCAATTAATCTATAATTGAAGATTAAACCTTCTCAAGTTTATCAAAACATATTTACAAATCGATTCAAACTAATTAATTGCAAATGAGATAAAATTCAACCGCAAAACTTGATAAACCATGATTAACCACCTTCGCTGTTAATTTCAATGCAAACTATATTTAAATAGTTTGATAAGGACCTCACAGTTCATGTCTAGGATGAAACGCGATTGTGAATAGCCAAGATAACTCTACCACACGAAACCCTCAATTATAGCTCCAAAAATGGACGGCCGGACCCTGTATCAATTAAACATCTCAAATATAGGCTTTCAATCGACCTGTATGTACCTGATTAGAAGTTGATAAATCACCAAATATCCATCATGAATATTTCAATCGACAACACGTTTATCTACTTCTAATCTCGGTAATAAAACCGCGAACCATTTTAAAAAGAAAATTGCCGCAGAGATCTGTATTGCAAAGAATGGGAAACCACAAAGGAAAAAATCCTCAAAAAGCTCTTTTCATCACGTTCAAACAACAAGAGTTTTGGGGAAAAAAGGTGAAATGAGGAGATGAAACTACGCAGGAAGAGTTAGGCTTAGCGACGAAGGAACGTTTTTAATCGGATAAAATGATCTTTTTGCTTTCGCTTTCATGCAAAAGCAAACGATAAAAATGTCCCACTCGCGCAAACTGTGTTTGTAACGACTAGAATGCCCACATACCTTACTAGATGTTATGGTTGAGAATGAGGGCCAACATTACCTCGAAATACCAAGACCAAGGATAATTCATTTATATTGTTAATTAGTTTTCAAGCGAGTGTGTACGGTAGAATAGCAATTGCATTTTGGCGCCAACATTGCCTCGGAATATCAAGGAAAAGTCGTTGATATTGTTAATTAGTTTTCAAGCGAGTGGGTACGCGAGAATATCAATTGCATTAAGTAAGTATTCACCCAACCATCTCATTTGGTCTCTCTCCAGGCTACTCCTGCGTGGCTTTCTCGACCTTTTTTGGGCGCCGCGCTGTAAAGTGACAAATAGTAAACCATTAACTGGCGTGATAAATCGCGGGTAAAGGCTACCTGGGACGTTTTATCCATCGGACCGAAAGTACGCGGCATAAGAGAAAGGCGCCAGTAGAAGAGAAAAATCTCCTTTGGGATCGAACATTGCCGAGGCCGAAAAATTTCATCCAAAGCTTCCTCTCTATTTCTATTCCCTTCTCCTCTCTTCGCGTTCTTTTCCAAATTGCTCTCGCTGCGGGTTGAGCTAGGGTCGTCGGGATTAAGAGGAGAGACGATGTACCTTCCCCGATTATATGGTAGCGTCCGCAAAATTAGAAGCAATGGAATGAGAGATATTGGACTGGGAAAAAAAACTATACCTTGGTGTACTGCCTGCTGAGCTGGGATTATATCGGTTTCAGCTTCCTGAACGCCACCAGCATGGAAGGCGTATTTCCGAGGTATTTATAAATCTTTACGGAACATATCCGTAATTGCGCAGGGAGATTTTTGGAAAATGGAATCAACTGGCGAGGTGCTAATCACTGTCATATTCCCTGTACATCGAATACGGATTACCTGTATTCATTTTAGCACTGTCAAGGGTAGGGTTTTTAATTATTACGCGTAATAATTTTAGTACAGTCAAAGTTACACTGATTACAATGAGTGACAGGCCCCTCGGCGTCAAGTTGACGGTTTTTGAGCCGTCTTCCCAAAAGGTAAAGGATACAAAACATCAAAGAAACGTTTCCAAAAGGGATTTATTTTTAATATGATTGAAATAGCTTAACAAGGAAAAAACCCGAATCTAAAATATATGAATACAGCATTTATTATATATATGGGGCCTATAATAACTGCCAGAAATAAAATTAAAACAAAAAAGTTATCCCCATTAGAATTGCAGCTAAGGAGATTAGTATCAACTAAAACTGTCAAATAAACGTCTCGCCCGATGTTTACTTCGCCTTTCAAACCTCATTGCCCCATTCACCTTAACTCTATTGGTTCATCCATAGATTTCTAATTAGGTCCCTGGGCCCTGAAACAAATTGCAAACCTAGAGAACACTCACTAAAAAATAATACCTTTGAATATTTCACTTCGTTTGGGCTTAGCTCTCTTTCGTTTCTCTAGTAGTGTCTTTTCCACTCTTACCCCCTGAACGAAATCGAATTAGTCAGACGTTTTCTATTTATAAAACCATGGATCTTATAAACAAACCCTCTAGGGGAAAGGAAAGTAGGTACTTTATCGATACAAAACAAGAAGCGATTTCTAGTTTACTAGGGATAAGGTATAAGATGCCTAAGTGTACGGGCGCCATAGTCCCAGTCCCCTTTCAAAATACAAGGAGGGACGTAAAAGGAGGCCGGGCTATTTCGCCTCTCCTCAGTCGGGAAAATACGTAATTTTCGTCATTCGAGTCACGCTGACGTGAGTTTTCAAGAACCAATGAGATACTGGTTGTAATTTAGAGGCGGGGATTAACTTCGGACCTACGTTTGGACTGGAGATAAAGCTAGAAATGTATCGAATTTATAACTTCTCTATGGTAAACTAGATATCGCTTCTTGACAAAATGCTAGAGAAGATTAGGGTTCTGTTATGTCAAGGTTATTCTACACAGCTGCTTAGAGCTATACGTTCATAAGGTGACAATCACATTCAAAGGTACATGGGGAAGCGGAGAGTTTTTATAATCTACTAGGCTAGTTGAGGACTTAAATGAGTATCTGTATTTTTCTGGAATATCAAGGTCACTAAAAGTTCTGAAGGTTATGTGTGGGAGAGTAAATGAAATGCATTAGCATAAACTCACTGTGCTCGGATTTCTCGACCTCTTTAGAATTATAAAGTCCATGGTAAAACTATTGATTTGTTGGCTCGTTGGGTATACAGGGTGATATGGTTTCTAGCTACGCTTCAGACACAAATGAGTTTATTCTCTTGTTAATTAAAACGCTAGGCGGGTAATTTCTGTATATATGTTTATAGGCGTATATACTTAGGTTTTTATTTTCCCGGCGAAAGTTGTCCGGACCGGAGCGAACCTTATATTAAATTACTCTAATTGATAAAGCTAGGCAATTTTTTTTTCAGGCCTTTGCTGTTTTTTCTCGGGGTTTTAATAAGTTAAGATAAATTTCCGATTTAAGCTAGCGTAAAATTAGGTTTACATGATTGATAACGTAAAGTTTACCAGGATGATTGTGCATGCATGGAAAGGTCATGGGTAGTTAATTTTCTCTTTACTTAAAGAGAAGTATAAAAGGTGAGACGGTGTCGCGGAGGAAAGAATGGCCGAATTACTTTACTAATACCATACCAGACGAACGTTTTTATCGTCTCACACCTACGTATCTTGAAAGAGATAATCCAGTATAAGTCTGGTCGTATTGAAACCAATACAAGTGTATATATGTTATAAAATGGTACTTGAAGCCTAAAAAGTATCTATTCTATAGCTCTCACACAGTATATATTTCGTTCTTGAAACCTACCATTATCTCTATGCACGATAGATCTAATAGTCTCCGGTCTCTAACTCGCTCGCATGTAGACACACTTGGGAAAATTGAACAATCCTGTTCAGTCAAAAAAATAGCTTTAACTCGTACCAAACACCGGCGACGTGAGAGAAGAAGAAAGAAAAAGCAATAGTGTAGGAGGGATGAAAACCTTTTGAAGAAGTATCAAAAATAGCTGGGTTCCCAAGCCAAGAAGAAAACGGTTTTGGGCGCACGAGAAAAGAAAGTTATATTTCCGAAAACGAGCCGTTCGCGTGTGTTGACATTGATAAAACGCGACTGTTGGAAGTTGTAAATACAAATGACGAAGGGTGTCGGGGTCTCTCCCTGGACTCGTTCATCTTGGATCGCTTCACTGCTCCTTTCGATACGTCCTCAGCGTCTTCGGCTCTGCTAACCCTAACCAAAAGAAGACCAAGAAAATATACTATCCCATCTACCTTCCCCGCCCCTTCCGCTATAACCAGAAGTAAATCAATCCATTGTAGATCTAAGAGTTTCGCAACATTTTGTTTTTAACGGAAGCTCAACCTTTGTTGATTTTGTGACATTGGGGATATTTAAAGCTACTTATTAATCAGGATTAGCGTACAGTTTGTTGAGAGTTCAAGCTTTTGTTGGGGAGAGTGGGTTTGAAAGACGTCACGTGTATCTTCTTCTGGGATTACGTATAAAAGACTAAAAAATTGAAGCAAGGGACCCAATAGACTAAGGTTATGGAACAGACTTGTGTACCCTACCTCTTTCTTGACTAGACTTGGCACCAACAGCCAAAAAGTTATTGAGTCTCGAGGCAAGGCTCTCAGTTAGGCGCTGCTGATCTTGACGTTCGCAAAAAGTCGCCTACAATCTTCTTGTCCGACTCTTCCGAAGTAACGTGTATCAAACCGTGTATTTGAACGATGTTCTACAGGATTTTTCCGTTTCCCTCTAGGTTTCTTCATTAACTTACTAACTTCAACACACACATACCATAAAGGGTCAAGAAGTTCGGCGGAACATAGACTCGGGGTTAGGGTCGATAATGGGAAGTTTTTGATGGACAAGTCGCTCAAAAAGATGTTTAACTCTAGGATTTTTGCCATTTTTGCGACGCCTGTGCTGTATTTCATAAAGTCAATTTAGTTTTTCATTTTCTATGGGTCAGCCAACCCTTCACGCTATATTCATTTTTTCACTGCGATTCAAGTAATTATAGCTATACTGCTGATAAGCCTTGGGGCGGGGTTTTCCGTGAGCTTACACGTTCCATAATGAATTCGTTAAGCCTATTTCTCTTGATTTTTAAGCCAGAAGTCAGATTTTAGTCTACACATATCAACCGTCACTGAAAAGTCCCTTGTGGAATGTTCAGTCCCTCACAAACGAATTAAAAAACCCTCAGTAGTGAATGGTTTTGCAACACCAAATAGGCAATATAAAGACGATGGGAAATTGACCCTGTCCTTTGCTAGTTCATTATTTAAAAGTTGCTCTCCTAAGCCCCTGTTGCACTAAGAAGGGGCCAAAAAAATAAAACCTCTATTCCGTCGTCTAATGAAGGGAATGCGATGGCATTCTAATTAAAGGAACTCTGATAGAAGTGTATAAAAGTGAAGTTATCTCTAGTGAAATATACTTCCTCCAATTACACTTCCCAGCCTTCTTGAACGTGATTAACTTCGCTTCGGATTATCAACTTCTAAGTCTGGAGGCTTAATGTTTGTTTTACATTTACCCAGATCTTTTTTTATTTTTGTGTGTGTGTTTTCTGTCTTGACTCCTTTATGGTAAATCCAATAAAAACGGGAGGCGATCTGATGACGTCACAAAAAAGCAAATTCTCGTTAAGCCTTGCCGCCTTTTTTCGCGTTCAGTTCTTTTTTTCTGGCACCGCTGGACGAAGAAATCCTTAAATACTCAGTTAATGGTGATGTGACCCGCTATTACAACAGCCATTTAATCCAGGGTCTTCACCACCACCCTTCTTACTCTTATAGCTCGAAATTTCTTCATTTAAAGAGAGACTGCATGGAGTGTGTGTGATTGGGTAAGGAACAGTGAATGCATGGAGGGTTTGTTGATATAGTCGGGGTTTCACTCTCCCTTGAATTCGTATGTAGTTAGGTCGAACCGTTGACTTTTTGGCTTAAGGTTTCGAAGCCCGTTCGCACATCCGTTTGACGATGTAGTTAAGAGCATCGCGAGGCGCGGGCTGCAGATTTATCGAAAATCTGATAATTCCACTCGCTCGTGTAGAGATACGGGTTTCGGACGACGGAAACCTTATTGACGGAGTCTAGATATTAGATACGTATCGTTTCTAGGAAGGGAATGAGCTAGCTATAGAGGCTCCCTAAAATAGAAGCCTGGCCTAAGCCTTGGAATCTTTGACGCGACGTTTAATTTATGTAACAAATATTTTGACAAGGGCTTTTCCTGCGCAGCCAGATAGGGATTTCCTGTCGATAACAGATTGCCTAGATTTAAATCACGTATATACGTCTTTTAAAAAAGTTACCCTAAGTCTTTAGAGAAATTATCGGAGAAATAAACCTCATTTTCTTCTCTCTCGTTTAAAATAATAGACTATTAGAAATATACTAAAGCGAAGTGTATAAATTGGAAAATATGCAAATATTGATTTTGTAATTAATCTATATAGTAATGCTTTCAGTTATTTTTCCATTAGAAGGCGATATATATAACCCTGCCCTGGATTATGGTGGATTAAACAGGATTAGGGTACCTGGTCGTTTTTATTACTATAGAGACGTTACACCTAAAATTTTAATCATCCCCCATCTTTCTCTATATAGCGCCTACTCCATTTGTTTAATGAAGGGGATGTTGTATTTGGGTCATTAGCGAAACGTATCTATAATTACTAAACTTCTCGGATATAGATTGTTGTAATCCTTGTGTCTGAAACGTTATCATTAACTTGGACAAAAGAAAAACGGTATACCTAAGGATGTTTCACATGTACATAAATAAAATTATTTATAAGTTTCTCTTTAAAGTTTAAACCAAAATATTATTACGTTTGAAATAATTAGTACGAAAACTCTACGCGTTATGATTGATGTTAGTTTAACCTACTTTTAGTCTAAAATAAAAAGGTCGTTTAAGGGTTCAGCGAATATCATATTAAATAAATAGACTTGTATATATGGTCTTTCCACTCAACCATATTTTATGAACCGTAGAGATTGTTTCGTACTGTTCTTTAAAAGCTAGGCTGTAGGTCGACGAAATTATATTGGATTGACCCAACATTTAAAAGTATATTAAATAGAAGCAACCACTTTAATTTGCGCTTAATGAGACGGGAATAGACTTAAGTAACATCGTGTTTATCTACTTCCCTTAAGCAAATCGAAAAAAGTATAGAAAGAAAAGTCTAATTTCATTTGAAACCTCGCCTCCCAAAGAAAGAAAAAAAAATTATCCACGATTCCCTTAACCTATCGAGCAACTCTAGAGTGTTCGGAAAAAAATTGTTAATTAACTAAACCTTCTAGGAAAGGCGCCCTTAGGAATATTAATTTACTTTTCGTCTATTTTTCTCCGTCACCTAAGTTCTCCGCATTTTGCTTTTGTCCAAGGCTTAAGCGCATTCTAGCACGCACAAATCTAATCTACAATATTATTGCCGTTATTTTTTTAATCCCACTTATAAATATTGCGGCGCGTTTTTCATTGCAATAATGTATCTATGAAGGGAGAAAAAAAAAAGACTTAGCGCTCGCCTTGTTCTAGTAGTTAGTAATAAATCATAGCGTTTAGTAAGTAAAGAGAGACTGTCTTAATTAAAGAATGTTTCCTTTATTTAAATTGGTCGCTTGAAGGAAAGGTTCAGGTAACATAAAATCATTCCTTAAAAGAACGGCTTTATTCTAAATATAGAAGGAAAAATATTAATAAAATAAATCATCTATTATTACAAAATAATTAGTCGTAAAAGCTAGGACTACTGTGCCGTCATTGGTTTAGTGGTGTCAGCTAGCCCGAACTATGACCTCTCTCAGCCTGTGAGAATTCAACCAATCCCGTAGGGGTAAGAGGTTCTATTTAGCAGACGCCACTATACCAGTGGCGGATGGTACAGTAGTCCTCGTTTTTAAGACTAATTAAATGCTAATTATTTTGTAATAAGAGATCATTAATTTCTTTTTCAATATTTACCTTTTTTATTTTAAGGTATAATATTATGTTACCTGAACCTTTCCATTTAAGTATTTGTTAGTTTGAACTTCTCTTTAAACACACTCAGTTGGTTTAATTTTAGTTTACACGCTAACTCGATATAAAGGCAAGGCGTAGTGTTAAACTTGGTGACCTAGTGTAAGCATGCACTCTCATATTCTCAACTTTGATTTCTAAGTTCCAATTCCCTCATGCGTGAATTTTTAATGGCATTTTTTTGACGGATTAACATTGTATCCAACAATTGGAATCGATAATATCGTTCTCTAAATAGTCAATTATTGTAGCATATTCTCTTAGTATTGGGAGCCGAATGTTGTTAGTGGTAATAGTTAAATGGGTCCCGTATATTATTGATTGGGGTTTTGGCACGTAATGGCTAAGTTAATCACTGCTTCCTGTTGGGTTTATACCGCGTATCGATCCTCCAACGCAATGTACCTCGTCCCGACTTACCAAGTTTACCGAATCCCATATAGGTACATCGTCTTCGGCTGATCTAATTTTCCCCTTTCGCTCTACTGTTAAACTATGTAGGTCTTCCCAATCAGTATTGTTACAATTTTAAACAAAGGCTTATTGTACGCGCGTCGAATTAACCTACGCACCATGAATTCAAATGAAATTATAATTTTATAATAGTTGTTGAAATTCGGTGACTCGTGTCAATGCGAAGTCGAATAATGGAATCTTCCGCGTATTCGATACTCGATATTCATAAGAGAGTAGATAGGTTTATAAAAACCGATCAACTTAAGCCTAACTCAAACTGATGCGACTCGAGCCGAGGCTTAACTGTTATTCAAGTATTGGTATTGGCTTTTTTCTTTCCCTCTTTTGCTTATTTCTTAAATAAAAAAAGAATTGGAAAGAATCGAACTAAAACAGAACAGCCGCGCTCTTACCCCTTTCGTTCGACCTCTCTCCCTTCTTTTTTTTTTAAGTATTTTTAGATACCCAAATTCGGGAACCTTTTTTGGTATTCCATTTTTTTTTTTTTTTTTTTTTCATTTCTCCGCATCCATACTTTCCGGCTTCCCTCCATCTCTTGGTCCTTTCGAAAGGGAAAGAGAGGGGGGGGGAATAGGAATATCGGTCTTTGAATTTTGGGGAAAAATTACATTACATAGTATATATTCTCTAAGAAAAACCTTCCCTGTTCGTTCAGATCGCTGAGCTAGGGTTTAAGAAGGATGGAGCCTCGAGATATCCTTAAATTCGTACCAAAGCTATAGTAAGTAGGTAGGGTTAGTAGATGACGAGGTTTAGAATATCTGTCCAATCCTGTAATGCATCAGTTTAAAACTCCTTTCAATGACGCCTCGATATTCTGAGCCGTAAAATGCTGGTTCACAAGGATGGCAACTCTGAATCCAGACAATTGACGTTCTACCAGTGGCATCCAAACCGTTGTACTGTGTAGTTCAAGAACAACTCTACGTTATGACCCACGATGTCCTTTTCAAACATCAATGTGGATTTCGTTCACGTCATTTAATCACCACCTGCGCTGAATTTCTACCTGGCAATATCATCTCAATACTCGCTCTAGATCATGCCATAGGAGTTCTGTTCATTTAGACTGCGTTTCTCTTGAATAACATGGTTATGTCATACAAGCTAGAAAACCAGCGCAACTTCCATACACTGTGGAGCAAGAATGATTCAAAGTACCTCAACAATATTATCCACCAACCTTGAGCCAGTTATTTCGTGAAAGGGGGTAAAATACCTAGCAAGAGAAATGTACTTTTTTGTCCTCTTTATATATATTATATTTTTTTGTGTGTGTTAAATTGACCACCCTATTTCCCTTTCGAGTCGAATTGTTTGTCGGTTTTTTGTTGGCGGAATCTTCACCACACTGCACAACACGCAAAGTTAAGGGTGCACTAGACCCAACTGGCTGGCAGGCAGCGGTTCATCTTTTTATCCAAATCCATAATGCAGTCTGTGCTCGGGATCAAAGTGGAGAGAGAGAGAGTCTATTTTTTTATATATTTTTCGCTACGGCTTTGTTCACATGTGGTTGAAAGGTCGAAATGAAAGAGTTCTTGCGAACATTACGGTTGAAAAATTATCTATGCCGTCTGTCGGAACCTTTCTTGTCAAGTAGGAATGTTTGTTGTATTTTTGCCCATGGTTGATTGTCAAACGATTTTAAGAACCAAGCAACTTCACTTGAACATACTTTGACCATAGTTTGGACCCAAAAGGAAGTTTCTTATTGTTGTCAATGTGTAGTGTCTTGTATTTTCCATAATATTCTAGAAAGACTTAACATGAAAGATTTATATTTTCTTAAGGACTAAAAGAAAGAGCTCTGTGATGATAGACTTTGGGTGACTATACATGGTCTTGTTTAAGAAGAATAAAAGTTCATATTATTAAATATTTAAGTTGTTAAAACACTGAATCTTTAAAATGACTGATGTGATCAAGTACATTATAGATAGATACGTCTCTTCCGGTTCGTCAAATAAAGCTTAGGTCATACCTTCATCACAGAGCTGATAAAAGGTGTGACTTTTTCTTTAACATTACGGAAGGGTATCAAGTCATATCTACAAGGGCCTACCGGTCCTGTAGAATAGTGAAAATTCTCGTTTATCTTTTAGTATTAAAATCCTTGGAATTTTCTACTGCAACGTGTTGAATAAACCATAATTATTAGAGCATGCTCTAAACCGCGTACTTGTTTAGGAACAAATTTTCGTTACGGTTCAATTGAATTTCTAACTCAAAAATATAAAAAGTGGCTATATCACAAAATTCGCGCTACTGAAAAATAAAAGAAAATTTTGGAATTTGTTTGTTCCACACGAGAAAATCTTTAGGTTTAAAATCCATTTACGAAGGCAAGGGGATCGAGTCATTCCCCGGAAATTTCGTCAAGATGGTACCCTAAAGGAAAGAGGCCAAAACTCCCATTGTCAGAATAAGTGGGAGGACCAATGTGATATAATAGGAAATATAAAGAGTGAAACAAAGGCAACGGGCCGAGAATCAGAAAGAAGACTAGTACAGTTTTGAGACCATCCTCGGGAAAAGGGGTATGATTCCAAGTCCCAGTCTAACCCTTACCCTAGCGAATCTGTGCTCAATATGAAGTATATACAATCCCTTTCTCTTTGCCGATCTCTAGCCAGCAGCAGCCACCCTGCCGATTTTCGAATGTTTTCTTGTTTGTTTCTTCTTTAGACTGGTGGCTCGCTTGGGGGCGTGATTGGCGTATTTCTCTTTCAGTCTTTCCTCTCTTAGTATAGCTGCTTGTTTTTTCGTTACATCACTCTTGGAGGACAAAACTAAGGCGATTTCAATTCAACGGTGAAATGCAAGAAAATTGAGCAACGTTTGTTTACCTAAGCGGTAAAGAAGAAAACAGATCAGAAGAGAGGCACGAAACATTGTTTACTGGATTAATATTAGGCCATGTCGTGTGAAAACGATATTTCTTCTACATGCAATCATCGGTGGAACAACTTCTGCGTTACTTTTCTCCAAGTTCCGCTTATGGTTCGCTATTCCTTTGTTTCACTCTTTGTCCCGGTAACAAGCTTAGGACTTGTCCGTCTTCGCGCCTCGATACATTTTTCAATTCCCTCGAGATGGCGTTGATTTCTCGCTTTCTTTTCCCACTTTTTTCCTTTATTCTCTGTCGCAACCTGGGTTTTCATTGGAATCTGAAGCGGGATGCTCATCATCAAAGACAAGCGGATCATCACACGAAGTCTTTCCTCAAGCGTACAACCTTTCTTGTCTATCAAGATCCAGTTTGTGACTTTACGAATCTACACAAGCGACAATTGGTTACTGGATTCCTTCTTGAATGTTTGCGTCATCATGACCTTCAAATGTATTGAAGATCAGTTGTCTATTTGTATAATTACCGCTTGATTATTATGTACTACCAGTTACGTACCTCTGCTTCATCTTAGGGAAACTGTGTCTTCTGTAACTGTATGCCACGTTGGACACTCTGGTTGAATTCAACTACAACTCCTTTTCGTCAGCTTTGTTAGAGTATTGGTTAGGGTTCGTTTCAACTGTGAGGGATGGATGAGCAACTTGTATATATATATATTTTTCATACTTCCAAGTATACCGGGGCCACGCGGTGTCTAAGGTTTATTTCGATATAGCGCTATGGAAAATATATTTTCACTTTTTTTCTTTGCTCTCATACCAACGCTTTCTCCCTCAGTCTCTCCCAATGCTCATGCATTCTACAAGAGGGAATTTTGTCCAGGGAAACGGCTGGAAATAAGGAAGGTTAGGCTGGAGAGTAAAGGTTTCTTTCCGAAATAAAAGCGAGTCCAACCCCCAACCAACTCTTGGCTGCCCAGGATAAAATGCGTTTTCGATAGCGTTGAGGGTTAAAGAAGGTTAGGTTCCCAGGAAGGAGAAAAAAAAGTGAATTTCTACTTATAAAGATATCTTTCTCTGTGCCCATCCATGGCCCGTTTGCCTCCATCATTTTCCTGCATGATTTTCAAACTATACTATCAAATATTCGATTTTTTCAGACTATTTCGTATTTTTGCTCTTTGCGTCATGACCAGTTATAATCTGTTACTTTGGCATCATGAAATCATGGACTTCGATCAGCCTTATTTTTTTGACTTGTAGTGCTTCAAGGATTGCAACTCCTTCACTTCTCAGATGACATCTCCGTGAATAACCATCCATGATATACTAGAATTCGCATCTCCCTTAGCTTGTGTCGTACCGTGGTTCTTTTTTATCGCAAACCGTCCATCCATGATGGAATTCGCGAAACTGAAAACTTTTGCTTTCACTTTTCACTTCCACATATATTTTGACCAATACCCATAGGAATTTTCCAATATTTGGAAATTTGAATTATGTATAGTGTATCTATCATTCAGTAGGCAACAAACAAGTGGAAATATTTCGATAAATCCATCAATCCCTAAGGATTTATATTACCTCCGGATAAAATTTAAAATTTTCAAGCGTGTGTGAAATTGTGACAGATTTACACTTCCATACGAGAGATTTCCACTACACACTAAACTGAGCTTCAATTTGAATCTTACACCCACGTATAATTTGTCCAAAATATAATATAGCTGGCAATAATATTCATATATATATATGTATATATTTCAAGATTAAATGTATGTAAGTTATCCATTCCTACGCTTGGTTCGTCTCTGAAGTCGGTCGAAGACTCCTTCATTCGTATCATTTCAAATTTTCTAGGGATCCCAAACCAGCCGCCACCATGCAGTATACTTCTTGAATTCTCTAGTCCAGTTCCGCGTCAAATCACACCTTCCATTCTATATTCAGCTTCTCGCTGTTCCTGTATAATATATGCCTCTCATCTTTAGCAGAGTTCAGGCTGCGGAATTTGTATTTATCATTCGAATCTGGTGCGTTACGCTAAGACGACTTAAGTCCGTTGGCCTATTCCTATTCCTCCTCCTCTTGCGTCCTGCTGCAGCATCTTATCCGATGTAGATTAACTCGAAGGTTTCAAATTCGTTAATTGGATCGACGTTCTACCCACAGATAACACATTGTCTTAACAAATTAACCTTTCAGTTAACTTACTTTTGAGTTGTGAGAATCGAAAGAAAAGATACAACTCGGTAGGCTTGAATTTGACGCCCTGGAACAACTCTTTCATATAGAGCGGTTGCCAATGTCGTAAACACTTTACAGCTCGCGCTCTGCACGCACCACACGGTTTCGCGTGCACTGGAATTCTCTTTCTATTCATATTATCTTTCATAGCATCCCAAAACAAAAGGTGATGATGATGAGAAGCAGAGAATCTTTGGGACCTGTTCATATTGGAATCAAAGGCAAAGTGGGTTTCAAGTTCATTTTCAAACGTGCTTGATTGAATGCGAATGAAATTCAAATTTCAAAATCTTCGTAGTAATATGACAATTAAGAAAGTTATAACCGAGGCTTAGCCCTCTCTCTCTCTCTCGCGCACATTATCTTCCCACCCAATTTTAATAGTTTAACAGGGTATAATGACTCTCATACGAACACCGGCCCTAAATTGACTGGCATCATATTTTAATTAGGTGATATGAGAATAAGGAAGCGAGGAAGTTTGAAAGGATTTAATCTGAGATCTTCTTATTCTAAGGCCCCTTCAGGTTTCCTCCCATAATCGTAAAGAGATCTGACTTTCTGTTTATTCACTTAATTTCGCTGACACTGTAAAATCGGGGTGTATAATTCTCTCGTATTCCGAATTTTCTCGCCTTCTTGACTTTGCCTTCGATGAAATTCAATCTGAACCAACTCGATAATTTTCCAGAGTTTGCTTTTCAGGGAAGAATTAGCCCGTGAAGAATTTTCCACTTAATGAAAATCTTGGGGTAAAAAAAATTCAGTTATGAAGGAAGAGATAATGAACGCAGAAAGTGAAATTGATTAGATTGGATTAAACAAATTTGGAATTAATAAATTGCATGGTATATTTTAAAGTTCTTTGTTGATATAGGCAAGAGATAAGTTCTGATAGCATAAAATTATACCTTAAAATAAAGGCTTTTTTCTAAATATAAAAGGAATTAAATATTAAAATTTAAATGATCTCTTATTACAAAATAATTAGCATTTAATTAGTCTTAAAAACGAGGACAACTGTCCCGCTTAGGTTTAGTGGCGTCTGCTAGCCCGATACATGACCTCACTTCTCAGCCAATCCCGTATGGGTAAGAGATTCGATTTAGCAGACGCCTCTATACCAGTGGCGGTGCAGTAGTCCTTGATTGTTTTTAAGACTAATTTAATGGTAATTTTTTTATTAAGAGATAATTTAATTTTTAATATTTTTACCTTCATATTTAGAAAAAGGCCGTTATATTTATATTAAGTTATTTAAACTTTTTATTTAATCATCTTCTCTGAGGTATAAAATCATGAATATGTTACCTATGATTTTTCGGTGGTTGCATGCTGGCCTTGGAGAGATCCTTCAGAGTACAGAGAGCGATGTTTAAAGATCGTTATGCAAATGAGGTTGTAAAACATGGATGTTTAATTAAGGCCACTAAGGCAAGAGATGGTTGATGCGAGCTTTATATTGAAGCTCTTATTAATAGTAAATGTAATTCGTTCCGGGAAAAGCTCATCTATAACTTCCCTCTAAATTATACAGCTGGTTTTAATCTTGGGTTGAACGCGGATATGGGTGTTATATCTTGAAAGGGCGGTCTGGTCTTATTATAAAGTTTATTCTGAATTTTCAGGCGCTGAGAGGTTTCATGTGAATTATCATAAGTAAGGTTGGATATCTATGTTTGTAAGTGGAAGTCAACGCCCGGTCTAAACAGCTTTATCTGTAGCGAGCTAAACTATGTAGTTTATCAGCAAGAAGTGATATCTAGTTTATTAGGGAGAAGGTATAAATTCGCCACATTTCTAGCTATATCTCCAGTCCAAACGTAGGTCCGGGGTTAATCTCCTCCTCTAAACTACAACCAGCATCTCATTGGTTCTTGCGTTTTTTCCGACTGAGGAGAGGCGAAATAGCCCTGCCTCCTTTTACGTCCCCCCTTGTATTTTGAAAGGGGGACTGGGACTATGGCGCGCGAATACTTAAGCATCTTATATCATCTCCCTAATAAACTAGGTGTCGCTTCTTGTTAGCAGGCGGCCTTCCTTACGTAATAATATCCGTACTGATTTCACTAACTTATTGACTACAATATGAATAATCGATATGTTAATACAGCAAAAACATCCATTTTAAACACAACCATTCAGTGTAATGCGTTCTCTATCAACAAAAACCATTGTACATAAATAAATAAATACCGGAAAATTAATCCAAAATATGTGAACTTTTATAACAAAAGTTTGTTGTCAAAGTACACATATTTACCTTTCTAATTTTATCGGCCAAACAAACATTGTAATAATCTACTTACTTTCTTTCTGCGTAACATAACGAAAGTCAGTCGTTTAATTATACCGTTCTCGAATGCCATATATACATGTATAGCTTATATATAATCAATAACCAACTCAAACAACCAGAAACTCAAATAAGGAAAACCTTAACGTAACTTGTAACTTATACAACTCCTAATCATACGCCGACAAAGTATATCAACAGTCGAAGTTATCCGAGCGCCAGAAGTAACTTAACTTCGAGGTATTCAATTATGTATACCTTGGTTTAAGGGAAAACTATACCTTTGATAATTTCAAATTTAATAGACTCGTAGTAGGGAATGTATCGTTTAAAAATAATAAGATAGAGAATCCGCCGCTGGGAATAAGGAATAGAAAGAAAATGTGTTATCCTTTCATCAGAGATATAACATGAAAAAAACCCCTCTGTAAGGCCTTATATAATATATAGATACAGCCTTAGATATATGACGAAATAAGAGGTTCTATAGGGAAAATTCTACCCATTTTAAGAATGAATTGAACAACATATTTATCTAAAGAATATGTTTTTTTTAAGATAAATTGATGGATGAGTTTGTTGTGTTTCGTTACTTTTAACTCGTTTTTCCGTTAAAGTTGGAACGTCCTTCAACTTGTAACTAATTAAGAATATATACTGCAAACTAGAACAGAGCATGCAGTCTGTGATAATTTTATTCAGTAATTAAATATAAGTTACTACCATTTTGCAATCCCCGGAAAAAGCGTGGTTTCATATTTCTTATAGGAGTTAATTTCTGTTTCTAAGAAAGCATTCAGTGAGTATAAAATTTAACTGGATATATTATATAACCTAGAATTAAACTAAAATACTGTAGGAAAATGTTTCGAATACGAGGAAATAGAAAACTTCTCCTTCCGGGTGTTTTCTTTCGTTTCTTTTATTATTTTAATTGTGATGTCTTCGTATACAACTCTTCTATTGGTCCGTGCATGTTGCTAGTGAAACCTTACCCCAGAAGAACTGCACTCAATTTTACATTTTCATACAATCCTCTGTTTTTATGGTAGTTTTTTTATTCTATTCTTTTTCATTTTCTTATACCCTAGCGGCTATTTCTTCCAATTCGGTTTTCCTTTCTTATAAGGGTAATTCATTTCTTCGTACCCCGAAGTTTAAGTTGATTAAACGGAAGAAAATGAGCCCAATGAGTTATAGTTATGCATGCCGGTTTGCTCATTCATAAGCAGTATTTCCAAAAAGTTGGAGCAGACAAAATTAAAACGATATTAGATAAGAAATACTTATGTATATACAGGCTTGTCTTCGTGACGTAATATTCTACAGGTTAAATTTTACAACTTATTTTTTGCGACCTTATTGGACAATGGTGGCCAGGAACGTAAACAAAAGTTAGGTACGCGATAACTCCCAATAACTTCAACCGATGTGGATGAAAATTTCAACTCTGGTTTATCATGTCCTGAAGCAGAGTTGTATAAATTTTGGTTTAAATCGGTTTCCATCTTGGAACATAACCTTTCGAATTGTTTGATATTCTCTTCAATGAAGATCTTTAATTTAATTTCCGGTTAATTCGTTTCTGCATGTCTTCTTTGTCTCGAATAGCACAAAAGGCACTGAAAAACTGAGAATAA
Organism: Phalangium opilio; assembly: GCF_054372755.1. Lineage (NCBI taxonomy): Eukaryota > Metazoa > Arthropoda > Arachnida > Opiliones > Phalangiidae > Phalangium > Phalangium opilio. The sequence goes on from NW_028324229.1 coordinate 519,689, forward strand.
GATATCCTTAAAGGAGAAAGGGGAAAGGAAAGTTGATTTGTGTAATTTAATTTATTTTCATCAGATTGGATTGTTTTTTCACTTTCTTCGTTCCATTGTTACGAAAACACAAGGACGAGCTATGATATTTTTAGTTCCTTATCATTTTTCATTCTTGGATGAATTGAAAATAATATTTATCCTGTTGTGTACCGGTACTTCCTACTTGTATCATGAATGTTATTATAGCATTAAATTCTAAGGGGATTTTCCTATATGCTAGAAAAGTTTGAATTCTTCAAAATGGGCTATAATAGAAACTCGAATGTAAACGTACGCGCAGTGTTATTGTTTATTTTGTTAATGGAAGAAAGTTGTATTAAAAATACCTGCTTCGGAACCAATTACGAAGGGATCTTATATACAAGAGTTTGAAATTGAAATTTTTAAAATGGGGGCAGTCATTTATGTTGCTAAAATTATTGCTTCTAATTACCCACAATTCCTTGGGTGTGCATAGATCTAGCTGTGCGTAAAACCTATAACCATAAGTTCATAAGATATGTTCCATAACTTCGTCACTGGTTACTGAGAGTTTGTCATGAAGTGACGTATGTCATAGATTCAAGGTAAAGCGACGCCTGGTGAGGCGCTGTCAAAGGCTTAGATGGACTGCAAAACTATAACAGTGTAGTCAATTCTCGAACTAGCTCGAGCTGTAAGTCTCTAGCATTTCGAAGTATAGGTGTAGTGTCATATTCATGGAACATAGCTTATAAATTTATACTCATGGAAAAATTGGATCGTTTTACATTTTCCAAGGCGAATTTTATGAGCGTTCCCCTCATTGCCCAAGATCCTCTTTCTTCAAATATCGCGAGGGTGTAGTTGATGTTTGTTCAAGTTTCCCTCCTTTTGGCGCGTTTTTAAGAAGAGGGAACTTTGTTTGTTCAGTCTTAAAGTAGAAGAAAACTAGCCGGGATTCCCAAGAAAGGCGAAAAAAAAAAAATCTCATTTTTCTATTCCACAGCGAGGAAGCTTGCGGAAGGAAAGCAAAGCTAGCTCTTCCTCTTTCTTCCTTCCCGCTTTCAGAGATTCTCCGCGATAGGTTTGCTTTTGTGATCTCAGTTCCTTGCCGCGATTTTGTTCCGATTTTCAAACTGCAACTGATTATGAAAGAAAACGAGTTTGCCAAGAAGGGGCAACAATATTTCTTTAGCGTTTTTAAAACCGTGGGAACGTGTTTCCCCCCGCGGGTTTTGACTTGATTGTTGCTGTGAATTGTTATTTTAATTTCAGTATTTAAGTATTAAGATAGGGTAATTTTAAATTATAATAAAATCAAAGTCGATGAGGGTGATAGATTAGTATCTTAAAATATTTATGGAAATGATTTACTTTGTAAGTTATTCAAGATAACAATAACCAAGGATTTAATTAACAATTTTAATTATATCCGTAATGGGTTTAGGTGGCTTGTACAAATTGTTTTTATTTACACATAGAACGCCTCATCGTCTGGGCGAAAGGAGACTTTGAAATGTAAACAAAATGGTTTTCCTTTTGGTAGTTTTTCGAGTACAAAAGTTCCCGGTGAAGATTACCTAGTGTATATACCTTTACTATATAAATTCGCTACACTTTTTTGTGTGTTTATGTGGGATCCAATGTTTATCTTGTAGACCTACCAAAAGTTATCTTTTTTTATCTTGAAGACTGAGATAACGTGAGAAAACATTTTATGAAAGAACTTATTGAAGACTAAAATATAGAAAAAGGTAAAAAAAAAACTTCCTTATGGTTTAGGTTGAGTTAAAGGTTTTTGATTGAATTCGTTGACGTGAAAAAATATAACGTATGAGATAAGAAAGGTATAATTCCCCAGGTAGTTTTGGAAGACCGAAATTTTGTATCTAAATCCTAGGTTTTTTGTTTGAATAAAGAATGTTTTTATTTTTTGGGTTCATATAGTTCCGTACGCGTTTGGGGTATTAGAAAACAAAGAAAATTTATTATTAAAGAGTTAGGCCTAGATTCGAAGATATTTTATATTCAAAACTTTTGGGAGTTAGATGGACTTTACTTCTTAGACTTACGTATTTCGGCAAAAAAAAAACAGATCAAAACTCGATATGTTTGGAAATTTCATATGGATTTTATTCTCTTATTCAAGCGTAAGCTTCAGACGGATCATCATTGACCTGTAACAGAATATCTAGTCGGTTTGGGGTTAGGATTTAAAATGGAGTTTTAATTCCCCTGAGTTGAGTTTTACTGTTTTTTTCTTTTCTTTTTGATGTTTTAAAGAAAATAAACCTGTATAGAGAATTTTAAATTAAGGAAGTTGGGGTTACTGTTCCTCGGGACCAGTTTATTAATTGCATATCTATAGGTAAACAAAGGAAAGACCAGTTTATTATTTTGGACACTATAAGTGGTCACTGGTCCCATGGACTAGTTTAAAAATATTAGACTGCTAGGAGCTAATTTCTACTTAAAAATGATCAGTAGTGACCTCCAATAAACTATATCATTTTGAAAAATGGAGGTTGAATTTTATAAATTGCCTGTTTTAAATTCAAACTTTTTAAGACTTGGAATAAGAATTTTTTGATAGTTTAGCCACGTTTAATGACCTTAGATATAAAATCGCTAGTGATCCTTTAAGATCAATCGTGGAAAGATTCTTTCTTTAAGCTTATATAAATATCCATCCAGAGATGTGCGGAATATTTGAATATTTTAGACTTAAATCATCGTAACAAAGATGGATGAAAATTTCCAAAAAAAAAAATTTCTTTCTCCCTCTTTCTTTTTCAAATCAAAATTTCTAACTTCTTTTCTTCAAATATCCCCGCAGTCTTTTTCTTATTTAAATCTTATAAAAGAGCAAATATTGAAATGGAATAATAGCGGATTGCTCGAATCAAATCCGATTTCTCTTTCTTGATTTTTCTATTTTCAATTTTCAATTGTCTAGCTATAATTTAAGAAAAAGAAAAATCAAATTGGATGTAGCTAGACATATAAACGCTATTTAAATATTAATTATCAATCCACGTTTTTCTATTTTCGTCTCGATTTTAATTAATGAGATTAATGATTAGATTCTGATTGATTTAGGGTCTGAGTTTCGACATATGAATGGCACGTTAATAATTACTAAATCATAACTTTAATATTAAATTTCATTAGGAAGTAATTTCATTATGACAGATTGACTTTAAACGAAGTTCGTTTTTGCGTTATAATTAAGGGTTATTGGTTTCAACCTTGAGAAGAACCTGCAGGGATAGATTTAATTTTAGAAGTAGGAATGGAGAACAGAGTAATGTGGGCGCGCGTCAAAGTCCCGGACCCCCTTCCACGGGACGGAGGGGTATGAAAGAAGAGGCGGGTCATAGCGACAGAGGTAGAAAGTAATTACGTATTTTTCGCATCCACGTCATCAAAACTTAGTTTAAGTGAGCTAATAAGATAATTTAAACTTTTCGTTACGTGTTGGAGGGAGGGGCTCTATACTGGGCTACGAGTCGGACAGAAGTAAATGCTAATCGTTCTCCATTCCTACTTCTAAAATTAAATCTATCCCCTGGAAGAACATAACCAAACCACTTCTAATGAACCTTTCCCCTCTATTGCTTGCTTAATTAGTCGCTGTTTAAATTAACGAATTTAAGAAACTATACGAATTTTAGTCGTGCTTATCATTTTTGTGCATTATTACGCATTTTAAATGAAATTATATACAGGTATATTTACCATCGATTTAAATTTATAGGCACTTAATCCATCAGAGTGCTTTATTTCCACCCCTTTGGCTATTAACGTTATATAGGTCTACCTTTCATTTATATTTGAGTTTCATAAGAGCGTACAGAAATCAATATCTGGAATATAAGAGTATAACCCCTTGTCATACGCTAAATGACCGCTTCGTTTTTCGAACATTCTATTACATGGCTCGCATTAAGCAAATATTAAACAAAAAGAGAATTTATTCGTAATAGCAGCCGGGAAAGATTGTATACTGAACTGTGGGTTCACACGGAGGGAGAGAGAGAGTGCTAAGGTGAAATCCACAATCTATAATAGCTACATTTCACGCAGTCGCGCTTTATTAAGTCGAGCGTGAGTTTTCGCTGCCAAAGAACCAAGAAAAAACTTGAAAATAAGTTGGTTAATGCTTAATTATAATAGGTCCTGGATCGAACAGAGTTTCGCAATGAAGTCAGGGAGAAATGAGGTAAGATGGAATAGACCCAACCAACAAATCATTTGAATTTTTATAACGGCACAAATATCGTCCTCGAGGAAGGGATAACCTGATTGGCTTGATTTTGCCATGCCCAGAACCGGTTTTTACCCCAAGAGTCAGACTCTAATCCAATTAGAAAAATTAGGATTTATTTTCGTCGCTCAACGACAGATGGTACTACAGTCAACTGTGTTAGTCAAAGGGTGATCCTATCTCTTAGATGGAGACGAGACCAAGCCAACTTGTTTATCTGTTGGTTGGATCTATTGAAATTATGATGGGCGACTTACTACGAAATTCTCCCAGTGTACCTTGCACACGCCCTTACCCATTTAGGTAGGCGATTGTTAAGTGCTGCCGCGTAACGCCATTGCATTTGTATGAGAACTAGCTTCTATATTTAAGACAGAGGGGGCGACCTTTACGATTCTACCTAAACGCTGAGGATGGTGGGAGGACTTCGGGGCCGTTCCGTAGTTGGGGATACAGAGGCAACGTTATAGGTATGAGGGTTTAATCTCCATCCCTCTCTCGTTCTAAATTTCACACCACTATGCATCATCGACATAGTCACGTGTTTCTTGTCTACTCATTCCTTGGGTTGATTTCAATAAGCTTTAAAGCCTTTATTTTCACGTGGGGTACAAGTATGAAAGAGTTTCGGGAACGTCTAAGGGAAGGTTGGTAGGTGGAGAATGATCACTTTTCCGTGCGGATTTAGGGAGGTTCCTTCGTTTTTGATTATAAGCTCCCATTTTTCATTAGCTTGCCCTAATGGTATCCGGCATAAAGCCGAGACCACCCCCTTTTAGCGTTCGCCGACTATAGAATCTTATCCCGAAATGCAGTCTCCGCTCTTTTATTTCTAACATTTTCATTGCCCCGCAAGGATATATTTGATAAACAACCAACTTCATTCTTAATTGTGTTTTTCTAACATGGTCAGTAAATTTTTTCGTATTCAATCATTTATAACGAATTGCATGTAGTGCAAGAGTTAATTGAATTCTTTCCTGAAAATTGAGCACAACGTTTGGAATTTTACGAAACATAATTTAAAACTGATAGATTTTCATGGTTAAAGTAAATTAATTCATTGATTTTTCTTGACCCCTTTTACATTACGCTATTGATAAGGCTTTACATAACACCAGTTCGAGGGATCGGACATTTGAAATACTTGAATACGTTAATTTCTGAATCCAATATATATGTGACGAGTATGCTACCCCTTTAGTCAAAGCCTACACACGATGTCAATTATCTCTTTAGAGTTTTATTTATAATTAAAATGTTAAATTAGGCGTGTTAAGTAAACTAAACTCAGATTATCTAAATTGGGTTCATTGTATAATACGTGACTGAATTTGAAATTTGTTATTGGTTGTTTAGGAAATTTTTCGACTACCTTTAAAGGTACAGTAATGTTTAAACCAAAGGGCAGATATTTTCGCCTTTCTATTAAGTCGAATTAAGTTTAGAAGCTTAATACAATATTTAAATTCCTCATTGTTTTATCTAGGATTAAATTTTTAATTATCCCACGTTATTCCGAAATTCCCAGTATCCATTAGCGAAATTCGGTTGTTTTGAACTTTAAAATAAAGGGTGACTACTTATAAGGACCCGAGGTCAAGGGGTAACGTAAATACCTTTACATTACTTTATCAATTGTTTAAGCTCGTGAAGCTTCAAATTTATAAGAAAAAGGCTTAAGGAAAATTTTAATGTATGCAGTGACAAAGAAAACTGACATTACGATGAATTTTTTACTTATTTTACAAGGGATTTCAGCGCGTGAAATTTCAAAATGCGAACCAAGGCTTAGATATTTGAAAATTTTTATAATTTACGTTCTAGCACCCGAATTTTCTACTAAGTTATTTAATAAATCAGTGTTGTTCTTCCCTACATGAGTAAGCCGATGTTGTAGGATTTTCATAACATTGATATTACCAGAAGGGGATAATAGAAGAAGGATGACACTATGTATCCTCTTCATACTTAAGTTATGTTACATGAATATTGCCAGGCTCAATACCCTTTTTGTTTGCTCTCCTGCTCATCAAACTTCAGAAGGTATCACACCGTGTTAGGGTGAATTCTATAACTGTTTGGTAATAAATTCCCTCAATCAACCCACAAACCTTGATTGTCTTGACCTGGGACAAAATCCACAAGCGCATGCGCCTTGACAAATAGTTGAGCACTAATAGAGTAATGATGAGGGAACTATTTATGGCGTATGTGATTCGGTTTAGTAACCTTGACCCAAATGTTCTTATGTTGGGAAGAATCATGTTTCAACTACACCGCTTTGTGATACACTTTTCTCGAAGAAAGGTATTATGTACTTCCAATATTACTTGTTTTCCGTAGAGATTATTATAGCATGATGTGACATTCATTTCACCTCAAATGTGAACTGGACCGAAACCCCAGTTATTAATTATTTGAATCTGCATAATATTCGAGAGTTAATACGTACAGCGAACGAGGCGCGTCTTAAAATTGAACTATAAATTCAAAGCTGAAATTTCCTCTAAAATTTTGGCTGGCATTTAAATTAACATTTAAACCCTACCGCAAATAGACGAAACAAGTATAATACACGGGCTAAGTCCAAGCCTTCCAGGCCTAACTATATAAATAATATAGTTGTTATGTCTTCCCTTTATTTACAAACGGAATATTTCAAGACGTAATTAAAAGATTCCCAACGTTATAAAACTTTAAAATCTGGTGGCGAGTTTTACAACCCTCCAGGGATAAAACAATCTCAAATTTAGCACTGAAATAAAGATCTTCCTTCTCTCCTGCAAGTAGATTATTCAGAAGGTATCAATCATCTACTTGAAATTGAACTACAGTACACCATATTTTGAATAAGTCTGAAAATATTATTAATCCATTGAAAGAATGGTTTGCGAACAAAGTGGAGGATTGTAGGCCTACTCTTAACAGGAAAATAGGCCAAATTCTTGTGACAACTTCGGGTCAAAAGGGTTAAGGTATTTCAAACGTTGGGTATACACCGCAAAGTTCAATTTTAGATCCAACCCTCGTGACTTCAGCATCGTAAAAACGGACTTGAGTTACTATATACACCATGTTCCAGACAGTATACTCACTGTTGGTCTTATACTTTTATCGTCGGTGAGGTAGAGCTAAAGTGTCACTAGGACCGATTTTAACGATGGCCCGGAGTCCATAACCCTATCTTCTACCTTGCGAGATGCATGAATATTTCACCCTTTAGATTCATGCTGGTTAGTTACAGGACTTATATTCAAGTGTCGAAAAATGCAGTGACAAAAGTTTATTATTAATGTAAAAATTCGTTAACCACGTTAAGGAAAGAACTGTACGTGTTACCGCTGATTTTTTGAGAGAGGAAGTTATCATTTAAGTGCACTGTTCTCTGTCCCTTGCTTAAGGGAATTCTTTTCAACAGAGCAAATTTACATCAGGAACGAGTAGCGGGTCGGGCCCTTAGTTGCATCTAGTCGTAAATTGTCTGTTCCGTCTTCTGCTTTACTTTCCTTTGTTAAGTGGTCTCTCTATTTTATTCTTGAATTTGTTCAAAGATAGTGTTCCCGTTATTTCCAACGCGGTTTAGCTAGCGGGTCTAGCGGGCTTGGAAACTGTAACTCAAGGATGTTTTTAACAAGTAAAACCAATTTCCTAGAGCAGTATCAAGAGCCTACAGAAGACACGAGAACGTTCGGGATTTGATTAGCTCATACGTTTTATTTTTAACATTCATGGGTTATTGTATAACTAAAACCTCCTTATAGTTATTTTCTCTAATATACAAAGCACGAAATCCCATTGCTTGTAAGCGCGAATATTTTAATTCGAAACTATTCCAAGAATTTCCGCTTCCACTGATTTATTTGGGGAACACTTTGTTGTACGGTTACAATATGTAGAATATTCTCGAAATTTTACAAGCTTTACTTTATTACCTTATGTGTGGTTTTAAAATGGATTCAGTCCTACGCTGAGATGCTTTGTTAATCATAAATAGACGAAATATATACACAATAACTTCATTACACACTATAGTGTCCTTGTTTTGATGTTAAATTAGTTTAGTCACTTAATAATAACCCTGAACGAACATTTGGGCTAGGCTAATTTAAACTTTCCCCTATAATGGTCGAAAACAAACCACTATAGCGTTTCTCTAACTTTATTATAGACTTAACTGTAAACACTTGTCATCCCTTGTAAGAAAACACAATATTTCTGTCTGGGCTATTAGCTGTTGTGTTATGTATCTTTAACCCGTTAAGATAAAGAAGTAGACATAATAACGATGAGGGACTCCCAAACGTTTACGTTTCTATTGACTATCCCGATATAAATCTCTCTGTCCTAATTCTTAATTCTGAGACTATATATCTTCAGCTATATGAAGTCTGTAGCAAATTATAATGAAGTGGATCATCTACTACGTTTACAAATGAAGCCACGCCACTAAAATCAACATGATCACGTCCTCAAATTAAATCTATTTATTTCATACCCACGCTTTTGTAGTGCCTCTTTTAACGAAGACGTAGTTAGCTACGGGTGCCTTGGCCTTTTCAGACAAACTAAACCCGAGTTTTCCGGTAAAATAACGCCTGCATTATTTTACTGGTTAATTGGGAGAGCTAGATGTTGTTCGTAATAAGACCAGGTTAGTACGACATTTGAACAAAACGAAATTTTTAGAAACTTTATTTGCGGTTAGGCAGGTCCTTCTCGCTACAAAACTTTTCTCGAACTGGTTATATTTTACAGAATTTCAGAAACCTTTTTGAACATAAAAGAAAATAGGGGTTGAACCAACCCCCACGACTCGAGCATTTCACCGCACCTTCTGGGGGGTTTTCTCCGGGTTATCACAGAGCTCTTATCAATGAAAATGCTCGCGTCGAGAAGGGATTATTTTGGGTGGCCAAAAAAGAAGTAAATTATCCAAGTAACAAAATAAAAGTGAATTAATTCTAAATTTGACATAAAGTTCCAACATCCTCCCCACCATGTACAATATAATGTTATTGTGCATCAACACTATCGGGGCATCTATATCAAATTCAGAAATTAAGCAAACAAAACCAAAAAAAATTATTTCAATTCCAAAGGGGCCAAAAGGTTGACGGGTCTCTTTACAATGTTTCCATTTGTAAGTTTAATGTCACAAGATCTAATTTGTCCGTCTCTACCCTTGTAAACTTCTTGCACTCGCGCTAATTTCCACTTATGTCGAGGGGTGTCCGCGTCATTCAGAAGAACTACGTCGTCCTTCATGATTGGGTTGACAGATTCGCGGCTAGCTAATTTATGGGCGGATTGTAGCTCTAGGATGTACTCCTTTTTCCATCTATTCCAATATCTGGTCAAAACATTTTGTTGGTACGTTAGCCGTTGTCCAGCGCTCGCTCGATTTAATTGAGGTAGTTCCTCTGATATCCTCCCCGTAGGAAGCGCAGTAAATTTTTCTCCGATTAGGAAATGAGCGGGAGTCAATGGTGAAGGGTCATTTGGAGCAGAATAGGTATAGGTCAGAGGGCGCGAGTTGATGACTGCTTCGGCTTGAGCTATGACAGAATATAGCTCCTCATAAGAAAGAAATGCTTTTCCCATGATTTTTCTCATCGATACCTTGACGGATCTCACGAGGCGCTCCCAAAATCCTCCCCACCATGGGCCGCGCTCCACAATGTATTTCCATTCAATTCTCATTTTCCCGAAATACTTTTTTGCTTCGTCCGATCGGGTGCTTCTCCACAACGCGTTTAGCTCTTTTTCGGCACGTTTGAATGTCTTCGCGTTATCCGAATAAATTTTACGGGGAATTCCACGACGCGAAATAAAATTGGAGAAAGCCATAAGAAAGTAACGCGTTGTTAAAGTTGTAATCAACTCGAGATGGATCGCCCGAGTGGTGGCGCACGTAATTAAAGTTACGTAACATTTCTTTTTTCCCGATCCATCTTTTAAGAAAAGAGGTCCTGCAAAGTCTATACCGACTATTTCAAATGGTCTAGACGCTGTGATTCTATCCGTGGGAAGTGGCGCTGTTTTGGGAATGCTTGGTTTTGCGTTCCATTTCCGACAAAAGATACACCTGCTAACGCAATTCTTCGCTAATTGGCGACCTTTAAGAATCCAATAAGTGTCCCTAACTTGTACCAAGGTTGCGGGAGCTCCGCTGTGTTTAACTTGCTCATGCGCTCTTTGCATTTGCAGTTCCGAATATCGATGTTTATAAGGGAGTATTATTGGGTGCTTGGTTGCGTAACTAAATGATGACCTCTGTAATCGGCCTCCTAATCTCATTAGTCCGTTTTTGTCAAGTACAGGATCAACCTCGGCGATTTTGGAATTTCTTGAACGACCTGTCTTGGCTATTTCCTTCAATTCGCTGGAAAAGGACTCCCATTGTACCGTTTGATTCCAGTACAATTCTGCTTCTTCTAGTTCTCTAGCTGATAATGGTCCGGTTGCTTTGTCTTGCGGATTTCTTTTGTTGTAAAAGATTCTCTTTATCCACGCTGTGATTCGAATTACCTTCTCAAGGCTGCTATACTTGTTTAAAGCGAGGATGGCCTCTGGCTTCATATCTATTAGAGCGCTACGTAAACAGTTATTTGGGGTGTCCTCAGGTTCTATTGGTTCGTCAGCTATGACGTTTGCGACGAGATTGGGTTCGAGTTTCGGGAATTTGTCCTCTGCCAGTCGAAGCCATGGTGGTCCCTTCCACCATATATCCTTTGTCTTCAGTTCTTCTGAGGATAATCCTCGCGAAAGGTGGTCAGCTGGGTTGCTAGACCCCGGACAGTAATTCCAAGTATGAGGTTCAGTTTTCTCTTGAATCTCGCTTACTCTGTTTGCAACGAATTCTCTTTTATCGCGAGCGCTCCTCTTTATCCAGTGGTATGCCGTAGAGGAATCAGTCCAAAATACCATCTTGTTTGTCGAACTTTTGAAAATGTTGGCTAATCTTGTCCCTAGTCTCGCTCCAATAAGACACGCCAGTAGTTCCAACTTAGGGATAGTCATTTTCTTTATGGGAGCAACCCTTGCTCTAGCTGTTATGAATGATGTTTGTACTTCTCCGACATTGGTATGGAATCTGTAGTACGCTACTGCTCCGTAGGCGGCTTTACTTGAATCACAAAATATGTGTATTACACCCTGTCGTTTGTCATTTTCTGTCGATCCAAAGTAGTCTCTTTCTATGCGGATATCCGCTAAGGTTGGAATTTGGGAAATCCATTCTGTCCAGCTTTTCTCTAATTCTTCGGGTAATGCATCATCCCAATCTTTTCCACTTAGCCATAAGCTTTGGAGGAGAATTTTTACTGTTATAGTAAACGGTGTGAGAAATCCCAGTGGATCGAATATCCGTGCTGCCATCTTAAGAACGCTTCTTTTCGTCATGGGTAGGGAATTCGCTACCTGTTCTAGATCTTCTGTTTTAAACGAAAACTGGTCACTTTCAGGATTCCAAGCCAAACCCAAAACCTTGTTAACAGGTGACGGAAATACCGTTTCTTGGGAGGATTCTCCAATTTCTTGTAATTGTTTTCTTACAAAAGGTGAGCTTGATTGGAACTTGCGAAGCGTCATGTTCGCTTCCGCCATCACTTCTTTAGCTTGATTGACCAGTTTCATGGCGGAAAATTCGTCTTCAGCTCCCGACGTCAGGTCGTCGACAAACATATCTCCGATTAATTTTTGACAAGTCTCGGGATAAATGTCCATGTACTTCTTAACATGGTATCTTATCGTCGCAGCCAAAAGATAGGGGCTACTTGTCACCCCAAACAATACTCGGGTAAATCTCCATTCTTCTATCTCGATCGGTTTTACTGAGATAGGCTGCTTAATCCAAAGAAATCTGACGAAATCTCTTTCGTCAGGATTGATTGCAATTTGAAGAAACGCTTGCTGGATGTCAGCGGTGACGGCTATTTTATGCTTCCGAAAGTTGATTAAAACGTCGTAAAGGTCGGGGTTGATGTTCGGCCCAGCCTCTAGGCAGTCGTTTAAAGACGACCCGTTTTTGGTTTTCGCTGAACCATCGAAAACTATTCTGACTTTCGTTGTTGTCTTGTCTTCCCGGATAACCGGGTGATGGGGCAAATAAAAGGCTTCATTAACTTCCCGCTCTTGCGTCACCTTTTCTATTATTCCCTTCTGAGCGTAGTCTCTGATGATGTCATCATATTCCTTGAATAGTTTCTCGTCCGATTCTAACCGTCGAAGTAATGAAGATAGTCTTCTAACCGACATGGAGTAATTGTTAGGTAAATTCTCTCTGTTCTCCTTCCAAGGGAGAGCTACTTCGTAGCGACCATCGACGGTGGCTATCCGTTCTTCAAAGGTTTTCTCAACTTCCGTCTTTCTATTTTCTTCAAGTTGGCTTTCTTTGGCTTCATTAATACCTATTGACTCTAGGTCCCAAAACTTCCTTAAATCGTCTCCAATGGTCTCAATTTCTTGGGTTGTCACCTTGTTTACCGTTATGGCGGCGCATTGTACTGCGAGGTGTGAACCTGGCTGGGACGAGGGCCCTTGAATTAGCCACCCAAAAATACTTTTTTGAGCTACTAAAGCTCCTTCTAGGCGGATAGTATCTGTCAGACTAACGGCGTTCCAATAGTAGTCCGCGCCCAGTAGAACTCCAAGTTCCAACTTGGTATTCGGCTCGTCCGTTGAGGGGCTGTCTCCCAAAACTAGTCCTAATTGCTCAATGTGTCTTCTAATTTCGCCATTAGGAGATTCTAATTGGATGCCGTTAATCTCTGGTATTTCCAAGGCCTTAACCGTTAAACTCTGATTATCGTGAACGCTTCGCAGTGTCACTTTAACTCTCTTGCAAGATATAATTGTGGGATTCTCTTGCATAAATGCGTGGACTAATATGTTTTCTTCGCCGTCCATTTCAAGGCCTAATTGTTGGGAAAGATCCCTTCTGATAAATGTTCTTTGACTTCCGTTGTCAAGTAAACATCGCAATGTCATGCTACCTTCAGTCCCTTTAATTTGAACGCGAGTTGTTTGTATATAAACCGTATTGGAGGGAGTCGTTGGGGCTAGGTTTATGGAAACTCCATTTTTTTCTTGGGTGTGGGGCACTCCCTCGTTGTTCTCGGTCTTTTCTTCACCCCCTTCCTTTCTTTCCCCCTTCCAACATAGTACGGTCAAGTGACGCTTTTCGCAAATTTCGCATACGGGCTTGGCTCTACAATCCCTCGCGTAGTGGGATGATTTTAGGCAGATATAACAGAGTCCCTTGGTTTGAATGATTTCCCTCTTTTTGGTTGCCCCCACGCAATAACAGCTCTCAGCCTTGTGGTTCGATCTTCTACAGAAAATACACCTTTGTTGTGCATTTGTAAATCTCTCGGTTGCAACGTTGAAATTCGCGGCTGACGACTGCGGGGGTCCCTTCCCCCTCGCATTATATTGTGAAAAGCGGAATTTTCCGTGCGATGTTTGCTCGCTCTTCGCGGTATCGCTGCCTTCGCTAGTGCTTCTCGAGTATACGCTCGCTCTTTCTCTTGTTAAGACTTCCGTTCCCACAAAGGTTAAAAGCTCCTCAACATTCCAACTTCTGTCATCTTCCCTTTTTCTACTAAATTCCAAGGTTATCTCCATTGGCAGTTTTTTCAGTATGACCGGGCAAAGGATCGTTCCATAGGAGTTAAAATCCTCACCCAAAGATTTAAGAGCTCCTACTTCAACTTCGCAGGAGTCATAAAATTTCCTTAATCCAACGATGTCGTTGGCCTTTGTTACAGGACTTAGTTCGAAAATATTAGCCATGTGAATGCTAACAATGTTGTCATCCCTTCCAAAACGATTCTTTAATAGGGTCTTTGCTTTTTCGTAATTGGCATCGAGTAAGGGTAAATTTTTGATGGAGCTTAAGGCTGTGCCTTTAACGTATTGTTTCAAATATACTAATTTCTCTGCTGGTCGCATTTGTGGGGCGTCGTCAATACAAATTTTAAATCTTGACCAAAAGTCGGTCCATTCGGAAGTTTCTCCGGAAAAAGTCATAGGCTCCAGTTGGGGTACCCTTATAGATAACTGCTGGGGTGGCGCCATTGGTACTGTGGCTGTCGCCGCGTTCAGTGCAACAGTGGGGGCCGTCCCTACATTTGTTGCTGATCCTTGGTTTAGTCCATTTATGGCTCTTTCTACTCTTCTTTTAGCCTTTAATATCTTCACGCGATATTCGTCGTACTTTATCATATCAGCATCTAGCTGAGCTGGGGTAGCTCCCACTTGCGCGAATTCAATATTTAATCTTTCTAAAACATTTTGCTTACTGTCCAAGTCCACCACGAAATCTTCCAAATCCTCGATATCAAACTGAGTTTGGTTTACGAGGTAGTCCTCTATTTGATTAGTTAGCATCGTAGTTAAACGTCTCATTGTTGTTTTCTGCTGATTCAAAGCATCAGCAGCCGCGTTCGGCTGTCCGGTTACCGCCGAGTCTGGCATTGTTTTTCGTAATCGTACCTTTAGGGTAGGTCCCGAATGTTCTTACACTTAACGTCCTTTAGGGTAAGTCCCGTTGTTTTACACTTAACGTCCTTTAGGGTAAGTCCCGAACGTACTTTATCGAGTGAATTGTTCCGACTTCGTAAACTTTAGGGAAGGTCCCGACTCTTCTATAACTGTCGCGTTAGGAAAGTTCCTGGCGTCCTTTAGGGTAAGTCCCGACTAATTTTGTTCAATTTGCGCGCACTAATTGGTCCCGGGTTTCGGCACCACTAAAATAACGCCTGCATTATTTTACTGGTTAATTGGGAGAGCTAGATGTTGTTCGTAATAAGACCAGGTTAGTACGACATTTGAACAAAACGAAATTTTTAGAAACTTTATTTGCGGTTAGGCAGGTCCTTCTCGCTACAAAACGTTTCTCGAACTGGTTATATTTTACAGAATTTCAGAAACCTTTTTGAACATAAAAGAAAATAGGGGTTGAACCAACCCCCACGACTCGAGCATTTCACCGCACCTTCTGGGGGGTTTTCTCCGGGTTATCACAGAGCTCTTATCAATGAAAATGCTCGCGTCGAGAAGGGATTATTTTGGGTGGCCAAAAAAGAAGTAAATTATCCAAGTAACAAAATAAAAGTGAATTAATTCTAAATTTGACATAAAGTTCCAACATCCGGCATGGCTGTCTTAAGAGTCTGTAGAATTTCCCTCAATTTCACCTTCATAATTTCCACGCTAATAAATCGTCTCTTAAACCCTAGCTTCTATATTTCCCTTATTTTGGCAGCTTCCCCATTCTATTTTCTCTCGGGCTCTCTTAACTGGCTAGCAATTGTCCAAATTTCCGTCCTCTAATTCTTCGGTTTGGACGCGTAGCGTATAGCGTGCCAAGGTCTCGGTCCGCTCCATTTGACCCTCATTTACATAACCCTTTTAATTCCTAGCCATTGGCCATTAATTATAAAGTCCCCCCTACCCCTTACCCCGAGTTAGGCTTAACCCGGTATAATTTCCTATAACACCTTCCGTATCCTAGCAGCATTCATTTTTACCAATTGCGCGTATAAACGGATTCCTTTTGTTCATAGGAAAATGAGAATTGAGCTGTTTCCGACTGCTTTTGTATATAGATATATATATAGAACTTTTGACGGAAAACTGTTTTGTTTCTCCTAAGCTTTTAGTGAGTTTAAAAATTCTTATATTATTTTAAAACAACGCAAAAGCATATTTACTTCGATATGGAGTGCTATTTCTATTACTAAGCCTCGTTTATCCTGCAATATCCATATTTAATTATTTATCCTCCATTTAGAAAGTCAGTTTTTTAATTTTTTAAAATAAAATAGCTTATTCTAGATTGAATATCAAGGATTTCGATAAAAATGGTCTGAATATTGTAGGAATACACCAATAAAAGATACGGACCATTTACACACTAACTCGGACTAATCAACTTTAGTTAATGCCAATGATAGGTGTTGCGTAATACAATAATAAACCTAAGCAAGAGTTACGATAACAAACCTTTAACCATTAGATAGGTTATCCCATTGTTTATAAATTTTACTGAGAGGTATTTAACTTGGGGAATAACTTATTAATTAGGCAGATAAATACATCTCTTAATTGAAGCTCAGCTACGAATATTTATATAAATAATTAATATAAGTAATCTATATATAAACCTTATCAAACGAAAAAAAAAATATTTTATATCAAGTTAAGCCAACTATTTCTTTACTTGGCGAAACGAACAATAGCAAGATTGCGACGCCCTTGGGCTTTTAATTCTTTAAGGGGCGGAATTGCTAGTGTATGATTTTTAATTCAAAAGTCACTCAAGATTCCTTTGTGTTACGATTGTCATCAATATAAATGAATCAAAAAGACAATGTCATTAATTTCGGGTTCCTATACGCCTTGGGGTTCCAGTATCCCTCCCTCCCTTTCAACCTCGGGTCAATAAAAGAAAGGCATACAAGCTGACGTCATTACTAGCGTCATATCTGGCGCAAAACTTTCCAAGGTTCAAGGCGCGAAGTTGCGAAAGGTGAAGAAGTCCTCTGAAATAGATTGTTCTAAGAAGAATAGTGGTTTAAATGTTAACTTTAGGGTTGATTTACTTTCCTCATCTTCAATTTTATCAGGGGATTCACCTGCTTGGGCGGACAGGGCGTTAAGGTATCGCGAAAGGGCGGGAAGGCTGGGCCCGAGTATGGTTTCTCTTTTCTTTCCATCCGGAGTGAAATAATATAAAATGAATTGTTCCACGAGCCACCAAGGCTTCCTGGAAAAGAACACACCACAATAGGGTATATTTTGATGAAAGTTGCCATGAAGAGAAATATTCATAACACGGCTAAAACCTTTCCGATTTTCCATTGAAAAGTTCTTTGAATACAAGTTCTTATCTACCTCAGTGTGGTTAAATTACTCCAACGTAGATTATAGAAAGGAGTTATGTGCGTGGGTATGTTTGTAAGGTGTTTAAGAAACTATTTAAGAAAAGATCCATCTCTGAGAGTTGCTTCAATTACAGCGTTTCACGCAACTCATTCTTTCCTTAACCCTGATCAAGCCAGTAAAATTTCCACTTTCACCTTCAATATTGATAGAAAGCTCACGCGTAGATCACTTCAAATTTTCCTGACACTAACTGTAGGCTTATACACTACAGTTAGACTTTGATTTGAAGAAATGAGCTGGATTAGACCCAATCTCTCTGAGGGATTGAGCAATACCTAGGGGTTAGATGAAAATCCTTCAATAACTGCCTGTTCGTAGTCTTGGAGCAATTGCGAGCTAACACACGTAGATATTAGTATTACTAAATCGTAATTTTCCTTGTTACACTTTTATACAGCTACCAAAAAAAGATTACTTCCAGAAAGGAAATTTGTTTTCGGGGTTAGATTAATAATAAACGCCAAGGCCCGACGTAGCATTTTTGATTTCCTGATTTCCAACACCAGATATTTAGGTCGAAGCGAAATTTGCTTCGTTCACTGATGTACCGTATACGCTTTATGACTTGAGGAAGTCAGACATATAGCTGTCAAAGTGTATTTGTTTTAAAATATTATTAGTTTTGGTGTCTGCTCTTTAAGGCTTACGCTTTTCATTAAGCCAAGGATAATAACTGGCGTCATTCATGAATTAACTAAACTTCCCATGAATATTTCTGTTTAACTGGCAACATTCTATTGACCTTAAGACTTAAATTAATCGCCATTTCGAAATTTTTATGGTTGTGTTAAAAATACAAGCAAAATTATTTGGAGAAATGAAATAATTCATACGGGACAATTCTTGTCGGATTGGAAGGCCCCTGTTGCTCTTATTTAATTATATGAATAGATCTATATTCATATTGAATGTCACTTACGTTTAATTTTAATTAAAGAAGACCCTTTGTATATTAAAAATTCATACCCTGTTTAAAACTTTAAATATAGCTTGTAGGTGATTTTTTTTAGACCCATTGGTTTTTTAAGTATGTTAACGTAAATCAAATAGTCGAAATACTTTAAACATATATTTTTTACAAGACTTTTTATAACGTTTTGTCACGTGACTCAAGCTAATTTTAATTTATCTTTATTTTAGCCGTGTTCTGCAGCTGGGAAGAATGGTGGACGTACGACGGAATTTCAGGTAAGAAAAAATTTAATTTCCTTAAATTTGTTAAAACCTTTGGGGGTTTTATAAACCCAATATTTTATATAAATATTTTGAAAATGATGTATAGAAAATTACCTAGACTTTAGATTAAGTTAAGACTTGGCATCTAGACTTGCTTTATGACCCTAAACTAAGCCTTTGGCTTTCACCGATAATTCCGAGCTATAAACGTGATCATAAGTATAATCCCCTAGCGTATAATGTAGAAGCCGATTTTTACTGTCCTAAAACGACCTATGTGTGAGGTATTAACGTGAATTTATTTAATTCACCGAGAATATTCGATGAAGTCTTTACGAAAAAATATACAGCTACAAATATCACAATAGAGTTTAATAGTTCAAAACGCGTAGAGATTATTGACCAAATTCGTTATCTACTTTCCAACACGGACTGATTTTACGCTAAGCCTTGGTTTCCAAAGATGATGCTTGAAAATAAGCTGATCATAAACAACCACCGCCTAAATCTTGTATTTTATTACCATGTCTCTGATCTTAAATTCATTACGTACAATAACTAGGAAATATAAATAGTAATATCCGTCTTTACTATACGTTCTGTTAAAGATGTACTAGAAATATATTTTGTTGTATGCCTAGAAAGCTTTTCCGTGTTGCGTTTCTCCGAACAGTTTCCCCCCAAAACATCCCGTGACAATTCCTCGCTTATTTTCCCATGAAAAACGTTTAGTTACATATCAAACCATATAAATAAATGTGCGGAATATATCAAAAGTAGACAAATATATGTAAGGTTCAACTATTTGTCATAGAAGAGAAAAATATTCTGATTTGTTCTCTAACCCTTGCCCCAAAAGTTTACTTAGGTTCCTGCCATCCCCTTCCATTGTTCCCCTTTCTAAATGAATAACCAGTGTTGCCAGTGCGAGCGGATATACCGCCCAAAGGCTTCCATAAACCGCCCAATAAACAAAACAGTTTCAACATAGGAAGTGTCCTATGCTATATAATGCTAGACTTACAGCTTGAGCTGGTTCGCGACCGACAAGCGAGAATTGACTACACTCGGTTAATTTTTCTGTCCATCTTCCTATTTAGTCTGTACTAAGCCTTTGACAGCGCCTCACCAGGCGTCGCTTTACCTTGAATCTATGACCTACATCACTTCATGACAAGCTCTCAGTAACCAGTGGAACATATCTTAACAAGTTATGCATTTCTGACTTCATGATCACATCAGAGGCAATACAATGCTATTCATAATACTTACATTCAATTGCTCGTTTCCACTAACTTGGATTAACGTAGCTCAAAATTAGTAAAGTCATGCAGGGAAAACCGCTCAAAAGTATCAAAATCCCGCCCAATTTTATAAAAATCGCACCAAACTGGCAACCCAATCGAACTATAGCAGTGGTATACACCACCACACTCCATCCTCCTCTCTTGCCACAGTACAAATAAATATGATTGATTCAGAGATGGGACCCTATTAATTCAGCTGCTTTGCTTCCCCGTCTTAAACCAATAGCCGAAACTGCTTCTGGGTAATTTTATTGTTTATGCCGGCGGAAATATATAGATTTAAGGGGAAAATTTGTAAAAGGAATATTGGGACTCGCTCAGGACTTCTATTCAGATGGTATGTTCCACTCTACTGTACCATATTATATTTTCTGTGATTTCTCTCGTTACGGTTATCCCTTAAAAGTTTGTTTTGCCGCATTGACGCTCTTGTGTAAATAGCTTTATGGTACTATCGAAAGTATATTACCCTTCGAAGTTACTCTTGTCATGAATGAAGATTTATCAATGTCTTGAAGAGAAGAAAAAAAATATCACAAATTTCAAACCTTATTTAAGGAGAAAAGTCACGTTTAATCTAACCCTTAACAAAATTCTACCCAGAGATCCTTGTCAGTCTGCCAATATAATAATTCGAATCAATAACGTATTTAAGTACTGAGAAAGTGTCAAATTTAAAGTCAAGTTTCGTTTCCATGAACTCTCCCAACTTTTGCAGTTGATTGATACATAGTAATACTAGGAGGATTGTTATCTTTTACACAAATAGGCGAGGCTACTTGGTACTGAGCTTTGTCCGCCATGTAGCCTGGTCTCCTGGTTTAAATGGTACCAATCCTCCTAGTCTGACTATATGGCGATGGTGGAATGAAGAATTGTGGGAAAATAACGTGAAATCACAATATGAACCAAAGCCGAGTTTTATCGTTGCACGTTCTCAGGTCTCACGTGGGTTCTTGTTTAAATCTATACAGTTTCAAGTTTTTTATCAAGAAAAATTTTTCCCTTCCAGGGATGACTAAAATTTAAAGAAAAAAATATCCTAAAAATAAGTTAACACGATCATAAAATAAATTTCCCCTTTTTTCAACAAGACTCCCGTTACTGCCACTTTGTCAATTTTCCATTCTAAGAAAAAATGTCCTCCCGTAAAAAATACTAGACTATAAATCTGGGGAACTTTTTTTCTTTTGCTTTAATATACTAATCAAGATATACGTGCCAGCAGCTAACACAGGCCTGTCTTATCCTTTACATTCTTAAAATGGTTTTGTACTTTTTTTTCCCCCCGAGTCCACAAATTAGAATATTTTACGGAAGTTGATAAAACTGATGACATCATGTTACTGTAGTCTTCCATTAGTAATTTTAACCGGAAGTGCTCTCATTTAGAGATGACATTATAACCATATAATGCCTAAGCTTGAGTGAGAGAGGGACGAAGACGTAATCTCCATACTTATAGCGTAGCCACTAGCCACTGTACTCAGATTTATGGCAGCCAAGTCCTCCCAGTATCCTCAGCGTTTCTGTAGGGTCGTACAGTACGGTAATGTCTAGGATGCCACCTTCAGTCTTAAAAATAGACCCTTGTTATTATACAAATATATTGGCGCTACTTGGCTGCAAATATCCTTATCATACGCTTATGATGTAGACTGCTATAAATTGCTAGCAAGATTTTGATGGATTTAAGACATACTTTAATAACGTCGGTTTTATCAAGTGCTATATTCTGGAGAAACGAAATATGGTAGTGTGGGCGTAAAGAGAGAGTCCCTCTTTTTGTCATTCAAATGCAAATTACTTGACGTTCCAAAAATCCTTCCCAAAGTTGTCTGACGCTTAAAAGAGGTTTTTTTTTCGCTTCATTTTTAACTCTTCCAATTTCTTTCTCGTGGTGAACCGATTCAAAGCACGTTCACGTTTTCTTTCATTTCAATTTTTTTCAACGTGGACGTTTCTTAGTTGAAGGTTTCATACTCTTTTCCTAACTTTGAAATATGGTTTTTAAAGAGATGAAAATATACTTCCTTCTGTACTGTACAGGAGGTAATCTGTTCGATGTCGTTATATTAATAAAGAGTAAGGTATAATAGTCGAAAAAGATGAAGGTAAAATTTAGGTTAACTTCCTATTCTACCTCACACCGCGTATACTCTTGTGGTACAATTTTGCTTCTCACAACTTTCAACTCCTTTTTTGTACCTCAGAGCTCGTTTTAAGTTTAAAATTGGATTTTGATTTGGCGATAGGCAACCGCAGTCTGCTGGTATAACGTTTCTTCCAATAAATTTGTCTTTTTTTCTGCTTTCCAACTAGTTTTTTTTTGTCATGGGCTAACTTATTAACTACCGCCGATTTTGAATAGAAATAGACTTTTTTCTCGACAGTTTAGCATAATAATTTATCTGGAACGTGTCTCGTATATTTACTAGGCGCATGCAGGAAACTTCTGGAAAGTTATTTTTTAATCTTAGAAGGAAAGTTTAATAGACTTCATTCACCGTTATGTTTATGTCCGTTTTGATAATGATAGCAAGGACGCCTTGTTCTAGAAAGGACACTTAAGCTATTGCGGTATATGGGTCTCTGCCCTACCGACGTATTTTTTTTCTTTTAGAGGTCTTCATAGTAAACTATCATTGATTTTTTATCAGGGAATTTCTCCCTTGCGGTTTCAATAGCCGCTTTCCCCCTATTCAAAGTTAAATTAGCACAAAGTTATCAAAACGTTTTCAAGCTTAAATGTTTTGTTGGACGCCTATGGGACTCTCTAAAAGTTTGAACGCAGGGAGCCCAGCGCTTCTATAAAGTACTGTGTTTTTGAACCTGTCCTATATTATCCTATAATTTCATGAAACTTCCTATAATAACCTATATTTTTGACTTAGTTGAAGTTTTCGTATAGTTTAGCATCAAATTTATCTCTTTTATCGAGATCCCATTTGACTAGACACAGAACAGGATTTTTTGTTCATCATCTTTTAATTAAGTTCTACTTTTCAAAGTAAAATCTACTTTATTTTTTCCGATTTTCCTACGTAGTTTAAGTCAAAATTGTATTATAAATGAGCACTTAGTCCCATATTTTCCTATAAAAACTCCATTTTTTCTCCTATAGTTCCGGAAAAAAGTTCCTATTTTTTCTGCAAGGAATTTAAATTTTTGGATGGGCTCCCTGATGATGTCGACTTCGGGTTAATATATTTCCACTCTGGCACTACTTTTTTTTAAACTGAGAAGCTCTAGTTTTCTGAGCGTGTTGTTTCGCTTTTTCTCTGAATGATGGTCGCTTTCCTTTCCTTTTCCCTGGTAGTATTTTTCCTTATGGGGGGTTTGAGCCCCAGCTCGTACGGCTCTTTATCTGTTCTCCCCCGTTTTCGTCATCCATCAACATCGATGACATTTCTGCGGTGTCATAAACCATTTTTGGTTCGCCGCTCAACCCAACCAACTCACCCTCTTCTACTTCTTCTTTACCTTATATGTACTGGTTCAGTGGTTCGCATCTGAAAGCGAAAGAATTGTAAGTTAGAAAGAAAGATTCAACGTTTTATCTACGTGTCAATACAAAACGGCGTAGATTTTTAGAAACCGTTTTGGGTACCCTTTAATTACTTACCATTCGGATACGAAAAAGACGTTTTGTTCAAGAAAAGATCAGGTACTAGCTCCGATATAGCGTACACTTTGGCTTTGTGTCGTCACCCAATTTGACACATCCCCTTAGTTCCATACTGGAAACTGGAATCAAAGAGGGTATAAAGCGGAGGAGTAGAAGTCTAAGGTGGAGTGTTCCCGCTTTAAAATTTTGCCTCTAAGCTTCCGGTGCGCTCGCATCTTTTTCTTATATTGGTTTAAATGTGGTGAACCGTCCGCATATTAGAAGGAAAATTTAATAAATAAACATAAAAGCGAGAACTCCTCAAAATGCTTTGCTAAAACAGCTAGCTTCAACTCCTCTTCTTTATACCCTCTTTGGAATAGAGAAACAGCTCATATTTGTACTTTTTAAACCAGTAAATCACAGTTTTATCAAAATGTTTTTAGTTTAACGTGAGGTGGTGTTTGTTTATAGAGTTAGGCTAACACACGTAGGTGAAGAATTGCATAATCACGATGTTTCTTGTTCAAATAACTTACGATATTTTGACACTAGTGGTCACTCAAGATTGGTATACGTTATTGCCATGATCCTTCTAGTATTTGAAATAAAGAGGTAGCAACGAGGAAGGTGCATGGTCGCTACTCTCTCTCTCCTTTTTTTCTCTTCCAGGAAGGACTTGATATGCTCTATCTACAGTTTAACCCCCTATCTCTTTCCCTTAGTACACTGCACCCACAATCTATGGGGACTATTTTTTGGCAGCGGTTTATTTTTTGAAAGGGAGTAACTGGGTGGGAGTCTATCTTACAGTATAAGTATCATATTCCTTCGCTTTCAAAAGATGAACTATTCCCTGCTTTTTAGAGGTTAAGCTCCATTTTTTTTCTTGATATTTTCTTTTCCAAATGCTCCATATCTTTCTATTGAGAATTTCTCCGTCCGCATCTTGATCTGTTCGAAGGTTTTTAGTGTCGTTCCAGATTATTTTGAGTAGTTTGCAAAGGAAATATGAAATGGTTTATGGATTGTAAAGGTGATATTATGTAGGTATGAGTTTTGTAACACTTACTCTAGCTGACATTGATATACTAGATTATTAATCTCTATTTAAATCGACAAACTCTGAGTTTGCCCATTCGTATAATTTAATTTTTCTTCGTCAGAAATTCCATTTCTATCGGACGGCATTATAATGATTCTAATGTTTTTTTGATTCTAAAGTTTATGAAGGTAATCTTGTGATTAATTGCTCGAGGAACATTTTGTTACGCTATTAAGCCTTTAAGCCGAATTCAAAAATACGATTCTAATTCATTGTTTCTATGAAATTAAATATTTTGAACAAATGATCGTAAACGAGCAATTTACGTCAATATTAAGCCTAAATAAAAATCAGGAGAGAGACATACGTGCAAAAGAATACAAATTATCCTGATTCGATATAAACCTTTCTACTTCCTCGCCCTTAAATCCGGAAATCCCGTCGCAAAATTAGAAATATTTTTCAGCTTTTCCGAGTGATTAAAATAGCGACGGGTCGAATATTTTCCCCATTCGCGATGTTCAGTCTTTCCCTCCTCCTCCTCCTCACACCCACACTCTTAATTAATAGAGATTCACGGTTAGGTCTTTGGTTTTAGTAATCAAGCGATATAAAATAGAAAATATATTCCGAAAATGCGTTACTGTAGACGATGTATATTTTTTGGCCGTGGGGTGAGACACGTGCTATAAAGTAAACCACGCTTTGAAGCAATGGTAACTAAAACGAGCCTTGACCTAAAATGATAAACGTCCTAGCCCTCGGAGAACTCTAGTTCCGAGTTCTAAAGCAAGCTAGGCTCGCTTCAAAAACGCGCGCTTAATTATCTTAATGACGAAAACTTTTAATTTGTTAAAAATCCGCTTTAATTAACTCTCTTTTCGTACATTTCGGTCGAGAATTTGAGAGAGGCGCGACTTGACAATATGATATACGCTTTGCTGCAATCTCCATCATGCGGAGAGTTTTAGGGATTTAGGTTTTAATAGTAGATGGAAACGAACTAGCGCCATCTTCGAACATCAAAAGGAAACATAATTAAGAGAAGGCGTGCTTGAGGGCGAATCTGGCAAATTAACCTCTCCCGCGTTTTAAATTTAATCATTTTACGCGCGAATTCGACTATACTCGGATTCACTCAAGTTGTCTACGTACTTTTGCTTACCGCCGCTATACGCGTCTCTTTCTACGTTTCGCGTTCAATCTTCTATCTAGGTCTTTAATTACGAAAGCCGAGGCTTAGACATGGCCCGGGGAAGGACAGGAGAGCCTCCTGGGGCCCGCATTCGTCAATAAAGGTTAAATCGGGAGGGCGGGAAGGAAAACGTTAATAAACAAAGCGAGGGAAGCAGGATAGAAATGTCAATTAACATTACCGTCCGGTTTCACCTCCTCCTACCCACGTGATTTATATTATTGGTCATTCCTTCATGTCACACTCGAACCCTCGTTCCAGGATTACTTTGTAATTATTATTAATAGAATAAAAACGAGGAGGTTAGAGACTGGAATTTTACGCCCCTCATAAGGACGCCATGCTATTAAAATGTGTACCAACCTTTCCCCTACATACATTAACCTTGCGTCTCTCTGTGAACGTAAGGGAATTCCTGCCCCTTTTTACTCCCCATTTTTGAATCGCTTCCGATGGACAATAGTTTCGCGCGAATTGCTTCTCCATTGATCTATTAGAGAGGGCTTCAAAAGTCACCGTCAAGTGGAATCGAAATATATATTGGAGAGGTTTTGGATAAGGGTGAAGTACTGGTTAGGGTATGGGGAGATACTCCACCCACCCAATCAAAAGAGAAAGGAGTCGAATTCAAGAATTTGATTCTCGCCAAACGATTTCACCATCCTTTCTTCTTCCTTTACTATGTTTTCTCTTCTTTACGAACCAGAAGCGCTTTCAAGACAGGATGATTAAAATATGGACTAGAGCTGTGCAACCATTAGTTCATAAGATATTTTCCAACCGTTTCATAAGATTTTCACTGGTTACCGAGTACTTGTCATGAAGTGACATAGGTGAAACGTAATAGATTATCTTGAAGCGACGCTTGGTGAGGCGCTGTCAAAGGCTTAGTACAGACTAAATAGGAAGATGAACTGCAAAACCGCGTAGTAATCGAACAAGCTCGGAATAAGTCTCTAGAATTACGAAGTATAGGAAGTTCCATACTTATGGAACATATCTTATAAACGTAGGGTACAACTAATTACTATTTTAGAACGTTGTGTCGTTGAAAGATTCAATTGGACAGTTCGGTCATGTTACTTCATACAAGCAGTGTAAAATTATGAAACCTATGAAATAGATGGCGTGTTCTTCCTTCTCAACCTATTTCTAATCCCTATATGCTCAATCCTAGATTTAACTTTCAATTGAAAAGAGTTTCACTACTACTGTTTTATAAAGGAGACTCTCATTCAAAGCCGGTACGAAGAGCTCTAGTTTTCTTTAACAATGGACGCTATTCTTTTGTGTATCGATGGTAAAGCCATCATTTGGAAGCGAGTTTTCCACCGAAAACAATAAACAACATAGGCCTAATATGTACCAAATGAAATGCACCGTTTTATAAATTAGATTTGATGAAATTTTCAAAGCAAAGGCTTATTTGTGAGTTAGTAGGATATACTCTACGTTTTGATGAGAAGGGGGTACTAAAGCACTCTGAGCTTTTACGAGTTTGTCGTCGGGAACTCTTGTAGTACAGTGTCAAGGGAATTTGTATGGATCTCTTGAGTGTCTGCCTAAGTAATTCAACGTCGAAAACCTGTATTCCTCGTTTAATTAATCTGATTTTAAAAGCAACGGAATCCAGAAAACTTTCTAAATAAGTTATACCTGATTTTAAAGTTATTTTATTCGTGAGAGGAAAAGTATGTTAGTTAAATTAAACTTAACTGAAATGAAACTTATTTTTTAATTTTCATTAGAATATAATACAAAATATTTAAAATATATACAGTCTATTGAAAGTTTAAAGTGAGAGGCCACTTGGGATGACGGGAAAGCATCCCACCAGGCTGAAACGTTACCATTAGTTTCCCATAGAACCCCTGTAGAAATGTTTCACCTGCAGCACACCAACGCAAACTGAAAAGCCACCTGCACAATAAGAAAAATATGAAAATACTTTAATGAAAATTCTTGGAAATTAACTCTTGTCGTCGAAATAAATTAAAAAGATTAATACGAAAACGTATCAGCTAGCTTAAATAAAATAAATCTTAAAAATTCCAATATTTGAAAATCCCTAAATCGCCAGGATTAAATTTAAATTACCAAAGTTAATAAAGCGTAAAATTTGAAACAATCAGAAATCCTTCGTCGTACTTTCAAACGCGATTCCATTTCGTAGAAAAAAAACCGCTCACTTTTTTTTAAAAAGAAATCTTTCTTAACGCGAGTGGAAGAAAAACTTGAAAAAGATTTTTCAACATTTCTTTGGGCGATTGCCAAGAGTCTTTCTTTCTTCCCATCGTCCCTTTCTCTTACTCATGCACTCTCCTAATTTTGATTTCTCTCTTTCCCATCTCATTCCCTCTTTATCCAGGTCTTCTAAATGAAAAGGGTAGGAGGTGCCTTTCCCCAAATCTTTTACGTATGAAAGGGAGAAGCATTGCTTCATTTAACATTAGATGAATTAGGAGCTTCTTTCATCCCCTTATTTCCAGCCCTCTTCTTCATCTTCTTTCTCCTCTTCCTCCTCCATCTTTCCTAAGCCTCTCTTCCTTTCCGTCGCAGTCTCTTCGACTTAATTCCTTTAGTCTGGGATAGTGAAGGAAAAAGGAAGTTTATTTTTTGAATGTTATTGAGACGGGAGTTATATCTAATACCATCTGCTTATGGTATTAACGAAATGTGGAGAAAAACATTTCTAGGGAAAAAATACAAGAATACGTTTAGCAGGAATTGAAGGATTTAAAATAAGCAAGAGAAAAAAAATCCGTTTCGAAACTTAACAAAATTTTTAAAATATGCTATTGGTTGTATGTTTTGTACGGTCTTCTATAATAAAAACGCGTGGGAGCGCCCCCTATGAGACCTATTTTTCGTTACTGATATTTTTAAATAAGTAAATTTCTAGTAACGAAGATGCTTTATCGATCTGCAAGGGCGCTTGCACTGAAAATACGTGATGGGGTGTAATGTAGGCCCGGATATTGGACGTTTAATGTAGATTTTGATTAAAAACATCCAGAAGAATTTTAACCTTAATTGTTTCCCATAATTTACTAATAAAAGCTCCCAGAGTTAAATGAACCATCATTAAGTTGGGACCACACAATGTTTAATATAATTACGTACTTTAAAAACACTTTTAAAAATTAGGCTTAACAACGTAGTCTTTCTCTTTTACTAGATAAGCATATCAGTTTCGGTTAGGTAGGGCTAGCGGCACGATCTTTATTCCACCCTTCCTTGGCATAGCGTGGCACGCTTTAATCAAATTAATTAATTCACGCCCATCTACTAATAAATATTCATAAGTCCTATATTAATGCGTACACCCTTTTCGCGAGCACCTTATCAAGCACCAACCCTAACCCTTGGCTCTGACAACGTCGACCAGTATCTGAGGGTATTTATTCTCTTACGCAATAATGTCAGGACAGACAAACTGGTGTCATTACGCCTCATCTATTGTAATACGAGCTCACGCGTGGCTGAATGCATGCCTGCGAATTGCCGTGGGTTATTAGATGACGCTGTTGAGATGCTCATGTATCGTGAAAGATAACACACATGGGCGAGGCCGCCATTGGGGTATTCTGCCTCAAGCCAAGAAGCAACGTCAGATGGAGCCAAAGTTCACGACGCGTGGATGGTTATCCGACTCAAGCTGCCTCTAGCGGTGGTTCCTGGTGAGATGGAGAATACCCCAATGGCGCCCACGCCCCTCTGTGTTGGTTTCTCTGTATGGAATTTTTGAAATGATCTATACCGAAAAATTAATAATGCCTCGTATCAATGTTTAGACTAAAATTCTGAACCAATGGTCTATTTATCTACATCCGTAAATGCCAATTTCATTACGCTCTAAATTTCGCGATAAATCGTATATTTTATTTGACTGATTAAATTCCTAATCGTAAGCTTGGCTAAGGGCTAGAATGGACATGGCTCTCGTTTCAAATGAGACGCTAGAATGTCCTTTGACTATTTCATAGTCCTTTTTCTTATCCTTTCCAAAGCACCGATACTAAATACTTGGAAAGCTTAAAAGAATTATGAACTAATTTGAATTCATTATTTTCTATTTCGAATTAAAAAGAAATATATTGTAGCATGGCTGGTTTAAGTAATTAAGATATGTCTAAAGGTAGTTCTTTAACAACCCCATCTACTAGACCGGCCTGAAGACTGGAGATATAGGAAAAATAAAATGTATGCTCAGGAAAAGAGTGAGAGAAAAAATTGAAGATAAGGGGATTCAGAAATACATTTTTTTCTTCTTTCCTTCTCTTTCTGGGGTTAGACAAAGATGAGGATGCTGGGAGAGATGTCCTCCTCTCGAAGTAACTGCGTTTTTCTCCAACGCGTGGATAGCTGGGAGCACGTCTCCGTCGCTCTAATCTCCCTAGAAATCTCATTTTTCCTCACGCGCTCATATAGTGACTCGACTAAGAACGAAAATTTTTTCCCCCTCCCAAAGAGTGTATGAGAGAAAGATAAAAACAAGGTGGGTTCGGGGCACTAATGAGTGTCTTCTCCGATGATTTCTACCAAGTTTAATTTAAGATCTCTTGAGATACGGACTCTTTTTGAAGTTGAAATGTCTCACTGTCTGGAAAATGTCTAATTCTGCTCTTGTAGTTTTGAGCTCGGTAGATCTATAGAAAAACTTTTGAATTTTTTTAGCAAATGTATCAAATTTCTGAAAAATTCTCCATAACTATATTGTTAAATCTCTAGGAAATTAGGAAGTGATTTCTTATTATTGAAGTGTGAAGGTGGAAAAAGTTCTTTGTTTAGTTATTGAAATGTGTTCTTAAGAATCATTGGGTTATCTTTATGATTCGAGGTCTTCATCTGTAATGAAGTTACTTATAGAATAAATCACCAAAAAAGAGGCGTCGTGTTAGGGTGCACCTAAAAAAGCGAAAGATAACAGTAAGCCCAAAGGAAAGAAGGAAAAAAAATGGAAACTTTGGAGAGTTTATTTCCACCTGCTAGGAGTCTAATTGGAAGATCGTTCCTTCGAAATTGGGCCCCTTCTTTTTCACCTTCCAATTCGGAGTAAGCACCCTTTTTTTCAAAACTCTCTTTCACACGCGGGTCTTCTATTCCGTTTCGCTCCATTCCCTCTGAACATTTTCTTCCTGGATGAATTCCTTCTCTGCCAGATGAATCGAGAAGAACCCTTTATCCCTAAGAAATTCCTCCCTCCCTCCCTCTTTTCTCCGGGCATCTTTTCCCCGAGTGGAAGCTAGTTCCGAGTCCAATAGGATATTCCATACTTATTTCTACAATTTCTTTTACTATGCCTACTTCTTATTCTCAATTCGTTGAGTTTTCCGCTTCTTTTCTTCCATTTGCTTGTTATGGTTACCTAATAAATGCCAATGGTAGAGTTAATACCGAAAGAAAATTTTTCTAGCGTCGAGAAAGTTCCTATTCTAAGCCTTGGTTAACTTGGTATAAGTTTATTTCGTTGCCATGACTACCTTATTGGCGGGAAATACGCGAGAATAAAAGCCTATGTACGTTATTATATCCCGCTTGAACTTACTGTCCTCGAAGAGAAATAACTTGTCAGTGAGATCAAGGAGAAAACCCTTTTAACACGCGCCGATAACGTCTGTATCAACAGAAAATCTAGTTTGAACTACTTTGGCGTGTTCCTGGAAAACTAGGAAGCTGTTTATATTATTAGGTTTCGTTTTAGTAGCGGTTCGGTTCTTTTGAAGGTTCATTTAGCTATTCTATGTGTATAAGACCAAGTCGAATATTTTTGCCAATTACTTTGATGTTGGGCTTAAATATTTACCTACATCTAGACCTACAGCGCAACATTAAAATAGTTTATGAATAAGTAATAAACTTCTATTCGAAGAATAAGCTGATCCGTCTTTTATCGTTATTACATGAATTAAGAAAAATATTCAAGTTTAATGCTTAAAGGAAAAGAGGCCCGTTCAATACGTTATACCTTAAAATAACTATTCAAAACGATCAAAAATTTGGTCTTATCCCGAGTATAAGATGTTTGCATAATCATCCCTTGAAAGTTGGCCAAACACTTTTAGACCTCAGGTCCTTAGCTCCATTCTTCTTTGCATCTTAAGACAGTTAGGGTCCGGTCCCGGGCAGTAAGGTCGTTGACAAACGGCGCCCTATTCGACCCTAGCTGATATAGAAACCGGAGAAAACAAAGCGCGTATATACATCATCTGAAAGGCTTATGTTACAGTAACGCAAAGTACAGCGTGGCTTGATGCATTCTCGTGTTCGTAGTGTTTTGTCTTACTTGTAAAACCGTGGCGTTGCATCGAAGAAGATCAAGAGCGTGCGTCTGATGGACCATCTTTCGTAACTGTTCCTTCTCCGCTTTAATAATTCATATATCAAACAGGGGTCTAACTAGTGATAAATCACTATAGTACGTGTGTTGCAATAAAGCGCCCCTTGTCGATCTATCCGAAGGACTGCAGCTCGTGATATTCCCTTCGTTCACTTATGCATGAGATTTACACTTTAGGAGCAATTTTTGAACCTATTTTTTTCCTCAAACGGGCTTATGGTTTTTTTTTTAATATTATTTCGCCACTCTTCTAATTTCCGTATTTGGCGTAGGAGCTTAAAGTATTACGTTCAGTTCGATACTTTGTTTGATAAAATGAATATTTATCGATATCACATAATATATATTTCACTATTTTCTCAGCAGGATTTGAATGTAAGCAGAGATTTTCACTTATTACAGGCAGCCTATCAGTCACCAAATCCTATTTTAATATTCTGTCAAGTATCAAATATTTAAAAGAATGCGATCGGAGAGTTCGCTCGGTTCTTTTCGGTTAAAGGGAGGCTGTAACGATGAACGTAGAATGGGTAGTAACATAAGTTTATAAGGTATCTTCCATAAGGATGACATACCTATACTTTGTAATGCTAGAGACTTACTGAGAGCTGGTTCGAGAATGACAAGCAAGAATTGACTACATACACTCGGTTAAATTTGCAGTCCATCTTCCTGTTTAGTCTGTACTGAGCCTTTGATAGCACCTCACCAGGCGTCGCTTTTCGAGAATCTACGACGTTTCACCTACGTACTTCACTTCATGACAAGCTCTCAGTAAACAGTGACAAACTTATGGAACATATCTTATGAACTTGTGGTAGTACCTATTTAAGTAAAACGTATTTCCGAAAATTGTTTGTTAACTCGTAAACAATCAATTTCATGTCAAAACAATTTAAAGTTTCAACCCTCGCGACTTCATGATAATGTAGAGAATGTCGGTTACTACACCTTTGACAATGAGAGCCCAGGGCGAAATGCAGTTGAGGAAATCCCATTTAAGATGTGTGTTACATCTTGAAGAGTTAATACCATAACCATAGGTTTCCTCGCTTGGCGAATTATGCCTAGAATAGCGCTTTTCTCAAATTTCTTAAATCCAACAGTCAACGAAACTTAGGAGAAAGGTTTTACGTTTTCTACCCTAGCCAATCTCTCTCTATTTCTTTCCAAGTTATATCAGAAAGAATAAAGAAAGGAAGCTTCTTTCCCGGGTTAGGTTAGAATTGTAAGTTTCCAATTTCAAGAGAAATCTGTAAGAAAGAAAAGATCTATATCTCTTGACGGAATGGGCTGAAAATAGAGAAACCTAGACGGGCGGGCGGCCTCTAGCGGCGACCAGAAAGGAATTTCTGCTAGCGATGCTTTTGGCTTGAAATGGCGGGAATCTGGGGGTAAGCATGATGGTTCGCTATTAAGTTGCCCTCTGGGAGGCCGTCCGGAACTAATTTTGACCGATGAAAATGGAAGCGTTCTTCTCATGGTTCTCCGATGGCGTTTCCTATACTTTCGCACCTTTTTTGCGACTAACGGTATCCCCATTGAGTGCGAGGAAAAGACGATATCCATGAGAATTGTACTGTTAAATATATACCTATTTGTAACTTAGATGTTAGTGTAAAATATTTCGAAAGGTTTTATGTTGTTCAGTGTTGATGAAAACCATCTCTGGGGTGATGATATTTCTAGATCGCGACTGACAAAATACTTATTTAAAATTATGTAAAAGAAAATTAATTTATGCAGGCTGTTTCTGAAATGTCTGAGAGATAATAAGAGGTTTTACTTTTTACTTTTGGGGGCGATTTCGAATCAAAAATGTTCCAATTTGGACCAAAGAACACCCTGTATAGTTCATTTTAAATCGACTTTATCCTGGACTGTCTGGTCTCAGTTATAGATGATTGAAAATGGATACCTTTTTGCAAGTAATCTCTAGAGCGTGCTTAGTTTTAGGTACCGACATACATTGCGCCTCATTAGGTTTCTTCGGTAATATTGGGAGATGCGAAGATGTTTTTCTTGCGATAGCAAAAATAAATTTTCTATCTGGGAGCACGGCAGTGCTCCCCGCCAAGTCGAGCACTGACATCCTTTTCTCAAAGCAACTCACGGCACTTTTAAGACCACTGTAACTTCGTGATGGGTATAGGTAAAAGTCTGAAATTTTGCTTGCCGCGAGGACTTTCATTCCTAGCAATAGTTTCCAAATTTCAAGTTCCTACCCTATATACTTTTCGAAATATTGAAGGTGAAATCTACCTTATTTTGTCACTCACTCACTCACTCACCGATCATCAAAATTCTAAGGTACTTCTATGGGAGATAGAAACTTAAAATTCAGGATTTCGTTTTCATTTATTTTATAAAGCACAGAAAAATTAAAACATCCCGAAATTTTTATAAAATTGTTCTCTAGTTCTTTATTTTAAAACTAGATGGCGCTGTCGTCTTTTCAACAGAAATAGTGTGTGTTCTTGTTGAAAGGACGTAAAGGTCGTAACTGATACTACATTCTTATATTAGGATATAGCGTACTATCTTTTTTGAATATTCTCTAGGGGTCGAAAGGGGTAATTCAGCGTAAATATGGATAAGCGTTAGCAATTATATTGGCAAACGAAGTACAACGAGAGGGTCTTGTTTTAATATAACTACCGAAGTATAACGAGAGGGTCTACAAAAAGAAGTGAGATCCTATGAAAAACATTAACATGTACAAAAATGGGCCAAGCCTTGCCTCGTGCCCTTTCCGCCGTAAAACGTTCTGAGATCCCATGTAGAGCCAAGTCTGCCTTTTTGTTCTTATTCAATCGCCAATTGAACAATTACGTTATAAATTAAGTCCTTTTCCTAATTAATAACCAATATTCTTTGACTCTATCATTATTATACATCTTTGTTCGTACCAAAAATATCGTGACTTGGCAATCGCATGTAATTACCTTATAAACGTGTATACGTAGGGTTATGCATGACTCGCCTTATAAATTTGTAGATATGGTTATGCATAACTCGCCTTATAAACTTCTACATAGTATTATGCATGACTCATCTTATAAACTTGTACATATCCACTCGACCATAAACGATTTAGTGAACATCCCTTCAATTATTTTAAAATCGGCGACGATTTATTGAATATCCCCTCGTCTCCCTTTTAATATTACTTACTTGCGATTGCCAAGTCACGATATTTTTGATACGAACAAAGATGTATAATAATGATAGAGTCAAAGAATATTGGTTATTAATTAGGAAAAGGACTTAATTTATAACGTAATTGTTCAATTGGCGATTGAATAAGAACAAAAAGGCAGACTTGGCTCTACATGGGATCTCAGAACGTTTTACGGCGGAAAGGGCACGAGGCGAGGCTTGGCCCATTTTTGTACATGTTAATGTTTTTCATAGGATTCTTTCCAACTATACCAAGAAGTGATATCTAGTTCATTAGGGAGAAGGTATAAATTCGCCACATTTCCAGCTTCATCTCCATTCCGGAGTTAATCCCCGCCTCTAAATTACAACCAGCATCTCATTGGTTCTTGAAACCTCACGTCAGCTCGACGCGAATGACGAAAATTACGTATTTTCCGACTGAGGAGAGGCGAAATAGCTTGGTCTTTTTACGCCCCCCCCCCTTGTATTTTGAAAGGGGGTCTCGGACCATGGCGCGCGAATACTTAGGCATCTTATAACTTCTTCCTAATAAACTAGATATCACTTCTTGGCTATACGTAGTTTGTGAAGAAAAAATCTACCATACTTGTTTATAGAAAATGAAACATGTTATCAAAAAGCGCATGCACTTAATTGCATTTAAAGACATTCATGGCACTCCCTACATTTCATATTAAGTTACATTTTCCTCTAGAGGAAAAAGCGAACAAGATTAAACAGTAAAAAAAAATTATTCCAAAATTTTCCTACTCGTAGTTAATTCCCTAGCGAGCTTGCAAAATGGTTTTTAATATTAAAAACCAACCAATGTCGAATTTAATTTAGCGAAGAGGTCTGGAAGGGAATAAAAAGTTACAAAAATATACATCGAAGGTTAAAAATTGTTCCAAAGGCCCTAATGTAGGTTTACACCATTATCAAAGGTAAGGCGACCATTCCTTTCCCCTTATATCAGAGCCAGAAGACCCTGACATATTCTAGCACCACCAAAATAAAAAAATGCTAACTTCTTTTTCTAGCCTTTTCGAAGCCCATTGACCTTTCGAGTTTGACCTCATTCTTTCCTTAAGTGTCGGTTCATTGAATTACCTTTCAACCTCTAATGGATTTAACCTCTCTCTCAAATAGAAATCGCTTGTGACAGTCGTATAGGCATATGTTTGTTCCTAGTTAATGCGATAAAATTTTTAAAAGTGGATACAGTATAGAAAATACCTTTGCTTATATACTGAAAGTTTTAGTAAATATAAATAGTTATATAGGAAAAGGTAATACCAAGAAGCGATATCTAGTTTATTAAGGAGAAGGTATTAATTCGCCACATTTCTAGCTTTATCTCCAGTCCAAACGTAGGTCCAGAGTTAATCCCCGCCTCTAAATTACAACCAGCATGTCATTGGTTCTTGAAAACTCGCGTCAACGGCTCAGCGCGACGCGAATGACGAAAATTACGTATTTTCCGACTGAGGAGAGGCGAAACAGACCGGCCTCCTCTTACACCCCCCCCCCCTTGTATTTTGAAAGGGGGACTGAGACTATGGCGCGCGAATACTTAGGCATCTTATACCTTCTCCCTAGTAAACTAGATATCGCTTCTTGGTAATACCAACAAACACAAGTATTGGACTGAGTAGAAATAAACTAGTCGGTTTCGGAGAGAGATATAATAAAGACTAGTTAGTTAATGATAAATTATTTAATATATTTAAATTTAAATTTCCATTTAAAATCATACCCTTTACTTTAAAACTGTGTTTCCAAGATGTCTACCAATAAAATAGCTTTCTTACTTAGCATCTTTTATTTAAGGCCAGATACTAATTTCAGTTAAAGTCAGAGGATACTGTAGAAACCGTTGCCAGTTTGTGTGAGAGTGAATTTCACAAGTAGGCCTAAATATCTGTTTTGGATATGTAACTTTTAAACTTCAAAGCTACCCGTAAAAAAACGTGGTGAATATATTTGAGATGCTTGAGGGCTGAAAGATGTTTGAGCGCAGTTACTACCTCTATATAGCGAAGATCAAAAACGAAGTCGGATAATTAGATGTGCTATAGCCATACAGGAAGTTTTTTCTCTTAAGACTTCTACCCTAAAGGCTCTAACCGTTTGCTTTCTTGACTTGACACCCCAAAGCTGAAGCTTCAAACTTCATTTTGAAACTCAGGGCGCTAAATTTTGTTAAGTTTTTTTTTTTTAAAGAAAGGTTCTAGGGTAGGGTAAGGGTTTGAAACCTTCAACTTATGCAAAGAAAAAAAATAGGTTTGGATTCGTGCCTAGACATTTTAATAAAAGTTGGAGACGTTTCGATCGCTTTAGTCGTTTAGTAAAAAACTTCATCAGTGTATAGCCAAGAATTCATTTACGTTACTGAGAATATGAGACGGCGCGTAGTTTCTTTTCGAAAATTTGTCTGCTAAATTTTGATAAACAAAATGAACAGTTTTAGTCAAGGATAGGTTTAGAATTTTATCATCTTTACTTGTTCTTAGATACATGAATGAGTTCCTAGCCTAGACTAAAAACTACTCAAGAATGGGACGTGTTCACATCCCTTCATTTTGTGTTGTTTTTCTTTCCATCTTCGTGTACTTTTAAGTTTGATTAGATTTTCAGCTTGTTTTACAAACTTTTTATTTACTTTTTAGAAAGTTTTTCTCATATAAAATGTACCTAATTTTTACTTGGGCTTAAGGTAAACAATATATTTTTGCCTTGACGTTCTTTTGTAGAACCTGGTCGTAATTTGAACCCGTTGAAGCTACAAGTAAAGGCGACGATAGTATCGTCTTACCTAAGAAGAAGAAATACATAAAAAGTTGAAATTAAGATTAGATGAAAACAAAACACTTAAAATCTCTGAGGAATTCATGACTATGAAGTAGACTCCGGTTTCAACCCCAGATTTTAATTCTTTTCTGACATGGTTTTTTTTTTTTTTTGATTTTTTCCAAGTACTCATTCGTTTTAATTTAAAATATTCCCAAAAAAGCATAATACAGTTTTATGTTGTTTTTTTTTTCGTTGTCTAGTTGAAAACATAAAGTGAAGAAAAATTCGTTTAAAGTGCGCGTGAAAGTACGTTGGATTTGTAGTTCGTCACATGTTTTATAAATACACGGTGCTCCCAAACAACAAAGTAATAGCCCTTTAAGTTTAGATGAACTTTCCAATTAGTTTGACCCTAAGAACACACGGTCCTTTAATTATTGACAGATCTCTCAGAAATACCCTGTATGTGAAACAACAAAATAGACTAGTTTTAAAAACCTGGTTTTTTTCTTCAACTTGTCATATAGAAAAACATCTGATCGATAAACCTTTCTAGAATGAAAAAGTATTTTATCGTCCCTTTTAAAAGCTGTGTAAAAAAATCCCTAGCTTTTATATTGTAATTGGAATTTACAAGTCGGATTGCGCGAGAGAGATAGTTTGAAAAAATAGCTAAGAAAATGGAACTATCTGATACTAGCAAAAAATCCAAGAATTCTTTATATTTTTTTTTCTTACTTGGAGTTGTTCAGAAAAACAAACTCTTGGTCTTGTTTTATGACTAGGCCAGGCTTCTAGCGGCGTTTTTTATTGGAGCAATTTGAGGCTCCTGTAAAGGGGTAGATCTTCCCTACTTTTTTTTTTTCCTTTTTCTCATTCTTTTTAAGATGGTCACCTTGGGATCGAGCGAAGCCTTGTATTTTATCACCTTTCATTTTCTTTAACGGCTAGAGAAGCCTCGCAGCCTATGAGCTAAACCGAAAAATGTCCCAAGCGCCGAAAAACCTTAGCCAAAAGGAAAGGAATCGTAACGTACATCCTCTTGAAAAGTGGCAACGATTTAGCGGTTAAAAAAAAATAATAATAGTATGAGATAGAAGAAAAAAACTTAAATTTCTTTTCATTATCAAAATACTGCCAAGGCCTAGATCATAAATTTTTTTTACTCCTCCTTAGATGGGGATACATTAAGGTTCACTAGTTTTGTAGGTTTAATGTTTACGTACTGTTTAAATTACTCTTAACTATAGTTGTTAATTTTCCTCTGAAGCGAAATAGGAAAAATTAAAAAGGTTAATTTGTGGGATTGGAAAAATTTTCTGTATATTTATATATAAATATAAGAAAAATTAATTCTATTGTCCGCTAAACATGACACGGACATGTTGAATGCGGCTTCTATTCAGGCGTACATCATGAAACCTTGGAAACAAAAACGA
This sequence comes from Phalangium opilio, assembly GCF_054372755.1. Taxonomy (NCBI): domain Eukaryota; kingdom Metazoa; phylum Arthropoda; class Arachnida; order Opiliones; family Phalangiidae; genus Phalangium; species Phalangium opilio. The sequence continues at coordinate 558,974 of NW_028324229.1, forward strand.
ATTAAGACGTCATAGTAAAGAAGTATTTATAAATTGCAGGAGAGAATAGTATCTGTTCTACTGATTTAACCTGAAGCATAAGGTGTTATCAAAACCACAAATGCCCCAAAACAATTCCAGAGAAATAAGACAAATCAATTAAATCGTAACTCATAATTTTGGCAAAAAAAAATGGTTCAGAAAAATACTGAAAAACTAATTCTTGGAATAAATTTCTTTATTTCAGGTCCAGATTTCTGGGGCTTGTTAAACCCTGAATGGAGCCTTTGCAGCAAAGGGCGGAGACAATCTCCCGTCGATATCAAACCCGAATATCTGCTCTACGATCCCAAACTCGAAGCTTTCCACGTTAATAAAGAAAAAGTAAGTTGTCTTTACGATTTTATTATATAGTTGTAAGTCTTTTTTGGCAAATGAATTTTAGATGAAGTTAAAGGCCTACTTGATATAAACTGAATGAACGAAAAAAATGCGTACAATATCGGGATCTCGTTTAAAAAGCGAGTTGGAAGTTGATCCACCTAATATTTTTATATTTTCATTTGGAGCAAATAACTTTAAGGGGATCGACATCCTTTCAAAATACGAAAGGAATATCACCCTAAGTACAGATGATAATGTCTAAGAGTTAGAAGTTAAAAAAATGGAAATACAATGTCCGTTTTTAGGGAAAGTTCAAGTAACATAACATTATACCTTAAAACAACGGCCTTATTTATATATATAAGGCCGTTCATTTAAGGTATAATGTTATGTTACCTAAACTTTTCCTTTAAGTTGAAACCAATATAATATAGACCGCCGGTTTTTTGGCAAAATTTATTTATGAAGACAGACGTTTAAAGTAAGAATAAATACGCCTACGATTTACCAATAATCGATTCTATCCGGTTATTTTAAGTTCAATTTCAACCGGTTTGAATCGAAATGGGCCTGTAGATAGAAGGTTAACAAAAAAATTGGAGACTTCTTCATAAATTATGTTGTACAGGAATGTAATATAATCAATGCTTAGGAAGCATCGTCGTGATTCTGAAGCAAAGGCTTAACAAATCCGATAACAGAAAATCATTAACCCGTTAAGACGATCAAATCGGTATCTTAAGAAAGCTTAGAAAGAAGAAACATATGTTGAAAACGTTCACCATTTAATGATATATGGTAAAAAGGAAGAGGGTCGCCCAGAAAAACCAAAAAGTTAAATGGAATAGTTAACGAGGGGGGGAGAAACTTTAAGATTCGGAAATAGGGAGAGAACGGATAATCAATAAGGTCTTAGATTCGCTTAATCAAAGACCGGTTACCCTTTTAACAGGACAATAAACTGGAATAATATTTTTCTTTTACTGTACGTGATGTTCGAAAAAAAGGGGGTTCAGAACCTAACTACAGAGGGTGATTAGAGTCGAGAGTGTTTTGTGGCATTTTGCACAAAATGGCCACCGTAAACAAGTTAATGATTTGTGTGTTTTATGGATGACCCCTTCATTTAAATAGCATTGTCTTGTTCAGTTTCTTAAGGAAATTTAAGGGGTCATCCGTAAAATACTCCAATCATAACTCATGAAAGGTTGTCCTGGTGGAAAAACTGCCACAGAAATTAAATTTTGCGACTCAAAATTGATTTTCCATAGAACCATCCCACTGTCCTTCGGTCCCCTTCATTTAAATATCAGTCTCTTTCAGTTTCATAAATAAAATGAAGGGTCATCCATAAAACACTTTAATTATAACTCATAGACGGTTTCCCGGGCTACAAAATGCCATAGAAGTTACATTTTCGACTCAAATTAATTTCCCATAAAACCACTTCACTGTCCTTCGGTTAGATTACCCCTTTTTGAAATACCCTCTGTACAAAAATGATATTCACAAATGAATGGGTAAGGCACTTTCCACGTTGTTACGAAACCCTCACATTCTTCTCAATTTGAAATTCGTCCTGATGAATTTTTTAATAGTCTCCTCGTTTAATACCCTCCAAAAATCTACGTATAGCCATGAAGAAGAAAAAGAACCGATTTTATTTCTAACCGAAATCGATTAGCAATATAATCCAGGAAGGACTTTTGGCATTCGCTCCCAAAACCGTTTTTTGTCTTCAACTCCCTCCCAAAACATTAAGGATCTTTGGCCCTCTTTCTTCTTGTCCTTTTTTTTACGTTCTCTTATGTCTAATGATCGGTAACAAAATTTGGTAGGATACGTGGAACGGGTTGGGTGAGAATTAATTTGAATATCTCAAGAATATTTTAAAGGAAAAGATCAGGTAACATAACATTATACCTTTCAAACGGCCTTTTTTGAATATAAATGGTAAAATACAGTATTTAAAAATTTTTTTGTCTTATTACAAAATAATTAGTATTTAATTAGTCTTAAAAACGGGGACTACTGCGCCATCCGCCATTGGTTTAGTAGCGTCTGCTAAATCGAGCCTCTTACCAGTATGGGATTGGTTGAATTCTCACAGGCTGAGAGAGGTACGGGATAACAGGTTCGATTTAGCAGACGCCACTAAATAATAAATGGCGGATGGCGCAGTACCCCTCGTTTTTAAAAATAATTAAATGTTAATTATTTTGTAATAAGCGATCACTCATTTATTTTTTAATATTTAATATCTTTTTTTTTTATTTAAAAAAAGGCAGTCATTTTAAGGTATAATCAAAAGTGGATGAGAGGAAAAGTGTGAAAATGGCCAAAAGTCGCGAGTCATCAGAGTTTCGCCGTAGTTGACCGTTTAATTGGCGTAGCTATACTTGGCCTGTTCACTCCCTTAAAATAGGTCTTGTGTTAATTCGCGGTTGCGCGGTTACCGTCGTCTGCTATTGTGTATGCTAGAACTTCCTCGATTTGTGTTTGTAGTCAGGACAGAGTAGCTGGTAATGTTTTAAAAGGTATTTGAAGGTATAATATGGATTTAAGTTAGGTTATCGAAGCAATAGAAGAACACATAAAACTAGATACGTTTAAAACAAATCTCGGTAATTTAGCTAAAGCGCGAGCAGCTTGCGTCGTGATGCGCGTGATCGAGTGGGCTATGGTTAAACCAAGGAGCATAAATGTCTGAACTTCTTTCTGTCGCGAGTTTGCAAGTCCACCAGTCACTAGTAAACTAAATAGTTATTGGCGAAACTTTGATGTCCGCGTTTTTTAACACAGGCTCTATGGCCATTGTCATACTTTCCCTCTCATCCACATTTGGTATAATGTTATGTTACCTGATCTTTTCCTTTAAATATTCAAGATATTATCGTATAAATTCATTATGAAAGGACTAAAAGAGGATATGATGACGAAAAATCTTGGAATAGTCGGAAGCGGGTGGGATTTAAAAAGGGAAGGAAGGATTCTCCGTTTCCATACAGCATCATTACCAACGTCTTCGGGGATTTTCCTGCTTCCTCGAAACCCTTCCCACGATTTTAACGTTTTGAAATTCGTACATATATAGCCCCTTCGTACATATATAACCCCCCACCACTGTACCACAGAGCACCTTATGAAACCCCCAGCTATGTCAGTCCATATATTTAATTTGAATTAAATGTCTAGAGTAACTACCTTTTAGATGCGAGCAATATTTTAAAACTCCATTTACTTAACAACTTCATCTTACATTAGAACGTATTGCACAAGTTCTAAAGTTATAGTTTTAACTCTTTAGTTTTGTATTTGTAACTTAATTTACTCGGTGTAATTAGAAATATCTTAAATGCAAATGAGGGTCTTTCTCGATTCCTTTCATTTTAAGGATGATATTTTAAGGAGTTAGTCTACATATAAATTACCATATTTATCCAATTTCTAGTTATTGGAAGGCTTGGAAATAATTTTTTTTACAAATTTTTTAAAACTAAAAATAAAACAAAATTTATTAGTGAATTCTGGCTGGTAATTTGAAGAGCGTGCGGTTCCTTTGATGTTTTGCCGTAATTATAGCGGCGTTTCTTTAATTTTATTACGTATACGCATAACGAAAATCAACAAATCAGAATTATAGAATTATGTTTACTCTAAGATGAAAGCAATTATTTTATACTAGCTAATATCAGAAGCAAATGGCAGAAAGTTCAACGGTAAAAGTTGTTGAAAATATCAGAATTTTATAGCTTTTGTTTAATTTATTTCTAATTGCAAAACGTTCCCTCTCAATTCCTCATTTTCGTTATAGAAGGATTGAATTTAAACGCGTCTACTTGTTTTGAGAGTTTGTCTTAAAGTCAATATATCCGATTCTTTGGGTTCTGTCGTTAGGTTTTATTTTATTTTTTATTTCTTCCGCCAGGGCAAAAAGGGGGGATAATCTAGCTTCTTTAGTTTCGGTAATGACCAATATATTTGCTTCGTGTTATTTTTTTCTACTCCTTTGAGAATCATTAAGAAGGGGCAGAAAACAATGTAGTTATACTCCCTAATGATTTACCCTTTATGCCTTGTTAGCTCTTTCAAACGGTTTTTATATCTATCCTCTTACAACGGTTTTTTTTAAAGTTACTTCTTTGAACTTTAAAAGACTTCATGCTTTAAATAGCGAGATGGTCAATGGTTTAAAGTGAAATTTCACTAGTATTTTTCTGATTTTTCCAATTTGAAACCAGACACGCGCCTCTTTCATTTTCGCGCGTTTTTCCTCGTGAAATTCTAACCCAAATTAACCCTTTTTGTTCTGACTTTCCCTTCACTATCAAATGACTTCCCACGTCACAGAAAAATATGCCTAGATTTTTTTATAAATTATGATTTTTCATTTCATCATTTTAATTTGAATATTTTTTTTTTGAAAAACTACTGAATTTGTTGGAACGTATGTTATTTCATTGAAAACCCCTATTCCTTAGAGGCGAAACTAATTATTCAAGATGAATGGATGAGTATACTTTAGTTCAATTGAACAACTAAGGGGATTTAGTCGAAATGATGAGCCCTTTTGATGACGTGTTTGCTTTCGTAATTGGTGGCATTGGATTTTAAAACCTTTTTTTTTAGTTTTTCGCGTATTTGCAGTCTTTGGGGAATCTCTAAGTAAAAGAAAGGGATTTTGTTTGAAATGGAAATATGATTGCAATTCGTGACGTCACTCCCCAAAATTCATCCTTCGCAGTTCACTAACTACACTCAGTCCAGGACCCAAATAGAATTGCTGAAGAATCTTGGGCAATAAAAGTAAAGGTGGAATTCTTTCATCTTTTATGGATATTTATTCGTCTACGATTGTAGGAAGGTACGTGTGGGAAGAGATGGTAACGTAACGTACGTTATTAAACTTGAAGAATCTTTCGGACGAGAAATGTGATCGAAGTTGGTCCGTTGGTGCGTGGTAGGCTTGTGTTGCGGTGGCCGCGCCGTGGTTTATTGCTTCGACTTACTCGAGTTGTTGTGTAGTATTGAGTAGTGGAACGACGGGCGGTTGTAGGGCCAATTTGGAACGTTACCCTCTAATAATTCCTGAAAAGTAATTACCGGGTTTCACCTCGGAACGTGTCCCGAGCTTCTAGCACGAAGTCTTATACCCTTTTTGGCGCCAAAAGCGAACAAAACGAAACCAGTGGGAAATATATTGTCAATTTCAAGCCAAATCTTCGCTGCGTACGAAGCCAAGTTCCCGATATCTCCTAGAGATCTTAAACACCACCCTAAGCCTTTTTTAGTTTATGACTCCGTTGCAAACCTAATCTGGACATTGCTTCGTATCTACCTACCGTACGAGAGATCGACTCTTACAAGCTTCCTAAGCCTTTGCTCAAAGTTTCTACACTACAACCTAGAGACTGGAAGGGTCTCCTATAAGGAAAAACAAGGCAGACAAAGCTATAGGCTCGAAATTCCTTCTCGATGGAATTCCTCGCACCTACGCGGGAAAAATTGGGGAAACGGCACCTAGTGTTATTTCCCGTATGAAGTTATATAGTTCAATTTAGAGCTTTGCCATTTCTTTGGGACTTGGCCTATACTAGTACGGAAGCTCTTTTCCACCTTCCACTGTTTTAACTCTTTACGTGCCTTTATTTGGAGCTTGGTATAAGTAACTGGGGAGTTATTAAGGATTTAGAAAGTAAGAAACGATTACGCTGTTGTAAACTCAAGTGATATAGGGACAAAAGCGTCTTACGTTACTTTCCACCAAGTTTGAAATATCGAGTCGCATCGATTCTCGTAACGTGCCAGTTTTTACCAACGTACAGTACTCTAGATTGTATCGTGGCTAGTGGCGTAAAATTGAGAGAGGATGTAGGCCTACCAAGTTTGTTCCTTTTCCGTACATCATTCATTCTACCACACGGATCTATTGAACTGTGGCATTCGATTTAAAGGAATGGGGAAAATATTTTTCAAAGTCACCCATTTTCCCTGCCCACTATAGTTTAAAGAACTATCTGAGGATCAAGCATTGTTGTATCGCAACGTATCAAGGCTTACCAAGCTTAAGTTCAAGGTCACCATAATCCAAATTGGCAAAGTTTCAAAGGCTTAATACAATTTTTAATTTTGTTTCTAGGTTGGTGGCATGATCGAGAATACGGGACACAGTGTGGTCTTCCGAGTCAGCCAGCAAAATGGTCCCCCTGCTAACGTTTCGGGCGGTCCTTTATCCTATCGCTACCAATTCCACGAGATTCACCTTCATTATGGACGTAGTGACGAACGTGGCTCCGAACACACGATAGCTGGATTCGCCTTTCCCGCCGAGGTAATTGAAACCAATCCTTTATAATTAAGGAAGAAAAAAGGGAAGGGTGCAAAGCCTATTACTTCAAACACCATGAAAAGTACTTGTCGAGTTTCTCATGCGGTAAATACCCCCGCTTCCGAAGCTCCTCTACCTTGTAGGGAATCGCGTGCACCTATACCCGTCTGAAATGTGTTAAGCCTAACTCTTAAATTCAACTTTTACCCCACGCAACGTATATATACGCCAAATCGGTAGTTTCTGAACAATGTTCCGGGTTGTTAATCTTTTCAATTAAGTTCTTTCTAAGCCCTGGAAATTTTACACGTTTGCCCTTTTAAGGTGTTTACCCTGTTTTTCTAATTCAAAATAATTCTCTTCCGGAAATGTCATATGGCAATTGATATTCAGTTTTGCGTTAGGAAAAGCAATATCTTATTCACGACACCCAGAAATTTAAGTTGCGCAAACCTACAAGTGGTTTCCATAAACATTCTTGGATTTTAGGGAGTTCTAAGAAAACCCCTTTAAAAGAACACAGTTCGTCCCAATCTCTGGGTGGATATTGTCTTTTTTCTAGTCCAGTTTCCCCTTGAGGTCTTAACGATCGTTTCTTAGGTCCCTCGTGAAACCAAGACTATGTCTCTCCTTAGATACCCTTTCTTAGCGATACATGCAATCCCAATCGCACCGCACCTTTGAGACTAACCTAAGGAGTTGCCATTGAGATCAAAATCTGAAAGTATCAACCCTATTTGGAAGCATTGCTTGCAAACCTTCCTGGGCTATTCCTCCAAGACTTTATACAATCTTCTGGCCACCCTATCCTGTCTGCATTCTCCCTCGTGCCCGTCTAGTTTCCCGCTTCCTTTAGATTCGAATTTTCGCCTTAGCGGTATTTTGCGCCACTACTAGACTGGGTGGAGCCAATTGCCTGTCCTACCATCACCTCTCCTATACCTTTTTTGGTAATTTACGACTTTGGGCTTTATCAGAGTCAATCGTAGTGAGCTTATTGTACAACAAGAACGCCATGGAAACGGCTAACGTAACTCGTGATGGCGAGAATCTTGGTTGCTAAGATACACTCTGTTTTATCTACTGATATGTAACATTTGAGTGGAAGAGTTGGGGGCAAAGTACTTTGGGTGTATGTTATTAGGTTTTTAGTGGCAACATTGTATAGGGCACTTTGGTTTTAAACGATGGTTATACCCTTATAGAGAGTATCCTAGAAACGACTCTATTTGTTTTTCTACAGATTTGCGGTTAGTTTTATTATAGATAATCCGGTTTTTTCTACATTTTTAATGAAAACAACAGACGGTTTCCCTGAATAAAATATAACGTTCTTGCGTTACTGTCGATTTTGTTGCACAAACAACATACAGCATCCATTAATTTTAAATTACGTCCGTCTTCATATATTCAAATATTTATTTTTAACGCTTTACTAACACTTACGAAGAGTGATTGGTATGCTTAACGTTTCTTATTTATTTAATTGAAGTTCGTGTATTTGGTGCATGTGCTACAAGCCTTCATTCACGCCGAAATAAACTTAGGAAAGAAGAAAATCGATTCTAAAAATTTCACCCCAAAACCTTTCAAAGCCAAATTTCATTGGATACATCCTGCAATTCAATAGCATACCCAAAGTCGATGGTACGATCGCTTAAATTGAAGGGTTGTTTAGACGAGGTACATTTTGCAGTCGAGGGATTCCCATTAGAGTTATCGTCATCTCTTCTCTCACTCGCTCTCTTGAAGGAGCAACAATTTCTTTTATTTATTTTTTTTCTGGGGGGTTATGTGGAAAGAGCCGATACGATGGATCCCTTTTTTTCGTAGCTCCTTGAGATTTTTATCTCGTATCATTGTCGTTGCTGTATACTCGTCGAGTGTATGGAAGTGAAGGCGCGAGGATCTATGGGAAGAAGTGGAGTTAGCGAGTGGAAGAGCTTGGATAAGAAGCGAGAAGGGATGAGGGAGAAGTTATAAGAGGGTTGAAGGGAAAATAGCAGCCATCGAAAACCGCTTTGCAGAGTCGCTGAGAGACTCAATCGAAGCATTTCAAGAATTTTTCAAAAGGGTTAGGTATATATCATGAAGATATTATATTATCCCACAAATACTGCAATTGTTACTTTAGTCAAACCCTTCTTAACCTTTAAGGTATCATAAAGTATCTTTGTTGAACTATAGTGTAGACCATAGACAGCTTTGTACTGAAAACCATCACGAAGATCAAATCCTCCCTGAACTGTTATGGTATTGGGACGAATGAATATATTCTTAGTGATACCCCTGGCCTTCTGAAACTATCTCCTCGTCCTCTATCTTCTTTTCCGGCAGGTTTTATATATATATATATAAACATATATAAAAGGGGACACTTAAAAAAAGAAGAGAAAACGAGACAGGAGACGAAATGTTTTCGATTATCGGAGAAAACCTTCTATTGGACTGTCCTTTTTCCGGAGAAGTTCTTAACTTTTCCTTTTAACCCTTCCTCTGGCCTTTTTGCCCTCCATCGAAAGAAGATTGAACCATTTTTTAACAATCCTTTGCTATCTTCCTGTAAAATTTATAAGACGATTTATTCCTCCTTAAGTTGAAACGTTAATTAAATTTCTCTTCTTTAACAGATTCAGATCTATGGATTCAATAACCAACTCTACGAAAGCATGGAGGAATCTTTGGAAAAGACTCAAGGCTTGGTTGGAATTGCCCTGCTTCTTCAGGTCTGTTTCATTTCATTTTACAAAGATATTGAGGGTTTTATTTTGGTGGTATCAAAATTTTATATATGTTCCATAAGTTTGATGACACTACCTATACTTCTTCGACTTACTGAGAGCTAGTTCGATAACTACAAGCCAGAATTTACTACACTCGGTTTTGCAGTCCATCTTCCTATTTAGTCTGTACTAAGCCTTTGACAGTGCTTCACCAGGCGTCGCTTTATGAGCATCTACGACGTTTCACCTACGTCACTTCATGACAAGCTCTCAGTAACCAGTGAAAACATACGGAACATATCTTATGAACCATAACCAAATTAAGGGCGAAAAATACAAATTGTTTTGACAACTAAAGACACCTACCACAAAACACACAAAATTCTTATCTTATCGTGTCAGTTTCTATTCCTAGATGGCAGCTAGTATTAAAATATCACATTTCGTACGGAAAGTTTCCTTCATTTAATCTCTATTTACTGCTCCCTAGCGGCAAACGACATTAAGTGATAAAAAAAGTATATAATAGAAAAAACTGGTGTCTATTATATTAAGCCCCATCTTTTTTACCCAAAGATCTAAAATTGAACAAGGATAAATATTTTCCCAGATATAAAAACTTACTTTTTTAAGAGCTAAGGGGATTTTAGAAAGAAGAAAAGAGAAAAAAAGACGTTGTGTGGTAAGGGCTTTTAAGAGCTGCCTGCCTAGTTGGTGACACAAGTCGTTATTCCCCTGTAGTTGTAGGTTCCCCCATAGGGAAAACCTCACACAACTTTACCCGGAACGAATTTCGCTGTCAACTTAGATTATATTTCTCAAAACCAAGGAAGGGTCGACGTCCCTGGTGCTAAAGTGATCTCGGTGGCGCGTTAAGCCTAGTTTCTTACACCAATCATGACTTAGTGTCCCAATGCTATTATATTAGAGAAATTAATTAAGAAGCCATACAAAAATATTTGTTCAAGTTTATTTTGAACGTTTCGATTCGGAGAATATAAGTTTTTATATAAGACTCTTTCAATTAGTTACTCCAAGGTGATGAAATGAGTCTAGCATCGCGTGGCAAGTCGTCGTTTAAGATGAGTTCTAACAGTTACGCCCTCCGGAGAAGGGTGAATAAAAATAGAATGATAGTAAAGGTGTGTTATAGATATATATATAAAAGATGGATTCTACTAGAATTGCCAGTTAAACTTTTCAGTTATCGCTTTTGGTTCGTCCAATATTGGAAAGGCTTTTAACTTTCTTTTTCTTTGGAGTAACAATGGAGAATGTCGTGTTAGCTTTCATACACAGGATAGTTCTTGAAGGATATTTTCTTTAACTACTCATTTGGAGTTATGAGAATGGAATATATTAGTTACTGTCTAAGAAATGCGACTGAAAGGATGAAGATATAGGTATATCTCTTCAGTCAAACCATCAGTACAAATTGCACTCTGAGACGTTATCTAATAGTTTTAAGACCATGGCAGTTCTTTCTTTATACTGAACAACCTTTAAATCAATCCGAACTCGATTACGCAATCTATAGGAGCTCCCCCCAAAAGGAGCCATTATCAGGTTGGACCCAGGACACAAGCTATAGGAGAAGTGTGGCGGAAAAACTCTTCAACTCTAGAGCCAGTCTAGAGAGAAAAGTCAATATATCCGAAACTTATCTTTTCCTCTAACGTTTATAGGAGAGGGTGCCCTACAGCCTACAGGGATGATTGGGTTGGTACTTTTTGAAAGTACGCCTGGCCACACCCAAGCGGCTTGCGAAAGAACTAAATATTATAAAAGCAAGCGCGTAAATTGTGTACTTTAAGTGTCGAAGGGACTTATGGGCGGGTTTGTCTTTCTCTGCGATATCCTCTTTTTAAAAAAGAAAAAAAAACCCGTTATAATACAGTTGACAGCTCCTTTCCACTAAAATCACTCGAGGCGTATTATTACCCACTTCCCGCCAAAGCCATGCTTATATATAGTTTCTGCAAAGATATTTTAACTCAAATTTTAATTCACGATGCTATTTGTTGCTGTATTAATTAAGGCCTGAAACGATTTTAATACAAAGACTTCAATCCTCCTTTTAAGTTTGTGGTTTAAGGGAAATATGAGTTACACTATCTTTTACTTACAAAATAGGTCCTGTTTCTTGCAAAATTAAGCCTTCTGAATATGAAAACGGACAGCGTAAAACGAGGGACCCTATCCTGACTTCTATGATGAAGTGGGCTTATTAAAATTCCTCGGCGATGAGCCAACTTCTGGGAAAAGGCTTGACCTGCCCTTTTGCATTGATTAGAAGCGCTACCTAGACAGCCATTAGTTGAAGGAAACACCTAAGAATTTAGCCATCTTATTATAGAATTTAGAAAGGTTTACTTCAGGTGATTTACTTTTAACAGCATCATAGTCGCCAGGCACTTAATTTGACTTTGTTATTTTTAATCCGACCCCCATCCACTCTCTCTGTCTCTCACTAACGTATGAGCGTTGTAACGTTTCTTGCAGGCTACTATGTCGAAGACTTAATTAAATCTTTTATTGATAGCGATATTTAATTTGCTTAAGGTTGAGTTTTTCTATTGCTCCTTGCTTGATAAAAATAGTTTTCGTAAGGTCGCTAGGAGTGTATCACTTTGCTTGTCGTTGGGACTTGTGTATTAACGAAGGGAGGCTCTGTACAGTGAGTTTTATCATGGATAGATTTAATTTTAGAAGTAGGAATGGAGAAAAGAGTGATGTGGGCGCGCGTCAAAGTCCCGGTCCCCCACCACGGGACGGAGGAGTATGAAAGAAGAGGCGGGTCATATCGACAGAGGTAAAAAGGAATTACGTATTTTTCGCCATACCCGTCAGCAACGTCATCAAAACGCAGTTTAAGTGCGACAATAAGATAATTTAAACTTTACGCAACGTGTTGGAGGGAGGGGCTTTAAACTGGGCTATGAGTCGGACTGAAGTAAACACTAACCGTTCTCCATTCCTACTTCTAAAATTAAATCTATCCCTGGTTTTATCAAGAGAAAACAGAAAAAGTTTCTCTTGGTTTTTGAAAAGAAAAGCGGGAAAGTAACGCGTCACGTGATGGTTGTTGAAATTGCGAAGGTTTTACAACAGATAGTGAAGGCGGTACAGTTAACTGTGGAACGATTGTGCCTAAACTAATTTTGAGACTCTTAGAGACTCCCCCGTTTAGGGCATCCCTGATTAAGTAGAATTGTTAGACGAAACAGTTCTTCGTATTGTATTTAATATTTAACATCATGAAGTTAATCAAGTCTTTAATGAACAACAATTAAGGAGGAGGCAAAGTTTATTCTTCCAGTTGTTAATTTGTAATTAAGGTACTTTGGAAAGCGTACATGCAACTTTAATTACGCTCTTTGCGAGTTGTATTAGTGTACCTGGTTAATCTTTCATAGCCTTCTGTTGATATGTTTAGGTGTACCGTAAATTCGGTAAAATTTGAAAGTCTGACTAAACGTGTCTATTACTTAGTAAGAGTAAATACTATAATAACTCTTGTATAATTTAAAAAACATTTTTTTAAAACGTTAATAAATTGATTTCTCTGGATTCTATAAGTTCCCCGCTATTAACAGCCCATAATTAAAGTTTGACAAAACGTTCGACAGCGATTTTGTTTAACAAAGTAATAAAACATAGTCGGTAAAAACAAAATAGAAACCGCAGACAGTCAAGCTTCCCGCTAAGCCTTGGTTATTTTTATCATACCTTAGTTTGCAGCGTTGTCGAAGTTAGAGCGGATGATTATGTTAGGTTAAAACAAGCGATAGTGAAAATAGTCGCTTTAAACTTAAACTGGATGGCTCTTGTTATTTTCCGTATGAAAGAAGTGAGATCCGGACAGGTGTTTTCCTTAGTCGTCTGTAAAAATGGAGTGAACCTTGGATAATGCGCACGTGAGACTTTGTCTAAATAACTCAGGAGAATAACTGGATTTGTTTATGTGCATTATGTATCACTTCTGGAACATTTTTTGCAAACATCTTCCTGGTTATTTACTCCCAGGTTGAGGTTGAAGGTTTTGAATGTAAAAATATGATAGAAACCCGAAAGGGGGTCGAGTTCTTTTTTGTGTGTTTTTATGGATTTTTATCTCGCGAAAGACATTTACGATGATAAAGTATTTTTTTAAATGCATCAAAAGTTAATATAGGGTCTTTGAGAATAAGTGCCAAGAAACGTCCCGTGGAAAGGCCAGCTGCAAATTTTCAGATTCATATTGTAGATATTATTAATGTCGTCAAAAACTATAATTTTCGAGTCATTCGACCGATATCAGCTTAGTTTTTATTTATTTTTCTTTCTATATTTATACTTGACCCAGAAGAAAAGCAAACAAACGGGTCACATCTCTTTAGCCGTGTTGTTAAAATATTCATTGATTAGAAGGAAAGGGGCCTGTCTTGTCCCTCAGCTCGTTGTTTTGTACTTTTTGGAAGGCCGTTTAAAATAGCCCAAAAACCATGAAGTAAAGGTATGTGATACAGTGAACCAATTTATTAAATATAGAGGAATCGGTTGAAATTTATATATTTTTATATGTATATATATTTATAACACGATGAAACTTAATCATTAATTTTATATAAAACGCTTTTAGTTTCATTATGAATGAATGAATGGTTTATTCGCTTTCTTATACAAAGATCCCTTTTATAACAGGGAGGAGCCATTGAAGATGGCTCGCAAGCATGACGTAACATTAAACAATATATATATTTACAAGACTGATATTTGTGAAAGTTATGGTATTTACAATGTTAGCAAACAAGGCACAGCGCGCACGTAGTCTATTAATATTGTTATTATTAAAAAATATAGTTCATGGATGGGACTTTTAAAATTAATTCAACCGCATTTGACCCCAGAGGTTCAGTAGAGTTTTGGTGGTGTTTATTTGGGTCCCGTTAGTAAACCCAAGTAGTGTCGATATGTCCGCCAAGTCAGTAGTAATGTATTACAGGGAAGCATCCCACCAGGGTGAAACTTTAACGTTAGTTTTCCATAGAACGCCTGTAGAAATGTTTTACCCGCAATAGGCCGGTGTTTGCAAAGAAGCATCCTACCAGGCTGAAACTTTTACATTAGTTTCCCGTGGTGGAACCCTTTACCTCAGCAAAAATTTTCGCTCCCATTGTCAAAGAAAAGGGGGTAGGCAACGCAATATTTACTCTTCCCGCCGTTTATGTAAAATAATTCGTATTTGACAAGTGAAGCATTTTGAATGAATGAGAATTTTGCATGTATATAAGCTTGGTTGGAACTTATTCTCTATGGAGGAGTTTCCTGCTTGGAACCGAACTAGAATAGACAGCCCATAGGCGCCACATAGTGAAATCTGAACTCTATCGAAGCAAAGCCTCTATGGAATGTAAGGCACATAGGGCCAAGAATAAGGGGTATAATATTGTTTTGTACATCGGATGGTTGAGACTACGGTGTCTGCCCTTGATAGACCAACTTTACGCCTTTAATATATGTAACTAAAATGACTTCTATTTTAAGTATTAATACAAAGTACTCGAAGCGGCCCACGGGTGCTAGAGTATAAACTTTAAATACTAGTTAAGCCTTTAAAATCACGTATCGTGATTTGTGAATACGGTTTGTCGTTGAAATGAACGTTTATTTTAATACATGGATTTAGAACTGACCAAATTTGCTTATCAAATGCGCTTATCTTCTCGAATTAAATCGAAACTGTTTCATTATGCAACCACCTAATCTACAAAGTCTTGTTATAAGGTAAGAGGAGATTTCCTTGGCTCTATCAATCGCGAGACGTTCTTTGAGCTGACTCCCCTGTCATATAGACCTCTGGCGTCAGCTTCCGTGGACCAACGAAGGACCACGGTTTAGCCGCAATGGTTCCGTATATGTTTCTATATGTTTCTGCGCACTCCAATAGGAACCTCTCAAGATTTACAACACTCGAAAATTGCGATAGAATGGAACAAGTTCCGCGTTCCCATTGTCTTTTATAACTGAGAAGTGGGGACTTTAAAATCTCCTCGCTCTTACGACAAAACTGCCTTGGGGCAAAATTGCCAACTGTTTTAAAACAAATTTCCTCAAGGCCCTTATTAAAAATTAGGCTTAGCACTCGAAAATGTTTCCCCCGCTACCCATTGTTCAACCAAGCGTACACAAACCAATACGAAACACCTGTTTGAATCATTATTTTTTTCTCCCTCATTCCCGATGGAACCGTGTGGGCGATTTTCGAAATTCAAAAAATAAGCGGAGCGGTATCGATTGGAAATAGAATAATTTTATTGAAGTTTCGTTTCTGTTCGTCTCCGCCTTTGACAAGGTCACTACTAATCTTCAGTTGAAAGTTACGATGAGTTACCGCTAGAACGCTCCATTGATGTCCTACTGTTCATTGATTCTATTGTTATTATAGACAGAATCAATTAAAGTTGAGAGAGTTTAGTTTGTGTGTAATACATTTAGAAAAGATAGCGTTACTAGCATTTTCGCAAAGGCAAAGATGTACTAGCTCGGTTTTTGAAGTAAAATGGACGATGAGCCGTGACAGTTGTTCTAAGGTTTGATTCAATGACCGAATCAATTAAACGATATAGGTTGGGGGTCCTTTAGGTCTATTCGATTAATTCGGCGCGAATGAGAACGGGGCTTCCCAACACGCGGCGGGTTTTTGGCGGGAAACAATCGGCGTATCGACCAATCATCGATTGGGGTGTCTTTTGTATTCGAAACCCCTTTCTTTTTTACCCCCTTCTCCGCGTGCCTTCTACCGCACTTTTTGGCGCCCTTTTTCTCTTCTTCTTAGGCAAGAGGGTATGCGGGCGTTTCTTGTCAAATGGCTACCCCCTATTCGTCCCCATTGAGTTAGGCCTGTCACACGCCAGATGTCAGCTAGATCCCCCTTTCCCTACACTTATAGCCCATGTATAGCGTTTCTGGCTCGCGCCTCTTTCTCTTCTTACTTCAAAACCCAAGACCAATAATATTACGTAGTGACATTCCAGTTATAATCTAACTTCAAATTAAAACTGCCCCGTCGAGTTAATGTAAACACGCCATAGTCCTTATCAGCTCTCCCTCTCGAACATGAAAGAAATAATTATTGGGGCTGCGCTTTAAAACATATTGCAGCCTATGAAACTTTCATCGGACTGCGTGTGCAAGAAATGTTTTTCACAACCTACGGAGCATTATTAGTCTGTGACCCAGTACTAGCGAGACCTCCTGGCCCCTCAATATTCCCCCTCTTACTATTTCAAACAACTCTTATTGTGTGTATTAAAGTAGACAGCTAAGCCTTCGGACCTCGCTGGCGTTCGTTTCTCTCTTCTCGTCTCTAAGAATGCGGACGTACTCGATGCCGCGTGTCCACCAATAAACAATAGAGCTCGTCTTTAATACGTCAGTCTCGTTCGCATTCGTTATACGGTATCCAGCCACTATCCAACTATAGCTTCTTAGTTATCTACTTATTCCTCTAGCTTGGAGACGAT
Source organism: Phalangium opilio (assembly GCF_054372755.1). Classification (NCBI taxonomy): domain Eukaryota; kingdom Metazoa; phylum Arthropoda; class Arachnida; order Opiliones; family Phalangiidae; genus Phalangium; species Phalangium opilio. The sequence continues at coordinate 575,893 of NW_028324229.1, forward strand.
AAGGGATTACCGAACTTGATCTGAAGATAATGATCATTCGAAACCATGGTGTATACTTGATACAAATGTTTAGATTTTCTGGGTAATGAGATACCTTATTTTGGATTTAGTTTGCAAAATATATTTCCTGCTGGAAGGAAGAGTAGCGTTTAATTTCCACTAATTTAAAGTATTGGAGATTTTATGAAAACAGAGGCCATTAAATTAGTTTTATTGTTTGAAATTCGATAATATTTCGAAAATTAGAAATGAAATATGCAATTACACTGGAGTTGTTGTGGTATCGATTGAGCCGGAATCAACTTCAAATTCTTTTTAATTGAACATGTAGGTTAAATGTTTTCCCCACGGCATCCATGCATCAGCTTTCAAGCTAGAGGTTGAGAATTCAGATGAGACTGTGCCATTATGACCCGTTTTACTAGAAATCGCCACTTAGAAACTCCAAGGCAGGCAGGAAGGCACCGAACTCATTCAGTCATTTTATGTAGCTCAGTATAAGTTTGGCTCTGTCGTATATCGCCAGGTGTTTCGAATGTCGTCTCATTCCGACTGGCAATTATAATAATATCTTGGTGTTAGTGTCCCCTAGCTGTAGGTCTGGCCTACTAAAGCGTATTCCTGTATACATATCAGCCATTGGTACTTTCCCCTTAGCCTTGTAATGGCTGGTCATTTTAGTTCGCGTCGTTCGTTGTATGAATTTGCGACTTGGGGGTTTCCCCTACACCGTTCAATGCCACGAAAAGGGAGTTTGTATCCGAAGATATTTAGCGTCCTTGCCAGTTTATGGTCCTATTTATGTAACTACGTACATTTCGATTTTTAGACTGATAGTGTACGTACCTTCAGGTTTAATAGGGGGTTTACATAAATTAACGTTGTTCAAAATTAGCACCCATTGATTTTGGTGACGAGATCAACAATGTGTAATTGACGGAATTTTTCATATACCATTAAAAGGGATAGTAAAGTGTATAAATTCTTCATGAAATTTTAGATTGAAATATTTCTTTTTTAACAGTAAGGCTTCGATGTATCGTGTAGTGTTTTTGAGAGGTATTCTTTTTCCACATTTTGAAGAACATGACTCATTTATGAAGTCATTTGGCAGTCAAATTGCCTATTTTTTCTTTCATTTCGAAACATTAAGATGTTCAAATTAAATTTGAATAAAAGCACCAAAAGATTATGACAGGCCCTTAAATAATTAACACATGAACTTTGTGATCTCTTTGATGGAACTGACACTATCTTGAACGCAAATCGGTACCACTCAATCATAGCTATCAGTACCTTCATTTAACTATAAACACATACATATAAGCACTAGATAACATGAATAATTACTCTTTTCTTACATTTATTCTAAAGCGAAAGCGTCACGCTACCCATAATTCAATGTTTGCTTGCAGAAGCTTGAAATCTTGAAAGGATACTTAAAAATATGGATAAGCTACTTTTGTTATATCGGAAATGGAAATTATAAAAAACTAGGTAATAATGTCATTAACGTGTCACCTTCTTGTGAAAAGGATCTGTTGATTGACAAAACGACATCATAACTGTGTCGTTTTTTCCACGCACAATCAAAAATGATTTAATTAGCAATATATGTTTCATAATTGGGAAAAATTTATTCAGTTCAAAATTTGTGTACTACTATCACTTTTATCCTCGGTTGGTCCTTTTCCTAGAGTTTGTTGACGTAGACGACGCCATAACTAGAGTCGATGAGTGTGTGGAATAACAATTGACTTAAAGGTTGTGGAAGTAGATTCCGAGTGGCGAGAGGGTTCCGGTCAGCGGGGAAGTTCGGAGGGGAGGGGGGGGGGAGTATACGAAGCGTTAATTACTATTCCGTGGTCGTTGTATGATAAGCGCTCCTCACGCGTCTACGTGATTCTATTAGGCCGAATGAAAAATTGCTAGGGAATTGGTTGGACACTGCCCACCGCGTGCGCCTACACTTTCTCTCGCTTAATTGCTAGTTTGCTCTCGTTTATTTACCAAAAGCGATTTAAAATTGTCTTCGTTTGACATACGCTGAAGGAAATAGCAAACCGGAGCCCAATTCCTCGGAGAACTAAAGCCATCACGTGATTAAACGACGTCCAAGCTAATGTTTGCACTCTTAACGTTGGCGTGACATCGAAGAAATGTTTAGACCAATTACACGATCGTGAGAACACTTCTTTATGTTTTGGCGCCCAAGTCAGTTTGAGGCGAACATCAAAGAATAACCTATATAAAACTTAATTGGAGTCCTCTAATCTGTTTAGCGTTTCCGCGAAGAGCTCTTTAGTTGGCGCTCAATTCAACAACGGTATTAAGTAGTTCTGGGATATTTTAAGTCGCAAACCTTGTTAACCTTTCAATCTAAGGCTAAGAGTAATTTGTCTCTAAACAAGTTTTAAAAGTGTTACCATGTAAAATTCTTTTAACAAGTATATAAATATATATACGATATATAAACAAAATTGGCCAAGTCAATTGGTCCCCCTGGCGAGTAGACCCAATCCTTAATTCAGAAGGTTCTAGGGGCCCTTGATAGCGTATAGTACCGTTTATTTCAATAATAATGCTGAAACGTTAAGGGTGGAAAGATGTTGATGGGTTAGAGTTGGGGGTTCTATCTGTTCCCTCGGTGGGAGATTTCCCATCCACGTCCCTGACTGTGCTCTGGCTATTGGACATTTTGGTATCCCCTTCTGGATAACTTCCTTTTCCTCGGGAGCGCATTTATATCAATAAGGGCCTCCCCTGCACGTCAACAAAGTTTGAGGGCGCTTTACTCCACTTAAGCCTCGTGTTCCTCGGCTCTGCTTTGGCTCGCTATAGCACACTCTATTTTGGAAGACGTCTCGTGGCAGATTAAAATGGGCTATGCAGTTGGTACTAATAGGCTGAAACACGGATGTTGTTACTTTTATACGAAGTGGCAGTCTTTTAGCATTAAAGTTTGTTTTTGTATACAGGTTATTGATAACTGTTTTCAAATCCCTTTGGCGTAGAGTATGGGACTCAATTACAAAGTGGTCAGACTTGAAAGTCTCACGCTACCTTGAAATACTTTCTACTAATGTTCCTGTCAGTTGTTGCTGATAAAACTTTCCCAAAATTGAGCGTAAACTCTTGATGGAGAACCAAGTCTCGGTTGTCCATCGTGTACTCGCTTTAACGGTTTAAAGACCAGAATAAAGCTTGGTCTTCCCGTTTGCCCTAGGTGCACCCGTTTCTCCCTCACTTATAGCCGCACGCTCTTAAAATGTGCAAATTCCAAGCGGATCTGTTTAATTGGCTGCGAAATGAAGCGTTTACCGCCTTGGGGGGAAAGATATCACTGGAAACGGTCTGCTTGCTGTTGCAAACAAGACGACGACGTGAGTTTGTGTCTCGCGTTCTAGGGTAATAGTTTGTTTTTAAAGTTTATACTGTAACGTTAAAAGCGCATTTCAGTTAATGTTAATGGTTACGAGGATCTCTCTTAAAACAAGGTGGTCATTTTTAATTTTATCGCGGTTTATTTTCAGATTTTGTAGACTGTCTTGAAATAGTCTGTTTATGATACGCTTTAGGCTAATCTTGTGTGGTATCACTACGAGTAATAGTCTTTTAAATGTATCACGACGAAACATGTGTTACTAACCATAAAATCCATCCAACAGTAAAGACAAACATCCTTATAACTTAATCCAACTTATGTTTTGCACTATGTACTATAGATTCACCTTCGGTAGACGCGAATAAAGTAACCGTCCGTTAATAAGCTCCCTAACTGTCGACGTATCTTGTCTTTATCCTCTTCCCTTTCACATTTTCCATCCAATTTTAATCAGATCGAGGATGGATTTTCTTCTCCCAGTTTCCTTATCCAGGAAGACGGGGGCGCGCGGGGTTGAGCCCCAATTGGCTGGTCCTTTATATTTCTCCGGCTAATGTAACTAGTAGACCTAAACCCCTGTTCTCCGCAGCGCGTATGAAGAGGATAAGAACCAACCGGAGATGGTGAATGACAAGTCTTATAGGTAGAAAGAAGGATAAAAACGTAGACTATTAAGAGTTTCATCAGAGACTTTACACCATCCCTTGATCCTTGATTGAGACCTCTGTTCTTTAGTCCTTTATATGGTATTTTGCATTTTGGCCTTTCTTAACCTCGACAATCCTTTTGTAGACACAATAAAATGTATGTGGACGAAATATTTAAAGCTGTTCTGCATGTGCTTTCATTCTTGGGTCAATGGAAGTTCAGGGATTTAACTGTCAACGAGGCAAGTTCCTAAAATGACGCGTTTCCGTTGACAACTGTATCACGGGGATAATACGTGGCATTGTGTTTTCATTTGAGGGTGGAATAGTTTTTTTTTTGGTTTCAGGTGATGTTTTAATTGTCTTTGGTGTAGATGGGACTCAGCTGAGAGTGGGAACTGGGCGTTCGCCCCCTGAGGGCCCACGGGAAGTCGGGAAGAGTAAAATTGAAAAGACACCAAGCGTGCATTGGTGATGGTCTGGTGTGTGGTTCGGATATTACCGGTGGTCTATCATTCTACAACCCACGGTTTTTTTCCCTGTTCTCTATCGGTATCTCCCAGGTTCCCCGAGGGCCTGGAGAAGAAAATCGTCACGGAGCGAGTTTCTTATCAGTTTGTGTAACTCAATTCTATTCTATATATATAATGTATAGATGTATATATATATAAAGGGACGGGCAACATGAAGGTATAAGATATGGGCCCGAGGTATAAATGTCGAGTTTAAAATTTTCGATATCATCGAAGTCTGAGGCGAAAATATTTCAATGTGGTTGGGTACTTGTTAGCCTAAAATGCTGAAGTGTCACGATGAAAGAAGGAATTTCGTGGAGTGTGTTGTATTGCGACATTTTTTAAGTGTGATTGATAACGGGCACGGATACGTGACTACTTGAAACCCACCGTTAAAATTAGTATTGATGCATTCAATTAGTGGTCAAATCCCTTAAGATTTGGGTGAATGTATCCAGTCCATTGGTGTTAATTTTAGGTTTGTTTATACCTCAAGTATCCAATGCTCTTTCAATTTCTCTGATGATTTTGATACGTGTTTTTCAACGCGGCTCTTGTTTTCGTTGCTAATCGAGTCATCAAAAACTCGCGGGGTCCATTGTTTTCGTAAGGAACTGACTGACTGACCACTCCGAGGGGGTTTTTCCCGTCACTTCCTGGTCTCTGGTAGAACAAACCCCCAAAGAGCTTTTTAATTAACTTTAGCTTAAGGGAAGTCCACGGAGTAACACGGGTTGAATGAGGAATTAATGGATAACCGAGATGAAAACGCGCTGATTAGTTTGTTCAAACAAATGGCAAACAATCATGTTCTCCTTCGCCTTTAGAGTACAGTTCTCCCCCTTTTCGATAGCCTAAATGGGGGAGCGACCACTCCAGATGTTTGCTCTTTAACTTAACGGTCAGCGTCGTTTGGTTATAGGCCTAGTATAGAAACTAATTTGTCCTCGCAATTCATCCGTCTTTTCTGATTTGAATAATCTAAAATGGAAGCAAATACGTGAAAACGTAATCCCTTCGTCAATTGCTTATAATCCGCGCTTGCAGTTGCGAGAATTGAGTTTGAAGTAGTACTCGTAACAATATATAATAGGTTTACTTAATGTTTTACCCTCCCTTGATATAAGTAAGCGAGTACAAGACGAACCTAATAGGAGTCTTCGTTCGAGATGGGGTCGCGTTTCTCCGCCAAGTACCGGTAGATAATTAAACCAATCTTAATTCCACCGAAAACAATTCTTGAAGAGAGTTCCGATGGCGAAGTAAAGAAATGCAAAAATAAAAAAAAATACAAGTTAATACAAACAGAACTGAGAGGGAAGTGCGTTGCTTGCACGCGGGAAGTAAGGTGTACCGAAAGACTTAGATTGGGTATAGTCGTCCCGGTTTTAAGCCCGGGCAACTTCAATGTCCGAAAATAAACTGAAGTTATAGAGAACTCTTTGAGAGTGTTATAACCCGTAGTCGCGTTAACTAGAATGTGATGTAAGGGCTACCCTTGTTTTCTACAACTTTCGATTTAATGGACTTTCGTTTATAGGAATTGGGTTTTAGGAGAAAAAGGGGTTTGGTTCGGTTCGGCTGGAGAAAGGAGAGGGATAAGAGGGTGGTTCGTTGAAGATCGAGGAAGTGGTAATTAGCAATGGAAGGTTTTCCAGCCTGATTAGTTTACCGAGAAGGCTCGGAATTTAATTAGGCTAGAGGCTATGCCAAGGAGATGTTTTTGAATGAGTTTTAGGATCGAGAGAGAGAGAGAGAAAGAGAGAAGGCGAGGAAGCCCGACCGGGTTTGGATAGAGATTGGGTCCCCGGTTTTAGAATAACGATGGCGAAAAAATGTTTCGCCAAAAAGAGGAAGTTAGAAGAAAGGATTTCACAAACGGAATAAATTAAGACTTTCGAGAGCGGGGGGAGGGTGACATTGGTAGCCAGTGAATTTACTTTGCTTGTGTTCGTTTCTTCCATTCTCCAGTTAAAGGAGTAGTCTCGGATTAATTTAAATTACTTTAATTTAAAGTTGTTAGGAAATGATACGTAGTTTGAAGCGTATTATTTTGAGTATTTGTGGCAGGAAAGGTGACAGGCTGAGGAATGCGCGAGATACTTTGCCTTTAACTTTGGGATGGGTGAGAATAGGTTTTCAGGATTTCTATGTTTAGGCACGATTTTGTCGTTTAAATATACTGCGGATTAGGTCTCGAGTGGTTAAAAAGAGGGTTTGTGGGTGAATGGTGTTGGATTCGCTCGAAGATGAGGGAAACCTCCTTGCTGGTGGTGGTTTTAATTCTAGCCTGAAGGGCAAAGAAGCGTTTTTTTTTACTCCCTCGTGGAACTGAAAGATAGGACTGAATTAAATTTGCTAATTAAATCGCGGTTTGTACGCTATTCCTTTTGTTAAATGTGTTCCCTGAAAAACCTATACTGTAAGCAATATTTGAAGTTTTACTTGGAGTCACTCATTTGAAGTGAAAAGAATAATTTTAATCTTGAAATGTCGCGTTAGTTAAGTAAGGTTGATGTCAAAATATGATAATTAGATGATGCACCCTAAATTTGTGTCTCTCTTGAAGTTCGAGTCTTTGAAACGGTACCTTAATTTTGATCTTGAAATGTGGCGTTAATTAAGTAAGGTTGGTGTCAATATATGATAATTAGATGATGCACCCTAAATTTGTGTCTCTCTTGAAGTTTGAGTCTTTGAAACGGTACCTTTCTAGAGAAGAAAAGGTTTATGGGTACGATAGTGTAAAATTCTGGATTGTTTTATATATTAAGGCTTTTGGAAAAAAGGTTCGTAATCTTTGGTACACTCCCCTCTCCCTCTCCTTTACCAGGAAGTTTTCGAGGCTTTCGGCCATTTTCTTCTTAAGGTTTGAAATAATAACAAAAGTTTTTCGCCAATGAAAAAGCACGGTGGCGAAAAGAAAACAAAAAGTTTTCCAAGCTCCTATTACCATTTCTAAACGCCAGAGGGAAGCTAAAACGTTTTTTAATGGAGTATTCTCCAGTTTGGGTGGCAAATTTTACCTAGAGCCTTGATCCTTATCGAGCCTTTCTCTGATATTTTTGGAAAATTCTGTCCCAAAGGTTTTTTGGACGAGAAAAATCATTTTATTTCGTAGTATACATCCTTGATGGCCGAAGAACGAAACATAATGAATTTGTACCGTTGAAAAGAGTATTGAATTTATAATTTTGCAAAGGCTTAGCAATTGATTTGCAAGTAACATGTCGCATTTAGAGACATACTCCGAACTAAACCCATTTCTATGGTCATTACGTTGACGTTAAGAGGTCTGAGCGTCGTTCCCTAGTGTCTTCGAGATAACCAAACAGGAAAAGAGATGGAAGGGGTGGAAGACGAAAGGAAGTGGGCAGACAGTGTCCAGTTTGAGACAAGGCCTGCTCGCTATAGCGTGCTTGTGTAGACTATACTGTGGTCAGGGGAGATAGGGCAGTGGGAATACTCTTATAGTTTCCGGTGTCAAGGATGACCATGGAAAAAATCCATGATGTACCCTAGAGTAGACCTAAAAACCCATCAAGAAGCTGCGTAATGGTTTTGTGGCATCTTGTTAGTCTTTGGGTAGACAATAGACTCTGGATGATATGGAAATGAATGGAGATATTGATAATTAGCTTTATCGTTGGTATGACCCACGTGAGAGGGTTTACACTTTCGTATCGTTTTATTATAACTTTGGTTTCGTGTACTGTCGGTTTGGTGTTAGCCTGTTAGGTGTTCAAACTCGTAAAAAAGTCCAAAGGAAAAACGAAAGAAACCGTCTGAGAAATTGGATTGAATAGAGAAAGAAGTATGGGGTTAGCAAGACGCATTGTTGGTTGGTGGCAAGTACAAGACCTACTCTTCTTGATGGAAAAGCGCGGTCAATATAGCGTAGCCCGAGAAGATGAAAAAGAAGTGACTCCATTGGTGGGTGGCAGCGCTCTTGCCAAACTCAAAGCCTAACGCTTTTCCACCCTCGCAGTCTCGCCTTTCTTCAAGCGACTATAGCGTAGCTCTGTCTCTGGGAGATGCCCGCCAAAACAGAAAAGCGCGGAAGCTAATCTTGGATAATTGGCGCCTCAGGCCTCGACTCGCTCTGTACACTGCATGGTCCTTGCCTTTCCTACATGATATTTCCTCCCATTTGTAATTTTTTCTTTGGTCTCTTCCCCTTATGTCCTCGGTTTTTTCGAGGCAATATAGGCTGGCATCGCAGAGTCAAACTCTAAGAGAGATTAGACTCGTAGCACCAAGAGTCAACGATTTCATGGATATTATTTTGTACAAAGTCGAATGTACGTTACCTGCTTGAACGAGCGAGTTCAACGTACGTTCCCATGACATGTGAATTTTATTGGTATTCAGTAAGCAAGAGCGAAATAAGTTCATTTTAAAAACGTAAATCGTCCGGGATGAGAGAAACAAGCTGAAAATTGTTTTTATGTCGATGTGACAATATGATAGTTGGTACGAAATATTTGCAGTAATACTTAGTTTCAATTTCGAAATGGGTTATTTAATGGTGCCAACGCTATAGTTTTCTGATAGATGTAAGGTGAAAAGTATTACATTTTTAGTCTAATTCACGATGTCATTAAGAAAAGGACTTATCTCGGTATTTCAAAACAGATCAGTGTGCTCTAAAGCGCTGAAATGTTTGCTTGCTTAACCTTTAGTTTTCATCTTGGAAATGGAATGAAAGTTGTAAAAATGGGGGAAGTTGTTTGAAAAATTGGGTAAAAACCAGAGTTTTGTTAGTTCAGTCTCTCCGGGGATAATGCTTTACCATGTTAGGATATCGGGTGTTGTTTATCAGTGTGTGAAGATATCACAGTAGTTTTCTGCTGAGTTTCGTTTGTAACTCTGTTCTCTATAAAGAAAAATTGAGGGAGCTAATATCTTGATTGGTTAGATTGAGTTTTATTTTTCGCATCGATTAATATTTGACATTGCGGAACTCTTATTTTTACTTTGCAGCTAGGCGAAGTTCCCAATCCTCAACTTGAAATTCTGACATCTTCGCTGGAGAAGATTACCTACAAGGGTAAGTAAATACGAAATTATACAAGTTGTTGATGGAAATTCACTGGTTTCCCTTTTCTGTTTCTCGGTACAGGCATGCAGTCGGAAGTGAACCTGATTAGCATTCGAGATCTATTGCCGGACACGTCACACTACATCACGTACGAAGGGTCAACCACTATGCCCGGCTGTTACGAAACAGTTACGTGGATTATTGTAAATAAACCCCTGTATATTACGAAACAACAGGTTTGTTAAAGCTTCAAATGTACTATGATTAGTTGTTATTGATGAAATTGTTTTTGGTTTTTTAGCTCTACAGCCTGCGCAAGTTGATGCAAGGTGAACCCACGAACCCTAAAACTAGTTTAGCCGATAATTTCCGTCCCCCGTTACATTTGCATCACAGGCCCGTCCGAACTAACATCGCTCTGACTAGAAACCCCGTAAGTTGGTACTTGTTCTCTTATAGAGCATCTTTAGAAGTAATTGTTAGTTGTAGCTTGAAATGTTAGTTAAGAAAATAATGGGAGTCGCACGGTGTTATTCACCGAAATGAGCCCCATTTTTAAATGGCTTGTATAGTATATTTGTCACACCCCTCTGGGTGAGTGGTTTGTCCATGCGTTGGAGTTAGCGATGACAATGTTTGCCTGTTCCAAGACGAACCATGCAGTCACTGTGGCGACGATCCTGTAGCGTCACTGGTACTCTGGGAGTCCTTAGTCGTGCAGTACTTGCATGGTCAACCTGTGGAAAAAATCGTCGGCAGTTAGGTCTCTGGTGTAACGCGTAGCGAAAGGCCATATTATTGTACTGTTGATGTTACTAATGAAAACTAACACGGAAGTAGGTGGGAGGGACGTATAGTTGCGAGTGGGATCTAACAATTTGATTTGTAATCAAAATTGGAGTCCTTATCGTATGGGTTTGTTTCTTGTCCTTGCAGCCTTGTCCTACAACTGAACGTTCCGTGTTTTATAAAGCTAACATTCACCGTCACCGGCCGTGATCTCGCCAAGCGCGGATTGCGAACTTGACAATTTCGCGAATGTAAACTATGGTGAAAGATTGACATTTGTATATTTGTTCCTTTTTAATTTTCTCCAATGTTGAAACGCGAAACATTCGGATAAATAAATAATAAGATAGACGGTTTAATTTTGTGGTGGAAAAGGTGTACAACGTGCGGTATGGACATAATTACGCGAAGTGAAAGAAGTATTTACGTTATTTTAAAGACGGAAACGAAGCGTATGGTTATCTATCGATATCTATGAATATTTGTGCCGAAAATTTGCTTTTTGTCATATGTAACGAATGACTGGTCTCTGACATAAAGAAATCCCCTGTCCCTGGATATGGGTCGAGGTGATTGGAATTTTGCAATTTTTGCGTATCATTATTGTAATGTCTTATTTGAAATATCGCGAATAAAGATTTTATACAAAAGTAGTGGCAATCGGCTATAGCGGAAGTTAAGGGTACCTCTGGTTATTGTTACATTTGTACGTAAATTGTTTGGTGTATCTTGTTGGGGTGTGCAAGTGGTTTTATTGTATCCGATAGGAGCAAGTTTCTTGTTTAAATTTTTGACAACCATGGAGAAATGTTAGGAAATAAGTGAAAACAGAAGTCCATAACCTCTCCCCCCCCTGGTGAAAAGAAGGTAGCCAACGATCCACAGCGCCAAGTCTGTCGAAAAGAGAGGGGCTTAAGGTTTGGAAGTTTTGGTAGACAAGTATCATGAGACGTAGACATATGAAATGGCAGTTTATTTTACAATATGGCATAGGAAAATGAATAGATTTTAACGTTGGTTTAACTGACTGGTTTAAATATGTACAGGGCAACATTTGGAGGTGAGACGTAAAGGATTAAGGTAAGTGTCTGTCGGAAAGGACGCAGTGTCGTCGTAAGGAAAGATGAACGGTAATATATAAGCATCGTCAATAAATCTAAATCAATCCACATACAGTACCTTCATTTCGTGTCGCGGATAATAACACTTGAGAGTAAAATCTCTACAATTACAAATTTAACTATAGTAACCACGCAAATCGAAAAACCAAGCCCTTTAAAATTAATCACTTTAACAGTTTCATTACTAAAAACAATTAAGAGCAAATACATACTGTATTTAAATACCTTACTACGTAACGTTACCAAATTTACTTTTCGTACGTTTTTAAATGTGCCATAGCGTACAGACTAAATTCGACACACTCCCGCTTACATTCCACCAATAGGAGTTGGGTTAGAATTACTCGAGCGTATCCAACTAAACAATTCCAAGATTCACGCTAAAACCCGGTAAGTATACCAAACGATGAGTGCTTTTCGGGGCTACCAAATTCATTTTCCATTCGCCACCAACAACGCGTACTGCAAAACGTTTACGCTGGTCGTCGAGAGAAATAGACCGCGAGATTATACCTTATGAAAAATGCTTCCCCGCGTATTAACTAATCTTCCTATTAATTAACGTTGCTCCAGACTTTCTTACAATTACGAGATCGAACATCGCTCTTCTTCTCATTCAACAAAGAGAGCCTTAACGGCCAACGTCGTGCGCGTATCATGAAACTTGCCAAAGCTTTATGGGTAAGTACCCTTTTTCTTTACAAACATAACTTCAACGTCCAGCTATAAATTTAAGGATATTTTTATATGGTTAAAAATTACTCTTGCTCATTATATTTTATTTCACTTTCTATTAATATCTTATTTGCTTTTTCTTGCCATTTCTTGATACTTCTTTCACGTTATATCTTTCAAATAATACATTACATTATTTAATTATACAAACTACCCAATTAATTCTAGCGTTAACGGTCCACTTAAATTAACGCCGTCGATGGTGAAGTTAACGTTTTTACCTACATCCCTTACATTTTTGATAAAGCTAGCGCGTACAAAATCCGTTCCGTTCAAGAAACATGCATAAATAAAATTAACATACTCTTATTGTTTATGTTAATTACTTTTGTAAGCTATCTCAAATTATAATAAGAAAGACCTTTTAAAGTATATTTAAATTAGGTTTTTAGTTCATGTACTTTAAAAAACGACTGCTAATTTCTTTCATATTAACATTTCTTTTCTTAAATAACTTTTAAATATAACAGTTTAACATTTTTAAACGGATCTTTTTTTAAAAAAAATTATTTACCTTCCTTTCACGCAGGTTTCTCTAGTGACAGTAATTTTTCTATCGCTACTGAGTGGAATACTTTCCACTGACCCTAACAGCGGCGACGCGGTAACCTCAAGGTCACGCCAGAGACGCGTTCGAGTTAAAAAAGTCAGAATAGATTTAACCCCGGTTACTTCTAGTACCACAACCTCTCTGACACCTGCCATAGATACCGAACAAGTTGCTACGCAACCGCCCAAGAAACGACGAAAAAAGGTCAAGATACCTATTTACAAGTCCAAAACCGTTTTTCGCGTCAAACCCGAAAAGCTACTACCCAATGCTCACAGTTACCCCAAAGAAAATTCAGAAAAGGGTGCCAAATACCACGCCAAGTCTACCGACAAAGTTTTATTGACAAGACAACCTCTGTTAGACTCTGACGAATTAGCTCCCACACCACCTGCTAACTACAAGCACTTGCGTTCGGGCTACAAGGACTCGACCCGTCGGGTCAATTCTCAAACCTACCCTCTCCAGCACACTGAGGCAAAAGGCACTCCATCCGACGGACACTCCGTCTCCATACGTCATCCCCCGGTTGGTGACGCGACACCACCACAGATACCACTACACCACGAAGAGACTATAAAACAAAACAAGCTTAAAGAACAGGAACAAGAACGAACCTCTAAAAAAGCTAAGGAAGATTACGAAAAGGACAAACCATTCTTCCCGGAAACCTACTACAATGGTGGTGACTATTTCTCAAAACCACCTGAAGATAAGCCTAAACCACCCAAACGCAAACTTAAATACGGTGATAGAACCCCCGTGGATATTGTAACTAAACTAGCGAAGTTCCCGAAACAACCTCAACCCCAGCCTTACCACCATGACGTCCCGCAAGCTGAAAATAAACCCTACCACCACGACGTTCCGCAAGCTGAAAATAAACCCTACCATCACGATGTCCTGCAAGCTCGGCATAAATCCTACCATCACGATGTCCCGCAAGCTGAGCATAAACCCTACCACCATGACGTGCCTCGTCAATTACCCGAGTCCCACCCGTCTGACTCCAAGCCTAAATCTCAACGTCTCGAGGACAGTCAAGGTCAAAATGGTTTGGATGTTAGTGTCCCTGATGTTCCACCACTACCCCAATTAAAAAAGGCTGGTAGGGGACCAAGATATCTACAAGATGACGACGACGACGATGATGACGACGACATACCACCTCCACCCCAATCCCGCCCCATTTACCGCATTCAAAGACCTCCTCAGGCTCATTACTCGCCACCACAGCCACATTACTACTCGGCACCCAGACCTCTTCCGCACTACCACCATTCTCACGTTCCTCCACCCCCTGAACCGTACCCGAATGAACCCGAAGGTTCCAAAGAATCTGTAGAGCTACCACCATTGCCGTCTCGTGGTTACTTGTCTTCACCGCCTCGCCACCCACCTTATCATTCGAAGCCACATCATTTCCATCATGTACACGGACCAAAGCCTTACCACCAAATGCATATTCCCCAACCGGTTAACCTTCATGTACCGAAACCCTACATGAGAAACCCGAGTCCATTTTTTGACTCTGGCTCCGAAGAGGACCCGGACTCATCCCCGGAAAGACGTCCACCTTTGCACCGTCTGCCGAACTTACACCAACGGAAACCCTACCAAAAACAACGTCATCGTAAGCCTAAGTCTCATAAAAAACACTATTACCACGGAGCCGATGGACCCGTTTACAAAGCACCGGGCTATTCCAAAGAGGATGACGATGATGAAAACGACAGCGGTTCTGAAAGTAAATCAAAAGAAAAGGATGAATTCGAGTCTTTACAAATTGTCGAGCCGGAAGACCAATTTGAGAAAGATTTTCAAAGGGTTAGATACAATGGAGGCGTTAACTCCGAAAAGGATGGCGAACGGCTAGTCCACGTTCAAGGACCCGTTAAACGGCCCAAAAAAACCAGAGAAGAACCGAAAAATCATGGTCCACTTCGTTTAAGACCCGAATACACAGTTCCCGTCTATTATAGTCGTCCAAGGGTTATCGTAAGGCCTAAACATTATCACTCGCCCAAACATCAATATCAACCCGCTCTTCGACCACCACCAGTTAATTACGCTCCCAAGGAGGTTCGACCCCAACAACCAGTCGACCCAACAGCTTTGGGTTTTTCAAAACCTTTTATGCATTTCATTGGTAAACTGAAACATTTCGAAAGGTTATACGTTTAAAACAATTGGAGGCATCGCCAACTTAACCTTTTAAGTAAGCCAAAGTATATTGACGAGTGTCTGAAGCCTTCAATAAATAAATAGATAAATAAATAAAGACGTTCTCTCTAAAAATATCGGTTCCCGCAAGTGTCAAGCCATAATATAATTAACCTTTTGAACGAACGCTACAATTTTCGATTAGGGCCGTGTTCTCGTATTGAACAATACCGCAAAATGTTGTTATAGTGCTTTGAGAAATTAGCCTCGATATTTTTTTATATCTATATTAATTCATTCTTTTCATCGAGTTACTTATAAAAGCGGTTAAAGTTGATGTTTCGCACGGACGGCTTCTCTAAAACCAAACCAACCGTATCGCGATATAACGCTATTGTATAGCTCATCTATACGCGAAAAAAGGTTCACTTTTTGCCCTCTAATTATTTTGAATCTAGTAAAAATATTAATATAAATATGTTAAGTTTGTATATTTTCCAATAAAACTTTTAAGTTTATTATAAGTGAATATTATACGACTTTCCATTTGTAATCTATAACATTATTCAACTGAATTAACAACATTTATTACTTCCGAAATCAGATAACGACCCTTAAATTAAATAACCAAATACATTAATCTGATACCAATCTAACATTAAAAACACTTGCGAAATTACGGGAAACATTCAATTATTTCCTGTAATCTAATTTCCCTTAACATTTTATTATTTATTTCCTACAACTCCTTTTTCCCCGTTTCTAATATGATTATTATAATACACAAAACAAACTTTGTAAAGAAATTCTTATAAAATTAAAAAGGTTTTGGTTTCAGTTGCGAGGTCAAAGGCTTAGCACCGAGCTGAACTTTAGCCGTTTAGCGATGTCCTACATCCATTTTTTTATATCTTCTTGATACAAATCCCCTTTAACCGATTTATAAGTTACTTTATAAGCGCCGAAAAGGGTGAAGACGCATTAATATTCCTTTTAACATGTTATAAGAAGACTGAAGTCGATTAACCGAAGGTTATCTTCTTCTTGACACCATACAGTGTAACTTTAGACTACTTCCATTTTTCAAAATTAATTCACTTTGAAATTAAGTATATGAAAGAAGGGGCCAAAAGCCTTTTCAGTTTCGCCCGAAAAATCCGCGTAGCGTGACGAAGGAAATCCTTCTTTATTCTCGTTAAATGTTTCCCCTTCACTTTACACGCACTAAAGGCATCTCCTTCTCGTTCTATCGTCTTCTTATTCAACCCTAGCCTTATTATTATTACATTTTATCAAGCCTGGTTGACTACAAGCACGTATACGTCAAAGAATTCGCGTCATGACCATTCAATCATAACAATCCTAACACACGCTAATACCAATTTTATTCAAAGAACTTCCTAATAATTTCTCAGTGAAAGTATAAATCTATTACTTTTCTATCTAGTGCGGATCGCGTTTATTTACCCTAAACAATGTTTGCCTAAATTATTAATTAGTACAATTTACATCCGCCAATTAAGTGACGTCACATTATGTTGCAAAACATTCATCTTGCAGAGAGATCGTTCTTAATAACATTTAACATCGTATTACATTGAGTTTTAACATATTTACGATGCCTTACAAGAGTATTTATATTTTTTACCCATGAAAAAGGGAATTATAACATCCACAGTTTACATAATTACAACAATATTACGCTTTAATTTCTCTTATATTTAAATTCCACAAAACCCAGTAGGACTTAAGCCTAATTTTAAATGAAAAATAGGCGCTTTGTTCATTTTTCTCGCGTCAAACGTGAAGGACTAAGTCCAGAGACACGCCGAGAAATATGGCAACTTCACGCCTTATCCGCTTCTGATTGATTCATATTAAGAGGCAGTATATCAATTATACAAGCATAGCTTTCTCTTAAGCTATACTAGCGGAGAATACAGAATTTATCGGGGGTATCTAAAGGGGCTTCAAACCCATAACCGTTTTCCATAATTTCGGCCATTAAGCTTTCCGCTATCATATTCGATATTGTACGCTTCGAGACACACACACACACACTCTCTCTCTACATGTAGTCTTGTAACTTTGCCTTTAATAGATTTTAATCGCTATGGTATATGTAGCGCTTTCCTTGACAATTAGCGCGTTTTAATAATAATAAAGCCATTGAACGACACACCAGAAAGGACCAGAATTCTAAAGTTATTCCGTCCATTATACCTCCCTCGATCAGGAAAGCGTCGATTTTAAATGGATTATGAACAGGTAACTATGTTAGACCAAACCAAAGTACCATAATTGTTATTTTTTATTAAACTATATACTTTTCGGTGTAGGGGCTAGAGAGCATATCCCTGAATAAATGTACACTTTAAAATTACCTGGGCCAGTTTAAAAATTAAATGCTTCGGGGTCTACTGGCTCTGTGGCCACTTAATTAATTAAAAAACATTCCAAGGTTTCACCATTTTAAGTTGCCCTTGTCCAGTTTTTTATTTAAAAGTGCTTCACCTCTACTGGCCATATGGCCAGTTTAAAAATATTTTCCTTATTTTTCAGCCTGCTACCCGCTCTCTCTCAACATCAACTTCAGTGGAGTGTTGTCAGACCCTTGGTGAGTTAAATTTTTCAAGAACTGATTGAAACTGAACTACTAGCCTTTCTCTCTGCAGTTATTCCGCTCCAAACTTGAAAGATAGCACGACTAAACCATACATGACCCTACAACCTCTCGTCCAAATTTTATAGTTCATTTGTTAAAATTTTCATTTCAAAGTTAAAAAAGGTAACAAACAAATCACCTCATTAGAAATATTTTCCTAAATTTATCATTATCATTTGCTAGGAACCCTTATACATAGCGAGTAACATCAAAGGAGGAGTTGAGACTCTTATCTTTCCCGTATAATTGAGCGAACGTACAATTTCAATAATTCCGATGGAAACGCCATGGAAAATTCAGACTTATGTCCGTTCTATTCAATAGGCCTCGCTTCCCCCTCACTACCCATTTGCACCTCCTAATTACGGCAATTTTCCTCAACAATCGGTTTGGTATTCAGATAAACCAATCAAATGCGTACGTATTCTTACCAACGAAATATAAGTCAATATAATTTCAAACAAGAATACTTCCACGAATATAACAGTGAGTAGCAGGGGTGCATGAAAGCCTTTCGTAGTACCGTGTATGTTTACGACGCTATCTAACTTCCGGCCCCTTTCATTTTACCCCCCCCTCTCTCCGAGAAAATTACTTCGGCTTAGAGAGAATTTGGTTTCCCTTCACGCGTTTTACCCTAGGAGGGTGGCACTGCAGTAGGGAAAGTAACAATTTTTTAACAGGTAACGTGTGCTACGAGTTCCCTACTGTCTATCTCCTGGTTTTTATTTGCTATTGGTGTCATTATAACTTCAGAAGATATGTTCCATGGGTTTGTCATTGGTAATTGAGAGCTTGTCATGAAATAACGTAGGTAAAACGTCATAGATTCTCGTAAAGCGACGCTTGATGAGGCGTTGTCAACGACTTAGTACACTGTCTAAATAGGAAGATGAACTGCAAAACCAAGTGCAGTCAATTCTCGTGTCATTCTCGCACTAGCTCTTAGTAAGTCTTTAGCGTTATCGCTAGTGTCATATGCAACATATCTTATGAACTTATGGTGTCATTGAAACTAGTTTTTATATTGAACAATCAA
Organism: Phalangium opilio; assembly: GCF_054372755.1. Taxonomy (NCBI): domain Eukaryota; kingdom Metazoa; phylum Arthropoda; class Arachnida; order Opiliones; family Phalangiidae; genus Phalangium; species Phalangium opilio. The sequence continues at coordinate 594,543 of NW_028324229.1, forward strand.
TTCTCAAGTTCAAATAAAAAACTGATTATGTTTATTCTATCTTCGAAATACACAAATCAAGTTTCTCAATCTCACCAAAAAACCCACCTTAAGGCGATAATCTTTTGAAGGAATTTTTCATTAATTTCATATTACTTTTTTTCTACCAAAAAACCTACTTCTGAAATGTATATAAATGAAGCGTATGTTTCTTTCAATATCACGACCTATGGTCTAATTCACTGAACCGTATCCATATACATTTTACCCAAAAAATTTAAATAAAAACTCTGCTGTAGGCTTACTTATATATTTAGTTTTGCGAGTTTTCGTTTAAAAATTCCAATTTTAAATTAGCGTCCGGGAGAGATAACCTAATTACGAATATCCTCGTGTAATTACTTAATACGTTGGCTCTCGAGACCAGTAAATGAGGAAAGGTGTAATACGAAGTGTTAATGTATTAAAAGAAAGCCTTACAGTTCCCCGAAACGAGGCAAATAGGGCAACATGAAGAAATGTTACTCTTTTTACCAAGAATATGCGACTATAATCCGTCCAGAGTCTAAAGACCCTGTCAAATTTCGGAGGTAAAATAGAGGTTTAGACAACCCTGAGTAACAGGACATAAAAGGGGTTTGACGACCCTCAGTATCGGGACATGCAAGGTGTTAGACGACCCTCAGTAACGGGACATACAAGGGGTTAGACAACCCTCAGTAACGGGACATACAAGGGGTTAGACGACCCTCAGTAACGGGACATACAAGGGGTTAGACTACCCTCAGTAACGGGACATGCAAGGGGTTAGACGACCCTCAGTATTGGGACATGCAAGGGGTTAGACGACCCTCAGTATCGGCAGGGGTAAATAACGAAAGGAGTTACAGACGCTAGATTCCGTAGTGTAGAATACAGTGGGACTTTGAAACGTCATAGAATTTGTAACTAACGTAGTGCCATCTTTGGAACTGTATTGTAAATAAGACCAGAACCTTAAAAGTTTTGCCTTAAAATCTCGCGCCGCAAGGTATTCTGGGTAAAGTAAAATGGCGGGTGTCGATGTTGTGAAGTCGTCTCATAAATCAACCCAATATAATTATTATATTCAATCGCGAGTAAACAGCGATTTAAAGAAGAAAGATAAGTCAACAATTTGCAATTTGAAGCCGGGGAAATCCTCAAAATGTGATCAAACTTGTTTTGCCGTAAGTGCGCGGTTACAGACAGAGTCGGCCCAGTGAGCCAAGGCTTAGTGGGAACTGTGGGATCAGGATCATCGACTGTATCTGTGACTAAAGAAATTAAAACAACTAAAACTGTATTGAAGGATGCAAAAACGACATTTAATTCCATTTCATTATCGAATAAGGAATTTACCAACTTTAAAGTTGCATGTTTCTAATTTGAAGTGCACCTTAAGAATAAGCTTTACTCTAAGCCTAATTGTCACTCAGTCGTAAGCAGACGAACACTAGCAGACGAATACTAGCAGACATTAGAAAATCGATATCCCAGCATGCCTTTCGAATCTTTGCTGCCACGCTATTGGTTGGAAAATATCATACTTATTTTGAATTATAGGCGGCGCGACCGAGGCGTTTTCTCTTTTCTGTGTCTACGTTTGAAAGTCCCACTGTATTCTACACTACGGAAGCTAGCGTCTCTAACTCCTTTCGTTATTTACCCCTGGTATCGGGAAATGCAAGGGGTTAGACGACCCTCAGTAACGGGACATACAATGGGTTAGACGGCCCCTCAGTAACGGGACATACAATGGGTTAGACGACCCCTCAGTAACGGGGCATACAATGGGTTAGATGACCCCTCAGTAACGGGGCATACAATGGGTTAGACGACTCTCAGCAACGGGCCATACAAGGGGTTAGACGACCCTCAGCAACGGGTCATACAATGGGTTAGACGACCCTCAGTAACGGGACGTGCAAGGGGTTAGACGACCCTCAGCAACGAGCCATACAATGGGTTAGACGACCCTCAGTAACGGGACATACAAGGGGGTTGACACATTGCCTTCTTTGCGCAATGTCATGATACAAAAATACTACAGCGCAGGTGCCAAAAAGCAAAATGGAAGGCAAAGTTTTACCTCGGTGTCTTTCCCTCTTAGTTACATCATAATGATCTATTGACCAAGGGACATGCTTTAGCATAATAATATTCATAGTTTAATGTAATAAACTCTAATGCTGCGTAAGGTAGTACCTAGAGAAAATTAACTTCTCGCAAAATTTTAGGGTAAGGCCGGTTTGGGCATTTTTCTAGAATTAAAGCCCTAAGACGAGGAGGTAAAGGGTGAGAAAGCGATGAACCTTTTAATTTCATTTCGGTGTCTTGTAACCCTATCTTCCCCTATTAAGTTTCGTATATAGAGGAGAAACTTTTTAACTTTTTAAAAGTCCGGTAGTAGTGCGGGTAGGCAATAGGGAAACTTTATTACTTAAAGAATCGTCCCAGAAACGTTTTGCAATAACGTCAACGTACTGCTCTAAGTTCCCCCAGTATGCCATGTTGGTTTTCGCCTGTTGCACTCGTAGCTTGAAATCAACTTATTTTAGAAAACAGCCAAGTTTCGCTTCGTAGCTAAGACTAAACCAACCAAATTCGCCCGAGATAAATTAATAAAACCTTTCCCACTCAGGGTTTGTGTGGTGTGGTTTTAAGTACGTATACACTCAGTCTTCTTCTTCTTAAACCTAACTTTGTGCAAAAACCAAGTAACTTACTACCAAGTAACCTTATAGAGATATGTCTTTTAAGGGTTTACTTTAGGGTTCTCGCTTTTAAAATACCCTGTCGACTTTCCATTTTAGGTGGGTGTAAAACAATGCGATATATATATGTGTGTCTCTTGGTAACTCGCTAACCAATTCTCTTTGTATCGCCGATTTACGGGGGAGAGAGAAAAAACAGGATGTTAATCCCTTCCCGTTCTGAGAACATTTTCTTGTTCCAAGAATCCCCGCTCGTTTTCCTGTATTCTCTATTTTAAACTTATTGTATTATTTGTCTACGTCTATTCAATTCAATCCCCCTCATACGGAAGTTTTGAGCTTTGTTTCAAACCATAATTTAATATTAAACCAGTTTTTATTATTCCTTATCATATTTATCTGGCCAGCATTATTCGTTATTACACTTTAAATTAATTGACTTTAGTGTTTAATCTAAATCAGTTTCATCTCTATAACAAGATAGGAGATGTTTGTGTTCGCAAATGAATCAAACTCTGATTAAATCTAATATAAACTTCCTGGGAAAATACATTAATACAACAATCTATATTTCTTAAGAAACGTCAATTAAGGGTACACATCTTGCGTACGATGGCAAGCTAATTAAATTATTTAAATTCTTAGCAAACGAGCCATGAAATATTAAATTAATTTCGATATATATCTTAATCATTACTCATCGTCGACTGAAAATTTCAAATAAAAATAAACCCCGCATAGATAATCTCAACCCTCCGGGTCGGGTCAGCTTAAACTAGGCAAGATACGAGTTGTATCGCTCTAATTAATATAATAATTACATATTCAAACATCGTTTCTTCAAAGTTTATTTGCATAACTTGATGAAAAGGGACGTTATGAAAGTTAGTCGACTGGGAATTAATTGATTTTGAATATTACGTATATTTTGGAAGATTCATCTAATATTAAATTAAAATTTGAAAATTGCCAGCGTGGATGGATTAACCAAATGTAATACGAATGGCTTCGATGTCAATTAAATAAGTATCGCAATTGCCCTTAAATAATTTCGCAAGGACTACCTAGGGCGTAGTAGATTTACAATTTAAACAAAATGTTTTCGAATTAAAAGTTTCGCAATTTAGTCGATTTCACTTTCTTCGCTACCATTATCTGAGTTTATTTCGTTACACGTTCAAATCTTTTAGAGCTAACAATCGAAAAGGTCTTTCTTTGCATAATTAGGCCGTTGCCACGGCTAATTTACTACGAATAAAAATGATTACTTTAGAACTCTATGATGTTTTGTTTAGAAATATGACCTAAAATATACTTCACATCGACAACCACGAGTTACTGTTTATCGAGAATATTCCCAAGTTTACCAATTAATCGATAATAACGTTTAAAAGACGCTTATAAAATACATCATAAGTTTATAAGACATATTCCATAAGTATGACACTTAGAAATGCTAGAGACTTGCTGAGAGCTAGTTCAAGAACGATAAGCGAGGATTGACTACACACAGTTTCATGACAGGCTCTCTGTAACCAGTGACAAACTTATGGAACGTATCTTATGAACTTATGAATACATTAAATTATGATAAACAAACTATAAGGGTAGTCGAGACGCGGTACAATTTTATGGCATATTTCACCCCAATCTGACAGCGTTACGGAAAGAAGCCCAGCGTTACAATCGAATGACAATAGGATTACACGCCCCCGTGACTTTCACTCTCGCTATCGTGGTAAATTGACCATTTTGGAGCCAAACATTTTAAATTCAAGTCGACAAACGTTCATTTAGATTTCAATGGAATGAAAAACGTTGCGTGAAAGAATGATTTTTAATGGTAACTCGGGGAAAAAAATCGGTCACAGTACTTGCCACGGCTTTACCTGAAGGAGAATATTACTTTCTTTTGACGAAACTTTGAAAGAAATTTTGCAAAACAAAACAAACGTCATTGCTTAATTTCTAAATAACCACTTTAATAAGTTAAATTAGTGGATCGCCAAAAAGTAAAACGACGGAAGAGCAAGTGGTGCGAGTAAGGTCAAATCGTTTTTGCTTCTTTGCGTACCGTATTACCAGCCTCGCGAAACTGTTCGACCTGAGTGTTTGCGCCACGACGGGGGATAAATGGGGGTTAAATCATTTCAAAGAACTTAATTGAAGATGAATAAGACTGTGGCCTTAAATTTCACAATTCTTTGGGGGATTTATGACGCAATGGGAGGAGTTTGCACCCCTAGATACTTTATGGGTGGGGGTATATAAATACCAAATATTCCTTTCAAAAAAGTACAGTTGAGTCCAAGACTTCACAGGATTTACATGGTGTTCAGGATGTTTACAAAAATGGTACTTGAAAGCTTCCCAAAAAATTATATACTGCATTTGGATTAATATACCGTTATTTCTTTCTACTTGCAGACCTTCTGGTCATTGTGTACGATCGCCATCTTGGCCGTAGTTAGGGGTCAAGAAGGTCAAGCCGTTGCCCAACAACAGGGTCAAACTCTCATCGTGCCTATTAGCTTGGAAGACTTAATCGCTGCGGAGTCTGAATACGCTCCAGTTTACGATAGTGAGGGAAGTTACGGACACTACGTCCCTAGCTACCACGCTCATGGTCACGGACACGAAGCCAGTGGTCATAAAGGATACCATAAAGGGTACGGTGGAGAACATAAGCATCACGAGGATAGCGCTAAACACGGAGGTCAACATCATGATCAGTATGGAAAGCACGGTGGACACCATTACTACAAGAAAGGTACGTAGTGATACCTTACACGACGCGTTGTTTTCTAACCTATCTTGATCACAGGTGGACACCACGAAGACAAATTCGGAGGAGATAAAGAAGGACATTCTGCCCACGGACACAAAAAGAAGGGTCATCACGACCACAAGGTTCACGGGGCTCAGGGTCACGCCCACGGACAAGCCGGAGGAGATGTTCACAAAGACAAGGGACACAAGAACTTTGGAAGCAAGAAAGTGTACCACAAGGAAGAGTACGACAACCATAAGACCTACCACGATATTTACAGGTTCGTTACTTAAATAAATCACCTTAATATGAGGGGAATAAACACGCGGATAGTGCCTCATTAAAGGTGCGAGATCAAAGACATTCTACAGAGACTTTAGTTAGAACTTCTCTCTGGCAGTGTAAACCAACGCTAAGTTCCGCTGATAAGTTAAACTATAATCCCGTTATATCGCTACTCTTTCACGTACCGTAGTTGGTGAAACATATAATTAGGCAACGCGTTGGGATCAAGAACTTTAATAAGTGCTACGGAGGCGCTGCAACTGGTCTCGAAGAAAGAGGGGCGGAGTTACTCCATAGTTTACGAGAAAGCATGGTTTGGGGATCCCGCGAAATCTCAAAGCCAAAATATACTTAGAACAAAGAAAATTATTTAAATTAGTAAATAATTGATACTTGGATATGGGAAAACGAGGTAAGTCCAATACTCGGGGATTTACACGTGTTCAACTTGGAGATTCATTTCAAACCATCAACTCTATAAACCGTAGTTAGTTCTAAAGAGATCGGAACATCGACTAGAAATTGGAGCAAAGATGCCAAGGGGTTGGAGGGAACTAAGTAATCCTTGTGTCTGCACTTCTGGCTTTGAGAGGATTAGCCTTTGGTATACCAGCCCGCTATTCCTAAGCTGCCCAAATGGTGACCGACAACTTAACCTCGAGGCGGAAAACGCGGGAATTAGTGTTCCATTTGGAACCAAATTCGGGATTTTATTCGCCTTCAGCTTAAGTTGTCCAAATTTTGCTATTTTTGACAGTTTAATGATTGGAAGGCACTGACGCTCATTAGTCCGCTATCTCGATTTGGATGATAGAATTCCCTAAACAATTAGTCTATGATTGGGATTAAAATGCCTGTCATTAGAATCGAAAAGGGATTTATTTAAAATTTAATCCGTCTCCTCTGACTTTTAATTCTTTTTCAAACTTAACTGAGATTATACGAAGCTTAATGAGTAAATGGGCCTCGCTTTGAAAGGATCTGAAAAGGGTTTAATTCTGGTTTTACGTCGTCATATATAATAGCTACTTTAAGAATGCGCGGACCTAGAAATTAACCATCAAAAGAAAAACTAACTTGGCCATCGTCTACTACCAACTTCAAATTTGAGAGTGAACTTCGAATTTAATTTAATCCTTTGAAACTTTAGGTGAAATAAATTTCAACTCAACTTTCTAAACTATATTTGAAATCTTCCAGGGACCGCGATTATGCCAAGAAACATAAGAACTTCGATGAGCATTACGGCGTCAAGGGAGCTAAACACGGTGATGCCCATCACGGCGAAGAATTCTTCAAGCACGGTCAACACGCTGATAAGTACGGTAAGCACGGATACGGACAATACGAGGACAAACACGGTGACCATTACCACAAAGGTGGAAAGCACTACAAGAATGCCCATGGACATCACCACCACGGTGGCAAATACGGAAAGCAACACGGCGATAGCGGACATCACGACAAACAATACAAGAAAGAATACGGCAAAGGACACAAGCATATTGGAGGTCATCACGGTGGATACGGTGGGGGACATTATGGAGGTGCTGTAGGTCACGGCTATGCAGGAATCGCCCCATACACCGGCTACTCGGGTCATCATGGGGGACACCATGGTGGTCACGGATACGGGGGCTACGGATACCATTAAGTACTTATAAATCGGACATAACAATAATATAAAAAACCCGCATCAACTAGTCTGTATAACTCTATAACCTTAATTTAATTTTTTCGCTACATTTCACGTTTTAATTTAGTTGATGTTGGTTTTTATACCACGAATTACAAGTGCATTCTTGCCATATTCTGTTATATTTTACGTGGATATTTACAGCTTTCATGGCATTAATGACGGCTCAATACAACTAATTCTTATTTATTTATAAATTATATATATCTAAATATTTTTTTAAAATTGTTTATAACTTCATTGTACAGTTATCTCTTCATTCTAGACCTAACGCTTTGTAAAAAAATATATTTTCCTCACTCGCAACTCTCAATAAAATAACATCATACTGATAAAAATTGTTAATAACTGAATTAAATATCTTTACTTTCAGTTGAAGTTAGTCCTAGAGACACTTCGTTATTGTGTGTTAAAGGGTTAACACACAACCAAGATCACAGACATATCTCTCTGGCTTCAGTATTGACTATATCGTTTGGGGGTATTTGAGAAGTATTATCTATACGGTCTCGCCAAGCCAAGTCACTATTTATATCGTTAGCCATTGTGCAAATACGACGGCACCTTAGCTAAGTTAGTTTTACGATCGTTGGCTCGTCTACCTCGCTGCATGAGGTCGTTAGCCAAGAAAGGTTCGAACAGCATACAGTGTGGACATTAGATCCCTCTAGTCCTAAATTCATCCGTCCAATGTGGAATAGGAAATACAAACCCATCTGACTAGGCAAGACCAAAGTATCAATATGGACAGAAGGAAATAAACCCCAAGTAAAACCGAAAAGATTGGTAAAAGATCAGAAATTAATACAGATTCAGGATGGTTTGAAATCAATCGCGTGCTATCGTGAGTAGTTAGTTCCTAAAAGGATGACGACATCTTATTATTTTTAATCAGTTAAGTTTTTAGGAACTTCAGCTTTGAATACTTCTGGAAATTTAGCGTATAAGGATAGGAAGCAGCTGGCAAACAGGACGATAGATCCCTGGCTAGTTAACAATCAAGCTAGAGATAACAGCGAACCAATATTCTTAAACATATCGCTTTATATAACTACCCCATAGCTGGAGTCCGTTCTCTGGTAGGCTAGGAACTAACGCCTGGTTGGCCAATTTTCAACACGCGGTTACATCATCCGAGCATGCACCGCGCTATGGCCACCGTTAAGTATTCGTCTCATTCAGAACTGAGTTATGATATGGGAATGAGTAGGGGGAAAGTTCATGCAAAATGTACAACAGTAAAAGAGTAATAAGGTTTTCGAAACTATTTGCATTGACTGTAGAAGGAGTTGAGTGCGAACCAACTTGAAGCGGCTTTATAGGCCAGTTTCTAGTTTTCAGGGGTATTCTACATTGGTATTTATATTTGTACGTGTACTGGTGCTTGTATTTGTACGTGTACTGGTGCTTGTATTTGTACGTGTACTGGTGCTTGTATTTGTACGTGTACTGGTGCTTGTATTTGTACGTGTACTGGTGCTTGTATTTGTACGTGTACTGGTGCTTGTATTTGTACGTGTACTGGTGCTTGTATTTGTACGTGTACTGGTGCTTGTATTTGTACTTGTACTGGTGCTTGTATTAGCAAACAACACCACCAGAAGCGTCTTAATGCGTGAACCGATCGAGGCTGCTGAAATCGCTTAGAACTAATAATAAAGTCTGTTTCAAAACTAGTTGTGCAATAAGTTGTCAACCGACTCCTGTGCAAGTGTGAACATAGCATGAGAATGCTGAAGTCCGTTAAGGCGTGTTGATAAAATTTAGTTTTCAACTAAAATGTTTGTCCAGTAATATTTCTAGTGTAAATTATCCATATCACTGGATCACAATTTCCTTATCATAAATTAAAAGTATATGTTGAGTTAGATTACCATCATTGAGTAAGACGTTTCCTAGCATCACTAATGGCTCTGGTATTAGCATTGAGGATTAATTCGTATTAAGAACGAATGTATATTAGACCAAGTAAGTCTAAGACATAAAAGTCTTGGGTAATTTACACTGAATGAGAGAATGAGAATCCTAAAACGAATCCCGCTCATTTAATAGGAAAACACCAAAAAAGGTGTGCGCGAGTAGGGACGGTTGAAGCTTAGTAGATGGCATAGTTGGGATGAGTCAGTAAGTGTCCTAAGAGATCCGTTACCAACAATTACTAGAGAGATGATTGCCTCAACCATTAGTCTAAAAATACTATGTCAGTAAGACTGAGAGCAGCGAGGTTATTTTCGCGGCTCTTCGCCTTTTAAAGCGAACATCAGTAGGAGCTAAGAGTCGCAATAGGAGAAACTGTCTATGCGGGGTCCGATAAGGCTCATTTAGGGGTCGTTTGCCTTATCTAATGTTACCAAATAAGGATATCCAAGGCCTGAACTGGCCTATAAAACGTAGAGGCAAAGCCCGTTACACTTAATTAGGCGGCACGCGCGTTACGATGGCCAAACCCACGTGTAATAAAGCCTATATAGGTCCTAAAGAAAAATCAACCAACCATCCAGCGTACGCGACTTTTACCTCTTTTTATCACGAAAGCCCGCTTTTCAAAGTAACATTAACACTTATCTGAAAATAAGAAATAATTAAAGGACATCCATCCTCAAGTATCGGAGTTAATTTAGCACTGGACTTTGTTCTTGATCCGAATGGAACCCGTATAATTAAGTCTTATCGCGTGAATTAAGCGTTTGCATTTTGAAAAACGCCAAGAACTTACTTTGTATGGATTAAAACCAGGATTGAGACAATAGTTAAAAAGTTTCTCTGGGGATTAACAAGAGTAAATGGTAATTTTGGATGACAATCTCTGAAGGGATTACAAGTTCCATGATTGGTTGAAACTGGATATACTTTTAATTTATTATGTTAACGACTCTACTCCAGAAACGTTAAATATACCAGGGAAACAATGATTGAAGGGAATTTTAATTATTTTCTTAAATATAAACTTCCCATCATTATATAAAAAAATCGATTTCACGACCATCTTCGATCGAGTGGCAGGGTTGTCTCCTACACCTCCCAGTGTTTTCCCGTCCCTATAAACAATTAAAACCCCTCTTCACGGCTGAGTGCCTTTTCCCCCTGAAAAGCTGAGAAGAAAACGGCCTTCTGGTTCAGATACATGCTGAGCCTGTACAAACACTAACTACCCAGCGCGAGTCCCTGGTCCCAACTATAGGACGAACCCTATAGATCAAAGATCCCGCGCGCTCAATCCACCATCCCCTGGTGACGTCCTAGCCAACTATCATTAAGGTTCTTCATCAAATTAAAGCGTGTTGACTGCGAGGGTCTCCTAAGAAAGAGCGACTATACCGGTTTGCGCGCGCTAAAAACCCAAAGAAAGGGAGAAGCACCCAAACCGTCTTCGATTTAAGTATATCAACCCGAAGACATTAATAACTGGGGTTACTTGTAGAACTTTGACTGATTTTGGAGTACTCAATTGAAGGCGCGATTAGTTATTGAGATGGTTGGCTTTCGTATAGAAGATGAGGACCTCTATAAGATCGGGTACAATTTGAATTAAGATGAATTACACCTCGAGATTATCTACTTCGGCTTAGTGCCAAGAACTAATTAGGAGTGTAAACGAGGATAGGAAACGACGCCAAGTTTCCAAGAAGAAGTTTCACTTTTTGCCACGGTTTCTTTCGTAGCTTTTCGACATTACTTCTGTAGATTTACTCTTTATTGTTGGTTTAAGACCTCTTCCTGGCCAGCCAGTAATTGATGGTCACTTCTTCCTTTCGGAGTTTATATCGAATTGCCTTTTATTGACCCTTTGTTGCCCATCCTCTCCACCTATAGGTCTACCACCGTCGTATTTTTTCTTTTTCCATCTACGGAGCACCCTCGTTTGGCAATGGTAGGTACCTGAAATTGAGCTTCCGTGTTTTTATGGACATTTAGGGGGGGGGTAAAAGAAGTATATCGTATAGTCTGACTGCTGCACTGTTGGGCTTGATTCGACACTCGCCTAAAACTATACCCTTAGATCTAAATTAGAGGGTGTTCTATACTTCACTTGCCCTGGTTCTTCATCCACTATACCAGACGACACAGAGGTCTTAGACCAACCAGTACTGCTTCTAAAACACTTCCATTACTGACTACACGGAATCGATTCCCGCCGGTTACAAATAGAACATTCCTAGTTAAAACTTTCGCAACTAGGCTTAGTGTTACACCCTGTAGATGAGCCACTTGCTCTTTCTTTTTGCTGGTGTTTTTTTTTGTTTGTTTTACTTTTTGTTGCCTCTCCCACATCACCCTTGACGTACTTCCGTATACAGTTCTATCTTTCTCTTGTCTCGTTACTCTTTACAAGGGATCTGCCACTGTTTTACCCTAAATATCTTAATAGGCTTTTTATGGCCGAGGCCTCGAAATGCATCGCGATGCTTTTGATGGTGGGTAAATATTATAGTAGGTATGAATTTCTTTTTCTGGAAGATAGATTTACGTTTCCCTCGTGTTTTTTCATGGAGGACTTAATTATTTAGCTATAGTATAAATGGCTGCTTCTAATTTTATTGATGGTGATGGCACGTGTTCCGCAAAGGGATAAATGACTATCCATCTTAGACAGTATACGCAACAGGTTCTGGGCCATGAAGAAGTAAAATAGTTAAATTTACTAATCCTCAACAGCGGCGACCGCAAAAATTTATCAATTACATTAGCGGAGAAACTGGCATATATTTAGTTCCTAGTGTGTATGGAAGCCACTAGTAAAATAGAAGAGTCTCCGAAAACTTTTAGCCAGACATCTAAGCCTTAGCTAGCCTGCTTCGTAAACCCTTTTCGCAGTTTCGAACCGTATACGAAGGAATGGAAGCCAACCAATACTCTTTTAAAAATACCAAGCCCGTCTGTCCGTGTGGGGAGGCTTCCTTAAGCGTAGCCGAGTCCAGGGACCAACTGGCGCTAAAACGGAGAGGGGTGGTGTAACGAAAGCCTCTTCAAAGTAATATAAAAAGTAATTTTAGCTGGTAATCGATCTAATTAAGCTTAATTATCTGAACAGAGGCATCCGAGGCGCGTCTTCCCGTTTAAGGCCCCACGCCTAGGGAATGCTAGGCGTAAGAGAAATGCCGAGAGAGTGAGGGCGGGGCTTATTCTAATTAGGCCCAATACTATGTCTAATTAAGCGTTCCAGCCGAAAAAAATGCGGGAAATGAAGATAGGAACGCGCGGCGCGGAAAATTTGTCGTTCCCATAGCGACCACCCGAAATTGAATTTATCTTTTTCTCGGCGAAATTTTTGGAAATTAGATTTTGTTTTTCATTTCAGATTAATTTACGATATCATGAGCCGCCCCAGCGTGTAAAAATTACCCTTTATCTTATTTTAGCTCATTTTTAATACAACAATTTGTAGGTCGCATTTAAATGGGTTATTCCTATCTCTATGGTAAAGCTTCGGTATTTCCCTTTAAGGAAAATGGGGAATTAACGGTGAACTTGTAGTATAATTTTTACCGATTAGTTTTACTTCAAGAAACCAAGGAACGCTTTTGCCGTAACGTTTGAAGATAGCGCACATCTCGTGGAAACTAACCTTAGTATTATCAGAAGTAAGATCCTGGCACTAGTGAACAAATTTGAGGATTTTATGCTGCTTCCATCGCGCCTACACTAGAGAGCAAAAAATTGGTCGAGTTTCAAAAACATTTCCTTCCCCCTTCCCCTCAACCTAAAGCCGCGGAACACGGACGCGGGGGCTTTTGAATCTAGTTCGGCCGTCTACCGCCGCGAGCGTCTCACGTTTTGGAGCTAAAATTCATAAACCGCTACCAGAGGGCCAACCGTTGGTGTGTTATCAAGAATATTCACTTTCGCCAAGTGAAGAATTTAGTTACCTCAATACCTTCTGGTATTATTGACCATTGTCATTACTGGAGGGAAGGCTCGCATCTCTAGCGATTGAACCATTTTAGATGGAATTTCTGATAGCATTTAGGAAGTGTATTGCAACCCCATTATTCTTGCATTAGTAAATTATACGTAACTAAATTATTAATTATATTAGAAATAGCATAGGTCACGTGGTCTGACGTCATAGGTCGCGTGATATGACGGCATAGGTCACGTGATATGACGTCATAGGTCACGTGACCGGGTTAGATTAATCCTTTCACATACACTTTTATGTAACCAGCACTAGCTAAAGTAAAAAATTATTTATTTTTGGTATTGCACTTCATAGTTGTAAATTGGTTTAATAGTCGTGTTGGTAGCTATAGGTAAGGTCTGGCGCACGACTGCCTCGAATTCAAACTATGGGTTGCAAACTGTTTTAAATGGTTCATTTCCCTTTGTTATAGCAGTGATATTTATATAAATTATATCCTCCTAAATGGTATCATGCGCTTTGATATTGAAGTTCTATTTACTTAAAGTTTTATTTATTTATGTCCTAGCGGTTTGATGGCGCAGTTGAGACGGGGCGTTACCTAATATTACTCGGGTCACGGTTCGAATCACGGCAAGAAAGTAAGTGATATTAAAATTTGGCTTATGGTATAAAGCACTATATTATTAAAGTTTAATTTATGTGGTGCGATGGGTAGCGTTCCCGTCACACACACTTCTAATCCGGGTTCGTTTCCCGACGAGAGATGTGATATTTATGTTAAAATGGTGACTTTTTTATATGATACTTCGTTAGTGAATTTCTTTTCAATAGAAGACGTATTTACTTAATGATGTTGCGTATCAGTATATGCAACACTGCGAACACCGAATGAAAGACATCAATCAGAAGGGTCTTGGTTGTTTTCACTTCGACGTGTCTTGCATCAGACGTCCATAACTCTCTTTTTCGAGAGAAAATATTTATATTTAATTTCTTTTCATTCAACGCTTTTTTACCAAGACAGACCCTTCATTTTTCAGCGAAACCCTAATCCGAAAACTAATTGTCTGATCGAAAGAAAAGCCCTTAAAGGCCGACTGGTAAAATTAACAGCATTACAAATCTGAATTTTCAATTTTTGGAAAAACGTAGATGCCCAAACATTACAGGTACATTTGTAAACGATTTCAAAAGCTGGAACATTGATTGATTGACGGTAAGTAGTTCCAAAGCATAACTTTACCATAAGTTCATATGAAATGTTCCATAAGTTTGCCACTGATTACTGAGAGCTTGTCATGAAGTGACGTAGGTGAAACGTCATGGATTCTCGTAAAGCGACGCCTGGTGCATGAGCGCTGTCAAAGGAATAGTACAGAATAAATGGGAACATGAACTGCAAAAATTGAGTGTAGTCAATTCTCACGTCGTTCTCAAACTAGCTCTCAGTAAGTCTCTAGCATTACGAAGTATATGTAGTGTCATACTCATGAAACATATCTTATAAACTTATGATATTACGAATAACTCAAGTACGTCATTTGTGAACAGCTCGATACTTAAACCAAAATAAACCTCTCCTAGTCGAGACGCAATTAAGAGATTTTTCTTAAATAATTAAATAAATATAACTGATATTAATTATCTTAATCATCATTAATTTACCATAATTCTAGTTAAATCGTTTTAAAATACTTTATTCCGAGAATCATTTTAAATATAGCTATTGTTGACGTTTGAATTCATGCGTATGCCTCTTTAACCATTTTTGTAAATTTAGGGATAAGGCGATTGATTCTCGTAACCCAAGCCGATCG
This sequence comes from Phalangium opilio, assembly GCF_054372755.1. Taxonomy (NCBI): domain Eukaryota; kingdom Metazoa; phylum Arthropoda; class Arachnida; order Opiliones; family Phalangiidae; genus Phalangium; species Phalangium opilio. The sequence continues at coordinate 609,688 of NW_028324229.1, forward strand.
TCATGTACTTCTCAATCCTAACGATGGGAGTAGAAGCCAAAAAAGTCTATCTGCGAGCAAGTTTGCTCCGATTTGCCAACTGCGAACGTGGTGACAGACACATACTCTCACGCAGTTACGTCCAGTGTAATACCTCTCCGAGACGTCGTTCAACACTTAAGATGGACAACATGCCGTTTATCAAGCTGCCGGAATTGCGATTGTCAACGCAACGGAAAGAACGTTTTCTATGAGTCATTTTTAGTGTAATTCAACTAATAAACTTAAAACTGTATAGTTTATAAAGTAGCTGAATATAATAAGGAGGGAAAGCTGTGTCCTGTTAAACCATGAAAACAAAATGTTAACATTTTTGAAAGAACCTATACTTTATTACATAAATATATATGTTCGATAAGTATGACACTACTTATATTTCATAATGCTAGAGACTTACTGGCTTTATCCTATGAAAATATTCCAAACAGTGTCAAAGTTGTAATGAATGATTACACATTTTTAAAAAGTATTTTAATTATTAATTTTTAATAAAATGGAATGTAACTAATGGAATATACTTCGAAATAAAATATTGCATTAATATTTATAAGTCTATGTGATAAAATCATTTGTATTTATAAGCTTACTAAATAATGTCAGTGGCTATGGTTTAGAAAAGGGGGTCACATACAAATACATCATATTATCTGAATTAGGCTCACTATATTAGAATTATTTAAAAATATTTCTAACAGAACAGAGTAGAAATACAGTAACGCATAACTAACCTGAATTTTATTAATGATATACAGAATGGTCACGTGACCTGTAACGTCACAATTACGTAATGTTCACGTGACCTCTGACGTCACAATCACGAAATGGTCACGTGAACGGTGACGTCTTAATCACGTAATGGTCACGTGACCTGTAACGTCACAATCACGTAATGGTCACGTGACCTCTGACGTAACAATTACGTAATGGTCACGTGACCTGTGACGTCACAATTGCGTACTGGTCACGTGACCGGTGACGTCACAATTACGTAATGGTCACGTGACCGGTGACATCACAATTACGTAATGGTCACGTGACCTGTGACGTCACAATTACGTAATGGTCACGTGCCCTGTGACGTCGCAATTGCGTACTGGTCACATGACCTCTGACGTCACAATTACGTAATGGTCACGTGACCCGTGACGTCACAATTGCGTACTGGTCACGTGACCGGTGACGTCACAATTACGTAATGGTCACGTGACCGGTGACATCACAATTACGTAATGGTCACGTGACCTGTGACGTCGCAATTGCGTACTGGTCACGTGACCTGTGACGTCACAATTACGTACTGGTCACCTGACCTGTGACGTCACAATTACGTAATGGTCACGTGACCTGTGACGTCACAATTGCGTAATTATCACGTGACCATCACGTGCGCCAAAATGAAATCGATTGAATTGAACTGAACTGAACTCATGGTTTTAATGAATATATAGGTTTATTTATATAACCTACGACGTCACCATTACGTAATTGTAATTTATTGTTTAATATATGTAGGCTTAACGTTTAAGTGTGTATGTAAATTGCTATTTAATTTATTTAGGCCTAGCACTGTTTGCTAATTTCGCGCCAGAGTCACGACGCATCTTTGTGCGCACTCCTTCATTCGCAGCGCCACTAACGTTGGAAAGTAAGAGTAGATTTTGCCAGACGGTCTACAGAATACGGTTCTTTCTCTGATCGGCACCGTGGAGTCAAGATCGTTCCAGCTCCGCGCTTCCCAATCAGATGTTCGCCGATTTTTTTAAGTCAATAAAAACGAAGAATCACTACTTTCGCTGACTTTCCGCCATTTCTCTCTCCGCCTTCAAGGAATCAGCTTTGAATCTAGAGCTCTTCGCCGCCATTGAATTCTCTTGTGGAAACAATTCACTGCGGAGCTCATTCTTTGCCTTGAAGTCGTCGAGGCCACTTCGGAAAACCTTTCTTGCTCATCAGATCGTAGTCGTGGCTTTCGAGGTCGATTCTTGACAGTTTTGCCATTTCTCTGATCGATTACCTCAAGTACGCATGCTGAATTCGAAGCTCTTTATGACTTGGCCATTGCTTCGCCACGTGCTGTAACAGTCCGTAAGCTCAAACTTTACAATAATCCGAACTCATCTAGCTTCCCTTAAATTATTTTATTTATTTCAAGTGTTTAAACTAGTTAGGTAGTGTTAAATGTTAGTGAATCTTATTTATTTATTGAAAATTAAATACCATAAATAATATTTTACAACAAGATGTTGGACAAGGCTTAGCTAAGACAATCTCGAATTAATTAGATTAGGGGTTGTTATTATTAAGCAATTAAACGGGGTACGTAATTAATTTAGAGATAATGTATCGGATTAAGTTAAGGCTTCTCCCATTTCTACTCGGTTTTTATTTATGCGGTATGTTGGAATAGTTTTAATTTCAAATCAAGAAATAACAGGTTTTCCTAAAATTAGTGTTGGGCTATTGTTATTATTAAGCTATTAATCAGGGTACGTAATTAATTTAGAGATGAGACGGATTTTCGAAAATATATTCCCGCAGAGATAATTTCATAACACGAGATTGCCCTAAGCCTAAGCTAAGCCTCGTCACATTTTTACTCTATTTTTATTTAAAATAAATGGCAGATTTCCTAAAATTATTATTTATACAATTATGGGAGACAATTAGTTAGCCAGAGTCTTTCTTTGATTCAGGGTCGCACTTGATTGGTTTCTCTCTATAAATTTGGTAGCCAGTTCTTTTTAATTAAGGACCTCTCTTTCTTAAATTATGTAAATCTACAAGATTACTATTTTTTTTTGACCCATAAACAAGCCTCTTGATTCGAAGTAGGCAATAGCTTAATATGTGTTATTAATGTTTATTTAAAGTTTTAATTTAAGGGGCATATGGGAATATTAATTAATTTAAAATAAATAAATGGCAGGTTTCCTAAAATTATTTTCTACACAATTATGGGGAAAAAATTTCTTAGCTAGAGTTTTTCTTTAATTCGGAGTGGCAATTATTTGGTTTCTCTCTATACATTTGGAAGCCCTTTTTTTAAATTAAGGAACTATGTTAATCTACGGGATTATTGACGTAAATAAATATTTTGTGTGACCCATAAACCAGAATTTTGATTCAAAGTAGGCAATAGCTTAATGTGTTATTAATATATTTTCATTTATAGTTGCTGCTGATATTCATGGACTTTTCTGCCGCTGGTCATTCCGAGACTTATCATTCCAGATGACATCCGTTATTCGATTTACGCCACCCGATGTCTTAAAGTTGGCCTGGACTAGCTATCTCTCTCAGCGATGACTTTAAAATTACGGACAACCGAAGCTAGAAGACTGAAAAGATTACAAGCAAATTACTACATCTTTTTTATTCGAAAATTTTATTTGTAATTACTGCAACTAATTTTTTTCCGCGTTCAAACTTTAATTTACCAAACACTTTAATTATTTTTCTTGTTTGAAATTCATGTATACACTTGGTTCCTTTTTTCTTATTGAATAAATTTTGCCTTAAACCTGGTTATTTGTTTTCTTTTAATTGTTTCGATGTAGGGGATGGTTTCAATTTTTTAGGGTCTGGACTTAGGGGGGTTTTTTAGGACCCTTTTTATGGCTTTTTTTTACCATTTTAAAGCTTATTTTAGGCCTATTTCTTCTTTTTTTTTGATTTTTATACAAAAAATTCGAGTGAATTAGCCTAAAAAGCTTAAAAAAGCCATAAAAAGGATCCTAAAAAACCCCCCTAAGTCCAGACATTAAAAAATTGAAACCATCCCCAATATCGAAACAAATTAAATAAAACAAAGAACGTGACCCAAGGAAAAAATTATTTATTGAGAAAAAAACAATTGAGGTGTATACAAAAATTTCCGTAAAAAATAATTTAAAGAGTTCCGTAAATTAAAGTGAGACCGCGTAAATTAAATTATGTAGGTTCAAATAAAATTCTAAATAAAAAATTGAATCATCTACTTAAAAATCTTGACGTTAATTGACTAGATATAAAGCCTCGTGTATCGCCAAGTCAAAGAAAGCCTCGTGTATCGCCAAGTCCAAGAAAGCCTCGTGTATCGCCAAGTCCAAGAAAGCCTCGTGTATCGCCAAGTCCAAGAAAGCCTCGTGTATCGCCAAGTCCAAGAAAGCCTCGTTTATCGCCAAGTCCGAGAAAGCCTCGTGTATCGCCAAGTCCGAGAAAGCCTCGTGTATCGCCAAGTCCGAGAAAGCCTCGTGTATCGCCAAGTCCGAGAAAGCCTCGTGTATCGCCAAGTCCGAGAAAGCCTCGTGTATCGCCAAGTCCGAGAAAGCCTCGTGTATCGCCAAGTCCGAGAAAGCCTCGTGTATCGCCAAGTCCGAGAAAGCCTCGTGTATCGCCAAGTCCGAGAAAGCCTCGTGTATCGCCAAGTCCGAGAAAGCCTCGTGTATCGCCAAGTCCGAGAAAGCCTCGTCGATCGCCAAGTCCGAGAAAGCCTCGTGTATCGCCAAGTCCGAGAAAGCCTCGTGTATCGCCAAGTCCGAGAAAGCCTCGTGTATCGCCAAGTCCGAGAAAGCCTCGTGTATCGCCAAGTCCGAGAAAGCCTCGTGTATCGCCAAGTCCGAGAAAGCCTCGTGTATCGCCAAGTCCGAGAAAGCCTCGTGTATCGCCAAGTCCGAGAAAGCCTCGTGTATCGCCAAGTCCGAGAAAGCCTCGTGTATCGCCAAGTCCAAGAAAGACTCGTGTATCGCCAAGTCCAAGAAAGACTCGTGTATCGCCAAGTCCAAGAAAGCCTCGTGTATCGCCAAGTCCAAGAAAGATGTCATCTGGAATCAGCGTCTCTAACAGTGAATGAACTCCCCAACTCTACCGAACGTTGAAATCAGATATTAAGAAGCGTCTCCGATTGATCAGCATTCAGCAGCAGAAAATCATTCGCGTCTGAAAAGGAAAATATATTTATATCAAATATTAATCCATTGCTTCCTTAGAATTGAATAACTTTAAGCCTAACAAACAAAATAATTTACCTAATACTAAGAAAATATAGTTAAGAATCTAAGCTAAATTTCATAAGCCGTGTTCAAGTTAGCCTTAACATCGTGGTGGTGGCTTACATAATTTTATTTTAAAACTATTCTTAAATAGACTGAATTTGCGATAAATAATAATAATTAACAAACAATTAATTCTGCCTGATTTATTAAAACTACTCAAAATAATTAAGGCTTACTCTTGCTGCGCATCGAGAAGAGAGTTCATTCCAACATGGCCTCGCTAAACTGAATCCGAACGATCATTCAACGGCGGTAAAGAGCTCAAGATTCTGGAATGATTCCATGACGGCGAAGAGAGAAAAATGGCGTGATTTCCAAGAGCAGAGCGGGAAAACGATCTAGACTCCACGATACTGATCAAAGAAAGAACTTTCGGCAGTGCAAACGTAAAACGGGCTTGCGTTATCTAATTTGAACAATTAGGGTGGAATTTTCTATCGGGAAATGGTGTAGAAGTGCACAGGCAGTAGGCCAATCGAGGGCGTAAAAATGTCTAAAAAATAAAGACGTCTATGATGACAGTTGCTTTCAACCCTAAAACAACGTTTTTATCTCAAATACTACTTAATTCCTAGGCCCAAAACTGTAGAATATTAAAAATATAAAAAATTAATTTCAGACCAACTCTTTATCTCCAGAATAGACCAAAAAAGAAATAAAGAAGAGTGTAAGTTCGAAAACATAACGTGAAGCAATTTTAATTCCAAAGTAAAAATGCTCTATTTAGAAATATACTTTTTAATATCATTTTACGCAACGTCTAATAAAAATATATGTTTTCGAACTTACACTCTTCTTTATTTCTTTTTTGGTCTATTCTGGAGATAAAGAGTTGGTCTGGACATTTATTTTTTATATTTTTATATTTTTAATATTCTACAGTTTTGGGCCTAGGAATTAAGTAGTATTTGAGATAAAAACGTTGTTTTAGGGTTGAAAGCAACTGTCATCATAGACGTCTTTATTTTTTAGACATTTTAACGCCCTCGATTGGCCTACTGCCTATGCACTTCTACACCATTTCCCGATAGAAAATTCCACCCTAATTGTTCAAATTAGATAACGCAAGCCCGTTTTACGTTTGCACTGCCGAAAGTTCTTTCTTTGATCAGTATCGTGGAGTTTAGATCGTTTTCCCGCTCTGCTCTTGGAAATCACGCCATTTTTCTCTCTTCGCCGTCAAGGAATCATTCCAGAATCTTGAGCTCTTTACCGCCGTTGAATGATCGTTCGGATTCAGTTTAGCGAGGCCATGTTGGAATGAACTCTCTTCTCGATGCGCAGCAAGAGTAAGCCTTAATTATTTTGAGTAGTTTTAATAAATCAGGCAGAATTAATTGTTTGTTAATTATTATTATTTATCGCAAATTCAGTCTATTTAAGAATAGTTTTAAAATAAAATTATGTAAGCCACCACCACGATGTTAAGGCTAACTTGAACACGGCTTATGAAATTTAGCTTAGATTCTTAACTATATTTTCTTAGTATTAGGTAAATTATTTTGTTTGTTAGGCTTAAAGTTATTCAATTCTAAGGAAGCAATGGATTAATATTTGATATAAATATATTTTCCTTTTCAGACGCGAATGATTTTCTGCTGCTGAATGCTGATCAGTCGGAGACGCTTCTTAATATCTGATTTCAACGTTCGGTAGAGTTGGGGAGTTCATTCACTGTTAGAGACGCTGATTCCCGATGACATCTTTCTTGGACTTGGCGATACACGAGGCTTTCTTGGACTTGGCGATACACGAGGCTTTCTTGGACTTGGCGATACACGAGGCTTTCTCGGACTTGGCGATACACGAGGCTTTCTTGGACTTGGCGATACACGAGGCTTTCTTGGACTTGGCGATACACGAGGCTTTCTTGGACTTGGCGATACACGAGGCTTTCTTGGACTTGGCGATACACGAGGCTTTCTTGGACTTGGCGATACACGAGGCTTTATATCTAGTCAATTAACGTCAAGATTTTTAAGTAGATGATTCAATTTTTTATTTAGAATTTTATTTGAACCTACATAATTTAATTTACGCGGTCTCACTTTAATTTACGGAACTCTTTAAATTATTTTTTACGGAAATTTTTTGTATACACCTCAATTGTTTTTTTCTCAATAAATAATTTTTTCCTTGGGTCACGATCTTTGTTTTATTTAATTTGTTTCGATATTGGGGATGGTTTCAATTTTTTAATGTCTGGACTTAGGGGGGTTTTTTAGGATCCTTTTTATGGCTTTTTTTAAGCTTTTCATGGCTTTTTTAAGCTTTTTAGACTAATTCACTCGAATTTTTTGTATAAAAATCTAAAAAAAGAAGAAATAGGCCTAAAATAAGCTTTAAATGTTAAAAAAAAGCCATAAAAAGGGTTCTAAAAAACCCCCCTAAGTCCAGACCCTAAAAAATTTAAACCATCCCCTACATCGAAACAATTAAAAGAAAACAAATAACCAGGTTTAAGGCAAAATTTATTCAATAAGAAAAAAGGAACCAAGTGTATACATGAATTTCAAACAAGAAAAATAATTAAAGTGTTTGGTAAATTAAAGTTTGAACGCGGAAAAAAATTAGTTGCAGTAATTACAAATAAAATTTTCGAATAAAAAAGATGTAGTAATTTGCTTGTAATCTTTTCAGTCTTCTAGCTTCGGTTGTCCGTAATTTTAAAGTCATCGCTGAGAGAGATAGCTAGTCCAGGCCAACTTGAAGACATCGGGTGGCGTAAATCGAATAACGGATGTCATCTGGAATGATAAGTCTCGGAATGACCAGCGGCAGAAAAGTCCATGAATATCAGCAGCAACTATAAATGAAAATATATTAATAACACATTAAGCTATTGCCTACTTTGAATCAAAATTCTGGTTTATGGGTCACACAAAATATTTATTTACGTCAATAATCCCGTAGATTAACATAGTTCCTTAATTTAAAAAAAAGGGCTTCCAAATGTATAGAGAGAAACCAAATAATTGCCACTCCGAATTAAAGAAAAACTCTAGCTAAGAAATTTTTTCCCCATAATTGTGTAGAAAATAATTTTAGGAAACCTGCCATTTATTTATTTTAAATTAATTAATATTCCCATATGCCACTTAAATTAAAACTTTAAATAAACATTAATAACACATATTAAGCTATTGCCTACTTCGAATCAAGAGGCTTGTTTATGGGTCAAAAAAAATAGTAATCTTGTAGATTTACATAATTTAAGAAAGAGAGGTCCTTAATTAAAAAGAACTGGCTACCAAATTTATAGAGAGAAACCAATCAAGTGCGACCCTGAATCAAAGAAAGACTCTGGCTAACTAATTGTCTCCCATAATTGTATAAATAATAATTTTAGGAAATCTGCCATTTATTTTAAATAAAAATAGAGTAAAAATGTGACGAGGCTTAGCTTAGGCTTAGGGCAATCTCGTGTTATGAAATTATCTCTGCGGGAATATATTTTCGAAAATCCGTCTCATCTCTAAATTAATTACGTACCCTGATTAATAGCTTAATAATAACAATAGCCCAACACTAATTTTAGGAAAACCTGTTATTTCTTGATTTGAAATTAAAACTATTCCAACATACCGCATAAATAAAAACCGAGTAGAAATGGGAGAAGCCTTAACTTAATCCGATACATTATCTCTAAATTAATTACGTACCCCGTTTAATTGCTTAATAATAACAACCCCTAATCTAATTAATTCGAGATTGTCTTAGCTAAGCCTTGTCCAACATCTTGTTGTAAAATATTATTTATGGTATTTAATTTTCAATAAATAAATAAGATTCACTAACATTTAACACTACCTAACTAGTTTAAACACTTGAAATAAATAAAATAATTTAAGGGAAGCTAGATGAGTTCGGATTATTGTAAAGTTTGAGCTTACGGACTGTTACAGCACGTGGCGAAGCAATGGCCAAGTCATAAAGAGCTTCGAATTCAGCATGCGTACTTGAGGTAATCGATCAGAGAAATGGCAAAACTGTCAAGAATCGACCTCGAAAGCCACGACTACGATCTGATGAGCAAGAAAGGTTTTCCGAAGTGGCCTCGACGACTTCAAGGCAAAGAATGAGCTCCGCAGTGAGTTGTTTCCACAAGAGAATTCAATGGCGGCGAAGAGCTCTAGATTCAAAGCTGATTCCTTGAAGGCGGATAGAGAAATGGCGGAAAGTCAGCGAAAGTAGTGATTCTTCGTTTTTATTGACTTAAAAAAATCGGCGAACATATGATTGGGAAGCGCGGAGCTGGAACGATCTTGACTCCACGGTGCCGATCAGAGAAAGAACCGTATTCTGTAGACCGTCTGGCAAAATCTACTCTTACTTTCCAACGTTAGTGGCGCTGCGAATGAAGGAGTGCGCACAAAGATGCGTCGTGACTCTGGCGCGAAATTAGCAAACAGTGCTAGGCCTAAATAAATTAAATAGCAATTTACATACATACTTAAACGTTAAGCCTACATATATTAAACAATAAATTACAATTACGTAATGGTGACGTCGTAGGTTATATAAATAAACCTATATATTCATTAAAACCATGAGTTCAGTTCAGTTCAATTCAATCGATTTCATTTTGGCGCACGTGATGGTCACGTGATCATTACGCAATTGTGACGTCACAGGTCACGTGACCATTACGTAATTGCGACGTCACAGGTCACGTGACCATTACGTAATTGTGATGTCACCGGTCACGTGACCATTACGTAATTGTGACGTCACCGGTCACGTGACCAGTACGAAATTGTGACGTCACGGGTCACGTGACCATTACGTAATTGTGACGTCAGAGGTCACGTGACCAGTACGCAATTGCGACGTCACAGGTCACGTGACCATTACGTGATTAAGACGTCACCGTTCACGTGACCATTTCGTGATTGTGACGTCAGAGGTCACGTGAACATTACGTAATTGTGACGTTACAGGTCACGTGACCATTCTGTATTTCATTAATAAAATTCAGGTTAGTTATGCGTTACTATATTTCTACTCTGTTCTGTTAGAAATAATATAGTGAGCCTAATTCAGATAATATGATGTATTTGTATGTGACCCCCGTTTCTAAACCACAGCCACTTACATTATTTAGTAAGCTTATAAATACAAATGATTTTATCACATAGACTTATAAATATTATTGCAATATTTTATTTCGAAATATATTCCATTTGATACATTCAGATTTAATAAAAATTTGTAATTAAAATACTTTTCAAAAATGTGGTAATCATTCATTATAACTTTTTATTATTTGACGCCATAACTATAATTAATAAGCTTATAAGTAGAAATGATATTATGAAATAATATTTTATAAATATTAATGCAAGTTTTTATTTTGAAATCTATTTCATTGATACATTAGATTTCATTAAAAAGATTAATAATTAAAATAATATGAATATTTTTATAAACGTGTATCTTCCGAGTGTTGAGTCCAGGTACTGAAAATAATAAAAAAAAAATTCTATTATTATCAAATTTTAATCGGCTTAGAATTTCCACTGTTTTTCCACGCTAATATCTACGTTGGAAAACTAGGTTGTTAGGATGGAAAAGCAGGGTATTTGGTGGCAAAACGTAGCATTATGCTTTTGCGTCAAGATCGGAAGTCACGGAGTGTTGAAAAATTGCATAAATGTTATTAACAATGTATAGATTAAGCATATAAAAGAAATATATATATAAGTGCAAGTGAACGATTGTAAAAAAAACCCACCCAACCTTGAATACAAAAATAACAAAAGTAACAAGACGACCCAAGGGCTCGTAATAGTAGCCACATCGTACGTGTGAATAGCCCCTCTATACCTTACCCTAATGTGTGCATAACCCCTCTATACCTTACCCTAATGTGTGCATAACCCCTCTATACCTTACCCTAATGAGTGAATAGCGCTTTCTTTACAATGCTTAAATGATTTACCGTGCATAAAATCAGAGTGAATAGCCCCTCGATGCCCTACCCTAAACAGTGATAAAATTATTACCAGTATAAATTATTGTAATAATTGTAATATTCCGGCGAATCGAAGAACAGATAGTTTTAGTGATTACCCCCTCGATGAGTTTTTACAACATAGACTTATGCCGATGCACACTTATCGCATCTTATAAATTTCTAACATGGACTTATACCAGAACCTTTTGAAAGAGAATGTTTAGTTACGGATTTTTTTAACCTGGAGTCTATTGAAAATTTAAGTCATTTTGTTAAACTTCAATGCAAATTATTGTTAAATTAATTAAGCTAATGGTCAATTCTGAATTAAATAGGCTTTCAAATCTTGAACAGGTAGTACAATAACCTTATGAACTCTGGTATTTTGTATAAATATCTGCAACAAAAATAAACAGCGTTGAAAATAGGCGTGAATAAATCAAACGGGCCAAAATATATTATTTTCTCTTATATATTTCTTCAACTCCCAAATAACCTAGAGGGCTTAGATGGCAGTGGAATGTTATCTACTATATTATATCTTGGATTCTTAAAACCCATGGCGCCATCTGAGAAAAATAACATCTACTAAAATAGTGAAAAGGGAACCGTTAGGCAAAAATATGGCTTTAAAGTTTTTTCCCTTTTCTTTTTAAAACGCATCGAAAGAAAGCTTTGATGTGAAGAAAATCTTTTCCGTCTAAAACAAAACGAAAATACTCAGAGCGAAGAATATCAAGGCGATACAAAAGAAATAGTTCCAAGGAAACAAGACGTAAAGAACCATATTTTGTTTCCAAGACAGGATGGAGACAGTAGCAACCTCAGGGATCTTATTCAAGCTACTCACGCGCTAAAGATTTCCCTGTGTTAATTAAAATACCTTGGTCAATCTGACATTTTATTCCTACACCCGACAGTATATTGAACACGACACTACGCTTCAACGAGATAGTTTCACCAATTAAATCTATAAATTTTTCAGTTTCAAAAAATGAAAAGAGAGAAAGATGCGGGGATAAAACAGCTAATTTTTTCGAGTCCCCGTGAAATGGGAGAGGAAAGGATGGTTCTGGCATCGGCCAGCAAAGAGTCAGAAAATCCCCGATATAAATTCTGGAGAGCATTCGACGGAACGCCAGAGTAGAGAGAGAGAGAGAGAGAGAGAGAGACAGAGAGAGACAGAGAGAATGAGTGGGGCGAGCGCCCACTTTCTATTATCGTCGACAGAAGTACATCAAAATGAAGTCATCAAAATCATCACCAAATCTCTCATCTCTTTTTCTAATCGATAGGGCAATGCCTCTAAGGGGAAACTTTCAACCCTTACAATTAGAGAGTAATACTTAAGTCTTAAAGCATACCTGGATTTAACTTTGTAACGAATTTACTTCTGTCATACGTCGCCGAAAGAGAGAAACGGTGCTCGGCTCGGGAGTAGTGCACAAAAAAGAAGGAAAATTTAATAGGAGCACCGGATTTAATCTGCAGGAAAAATATGAAAGTTATTCTCTTAGAAAGAGGTGTTAACGCGTTTTAAAAGCCTGGGTGAAACACAGGCTAAAGTACAACGCGCGGGGAGAGGCTAGAGAAAGGAGTAGGAGGAGGTGTTAGGCCTAATGTAGCGTCGGAAAATGGAGAGTGGCATTAAAGCTTCCATTACAACAGATAAGAAAGGATTTACGAGTAAGGAGAAGGCAGATACGCTTTTCTCTATAACCTTATGGACTTACGTTTCGGAAAGCTTTTTTCCCCCTCAAAAAATAGCATTTAAAATATAGGAGTTGAAGGAGGGGTGGCTGGCTGCCTGCCTGCTCGGGTTGTAGCGTCTCTCGATTTTCGGAAACAGATTACGCAACTCTGATATTGCTCCATAGATTCTCAAAGAGAGAGTGAGAGATGTACCATTCGAAACTGGAACTCTTGAACTTGATATGATAAGGAATGCACCAGTCGAAATTTATACCATCCCTTTGAAGCTAAAATTTGCCTCGGCATCTTAGGCTACCACTTTCAATCTTTCTCTTTAGGGTTAAGTTTATTTTTCTTAAGAAATCTTCCCTCGTGTTTACGAGTTTCCGTTGGCTTTTTAAAGAATATTCCGACCATTTCGTTAAAAGATCAAGTCTAGGTTCAAGAGAGTGAGTGAGATGAAAAGGATAAAATCTTGGAATAAAATTTAGACTAGATTAAAGAAAAATTTAATTCTAAAATGAAGTTGTTTTAATGAATTTATAATTGTGTTTGAATAATCCTCCTTAACTTCAATGCATAATATAACTCTTCTAAGTTCATTAGGCCCGAATTAGGCTTAGCTACAACAGACCCCATTTAGTGGTTGAATACAAACCTTCTTAACCAAGGCCTAAAACATTGAAAGCCTATTAAAAATTGATGAAATCGGCTCTCTTTCGCGGTTATTTCACACAGGAGATACTACTCAGAAGAAATAAACAAAAAACACTCCGTATTATCTAACCCCTGTAGTCCAAAATAAACGAAATTTGGTCATGGTATATAAAAAGAAACCCAAGAAAGTGTTTTGAAAAAAGAGGAAGAAAACTGTTTGGAATCCAAACTAGGCGTTGAATATTCCGAGGTTTTTATTTCTACCGAAACTTCCATATACGATACGACCTTTTTATTTCCTATTCGACAATTCCCAAGTGTTAAATTTCAAGAGGGGAAAAAAAGGGAATATGAAAAATTTGGACCTTAGCTGCTAGTGATGGAATGGGAATATAAAAATGCTTCCATTCATGCTTGATAGATGAAAAGGTTGAGAAACGCAACGAACATGCCACCTAACATTATCAGTAATATTAGAGTAAATAATTCGTCGTACCAGAAGGGGATAATAGAAGAAGGATGACACTCTGTAAACTCTTAATACTTTAGTTACGTAACATGACGCTTCACAGGCTCCTGGACCTTTTTGTTTCCTCTCCTGCTCATCAAAGTTCAGATGGGCATCGCACCGTGATAGGTTGGATTCCGTAACCCACAAACCTTGATTGTCTTGACGTGGGACAAAAACGCACAAGCACATGCGCCTTGGCAAATAGTTAATCAGCGCTAATAGAGTAATGATGAGGGAACTATTTATCGCGTATGTGATTGGGTTTATCAACCTTGAACACTTTAAATGTAAAATGATGTTGGGAAGAATGATGTTACATTTACACCGCTTTGCGGTACACTTCTCTCTAGGAGAAGTGTTATATACATCTGGTCGTACGAACCATGTCACCTACAACTTAGAAACTGAAATATTTAGGAAACTTGGACGGTTGTGGTTTTCCCACCGTTTTCTACGAAATATGTATGGGAAAAGATATCAGCCGAAGAACCTTAGGAATACATATCGGTAGGGCCTATGATATTCATATTTTCGAGGCAGGGTAAAAAACAGCCCCCCAAGGTAAAGAAATATCTCTCGATCCTTTCCTTTTTCGGGGCTGTATTGGCCTGTAGAGTGTCCCAAAAGCGACCAGCGGGCTTTACGGTATACGCGGTGTACTCGTGTACCGCTGGTTTCCCCGAAAATTGTATTTATGATATCGATATCCTAGTCGTGTCACGTAAATTCTTCTCTATTTTACTTTGCTCCCTAGTTTTAGCGACCGACCAATGTACGAGTAACATAGCCCATAACTTTATGGGACTCTCGCCGGAATTGGGAGCCCATAAAAAACTAATCCGTCAATTTGTCTGTCGTAAAACACACCAGTCGGAACGCAATTTCTTCTATTTAAACGACATTACAATTAAAATTAAGGTAAATCTCGGGTGAAACAATTTACGGTATGGTGAAGCTGACGTACAACGGGTCAAACACTCAAGCTTACAAATAGGATTGACAAAAACCAAATATCTTTGGTTACATTGTGACATCTTGTTTGCGAGATATATCATGGAAGAGGGTGTCCTAGAAATGCGTTGAAATCTTATTTCCATTCCAAGTAGTGCACCATATACTTAATAACAAGTTCTGGTCTGAGCCTTATTTCGCCAGAGTTCCGGTTATATTCCCTTTTACCTCAATCTTCTCTTAAAACTATTTTTCTCTTCCGTATTCTACTCTTTCTTCTTACATTTTAGAAAGGAACGAATGAGGATACTTTACATTTGTAAGCGTATCACCAAGCTCCCAAGTACAAAAACCGAATCAAAGTTTGAAATCCTCGCTCTCTCTCTCTCTCTCTCTCTCTCTCTCTCTCTCTCTCTCTCTCTCTCTCTCTCTCTCTCTCTCTCTCTCTCTCTCTCTCTCTCTCTCTCTCTCTCTCTCTCTCTCTCTCTCTCTCTCTCTCTCTTCTTTCTTTCTTTCTTTCTGTTGCGTATACATACACCCTTTCTATTTCGCAATTGTAAACAAAACTAAATGCAAATATCTGTCAATGAGAAACAAGACGGCAACGATAAGAGTAAACAACAATATTCATTTCTGCTCGTAGACAAGGTCAGTTTTGTGTGAAAACAGGGATAGATTTAATTTTAGAAGTAGGAATGGAGAACGGTGTCCGACTCATAGCCCAGCATAGAGCCCCTTCCCCCGACACGCAGCGAAAAGTTTAAATGATCTTATTGGCTCACTTAAACCACGTTTTGATGACGTAACTGACAGCGAGAAATACGTAATTCCTTGTTTACCTCTGTCGCTATGACCCGCCTCTTCTTTCATACCCCCCCCCCCGTCCCGTGGTAGGGGTTCCGGGACTTTGACGCGCGCCCACATTACTCTGTTCTCCATTCCTACTTCGAAAATTAAATCTATTATTGGTGAAAATATGTTCATTTTCTCACAACTCCACTTTCCAGTAACCGCGACTCTTCCTTTTATTCATTATCCGCGATTATACATAATTTGGGGGAAAAAAATTCGAAGTCTTCAGAAGGATTTAATAAAGGTAAACACTGATTGGAAATTATAAACTTGGCAGTCCCTAAAGATTATACGAAGTTTCAATACATGTAAATGTAAATCTTGAAGCATTGATATGTATGTAATTACGCCTAGAAATCCCTCGCTTTGAAATTCAGTGTACGGTGCAAACTTAATATTTTAATCTCAAAAGTGACTTCCGCGCTTCACGATTGAAAATTCCTTTGAAATAAACGTAGTTAGTCGAGTAAAGGGAGCGCTAATTACTTATCATATCGGCAGATTCCCTTTGATTAAAATATCATCGTAACATCTTCAGGGACTCTAATTGGGAATCAAACTTCAATATTTACAATATTAGATATATATCGATAACTCGGAACATTTCTCAAAGGCCCGAAAAAAAAACAAGTAAGACCGTATAAATTTAATTAATTGAAAAAATAAAATTAGGGCGATTTAACAGAGAATATTAATCACCTTCCCCTCTCGTACGTTGAAATTATTCATTAACTACAAAGCGCCACACTTTCCCATACAAATTAATAATTAATTCCAAAGTTAACCTTTCCGAACTGACCTTAACCTTTTACAAGGGTTTAAATTGTTTTTTTTGTTAAAGTCAATATATTTTTTATAAAATATAAAAAAAAGTATATGACTGTCTATCAAGTAGATTTGAAATGAAACCGATTTAGAACCAACTTTCAATTCAAATTGTTTTTCAAATAAAATATAGTTAATGTAGTATTGGATAAAATAGGTCTACGAAATGGGCAAATCTTTTATTTTTTGACCCCATAGCTCTTATGATTTTGTTTGATCGTCTAAAAAATAATAAGAAAACTATGCCGATATGTTTTAACTCTCATGAAAAGGAAAATTTGTTTATTCCTGCGAATTTTCGAGAGACTGAATAAATATACTCTTTAAATAAAAATATATATTTCTTTTCTATCTCAAAGAATACGTTTTCTAACTCTTAAAGGCATATATATTAAAGAAGGGAAAAAATGTGGAGAATAAACAAGACGTCGTATACTCATATGTAAAAGTTCCAAATTTCTATACGCTATTTCTTAAGTATCGTATTCAAAGGAAATGTAATTGATATTTATTATACCATCTTGTTTGACTTCATTTTTTTAAAACAAAACTAAGAATCTTTTTTCAAATTTGAAACTATTTGAATACATGGAGAGTAATTGCATAAGCCCCTCTCAAACTATACAACTTTGGTCAAGCAAAATACTAAATGTATGTGTAGATATATATTTATATATACTTATCATCATAAGTTCATAAAATATGTTCCATAAGTTTGACGACACTTCTTATACATGCTAGAGACTTACAGCTCGAGCTAGTTCGAGAACGACGGAAGCGAGAATTGAAATCCTACACTCGGTTAGTTTTGCAGTCCATCTTCCTATTTAGTCTGCATTACTAAGCCTTTGACAGCGCCTCACCAGGCGTCGCTTTACCTCGAATCTATGACCTACGTCAATCACTTCATGACAAGCTCCAGTTTGTAACCAGTGACAAACTTATGGAACATATCTCATGAACTTATGTTATCATATAATACAAAAAGGTTATTTTGCCCCCTAAACCCAAACCCCTTATCTTCTATCCTCGGAAAATATAGATAAAAAAAAGATACTTCAAAAACAAAATACATAATTCGCCAATTTTACTAGAAAGGTCTGCCCATTTTTATAGATGTATATATATATACATATATTTTTTTTCAGTATCAGGCAATAGGCTTGGGGCCTTTAGGGCAGAAGTTGCTTGTACGTTTTCTTTTATTGGAAAAGTATTGTCTGGTGAAAATATTTGAATTCTATCCATGGTTTTTCGTCCATTTTCAAATTCATAGCTTTCTTCTTTCTTTATGCAACATTGGAATATGTACAGGGCGTTTCGGATAAGTCTGCCATAAATTACAGGGGACCTTCTTTGGAAAATCAATTTTTAGTCGAAAATGTAACTTCTATCTCCATTTTGCTACAAGGGACACTGTTTTCGAGTTATGATTTGAGTGTTTTATGGATGATCCCTTAACAGATAGTTTTCACGCATGGAGGATTCATACCATTTAAACCAGGAGGCCGGGCTACCTGAAGGACAGAAATCCGTCTACTTTTTGTCCTCCAGGTATCCCGGTCTCCTGGTGTAAATAGTATGAATTCTCCATGTGTGAAAACCATCTATTAAATTAGAAATCATTGTCTAGCTCAGTTTCTTCATTAAATTTAAGAGGGTCATCCGTAAACCACTCCAAACATAACTTGAAAACAGTGACCCTTAGGGCAAAAATCTCATAGAACATATTTGATTCAAAATCACCCAAAGAACATCCTCCTTAATTAATGTCAGACTTATCAGAAACACCCTACTTTTTATTTTCAAGGGAGTACACACTACATTAAACAGGTACAAACTATCATTGAGTATTAATTAATTTATTTATTCAAAAAAAATGTGTATTGGAAACTGGATCCAAATCAAGATTTATTTTTAGTTTTTCAAGGAATTTTAGCTAAGAGAATTCGTATAGTATACATAATACCAGAAGTATATAATACTTCTCTCCGAGAGAAGTGTACCACAAAGCGGGATAAGTGTAACGTCACTCTTCCCAACATCGGAACATTTAGAGCAAGGTTACTAAACCGAATCACATACACGATAAATAGTTCCCTCGTCATTACTCTATTAGCGTTTAAATATTTGGCAAGACGCGCTTGAGCAGTTTTGTCCCACGTCAAGACGAGGTTTGTGGGATAATTTCTGGCGATTTAGTGCCAAACAACTATAGAGTTCACCTTACGGTGCGATGCCCATTTGTAGTTTGATAAGCGGGAAAGCAAACTAAAAGGGTGAGCCTGGGAAGAATGACGTTACATAACTAATGTATTAAGATAATACAGAGTGGCATCCTTCTTCAATTATCCCCTTCTGATAATACCTCGTTGATCTGAGTAAACATTGAAATGAACTTCCTTATTTTCATAACAACGAGCTATACTAAAATTTCAGAAATTCATTTCGACAAATATATACCTATACGCGTATGACGGTACGCAAATTGAAAAATCCCTCTATAACAAAAGCATCCTCTAGAATTATTACTATAGCTCTTGGGAGCAGATCGGACTCCGAGCTAGTTATTCCTTGGCAGGCCATAGCCGATGCCAGGCACTCGTACAACTGCCAAAGGATTTTACGTTAATACAATAACAAATTAAACGGAAGATACACAAATATTTATACACACTAAGTAAAGCCAGAAGTATATAATACTCCTCCTCGAGAGAAGTGTACCAACCACAAAGAGGGGTTATTGTAACATGATTCTTCCCAACCAACATCATTTTACGTTTGGAGTGCTCAAGGTTACTAAACCGAGTCACGTACGCGATAAATAGTTCCCTACTCATCATTACTCTATTACCGCTTAACTATTTGCGAAGGCGCATGCACTTGTGAATTTTTGTCCGCGTCAAGACAATCAAGGTTTCTGCAGGTTGATTGCTGGGGATTTAGTAAATACCAAACAGTTATAGAATTCACCTTAGCACGGTGCGATACCCATCTGAAGTTTCATGAGCCGGAGAGCAAACCATAAGGGTGAGCCTGGGAAGAATCATGTTATACATAACTGAAGTATTAAGAGGATACAGAGTGTCATCCTTCTTCTATTATCCCCTTCTGTCAAAGCTACTAAATATGAAGGAAATTCGTCTGATATCTTCAGTTTTATCAATTTCTTTAAAAGTATACTAAAATATTAGCACACATGCTCATATCCAAAAGGGGTTTCGCGTTCCGAAGGTTAAAAGAGAATTTCTAAGAGTTTCGCGCGAAAATTTAAGTTGAGAAATTCCCTGACGCTGCAGTTTAGAGGAACTGGGAGTAGAATACGCTATTTTAAATGCTAATTTAGATTATTTGAGAGAGGATGGCCGAGTTTCAAGATATAGTTTAAAATGTAGTTATACGCTAAGAGTTTAATACTATTTAGTTCGAACGAAAAATATTAAAGTTGCCATAAGCTGTTTGTTCAAAACTTAATTTGTATTGTCTTAAGAAGTTAGGACTTTTACGAACTATTTACAGGGTGTTTCTGATGAGTCTGGCATAAATTAAGGGGGATGTTCTTTGGGTGAACGATTTTGAGTCGACAATGTAACTTCTATCTCCATTTTGCCGTCCTGGCCACTGTTTTCGAGTTATGATTGGAGTGATTTAGGGATGACCCCTTAATTAAATAAGAAATCATTGTCTAGTTCAGTTTCTTAATTAAATTTAGTGGGGTCATCCGTAAAATACTCTGGACAATCTTAACTCGAAAACAATGTCCCTTGTGGCATTATAACATAGACGTTACCCCTTAATTTATGCTAAATTTATCAGAAACACCCTGTATATAATAGTGAGAAATCATATTACAGCTATGAACTCGCGTTAAATGTCAATAATTTTACGTTTGCAATATAATTTACTTAAATCTAAATATTTAGAATTCACTATAATTTAAATAACACACCATATAGCATTTTGGTCTATTATCTCAAAGCTACAACAGCTTAAAATTCAAAACCTATTAAATAGAAATTGGTATAAAAGTAAGAAAAGTATATCGAAAAATATACTCCGAATATAAAATTCCATTAAGAAAATCCGGCTCATTTTTTAAAAGTTACCAGAGAGAGAAAAAAAATAAAAAAATGATTTAAAGAAAGAAAAATTATAATGAAAAGTACTCCTATATCTTGATGGTTCAAGATGTAGTCTCACAGAAATTGTTGCGAAAATATATTTGCATCATTCATAAATTGTAATTATGATTCATTAACAGCAAAAAGAGTACTTACCGACGTTTCCCCATCAACCAGTTATGACAATTTTGTAACTTCTCTGGTTGCTAACAAATATTCCAAATTAAATCACTTCAAACGTACAGACGTAATTAAGGTTTTGTACATTTCTGGCCGCCATTTTCCGTAGGGATTCAAGAAACATTTCTTAATATATACCAACCACTTATAGTAACGTCCCTGCAAAATTTTAACTTCGCATTTAAAGAGCTTTGGGCTGGGAGTCGATTATCTGTTAATCAGTCAGAACTTAAATAGACATAGATTTGATTCTTGAGACTTGCACTTTAAAAATAAAAAAGGAGCTTCATCGATTTAAATTGTAATATTTTCTAGAAAAATTATTGATTCAGGAAATAGAAAAGAATGAGGTAAAAAGACGTCCAGGAATATAAAGAAAACCCAAAGTCCGGGAGTTGAATGATTCACTGAATAGAAAGAACTAACTTTCTAATTCCTGGAATCACGCAAAACGAGAATAAAAATTCTAGAAAGCAAATTATTTATGTCTTCTTATAATGAACAACGGAAAGGGAATGAATTCAAGCCACTATTCTTTTTATTCTCTTCCGTTCATTTTACTAAAGATTGAAGAATATTCTTTCAAAGTTCAGTTTTCAAACATTTTTTTTAACTCTTTCTCTCTCTCTCTCTCTTCTTTAGGGAAAAATAACCCCGATAAATTTCGTTTAAAAAAACAACCCCAGACTTTTATATAAAAACAAAAAAACAACAGATAATGTCGTCGCAAAATTAAATGACAGCTTAGAAAGAATAAAAAATATTTATGATAAATCTTTTTCTATGTTTTAGACCTCTTAAAAATGA
Organism: Phalangium opilio; assembly: GCF_054372755.1. Classification (NCBI taxonomy): domain Eukaryota; kingdom Metazoa; phylum Arthropoda; class Arachnida; order Opiliones; family Phalangiidae; genus Phalangium; species Phalangium opilio. The sequence goes on from NW_028324229.1 coordinate 631,312, forward strand.
GTTATAAAGGGAATTTCTTTTTGTTTATAAAATAGAGGTGCACAGATAAAAGTTAAATTTCATGATTTTTGACAACAATAATAGGAAAATGAAACTATTTTTAATGGGGCATTACTCTGAATTAATGGCTACACACTAAGAATTTTGTATCCAATCCGTAGCCATCTTGTAAAATGGCTGCTAGAAATAAATTTTGGACTTCTATATGTCCTTCTCCATCTTTAAAAATGGAGTTTAGAAAAATAACCGAACGTTCTGAGAAACGCCGGTCCCATTTGCAATTTGTTTGTAATTTATTTATTTTCAATTTTACGTTATGAGAAAAAGCCACCCACCAGGCTGAAACCTTAACATTAGTTTCCCATAGAACGCCTGTAGAAATGTTTAACCCGCAATACACCAATTTCCAAGGCGAAGACCCTTACAAGGATAAAAGTGAAAATTTTGAAGGAACCAACCCGTTGTTTGACCTTTAACCCAAATCTCAACAAGAAGTACTCAGATAATGGAATGGAATCCCCTTAAAACCACCACCGAAAAATAAAGTATGAATTATTACTATCTCGAACCACGTGACTACCTTGAAATATTTTCCCAATAATCCGTATGAGAAGCCTCTAACAACACCATTAATAACTGAAAAGTAGCATTAAACCCCCCCTTCCCGTCATGTAGAAGTATTTCTTTTGCTTCTGTGAAATTCACATTCCTACAATATTTCTCTATTTAGAAAAACAATAGCTTGCCAAATATTCGTAAACGAAATCGATGACAATATTACAGTAATTGGAAAGCTAATACCACGTATCTACAAAAAGGTTTCTGCTAAAAATCTACGTAGTATTTGCTTTTAAAATGTCTCTCGTGCCTGGAAAACATCTTAAGATCTATTTTTTTATGGCTACTCGACGAAACTATGTGTGAAATGAGTAGGGTTGGTCGGTTTGTACCAGTACAAGTGGCTGTCATATCAATTTGACGTCAATCCATAGCTAGCCAAGACCTATTAGATGTTTCACTCTGTCGTGACATCCCCTAAGCCTAATTCTGAGAACAGTTTTATTTTTTCTTAAAAAAAAAACATTTTTGTGGATTCTTGTTTCTAGTGTTTCTATGTTGGAGAACAGGGCCCATTATTTATTTGTTTCCTTTTGGGTGGACCAACAAGTCATTACAAAGAGAATTGGCCGGGGCTGGAAAAACCCCCTAATTCGTCTTCCCTTAACTTTCCCCGGGTAGAAAAGGGATCATGGATATCCATATAACGGTACAATCGATGCTGTAACGCCATCTATAAAAGATATATGAAGGTTTGAGCAGGTGGGCCTGCAATAAAGACGCTGGAATTTATGGTTCAGTAATACGATTTAGGTTTTTACGGTTTTAGCAGACGACGCGAGACAGAAAGATTAAACGAGAGCGCGCGCTCACACACACACACACACACACAATCCCTTGGGCGCCATTTTGGATCTAATAAAATTAAATATTCTACTTTGAAAAATCTGCATTCGTTTTAAATTTTCATTATACAAAATACTCTCTCTCTCTAACCATTCTAAATTGAACATTATTACTAGGGAGGGATGCCCTCTTAAAATGTAGATAGGCTTTATTCGAAAGAATTTAAGTTCAACGGTAAAGAAGATGAGAGAAGAACAAGAGTTTAATGGCAAGTGATATTCCTCCACTCTCATCTTGAATGCCTCTAAATCGTCTTCTAATAAAGTAAAGCGCTTGACCCCTGCAAAACTGAGCTCGAGATGAGCTAGCAACGGCAAGAAAGACTATACAGCGGAAGAAGCCAAAAAGCGATTCTTTTACTAGGATCATCTCTAGGCAAGATGGTATGGTTAACAACGAAGAAAAAACCAATTTTTTTAATATAAAGAAGCGTTAAATAGCTAGTTTTGAATAATATAAGGGTTTGGTGGGTTTAATTACTTAAAACTGTGAGTCATTAAGCCAAATAATTTGCTGTACACGAAAATATTTCAAAAATAGAGAATTAAGTAGACAATTACAGTGCTGCCTCCGTGGTACCAGAAAATATTAGAATCTGGCGACTGAAGTTTGCTTCATTTTGGACTCCAGTCTGAAGCGCAACTAAATCTTTTGCGACGTCATAAGTTTATGCATTGGTAGCTATTAAAGGTACCAAGAACTTAATAAAGGGTGAATAAGCCCTCTCAATGGATAATTTAAAAAAGTTATTGAAAGTGCAGGTATCGTTGTTGTTTCTCCGAGGTAAGAAGAATTCCTCAACTGTCTTCTCTACTAAGTAGGCTTATGCAGGGCTGCTAGAGTGGGAGTGGCGCAATAATGTAAAAGCCATTAGGCCTCCATCCAAAAGATAAGGAAGGCTATTATTTTGCCAGCCAGATTTAGAGCCGTACCTCCTTTTTCTCCTATCCTCTTTTCCTAGGTACTAAAGTATAACTCCTCCCCGCATTTTCTTCTTCCGTATAGTTCGCGTGTGTTGGCGGAAGTTACGAAACGCTTTGACTTCTACGGAGCGTCAAGGCTCTTTTGCCTTATCCCTATACTAGAGTAACTAGGCTATATTCTTGGGTGGATCGTTATTTGCCAAATCAGAGATCAGAGAAAATGAAGAGTCACTTATTTAGCCTCGTGGTTTCTCCCAGTTGATATGTACATTTATATTGGATGTCTCTGTTTCTATTCTCTTCGAAATTTATTTAGCAATCTTAGGAAATCACGGACGTTACGTTCAAAGAGGACAAGGAGAAAACATACATCTCATCTACCTTCTCCCGCGTGCCCCTTATTCGTGAAAACATTCCCAGCACCATCTTTATGAAACTGAAGACTTGACATTATAATAAATACAGAGTTAAATTAATTCTTTCCCTCTCATACCCAATTAAGATGCTCAACAAAAAGCGAGAATATCCTGAAGCACTTTTGCTTTAATATAAACTTTACTCCACACGTTGTTAGCAAATGAAATAAGAACCTCCAGCGAATTCTAACTCTCGCCATCGTATATATGTACCAGCGCGGAGTAATTCAAAAACAAAACAGTTTTTCCGAAAACGGGACGTGATTTTGGCGCAAACGTGCTCTGGCAAAAATCTTACTGTCGATCGAATCGGATTCATATGAAGTGATGGCACCTATTCGCCTTTGACCCTGTATTAGAAACGTATGGGAAAATAACATGGCAGGTCAAATTTGCAACTCTAGTCTACAAATGCGAGAAGTAAATCGTGGAGGTAGATAAGCTTTCGTGTGCTTTTGGCGCCAAAACAGGTGTTTTCTGGCCCTGTATATAAGCAAAACTAAAACACGCGCGCTCTATAGCTCGTGCCTTGGCGTGTAGCACGCGAATATCTTATAAAATAGAGTTTGCCTTGCCAACTGAGAAAAGAAATATTCGCGGGTTTTTTATTTATTTTTAAATCCGGGGAGATTTGCCTGGGTTTCAGGTTTCTTGTACTGAGTCGACGTGACGGGATTGAGGTCGACCGGATAATGTTACAGAGTCTGGCTTTTTACGCGAATTGGGACGCTTACTGCGAGACTTCCTTAGTTAAGCCTTGCCAGAATCGGTAACTTATTTTCATAAGTACTGGAGTCAAAATTAATTTAATTGCTTAGAGGGTTTTTTTAATATTTCTTCGCAACTTGTTCGTTACAAGCAAATAAGTCGATCTAATTCCAGACTCCAGAGCCTCGTCTCGTGCATGCGAGCTATCGCTCTTGGCATGTCCAATAGAGCTATATTTCAATTTGGGACACCCTAGACCTAATCTAGAACTAACTAATGCCTTGGTTGTTTTGATTATAGAAGGCAGTTTGGAGCTAA